>NC_143265.1:25779583-26426041 GCF_984573655.1 Nuphar pumila | reverse complement strand
TACAATTGGATAATCTAAAACAACACAGAAACACACCATCAATTAAATCTACCATGATATTAATACTACCTAAATCTAAACAGCAATTACACTTAGAAGAATTTATCACAATATTTTTATAACTTAAACATTACAGTCGGTTGGATGACACACATAAAAACCAGAAAAACATAACTCGACTTTTAGTTTTTTCAAGATCTAAAAACGCCTAAGACAGCAAACGACATCTACATGGTTCCTATGGTAATGAACTCGACCAAAACAAGATATATGAGACTGGGAAACACTGAAAAAAATGCAGACACACAGAAACATCAAATTCAAATATCACACACACCCAAAATATGCCAATGTTGGACTGAGAATACTATTTAACTAAAGGAAAACACCTAAACACTTCTACGTGCTGGTTTATGCACAAAATATCTACACTAAGGCTGACGAAACACAGAAAACATGCAGCACATAAACTCACGCACAACTTGGGTTTTATCTAGAAGCAATGGATGAGAAGATCTTACCTCAAGGGCGATCCAACGACTGTGGGGAAGGAAAGAGCAGACTTTGCTAGAATTTCGCACCACGAGGAACCTCGTTGATGCTGAAACAACACCATGGAACTGTATTATGCGGCTGCAACACGTTTGAAGTCCACCGAGGGCGGAGGAAGAACCGATTCTCAATCGGGTGGCTTAGAAGATCGGATGGAGGTAGAGCCGATCCTTCCTGTTGGAGTGTCTCGCACTTCCATGCTAGAACAAGTGTCTTCAACCTCTGCTACACCTGCAAAACAAAGCAAACATGGTGAATCTCCAACAAGGATGTAAAAGAAATGAAAAGACATGGAAGAAAAGAAGATAGATTGCTTGAATCTCAAGCAAAATCCGATTCTCCAATGGAAATGGCGTGGGATGATGGGGGAGAAGGGAACTGGACCAAGATTTGTGCCCCTAGGGCACGAAAACCAAAGCAAAGACCAGAATGGGCTGGGCGTCTTCTCCCTTTTAAACGATTTGCCTTGTTTTTGGTTATTTCCAGAAAAGGGTTTAAAAATAAAATAATGTTTGGGTGCCTCATGTAGGAGGGGTTTTTTAGAAAATATTTTATGAAAACGTGAATTGGGTTGGAGCTGGGTTGAATCTATGCAATTTGGTCCAGATCCAAGGTCCAAATGGACGGTTTGGATCCTGAATCTCCAGATTTGCTCCGAGGTTTGACCCGCTACACTATAAATGCCATAATTTCTTCGTTTTAAGTCCGATTTCGATGAAATTCGAACCATAGCTATATAACATCATTATGCACCTAAGTGTGGAACTTAAACTTATAGATGATGCATTTATGCAGTGAAAATGTATAATTCATGCATCATCATAGTCCATTGCATCTTCCCCTATTATATATCCTTGTCATATCTTCACAGTCCACAAATTATACAACAACTATTTGTCATGTGACCACATCCTCCCCGGCATCATGTTACATATTTCCTGCATTTGTAATACATTAACATTACATTCTAACTTGGTCACTGCCACCTTGCATTCATTTTATTTTTTGTAGCATCCTCATAGCAGATAGCATTTAACATACACATCATAGTCTTGATGTAATAATCAATATGTGAAGCTATGCATCAATCACTATCTAACACTCTTGTGTCATCTTGTAGTTTCATTGTATATGAACCACTCCTTACACATAACAACTCCACCTGTACGCTGCACCTATACCATACATTTTCACCACATTACCATAGTACCATCATACTTTGTGCACAATGTCCATCATCTGTTGTACTTTTATGGCTTTCTATATTCATACCTACCTTCTTCACCCTCACCTGTCATACCTACTTCCAACATCATACATTCCCTACCATCTACCTGCTGCAACACCATTTCAATACCCACATGTCTTCTTCATCACCTCCACAGCCGCTCCTACAGCCATTCATAGCATACCACTAGCAATATCATATTCCCATTATCACTATGTTCCATCTATACAACAACAACAACGCCTTTATCCCAAACAATTGGGGTCGGCGATATGAACCAAAAGAAAATCATTTTGGGTCCTCCACATGAATCCTTCTCCTCCACTCATTTCTATTCAATGTCATGTCCTCGATGAGGTTCAAATCATTCATATCCTTTCTATCATCTCCATTCAAGTCTTCTTAGGCCTACCCCAACCTCTTTTAGCTAATATATTTTCCCATTTCTCCATCCTTCTAACTGGAGCATCATTAGGCCTTCACCGAATATGCCCAAATCATCGTAAACAATTCTCACTCATCTTATTTTCAATGGATGCAACGCCTACCCTCTTACGTATTTCCTTGTTCCAAATTTTATCTTTTAGTGCCTTTCCACACATCCATCGAAGCATACGCATCTCAGTTACACTCATTTTTTGAAAATGATGTCTCTTGGCAGCCCAACATTCTGTACCTGTTATCGTCGCAAATTTTTTCCCCGTCTTCCCTTCCTTGCGGAAGAGAGAGGAAAATGCTTTCGCGATTCAAACTTGACCGGATTTTGGAAATTGTTTTGAAATACTCGCCTCCGTTTTGAAAATTGCAGGAAAATCCATGGGATGAGGCTCGACCTGTCGATACGAGGTTCGACCGTTCCTGCCGCCTTTAACAGGGGTAATCAAACTAAGGACCAAAACTATGCTTGACTTAGTTAATTCATCAAAATCGTGTTCTATCCTAAATGCATAGAGAATTCAGGCATGTGCTATGAAATTTTGTAAAATACCAGTTGGAAAATATGATGTATGCTTAGAAAACATTTGGAGTTGAAAAACATTTCTCAGGAAAAAGATGGAAATCAATTTCTCATGAAAAACTCAGATGGAAAGGATTGGAAATCTCGAGAAAGCACAAAAAGATGTGGAAAATCATGAATGGATGAAAATCCTAGGAAAATGGAAAGGATTCTTGAGAAAAGGATAAACATTTGAAGGAAAAATGCTTGTCAGGAAAAGCTTCAAGTTTTTGAAACTTTCTTTGAAAAATGATTGAAATTCATTGGAAAATTCTCTGGGAAAGGAAAATTGAAACTCGGGAAACTGAAATTTTGAGAATTTTAGCCTTAAAACACTTGGAAAATCGATTTTGATCTTTGAGAAAGGTGAGAGACTTTTTTTTTTTTGAAAATCTTGAGAAAATAACCTTTTCCATGGAAAACTGTGGAAAAACTTGACTTGGGAAAACCGATTTTGAAAAATTCTCAGAGTTTCTTGAGAAATCGATTTCTTGAGAATGAAATTTTCTTAAGAAAATCATGAGAAAACCAATGATTTTATGATGCAAATGACATGAGTGAATGAATGCACTTTGAAAAGATTTTCTGAGGAATTGGTTGGAAAAATGTGCATTAAGTCAAAATAAATCCTTCACATATCCTGACTGTGGCCATGAATATGTTCAGAGTTTAATTGATTTAATGCACAATACTTTGAAAATATTGGAAATATGATATGCATTTTAAGATAGCCTAAGAGTGTAGGCTCAGTGTGACTGGTAGAAAGATGATGGATTTGGGTCTCGTCCATATTCCGACTAGGGCAATAAATATGGATTCCACCGAGTTCATCAACTCCCTAAGAGTTGGTGCACGTTTCATTCGTGTACATCCATAGTGCTTTTGAAATAAAATGCATGAATCACATAAACAAGATATTGCAGGAATTTAAACTATATGATATGCATCCTAGTCTAAGCAAAAAATTAAGTCTCTTATTCCAAAATCTACATTATTACATCACTAAATAAATGAAATAAATAGAAATTGCAGACTTCACTTCCTTATTTTGAATGTCTCTGCCAAACTTGAAATGGGGTTAGCTCAAATATGTGAGTTTTTCCAAGATTTTCCAATAATATTATATAATTATTAGACTTAATTGAATATAAACTCTATTCTCATGCTTCCTTGATATTTGAAATGATGAAAATGCAAGAAATTCAGTAGAAAATAGTTTGAAATTCGAAATTGTGGTCAAAATGACCAAAATACCCCTAATATTAAAGTTATTCTTTTAAAATCAGGGTTTTTTAAAGGAAATTTTGGTAAAAATTGAGATTTTGAAATTCGAATTGAAACAAATGATGATGAAATGCATGATGAGACATGATGACATACTTCTAAACACATTAAGACTGTAAAATCAGAATTTGACATTTTGCAATTTATCCAAAATAACAAATTTCGCTTGTTTTTCGCTTGGATTCGTGTTCCGTGGGGCCCAGTTTGGATGATATGGCTAAATCGAGCCTCAAATGAATTCTAAATGCTGTCAAATTCGGTATGAAGCATCTACCTACCCTGACAAACAGCCTAGAATGCTAAAACACACGAAATGACATGGTTTAAATACTAGCATTTAAAGAAAATCCTAAAATGGAAGAATTTCGCCTACAGACCCAAACCAAATACAATTCTTAATATGATAATGCAAAAATTACCCCATAAAAACCTCTGATATTTTGCAGACTGATAAAGGACCCAAAATTGAACATTTTTGGTTTTTACAACCTCGGGATCTGAACTACGGTGAGTTCGGTAACGGGCATTTGGTTCTGACGGAGGTAAAATCGATCTAATCTAATATAAAATTCTAAACAAATAGAAAACAACCATGGAAATTTCTGATATTTAACTGAGCTACTCACGACACATATAGGGACAACTTTCATGTTTATGACTTTGGCATTTGATCAACATAAACACAGATAAAATACAACTTTGCATGCCAAAAGCAACAGAACAGACAAATGTGACAAAACAGAGGACTGACAAGAAAAATCCGAAACGGATCTTAAAACTATTCTAAAAATCAGAAGCTTTCAGATGCAAATATAAGACATCGCTAACATAACATTCACTTTTTAAGGATTCGGATTTGGAGCAATACCCAAAGAGAACCCATCTCCTTAAGTCGATCCAAAATCTCATAGGCCCAAATCAGGCTCTGACACGTGTCCCGAACTCTCAGATTTTTGTCAGACATTAAAAAAATCATAAAAACCTGATACAATCTTGGTAAAAACTAGACATTACTCCGAGTTCAGAACATCTTTCGGATTGAAAATTGAACCTCACATCAGAGCGATCTCGATTTTACAAGTCGGAAATGAAATTTTAAAACACATCCCGGGTAACAAAACCCAACTTACCATTTTGAATGTTTACCATAATAAACAAATTCAAATCCTTCTGAGTTTTTGGCACATTTCTAGGGACACCTAAGGGTGCATTCCATGATTTTGTTAGAATTTTTAACAAAAATTAAACACATGAAATAACGTGTGGACTGACAGACAAAAACAGAGAACTACAGAAAATGAGCAGAATTGAAATAAATGTCAAATTAAACCTAATTAACTTATGAAACACGCTAAATTAACGAAATAAAATACAAATTAAAGTTAGCTAAATGCATGAATGCTAAAAATCATCAAGGAAGTATAATTGTATTTTTTTATATATGTCGTTTTATGAGAATAGCTCAATCCATCCCTCGAATGAGCTCTTTCTTCAAACGACACGTGAATCAAATCAAGATATTATGAAATCAAGAGAAAAGGAGGTGCATCTTGTGTTTTTATGCAGCTTTGAAACTCTCGAAAGGGACGGCTGCCAATGGCTTCGTTCGTCCTTCGATCCGGGCTTCGGATGGTTCACCAAGATCGACCCACGCTTAGAACCAATTGGCCACGACACGAGCAAGGTTGATGCTTCACTGTACCTTTTTCACTGAGCCCAAGGGGGGCGTGAATTCCAAAGTTCAAAAATCATGTTCTGAAGAAAATCTAGGTTGAATTTCAAAGTCCAAAATGAGCCCTCCTAGGCTGGGCGTGGGGCCTTGTTTTTGTAGCATTTTTTGAGAAATTTGAATTTCAAACAGACTCAATCTGAGCCCTCCATGTGGCGCCATCTCAGGGCATGCTATTCTGCTTTTTTTGAGAAAATAAAATAGGAATTTTGTAGGTGAGACACCTCAGCAGGGGAGTTTGAAAATTTTCAAAATGGTGGCTTGATTTTCTCTGCAGGAGGCTTTCAAATTGCGCCACCTCAGGGGGTGTTATTTTGGAGTTTGAAATTCAAACTTGGCTTTTCTGAAGGTCCTCCTATGGCGCCACCTCAGGGGGCTATTTTTATAAAAAAAAACAATAAATATAAAAAATGGAGCCAAGTGGGGTTCTGGAATGGCGCCACCTCAAAAGAGATTCTGAGGTGTAAAGTTGGAAATAGTAGGAGCATGCCATGTGGCGCCACCTCTGAGGAGCTCTTGACATATGTCAGAAGGACAGGAATGAAAGAAGCAGAATGCGCCACCTCAGAGGAGTTCAAATTTCTGCTTTTTCTGCAGGAAAGGAGAGGCTGACACGTGGCAGTTCAGGATGATTATGCTTTTGACAAGTGTCAGCTTGCTGGAGGAGTCTTCTCAAATGGCGCCACCTCAGAGGAAGATTTGAAATTCAAATGGGGGTTGGCCCTGAAGGAATGGAGAGTGGACATGTGACGCCACCTCAGGGTGGCTCCTACAGTGCCATGTGGCAGTTGGGAGGAGAAAAGAACATGTGGCGCCCTCATAGACCATCTGGAAAAGGCAGATCTCAGGATTTGCGCCACCTAGGCCTTGTCTGAAAATTTTTGAATGGTTTGCTTTTTCTAAAGAAGGCCAAGAGTGACATGTGTCTTCTACTTTTTCTGAAGGAAGCTAGAAATGACATGTGTCATCTAATTTTCTGAGAAAAAGTAGGGGAAGACATGTGTCATCCTGCTTTTTCTGAAAGAAGCAGAGATTGACACGTGGCAGAGGGAAGAGAAGGAGGTCCAAGCCATGTGGCGCCATCTCAGACAAAATGGAAAAGGTGAAGTTCAAGATTTGCGCCACCTCTGGAAGGATTTGAATGTTTGAATTCTAGCTTTTTCTGAAGAGAGCAGGAAATGACATGTGTCATTTGCTTTTTCTGAGAACATCAGAGAATGACACGTGTCACCTGCTGCAGGAGAGAATACCTCAGATGGTGCCACCTCAGAAGGAGACAACTCTACTTTTTCTGGAGGAAGCTAGGAGTGACACGTGTCTCCTACTTTTCTTAGAAAAGTAGGGAGAGACATGTGTCAGTCTCCTTTTCTGAAGGAGGGAGAGGTTGACACGTGTCCTCTGCAGGAGACACACTTCAAATGGCGCCACCTCAGAGGAGACAAGCTTTACTTTTTCTGGACAGGACATCATATGACACTTGGCATCTCATGGTGACTTTGAATGACACATGGCACATGGTGAAGATGGTGGATACTGACACATGGCATGGAATGACATGTGGCGGCTTCTTAAGGTAGCCCCACACTGACACTTGGCAGATAAATGGGAGGAGAGAGAAAAGACAAGTGGCGCCAATCCAGGGGACAAGGCTCCTATATTTTTGGGTTTTTTCAAAATTCAGGTTTTTCAAAAGAAAAGCCTGTGTGACACCACCTCTGTGTGGGTCCCACATTGCTTCTTTATTGAAAATAAGACAACAAAACCTCTTTTTGGAATTTTCAAAAAATCTGGACTAATTGGTAAAACATAAATTTTTGAAAAGAGTTGGCCCCTGTGGGGCGATTTTGTAAAAGAATGATAGTTGAAATAGCTGACAAAAGGGCAAAATCTGAGTTGAAGTGGCTGAAATCCATATTGAAAACTATCCAGATCGTTTTCCTGAGGAAATATTTTGAAATTTAGAGCCCTGGGGGTAAAATGGGAAGAATTGATAATTTTGAAGACCCAGGGTTTTGAAATTGATTTTAAAAAGAGTTGAAATTCAAATCTGGATTGATAATTTTGAAATCGAGAATTCTGGACCTCGAAATGACATGTTGTGCAGTGCAGTGATATGAGATGCTCATGCAATGATATGCAATGCCATGTCTTATGCAATATAATCTTGAACCAAGACTTAGAGATTCTGTTAGGAATAAAATTTTGAACATCTGAGCTAAAAATAGAGAAATTTTGAGAGTTGCAGATGAAATTTAGATTTTGCAATGTCCCAGGCTCAGAAAATGACCATTTTTCCCTCCGGCGATTTCAGAGTCTGGATACTGATGCTTGGTGGAAATGTTGGAGAGGTGAATGAAAATTTGGGGTGTTTACAGATGCCCTTCTTTGCTACTAAGCCGGCTTGTGGCCGAGCTTAGTGGCAAAGAAAAACACACCAAATTTGAGCTATATATAAAAATGCCCCAGTTAGAAGGATCTGACTGGGTGTGAGGAAATTGGCCCTGATGAAGATGGTAGATATGAATTCGAGAATGAAGAGGAAAGATTCACTCTTTGATAGCAAAGTTCAGGTTTTTGCCCTTAACCTGGATGGGACAGAAAATGCTTTGTATGGAACGAAGCTCAGGTTTGACCCTTGACCTGATTGGGGATTGAAATATCTCATAGAAATGAGACTCAGGTTTGTACCCTTAACCTGATCGGACAGAAGATGAAATACCTCTTTGATTGAGGCTCAAGTTTGTACCCTTATCCTGATCGGGCGGAAAATTGAATACCTCTTTAAAGGAGGCTCAGGTTTGTACCCTTATCCTGATCGGGCGGAAAATGAAATACCTCTTCAAAGGAGGCTCAGGTTTGTACCCTTATCCTGATCGGGCGGAAAATGGAATACCTCTTCAAAGGAGGCTCAGGTTTGTACCCTTATCCTGATCGGGCGGAAGATGAAATACCTCTTTGATTGAGGCTCAGATTTGTACCCTTATCCTGATCGGGCGGAAAATAGAATACCTCTTTGATTGAGGCTCAGGTTTGTACCCTTATCCTGATCGGGCGGAAAATGGAATCCTCGAAGGAAGAGACCATGATGGAACCTTCGGATCTTGCACAATAAATCCGACAGGGTTTTTGCAAAAGGAAGGAAAATGGGGTCCCTAAAGCATGAAAAGGGATTGATTTTGGGTGCCTCATTGCTGAGACTAAATAGCTTTTGAAATTGCCTTTTGTGGGAAATGATTGGTGGTTCGACCTCGAACCGAAATGGGACTGTCTATGGTGGGACAGTGGGGACACAGGGAAGTGTACGAATTTGAGAGTTCACGCTCTCACAGAAGGGAAGGAATCAAGTCCTTAAGAGGGATTTTAAAATTGGTGTCAGGATGTATCAAAGACGGACATCAAGCTCTCACTTCACGTCAGGATAGCTAGAAAATATTGTCAAAATGTTGTTGATTCAAAGTTTTTTGAAAATGTTGCACATTGTTGCAGAGATATTCTTTCTTTTCTACCCAAAGCATTACCTCAAAATAAGGTTCACTTCGTAGAATCGAGATTGAAAACCCAAATTGCTTGCAATTGACCTTCTTCAAGGAAGCTATCAGTTTCCTTGATATGAACAGGAAAGAGAATTTGATATTATGAAAGCAATTAATGAAAGAGTATTGATAATAGAATTTCACAAAATTAAAGAGGATTCTGGATAAATTTGGCAGTTTGATATCTTGGGAGTTTTTCTCATGATAATCTTTTTGCACTCTTTTGGGTTTTGGCTACATTCTCCTTCATTTTGGAGTTGTTCTGACTTTTTCTCTCTCTCTTTTTCCTCTCTTGCTCTCTTTTGGGAAGGGTATGCCACAAACTCCTTCAACTTGGAGATGTTTTGATCCTTCTTCGACGATGTTGGCTCCTGGGTTAGAGATCTTTGGATGATAGCTGAAATTAAATATCTTTTAGGGATTGTCGGGAGGTTCATCGCATCTGCCTTCATCTCGACAGTGCTTTGGACTTTCCATGGAAGGATCCGTCACAAACTTCGTCATCTTGGAGATGTTTCAAATCTTCTTTGGCCCCGGGGGTCTACTCGCTTAATTCGCCTTCATCTTGACGACAATTGAGAGATCCCTTTTGCGGATATTTAATTGCAGCTTAGGTGATTTTGAGGAGATAGGGTTTCGATGAATACTCTTTTTTTCTAGTGCTCAGCATATTTCCACTGCCTCACTTTTGCAAGAATGTCCTTTAAAGATGTGTCATTAATTGCGATCAATATCAATCATTTATGGCTTTGCAATAACATTAAATCTTTTTTTGCTGGCCATATCGAGGATTTATCTTTCATCCTTTTGGTTGGCCGATAGAAAGAATTTGAATTTTGAATCTCTTTTCGCAAAAGCTTCACTCTTTTGGAAGTAATGCTAAAGATAAACTGAGGTAAAATTTGTAAGACAAAGTTTTTGGAATCAACAAATAATCTGGTTGACAAATTGACAAAATTTTCTTGAAATTCTTTGTGAAAGAGAGCATTTGAAGTCCGGCTCAACACATCCGTGACCAAAATTATCCTCTTCTTTCCCCAAAGGAGGCGACTAATAATATCAGTTCCATTAAGAAAGACCATCGGTTCACTGGGAACAATATCAGTTCGATTAAGAATGACCATCGGTTCACTGAGAACAATATCAGTTCGATTAAGAACGACCATCGGTTCACTGGGAACAATATCAATTTAATTAAGAACGACCATCGGTTCACTGAGAACAATATCAATTCAATTAAGAATGACCATCGGTTCGCTGGGAACAATATTAGTTCAATTAGGAACGACCATCGCTGGGAATAATATCAGTTCAATGAAGAACGACCATCGGTTCATTTGGAACTATATCAGTTCAATGAAGAACGACTATCAGTTCATTTGGGGGAACAATATCAGTTCGATTAAGAACGACTATCAGTTCACTTGGAAACAATATCAGTTTGATGAAGAATGATTATCAGTTCGCTTGGAACACTTATCAGTTCACTGAAGAACGACTATCAGTTCGCTTGGAACACTATCAGTTCAATGAAGAATGACTATCAGTTTACTTGGAACACTATCAGTTCAATGAAGAACGACTATCAGTTCACTTGGAACACTATCAGTTCAATGAAGAACGACTATCAGTTCGCTTGGAAACACTATCAGTTCACTTGGAACACTATCAGTTTAATGAACAACGATTATCGGTGGGAATAATATCAGTTCAATTAAGAACGACCATCGGTTCATTTGGAACACTATTAGTTCAATGAAGAACGACTATCGGTTCACTGGGAACACTATCAGTTCAAAAAAGAACAATTATCAGTTCACTTGGGAACACTATCAGTTCACTTGGAACACTATTAGTTTAATGAAGAACGACTATCAGTTCACTTGGAACACTATCAGTTCGATGAAGAACGACTATCAGTTCGCTTAGAACACTATCAGTTCGATGAACAACGTGTAAACACCCCAAATTTTCACTCACCTCCCCGACATTTTCACCAAACATCATCATTCAGCCTTTGAAATCGCCGAAGGGCAAAATGGTCATTTTCTGAGTTCGAACCTTGTAAAAGTCCAAATTTCATCTGGAACTCTCAAAGTCTCCCTATTTTAGCTCAGATGTTCAAAATTTTATTCCTGACAGGAGACAGGCATCTCCAAGTCTTGGTTCAAGATTATATTGCATAAGACATGTCATTGTATAGCATTGCATGAGCATTTCATATCACTGCACTGCACAGCATGTCATTTCGAGGTCCAGAACTCTTGATTTCAAAATTTTCAATCCAGATTAGAATTTCAACTCTTTTCAAAATTGATTTCAAAACCCTGGGTCTTCAAAATTATCAGTTCTTCCCATTTTACCCCCAGGGCTCTGAATTTTAAAATATTTCCTCAGGAAAATGATCTGGATAGTTTTAATATGGATTTCAGCCACCTTATCTCAGATTTTGCCCTTTTGACAATTTCAAATATCTTCCTTTTACAAAATTGCCCTATAGGGGCCAACTCTTTCCAAAAATTCCTGTTTTATCAATTAGCCCAGATTTTATGAAAATTCCAAAAATAGGTTGTTGTCTTGTTCTTATTTCAATAAAGAAGCAATGTGGGACCCACACTGAGGTGGTGTCACATAGACTTTTCTTTTGAAAAACCTGAACTTTGAAAAACCCAAAAAAATAGGAACCTTGTCCCCTAGATTGGTGCCACTTGTCCTTTCTCTCTCCTCCCATTTACCTGCCATGTGTCAGCATAGGGTTCACCTAGAGTTGGCGCCACATGTCACCTTCTCTCTTCTGCCACCCTTTGACACGTGTCAATTTGGGACCACCTTAAGATGCCGCCACATGTCATTAGTCATCCTCCTTATTTTATGCCACGTGTCAATGTCTACCATCTTCACCCTGTGCCAAGTGTCATTCCAAGGTCACCATGAGATGCCACGTGTCATGTGTTGTCCTGTTCATAAAAAGTAGAACTTGTCTCCCCTGAGGTGGCACCATTTGAAGTGTGTCTCCTGCAGAGGACACGTGTCAACCTCTCCCTCCTTCTAGAAAAGTAGCCTGACACATGTCTCTTCCTACTTTTCTCAGAAAAGTAGGAGACATGTGTCACTCCTAAATTCCTACAGAAAAGGTAGGCTTGTCTCCTCTGAGGTGGCGCCATCTGGAGTGTGTCTCCTGCAGATGACACGTGGCAAGCTCTCATTTCCTCAGAAAAAGCAAATGCCATGTGTCGTTTTCTGCTTTTTTCAGAAAACTAGAATTCAAACATTCAAACCTCCTCATAGGTGGCGCAGATCCTGAACTCCTACCTTTTTCATCTTGTCTGAGATGGCTCCACATGGCTTGGCCCACCTTCTCTCCCCTCTGCCATGTGTCATTCTCTGCTTCTTTCAGAAAAAGTAGAGGACACATGTCCTCTCCCTACTTTTTTCAGAAAAGTAGGAGACACATGTCACTGCCCTCTTTTTCCTCCCTCTTGCCACATGGCATCGTAGGAGCCACCCTGAGGTGGCGCCACATGTCCATCCTCCATTCCTCCAGGGCCAACCTCCATTTGAAATTCGAATTCTCCTCTAAGGTGGCGCCATCTGAAGAACCTCCTGCAGCAAGCTGACACTTGGAACCATCCTGGATTGCCACATGTCCAGATCTCCTTTCACCAGAAAAAGCAAAATTCAAATTCCTCTGAGGTGGCGCCTTCTGAGCCCACTGCTCTGACCTTCTGACATGTGTCAAACACCTTTTGAGGTGGCACCATTCCAGGACTCCACTTGGCTCCATTTTTTATTTTATTTTATTTTTAATAAAGGTAGCCCACCATGAGGTGGCGCCACCTGAGGACTCCCTACAAAAGGTGAGTTTGAATTTCAAATTCCAAGAAAACACCCTCTGAGGTGGCGCCTTCTAGGAGTTCTCTGCAGAGAGAATCAAGCAAACTTTTGAAAAATTCCAAATCCCCCCTGCTGAGGTGTCTCACCCACAAAATTTCCATTTTTTTTATTTTTTCTCAAAAATTAAAACACCTTTTGAGGTGGCGCCACCTGAGGGCTCCCTACAAAAAGCCAAATTCGAATTTCAAATCCCAAGATGGCACCCCCTGAGATGGCGCCACATGGAGGGCTCAGATCGAGCCTGTTTGAATTTCAAAATTTTTTCAGAAAATTTATAAAAACAAGGGTTCACGCCCAGCCTGGGAGATCATTTTTTTAGCTCTTGTGAACTTGGAAAATACGACCTAGCCTTCCTAGAATTAGATTTTGAATTGTGGAAATCGTGCTCCCTTTGGCGCATTGAAGAAGGTGGAGTAGAGCTCGTGCTGTGGCCAATTCGATTCCAACAGAGGTCGATTTTAGTGAACCATCTGAAGCCCGGAGCGAAGAACGAAGGAAGCTCGTGATAGCCGCCCCTTTCAAGAGCTCCTACGCTGCGTAACGAAACAAGGTGCACTGCTTTCCCCATTGATTTGATGCCATGATTCGATTCGGGAGTCGTTTGAAGAAAGAGCTCATCCGAGAGATGGATTGAGCTATTCTCATAAAAAGACATATATAAAATGTTTCATTATGCTTCCTTGATGATTTTTAACATGCATGTAGTTAGTTAGATTTAATTTGCATTTTTATTTCATTCATTTAGCACATTTCATGAATTAATTAGGATTAATTTAGCATTTATTTCAATTCTGCTTATTTTCAGTAGGTCTTTGTTTTTGTCAGTCAGTCCACACGTCATTTCATGCATTTATTTTTTATTAAAAATCCCAAAAAAATCACGGAATGCGCCCTTAGGTGTCCCTGAAATTTTGCCAAAAATTCGGAGGCATTTGAATTTGTTTACTGCGGTAAACATTCAAAATGGCAAGTCGAGTTTTTTTACCCGGGATGCGTTTTGAAAATCATTTGCCGACTTTTAAAATCGAGATATCCCTCATGGGAGATCGGATTTTCGATCCGAAAAATGTTATGAATTCGGGAGAATGTCTAGTTTTTAATATGAGTTTTTTCAGATTTTTTTGATTTTTTTTAATGTCTGACAAAAATCCGAGAGTTCGGGACACGTGTCAGAGCCTAATTTGGGTCTCTGAGATCTTGGATCGACTTAGGGCTATGGTTTCTCTTTGTTGCTCCAAATCCAAAACTATAAAAAGTGAAAATTGTGTCCAAGAGGTCCTCTGTTTTCATATAAAAGCCTGTGATTTTTAGAATAGTGTTGATACCTGCTTCAGATTTTTTTGTCAGTCCTCTGTTTTGCTACATTTGTCTGTTCTGTTAGTTTAGGCATGAATAGTTATATTTTTCTCTGTGTTTCTGTTCATCAAATGCCGGAGTCATAAACATGAAATTTGTTCATGTAGGAGTCGTTCATAGCTCTGATTAATTTCATAAATTTCCATGGCCGTTTTGTATTTTTTTAGCATTTTACATCAGATTAGTGTGATTTTTACCTCTGTCAGAGTTAAATCCCTGTTATTGAACTCACCAAGGCTCAAATACCGAGACTGTAAAAACCAAAAATGTTGCATTTTGGGTCTTTTAGCAGTCGGCAAAATATCAAAAGTTTTCATGGTGTAAATCTTGCATTATCATATTAAGCATTGCATTTGGTTCGGATCCATAGGCAAAATCCACCATTTTAGGACTTTCTTCGAATTGTAGCATTTAAATCATATCATTTCATGAATTTTAGCATTCTAGGCTGTTTATCAGAGTAAGTAGATGCTTCATACCGAATTTAGTGCAATTTGGAATCCATTTAAGGTTCGGATTAGCCACAATACCAAAACAGGGTCCCGCAGGACCCGGATCCAAGTGAAAAACAAGCGAAATTCGTTATTTTGAGTAAATTGCAAAATGCCAAATTCTGATTTTACAGTCCTAATGTGTTTAGCAGCATGTCATACTGCATTTCATCATCATTGAATTCAATTTGAATTTCGAAATCCCAATTTTACTAAGTTTTCCTTCAAAAAACCCTGATTTTAAAGGTGTAACTTTAATTTTAGGGGTATTTTGGTCATTTTGACCCCAATTCCGAATTTCAAACTGTTTTCCACTGAATTCCCTGCATTTACATCATTTCAAATATCAAGGAAGCATGATCATAGGGTTTATATCTAATTAAATCCAATAATTTCATAATATTATTGGAAAATTTTGGAAAAACCCACATATTTGAGCTAACCTTATTTCAAGTTTGGCAGGGACATTCAAAAGAAGGAGCTGAAGTCTGCAAATTTCTTTTATTTCCTTTATTTAGTGATGTAATAATGTAAATTTTGGAATAAGAGAGTTAATTTCCTGCTTAGACTAGGATGCATATCATATAGTTTGAATTTATGCAATATCCTGATTATATGATTCATTCATTTTATTTCAAAAGCACTATGGATGTTCACGAATGGCACGTGCACCAACTCTTAGGGAGTTGATGGACTCGGTGGAATCCATATTTACGGCCCTAGTCGGAATATGGACGAGACCCAGATCCGTCATCTTTCTACTAGTCACATTGAGCCTACACTCTTAGGCTATCTTAAAATGCACATCATATTTCCAAAGTTTTCAAAATCATGTGCATCAAATCAACTAAATTCTGAACATATTCATGGCCACAGTCAGAATATGTGAAGGATTTATCTTGACTTAATGCACATTTTTCCAACAAATCTCTTAGAAAATCTTTTCAACGTGCATTCATTCACTCATGTCATTTGCATCATGAAATCATTGATTTTCTCAAGATTTTCTCAAGAAAACTTCATTCTCAAGAAATCGATTTCTCAAGAAACTCTAAGGATTTTCAAAAATCGGTTTTCCAAAGACAAAGTTTTCCACAGTTTTCCCTGGAAAATGATATTTTCTTAAGAGATTCAAAAGAGTTTTCCAATCTTTCTCCAAGATCCAAAATCGATTTCCAAGTATTTCAAAAGGGTAAAATTCCCAGGATTTTGATTCCCCAAGTTTTGAATTTCCTTCTCCAATGAATTTACCTATAAATCTTCCATCATTTTCCTAAGAAAACTCTCAAAGTCCAAGTTTTCCTAAGAAGTATTTCCCTTTTCAAAAGGTTTATCTTCTCTCAAGAATCACTTCCATTTTCCCAGGATTTTCAACCATTCATGATTTTCCCAAGTCTTTATAAACTTTCTCAAGATTTCAAATCTTTTCATCTGAGTTTCCTGAGAAATTTACTCTTTTCCTGAGAAATCTTTTCAACTTCAAATATTTTCCAAGCATACATCATGTTTTCCCAAGTTGCATTTTCCAAATCTCATAGCACATGCCTGAATTCTCTGTGCATTTAGGATAGAACATGACTTCGATAATTTAACTAAGTCAAGCATAGTTTTGGTCCTTGGTTCGATTACCCCTGTTAAAGGCGGCAGGAACGGTCGAACCTCGTACCGACAGGTCGAGCCCCATCCCATGGATTTTCCCGCAATTTTAAAAAACGGAGGCGAGTATTTCAAAACCATTTCCAAAATCCGGTCAAGTTTGAAGCGCGAAAGCGTTTCCTCTTTTTCTCTTCTGCAAGGAAGGGAAGACGACGGAAAAATTTCGCGACGATAACAGGTTTGGCGACCGTGATGGGACCTGTCCTTGTCTGACCTAAATTATGCTTGACTTAGTTTAATTATCAAAATTATGTTCACAAAATGTCAGCTCTTTTACTTTCAATATCATGTGAGCCTAGGAGCCTAGATTCTGACCTAGCTGACATTGATTGCATATAGGTTAGGCATGGTTTGGTAGGACTAGATTGAGGAGAAATTTTCATGCTCACATAGACTTAGGTCTAAATACAACTCTCCTCAATTTAGGATCTGAATGCTAACAATGTATGCTTCTTCAAAAGATTTTCAAAAGTCTATCTCTCTAGGACTTAGAGCCCTCTATTTCTTGCATGTGATCATTTTTTCAAACCCCCATTACCTATCATTACCCGGTCTTCACGTTGCTGGGCTCTCTTCCAAAACCCTAGTTCGGGACAGAGCCTCACAACTGAGCCACCTATTTGGGTTAACACCCCCCTACTACGTACCGCGGGCCACAGTCCGAAGTATATCGGTAGGCGCTCAAGGATGTTGGAAAACCTTACCTTAGAACCGGAGTGGAAATTCTATGCCACGTACCTCGGATCTCGATTCGGGTATATCGGCATAACTGGATTGGACAAAGATGATCTGAACTTAGAGTTAGGATTAAGGTCCTACAACTGTTTTCAAAATGATGCATCTAGAGTCAGCTTCTTAGGGAGTGCTGAATGTGCATAAATGTTTATGCAGGATGTGAGTTTGTATGCTACTTTTATTTCTCTCATATTTTTTTCAAAAATATCTTTCCAAATATCCATATTCTCATCTTTTCCTTTATTTTCTAAAACCCTGGACGGTTTTTCCCAAATATTCAATTTCTTTCAAAACTCCAGGTGATTTTTCATTCTCCTCTACTGGATCTCGAATTTCCAGCTGCATTTTTATCCTGCCTGCGATTTTCCCAAATCATATGTTTTCTCTCATTGGATTTCAATCCTTTTATCTATTTGCAAAATTCTTCATCTTATTTTCCTCATGCATACCTTGATTATTGTGGTGAAAATTGTTTACCCACTTGACTTCTCCTTATTCTAAATCTGTTTGCGGATTGTTTTTCCAAAAGATATCTCTTTCCTTCAAAAATGGTGTTTTCCTCGTGGTTGACGACCTAGCCTAGGTAACAAGGCACATTTTCCGTTGTTCATTTCTCTTACAAAGAATGACAACATAATTGTCGTGACTCCAACGACGACTCCATCCCTAGTAATGGGATATTCTTCCAATTGTCCACCATATAATTTTCTTCCCAATCCAAAAATTTCCTCAGAGTCTAATCAAGACCTTATCCTGCAGAGAGCCTTCGCAACATTTGATGGTTCAGACAAGGTCAAGGAAGAAGACCGCACCAATTCAGCGTATCAGTTACTCATCAACATCAGAAGGAGAGATGAATTCGCCAAGGTCAGACAAAGACCAAGAGCAGCCAGAAGATGATGGTATTGACCCTCAGATGTACGCAATGTTTCAGAAGATGATGAAGAGGATGATGAGTGAGCAGGCTGGCACCAGCTCAGACAAAAATCCATTCAGTCAGACAATTAGAGATCGTGTGGCCAAGAGGTCAACCAAGTCCTCTGAGGAGAATGTTCAAGATATTTCAGACGAAGATGATACCGATGAAGAATATGAGGTGCCTCCAGCATTTCAGAAACGTGGCCAAAGGAGGAGTCACAAATCAAAAAGTCAGGTTGCAGAAGAGCCCCTGCAAGCACAATTCAGGGAAATGGCTAGAGTGGTCAAGGATCTGCAAGCCCACGACAAGGGCAAGAAAGTCTTCACCAGCGAGGACTTCTACGATGGTTTAGAAGGGGATGATGATCTGGAGAATCTTCCCCGAAAATTCATCAAGTTTGATGGTTCTGGCGACCCAAAAGCCCATCTCGCCATGTTCTTTGCTGAATGCTCTAGGTTCAAGAGAGACAACAAAGCATTGTTCTTATGCTTTCCCCGCAGCCTGGAAGGAGTCGCGGCCAAATGGTACGCGGAACATGTCAATCCTATAGAACTGAAAGAGTTCGACAAAGTCGTGAATTTGTTCGTTGAACGATTCTTGTTCAATACTGAAGCGCTCCCAACATTGAGCCATCTCTGCAACCTAAGGCAGAATGAAAATGAAAAGGCAAGGGACTTCATTCGCAGATGGAGAGAGACCTGCAACAAAATGAGGGATCCTATATCAGAAAGACATGCTTTATCCTTAATCCTCAACAATTTTTCGCAACCTCTGAGAGGATTAATCTCTACCTCACCCTCCAAGTCTTTCGTTGAACTCATTGAACGAGCTGAATGGCTCGAAATGGGAATAGAGAATGGAGTCTATGAAGGCCTTACCATTGCAAAAAACAGTCAAGATGTCAAAAAGAAGGCTCACTTCACTTTTGCAGCTAAATCTTTCAATAATAGCAAAGGCAACAAGAATGATCATGGCAACAGTTTGGAGGAAATAAAAAAACAAAAGGGGAAGGACATCAACAGTGATAAACCTCTCCAATCCAGCCCTCAGCATCAAAAGAAAGATCAGGAAAAATCAAAGCGCAAGGACTGGAGAACTGATCGAGAATTCACCCCTCTAGATCAGACACTCGAGAGTATCCTCGAGTATATGCTTGAGAAAGACCTTGTCCGGTTGCCTAAAGCTGCTGATCCTCCAGCAATTATGGGCAGATTCAAAGAACAATTTTGCAAGTTTCATCGAGCAGTAGGGCATGATACAGAAAACTGCTTCGTCCTTAAGAACATTGTTCAAGACTGCATTGACAAGAAGCTCCTCGTTGAAGATGAAAAGGAAGACTAGTCATCCTGACAAAGATTTTTTCTACAATCATTCAAGAAGATGACAATGCCAACAATTTCCCATTTCCCATCTTGCTTTTACAAAAGAATAATATAATCCCATTCTCTTTCCTTGATTTTAAAGCATCAATAAAGTCATCAAATTTTTTTCAATAGCTTGGTGTCGTCTTATTTACTTCCTCTTCCTTTTCATAATATCTCTCTTGTGAGGAATGATCTTGAGGACATCTATCAGTCAAGAAACTTGTCGCCTTATTCATCAATTGTCCTTCTTCTATTCAAAACTTTCTCCCTAGTTACACTGGGGCATTTTTTTGAAAAATTTATCTTTACCTCAAAACATCCTGTATGCAGGCAGGATAAACCAATCTCTCATTTTGCATATATATGCACTCATTTGCATTCATTTGCACTTCATTTGCATTTCATGTGCATGTGCATTGCATTTGCATTGACTATGCACCCAATTTCATTCCCCTTCAGGTTAAGGGATAAACCTGAATCATTTTCCATAATTCTTCAATTTCGACCCTTGGGTCATCCAATTCTTCAATTTTGACCTCCGGGTCACCCAATTCCCAATTTTAAAATCACCAAAATTCTCAATTTTGATCGCCAGGTCATCCAATTTTCATTCCCCGTTCAGGATAAGGGGATAATCCTGAAACCATTCATAGAAGCGATTCAACTCTCTATAATGGTCCTTGTTCTTCATTGAACTGATAGTGTTCCAAACGAACTGATAGTCGTTCTTCATTGAACTGATAGTGTTCCTAACGAACTGATAGTCGTTCTTCACTGAACTGATAGTGTTTCAAGCGAACTGATAGTCGTTCCAAGCGAATTGATAGTCGTTCCAAACGAACTGATAGTTGTTCTTCATCGAACTGATAGTGTTCCAACCAAACTGATAGTGTTCCAAGTGAACTGATAGTCGTTCTTTATTGAACTGATAGTGTTCCAAGCGAACTGATAAGTGTTCCAAGCGAACTGATAGTGTTCCAAGCGAACTGATAGTCGTTCCAAGCGAACTGATAGTCGTTCCAAGTGAACTGATAGTCGTTCTTCATTGAACTGATAGTGTTCAAGTGAACTGATAGTCGTTCTTCATTGAACTGATAGTGTTCCAAGTGAACTGATAGTCGTTCTTCATTGAACTGATATTGTTCCAAGCGAACTGATAGTCGTTCTTCATCGAACTGATAGTGTTCCAAGTGAACTGATAGTCGTTCTTCATCAAACTGATAGTGTTCCAAGTGAACTGATAGTCGTTCTTCATTGAACTGATAGTCGTTCTTCATTGAATTGATAGTGTTCCAAGCGAACTGATAGTCGTTCTTAATTGAACTGATATTATTCCCACCGATGGTTGTTCTTAATTGAACTGATATTGTTCCCAGCAAACCGATGGGCATTCTTAATTGAACTGATATTGTTTCCAGCAAACCGATGGTCGTTCTTAATTGAACTGATATTGTTCCCAGTGAACTGATAGTCACCTCCTTTGAGGAAAAGAGAGGAGAATTTTCGTCACGGATGCGTTAAGCTGGACCTCATGTGCTCTCTTTCATCAAGGATTTCAAGAAAATTTTGTCAATTTATCAATCAATTGTTGATTTCAGAATCTTTATTGCATAAATCTTTATTTCAGTTTACCTTCAGCATTACTTCCAAAAGAGTGAAGCTTCTGCGAAAAGAGATTCAAACTTTAAATTCTTTCTATTGGCTAACCAAAAGGATGAAGGATAAATCCTCGATATGGCAAAAAAAAAAGAAGATTCAATGTTATTGAAAATTCGTAGATGATCGATATTGATCGCAGTCAATGGTGCATCTTTAAAGACTATTCTTGTAAAATGAGGCAGTGGAAATATCCTGAGCGCTGAAAAAAGAGAGAATTCATCCAAGCCCTGTCTCCTCAAAATCACCTAAGCTGCAATTAAGTATCCGCAAAAGGGATCTCTCACCTGTCGTCAAGATGAAGGCGAATTAGGCGAGTAGACCCCCGGGGCCAAAGAAGATTCGAAACATCTCCAAGATGACGGAGTTTGTGACGGATCCTTCCAGAGAAAGTCCAAAGCACTGTCGAGATGAAGGCAGATGCGATGAACCTCTCGACAATCCCTAAAAGGTATTTAATTTCAGCTATCATCCAAAGAATCCCCAGCCAATTAGCCAATATCATCAACATGAACCCATCGTCCAAGAAGGATCGAAACATCTCCAAGTTGAAGGAGCTTGTGACGTACCCTTCCCAAAAGAGAGCAAGAGAGGAAAAAGAGAGAGAGAAAAAGTCAGAACATCTCCAAAATGAAGGAGAATGTAGCCAAAACACCAGAGGGCCAAAAGAGTGCAGAAAGATTATCAAGAGAGAAACTCTCAGGATATCAAACTGTCAAATCTATCAAGAATCCTCTTTAATCTTGCGCAATTCTATTATCAATACTCTTTCATCAATTGCTTTCACAATATCAAAATTCTCTTTCCTGCTCATATCAAGGAAATTGATAACTTTCTTGAAGAAGGTCAATTGCAAGCAATTTGGATTTCAAGTCTCGATTCTACAAAGTAAACCTTGTTTGGAGGTAATGCTTTAGGTAGAAAAGAAGGAATATCTTTGCAACAATGTGCAACATTTTCAAAAATTTTGAATCAACAACAAAATTCTTAATATTTTGACAATATTTTCTAGCTATCCTGTCGTGAAGTGAGAGCTTGATGTCCGTTTTCGATGCATCCTGACACCAATTTTAAATCCCTCCTAAGGACTTGATTCCTTCCCTTCTTTGAGAGCATGAACTCTCAGATTGCACACATCCCTGTGTCCCCACTGTCCCACCATAGACAGTCCCATTTCGGTTCGAGGTCGAACCACCAATCATTTCCTCACGAAAGGCAATTTCAAAAGCTATTTAGTCTCAACAATGAGACGCCCAAGATCAATCCCTTTTCAAGCTTTAGGGACCCCATTTTCCTTCCTTTTGCAAAAAACCCTGTCGGATTTACTATGCAAAATCCAAAGGTTCCATCATGGTCTCTTCCTTCGAGGATTCCATTCATTTTCCGCCCGATCAGGATAAGGGTACAAACCTGAGCCTCCTTTGATGAGGTATTCCATTTTACACCCAATCAGGATAAGGGTATAAACCTGAGCCTCAATCAAAGAGGTATTTCATTTTCCGCCCGATCAGGATAAGGGTACAAACCTGAGCCTCCTTTGAAGAGGTATTTCATCTTCCACCCAATCAGGTTAAGGGTACAAACCTGAGTCTCATTTCGATGAGATATTTCATTCCCCAATCAGGTCAAGGGTCAAAACCTGAGCTTCGTTCCATGCGAGGTATTTTTGTCCCATCCAGGTCAAGGGCATAAACCTGAACTTCGCTCTCATAGAACAAATCTTTCCTCTTTATTCTCCATTTCATATCTACCATCTTCCTCGAGCTAATTTCTTCACACCTAGTCAGATCCTTCTAACTGGGGCATTTTTTTATGTATAGCCCAAATTTGGTGTGTTTTTCTTTGCCACTAAGCTCGGCCACGAGCCGGCTTAGTAGCAAAGAGGGGCATCTGTAAACACCCCAAATTTTCACTCACCTCCCCGACATTTTCACCAAACATCATCATTCAGCCTTTGAAATCGCCGAAGGGCAAAATGGTCATTTTCTGAGTTCGAACCTTGTAAAAGTCCAAATTTCATCTGGAACTCTCAAAGTCTCCCTATTTTAGCTCAGATGTTCAAAATTTTATTCCTGACAGGAGACAGGCATCTCCAAGTCTTGGTTCAAGATTATATTGCATAAGACATGTCATTGTATAGCATTGCATGAGCATTTCATATCACTGCACTGCACAGCATGTCATTTCGAGGTCCACAACTCTCGATTTCAAAATTTTCAATCCAGATTAGAATTTCAACTCTTTTCAAAATTGATTTCAAAACCCTGGGTCTTCAAAATTATCAGTTCTTCCCATTTTACCCCCAGGGCTCTGAATTTTAAAATATTTCCTCAGGAAATGATCTGGATAGTTTTAATATGGATTTCAGCCACCTTATCTCAGATTTTGCCCTTTTGACAATTTCAAATATCTTTCTTTTACAAAATTGCCCTACAGGGGCCAACTCTTTCCAAAAATTCCTGTTTTACCAATTAGCCCAGATTTTATGAAAATTCCAAAAATAGGTTGTTGTCTTGTTCTTATTTCAATAAAGAAGCAATGTGGGACCCACACTGAGGTGGTGTCACATAGACTTTTCTTTTGAAAAACCTGAACTTTGAAAAACCCAAAAAAATAGGAACCTTGTCCCCTAGATTGGTGCCACTTGTCCTTTCTCTCTCCTCCCATTTACCTGCCATGTGTCAGCATAGGGTTCACCTAGAGTTGGCGCCACATGTCACCTTCTCTCTTCTGCCACCCTTTGACACGTGTCAATGTGGGACCACCTTAAGATGCCGCCACATGTCATTAGTCATCCTCCTTATTTTATGCCACGTGTCAATGTCTACCATCTTCACCTTGTGCCAAGTGTCATTCCAAGGTCACCATGAGATGCCACGTGTCATGTGTTGTCCTGTTCAGAAAAAGTAGAACTTGTCTCCCCTGAGGTGGCACCATTTGAAGTGTGTCTCCTGCAGAGGACACGTGTCAACCTCTCCCTCCTTCTAGAAAAGTAGCCTGACACATGTCTCTTCCTACTTTTCTCAGAAAAGTAGGAGACATGTGTCACTCCTAAATTCCTACAGAAAAGGTAGGCTTGTCTCCTCTGAGGTGGCGCCATCTGGAGTGTGCCTCCTGCAGATGACACGTGGCAAGCTCTCATTTCCTCAGAAAAAGCAAATGCCATGTGTCATTTTCTGCTTTCTTCAGAAAACTAGAATTCAAACATTCAAACCTCCTCATAGGTGGCGCAGATACTGAACTCCTACCTTTTTCATCTTGTCTGAGATGGCGCCACATGGCTTGGCCCACCTTCTCTCCCCTCTGCCATGTGTCATTCTCTGCTTCTTTCAGAAAAAGTAGAGGACACATGTCCTCTCCCTACTTTTTTCAGAAAAGTAGGAGACACATGTCACTGCCCTCTTTTTCCTCCCTCTTGCCACATGGCATCGTAGGAGCCACCCTGAGGTGGCGCCACATGTCCATCCTCCATTCCTCCAGGGCCAACCTCCATTTGAAATTCAAATTCTCCTCTGAGGTGGCGCCATCTGAAGAACCTCCTGCAGCAAGCTGACACTTGGAACCATCCTGGACTGCCACATGTCCAGATCTCCTTTCACCAGAAAAAGCAAAATTCAAATTCCTCTGAGGTGGCGCCTTCTGAGCCCACTGCTCTGACCTTCTGACATGTGTCAAACACCTTTTGAGGTGGCACCATTCTAGGACTCCACTTGGCTCCATTTTTTATTTTATTTTATTTTTAATAAAGGTAGCCCACCATGAGGTGGCGCCACCTGAGGACTCCCTACAAAAGGTGAGTTTGAATTTCAAATTCCAAGAAAACACCCTCTGAGGTGGCGCCTTCTGGGAGTTCTCTGCAGAGAGAATCAAGCAAACTTTTGAAAAATTCCAAATCCCCCCTGCTGAGGTGTCTCACCCACAAAATTTCCATTTTTTTTATTTTTTCTCAAAAATTAAAACACCTTTTGAGGTGGCACCACCTGAGGGCTCCCTACAAAAAGCCAAATTCGAATTTCAAACCCCCAGATGGCAACCCCTGAGATGGCGCCACATGGAGGGCTCAGATCGAGCCTGTTTGAATTTCAATTTTTTTTCAGAAAAATTTATAAAAACAAGGGTTCACGCCCAGCCTGGGAGATCATTTTTTTAGCACTTGTGAACTTGGAAAATCCGACCTAGCCTTCCTAGAATCAGATTTTGAACTGTGGAAATCGTGCCCCCTTTGGCGCATTGAAGAAGGTGGAGTAGAGCTCGTGCTGTGGCCAATTCGATTCCAACAGAGGTCGATTTTAGTGAACCATCTGAAGCCCGGAGCGAAGAACGAAGGAAGCTCGTGATAGCCGCCCCTTTCAAGAGCTCCTACGCTGCGTAACGAAACAAGGTGCACTGCTTTCCCCATTGATTTGATGCCATGATTCGATTCGGGAGTCGTTTGAAGAAAGAGCTCATCCGAGAGATGGATTGAGCTATTCTCATAAAATGACATATATAAAATGTTTCATTATGCTTCCTTGATGATTTTTAACATGCATGTAGTTAGCTAGATTTAATTTGCATTTTATTTCATTCATTTAGCACATTTCATGAATTAATTAGGATTAATTTAGCATTTATTTCAATTCTGCTTATTTTCAGTAGGTCTCTGTTTTTGTCAGTCAGTCCACACGTCATTTCATGCATTTATTTTTTATTAAAAATCCCAAAAAAATCACGGAATGCGCCCTTAGGTGTCCCTGAAATTTTGCCAAAAACTCGGAGGCATTTGAATTTGTTTACTGCGGTAAGCATTCAAAATGGTAAGTCGAGTTTTTTTACCCAGGATGCGTTTTGAAAATCATTTGCCGACTTTTAAAATCGAGATATACCTCATGGGAGATCGGATTTTCGATCCAAAAAATGTTGTGAATTCGGGAGGATGTCTAGTTTTTAATATGAATTTTTTCAGATTTTTTTGATTTTTTTTAATGTCTGACAAAAATCCGAGATTTCGGGACACGTGTCAGAGCCTAATTTGGGCCTCTGAGATCTTGGATCGACTTAGGGCTATGGTTTCTCTTTGTTGCTCCAAATCCAAAACTATAAAAAGTGAAAATTGTGTCCAAGAGGTCCTCTGTTTTCATATAAAAGCCTGTGATTTTTAGAATAGTGTTGATACCTGCTTCAGATTTTTTTGTCAGTCCTCTGTTTTGCTACATTTGTCTGTTCTGTTAGTTTAGGCATGAATAGTTATATTTTTCTCTGTGTTTCTGTTCATCAAATGCCGGAGTCATAAACATGAAATTTGTTCATGTAGGAGTCGTTCATAGCTCTGATTAATTTCATAAATTTCCATGGCCGTTTTGTATTTTTTTAGCATTTTACATCAGATTAGTGTGATTTTTACCTCTGTCAGAGTTAAATCCCTGTTATTGAACTCACCAAGGCTCAAATACCGAGACTGTAAAAACCAAAAATGTTGCATTTTGGGTCTTTTAGCAGTCGGCAAAATATCAGAAGTTTTCATGGTGTAAATCTTGCATTATCATATTAAGCATTGCATTTGGTTCGGATCCATAGGCAAAATCCACCATTTTAGGACTTTCTTCGAATTGTAGCATTTAAATCATATCATTTCATGAATTTTAGCATTCTAGGCTGTTTATCAGAGTAAGTAGATGCTTCATACCGAATTTAGTGCAATTTGGAATCCATTTGAGGTTCGGATTAGCCACAATACCAAAACAGGGTCCCGCAGGACCCGGATCCAAGTGAAAAACAAGCGAAATTCGTTATTTTGAGTAAATTGCAAAATGCCAAATTCTGATTTTACAGTCCTAATGTGTTTAGCAGCATGTCATACTGCATTTCATCATCATTGAATTCAATTTGAATTTCGAAATCCCAATTTTACTAAGTTTTCCTTCAAAAAACCCTGATTTTAAAGGTGTAACTTTAATTTTAGGGGTATTTTGGTCATTTTGACCCCAATTCCGAATTTCAAACTGTTTTCCACTGAATTCCCTGCATTTACATCATTTCAAATATCAAGGAAGCATGATCATAGGGTTTATATCTAATTAAATCCAATAATTTCATAATATTATTGGAAAATTTTGGAAAAACCCACATATTTGAGCTAACCTTATTTCAAGTTTGGCAGGGACATTCAAAAGAAGGAGCTGAAGTCTGCAAATTTCTTTTATTTCCTTTATTTAGTGATGTAATAATGTAAATTTTGGAATAAGAGAGTTAATTTCCTGCTTAGACTAGGATGCATATCATATAGTTTGAATTTATGCAATATCCTGATTATATGATTCATTCATTTTATTTCAAAAGCACTATGGATGTTCACGAATGGCACGTGCACCAACTCTTAGGGAGTTGATGGACTCGGTGGAATCCATATTTACGGCCCTAGTCGGAATATGGACGAGACCCAGATCCGTCATCTTTCTACTAGTCACATTGAGCCTACACTCTTAGGCTATCTTAAAATGCACATCATATTTCCAAAGTTTTCAAAATCATGTGCATCAAATCAACTAAATTCTGAACATATTCATGGCCACAGTCAGAATATGTGAAGGATTTATCTTGACTTAATGCACATTTTTCCAACAAATCTCTTAAAAAATCTTTTCAACGTGCATTCATTCACTCATGTCATTTGCATCATGAAATCATTGATTTTCTCAAGATTTTCTCAAGAAAACTTCATTCTCAAGAAATCGATTTCTCAAGAAACTCTAAGGATTTTCAAAAATCGGTTTTCCAAAGACAAAGTTTTCCACAGTTTTCCCTGGAAAATGATATTTTCTTAAGAGATTCAAAAGAGTTTTCCAATCTTTCTCCAAGATCCAAAATCGATTTCCAAGTATTTCAAAAGGGTAAATTTCTCAGGATTTCGATTCCCCAAGTTTCGAATTTCCTTCTTCAATGAATTTACCTATAAATCTTCCATCATTTTCCTAAGAAAACTCTCAAAGTCCAAGTTTTCCTAAGAAGTATTTCCCTTTTCAAAAGGTTTATCTTCTCTCAAGAATCACTTCTATTTTCCCAGGATTTTCAACCATTCATGATTTTCCCAAGTCTTTATAAACTTTCTCAAGATTTCAAATCTTTTCATCTGAGTTTTCTGAGAAATTTACTCTTTTCCTAAGAAATCTTTTCAACTTCAAATATTTTCCAAGCATACATCATGTTTTCCCAAGTTGCATTTTCCAAATCTCATAGCACATGCCTGAATTCTCTGTGCATTTAGGATAGAACATGACTTCGATAATTTAACTAAGTCAAGCATAGTTTTGGTCCTTGGTTCGATTACCCCTGTTAAAGGCGGCAGGAACGGTCGAACCTCGTACCGACAGGTCGAGCCCCATCCCATGGATTTTCCCGCAATTTTCAAAAACGGAGGCGAGTATTTCAAAACCATTTCCAAAATCCGGTCAAGTTTGAAGCGCGAAAGCGTTTCCTCTTTTTCTCTTTCGCAAGGGAGGGAAGACGAGGGAAAAATTTCGCGACGATAACACAACGACTATCAGTTCATTAAAGAACGAGGACCATTATAGAGAGTTGTATCGCTTCTATGAATGGTTTCAGGATTATCCCCTTATCCTGAACGGGGAATGGAAATTTAAAAATTGGAAATTGGGTGACCCGGAGGTCGAAATTGAAGAATTGAATGACCCGAGGGTCGAAATTGAAATTGGTGGGCAAAATATCAAATTTGAGCAATTGACAGACCCTGAGGATTGAAATGACTTGGATTAACAAAGGAGAATAATGAGTTCGAGTCAGAGCTCGAATAAAATACAGAGATTGCGAGTCGGAACCCGGATCAACAAAAGATAATGAAGACCTCGAATTTGATCTCGAATGAATAAAGTGATCTCGAGTCGGAACCCGGATCAACAAAAGAAAATGAAAAGCTCAAATTTGAGCTCAAATGAATAAAGAGATTTCGAGTCGGAACCCGGATCAACAAAAGAAAATGAAGAGCTCAAATCTGAGCTCGAATGAATAAAGAGATCTCGAGTCGGAACCCGGATCAACAAAAGAAAATGAAGAGCTCGAATCTGAGCTCGAATGAATAAAGAGATCTCGAGTCGGAACCCGGATCAACAAAAGAAAAATATGAACCAACTTGAAAGTTGGAGTTTGAAAGAAAAGAAGCTTGGTTCGGAATTCAGATCTTCAGACGAGAATCCGGTTAGGGGATCAAAATTTTGCAAATTGTAAGTGTGGGAACTGGATTTTTGAAAAGAGGATCCTATCTGAAGAATTTTGAGAAAAAATCAACAGAGATTGTAGACTAGAGTCAGAGATTGATGATTAAGATGGGAAATAATTCATAGTCTCAGGATTTATCCCTTATCCTGAATGGGAAATGGAATTGGGTGCATAGTTAATGCAAATGCAATGCACATGCACATGAAATGCAAATGAAGTGCAAATGAATATGATTGAATGCAAATTGATGCAAATGAATGCAAAATTAATGCAAATGAGTGCATATATATGCAAAATGAGAGATTGGTTTATCCTGCCTACATATAGGATGTTTTGAGGTAAATATAAATTTTCAAAAAAATACCCCAGTATAACTAGGGAGGAAAAATTTGAATAAAAGAAGGATAATTGATGAATAAGGCGACAAACTTCTTGGTTGACAAACATTCTCAAGATCATTCCTCACAAGAGAGACATTGTGAAAACAAATAAGATGGCGCGAAACTATTGAAAAATTTGATGACTTTATTGACGCTTTAGAATCAAGGAACGAGAATGGGATTACATTATTCTTTTGAAAAAGCAAGATGAGAAATGGGAAATTGTTGGCATTGTCATCTTCTTGAATGATTGTGAGAAAATCTTAGTCAAGATGACTAGTCCTCCTTTTCATCTTCAACGTGGAGCTTCTTGTCAATGCAGTCTTGAACAATGTTCTAAAGGACGAAGCAGTTTTTTGTATCATGCCCTACTGCTCGATGAAACTTGCAAAACTGTTCTTTGAATCTGCCCATAATTGCTGGAGGATCAGTGGCTTTAGGCAACCGGACAATGTCTTTCGCAAGCATATACTCGAGGATACTCTCGAGTGTCTGATCCAGAGGAGTGAATTCTCGATCAGTTCTCCAGTCCTTGCTCTTTGATTTTTCTTGATCTTTCTTTTGATGTTGAGGGCTGGATTGGAGAGGTTTATCACTGTTGATGTCCTTCCCTTTTTGCTTTTTTATTCTCTCAAAACTGCTGCCATGATCATTCTTGTTGCCTTTGCTATTATTGAAAGATTTGGACGCAAAAGTGAAGTGAGTCTTCTTCTTTTGTTCACCTTGAGGGTTATTCTTGGAAAATGTGAAGCCCTCATAGACTCCATTTTCCACGCTCAACTCAAGCCATTCTGCTCGCTCAATGAGTTCAACAAAAGATTTGGAGGGTGAGGTAGAGATTAATCCTCTCAGAGGTTGCAAAAAATTATTGAGGATCAATGATAAAGCATGCCTTTCTGATATAGGATCCCTCATTTTGTTGCAGGTCTCTCTCCATCTGCGAATGAAGTCCCTTGCCTTTTCATTTTCATTCTGCCTTAGATTGCAGAGATGGCTCAATGTTGGGAGCGCTTCAGTATTGAACAAGAATCGTTCAACAAACAAATTCACGACTTTGTCGAACTCTTTCAGTTCTATAGGATTGATATTTTCCGCGTACCATTTAGCTGTAACTCCTTCCAAGCTGCGGGGGAAGCATAAAAATAGTGTCCGGTTGTCCCTCTTGAACCTCGAGCACTCAGCGAAGAAAGTGGCGAGATGAGCTTTTGGGTCGCCAGAACCGTCGAACTTGATGAATTTTCGGAGAAGATTCTTCAGATCATCATCCCTTTCTAAACTGTCGTAGAAGTCCTCACTGGTGAAGACTTTCTTGCCCTTGTCGCGGGCTTGCAGATCCTTGACAACTCTAGCCATTTCTCTGAATTGGGCTTGCAGGGGCTTTTCTGCATCCTGACTCTTTGATTTGCGGCCTTTTCTTTGTTCTTGGCCCCGCTTCTGAAATACCAGAGGCACTTCATATTCTTCATCTGTATCTTCAATGGAGTTTGTTTCATCTGAGATCTCTTACGGCTGACCTTGCTTTCTGGAAGCCTTCTTATCCCTGTGACCATGGAACTTCTCTCTGAATGGGTTTCTTTCTGAGCTGGTCCCGGACTGTTCATTCATCATATCTTTCGGAACATGGCATACATTTACGGGTCTATGCCATCATCTTCTTGTTGCTGCTCTTGACTCCTCTCAGATCGGGGGAAACCCATCTCTTCTTCTGAGGCCGACGAGTACTGAGATGCCGTTGTTCTTTTGTCTGATCTTGTCTGAACCATCAAATGTTGTAGACGCTCTCTGCAGGATAAAGTCTTGATTAGTCTCTGAGGAAATTTTTGGATTGGGAAGAAAATTATATGGTGGACAATTGGAAGAATATCCCATTACTAGGGATGGAGTCGCCGTTGAAATCACGACAATTGTGTTGTCATTCTTTGTAAGAGAAATAACAACGGAAAATGTGCCTTGCTACCTAGGCGAGGTTGTCAACCACGAGGAAAACACCATTTTTGAAGGAAAGAGATATCTTTTGAAAAAACAATCCGCAAATGGATTTAGAATAAGGAGAAGGCAAGTGGGTAAACAATTTCCTCCACAATAATCAAAGTATGCACAAGGAAAAGAAGATGAAGAATTTTGCAAATAGATAAAAGGATTGAAAATCCAATAAGAGAAAACATATGATTTTGGAAAATCGCAGGCAAGATAAAAATGCAGCTGAAAATTCGAGATCCAGTGGAACGGGAGAATGGAAAAGCACCTGGAGTTTTGAAAGAAATCGGATGTTTGAGAAAATCATCCAGGGTTTGAGAAAATAAAGGGAAAAGATGAGAATGTGGATATTTGAAAATATTTTTAGGGAAAATATGAGAGAAATAAAGGTAGCATACAAACTCACATCCTGCACAAACATTTATGCACATTCAGCACTCTCTAAAAAGGCTGACTCTAGATGCATCACTTTGGAAAACAACTGTAGGACCCTAATCCTAACTCTAGGTTCAGATCATCTTTGTCCAATCCAGTTATGCCGATATATCCGAATCGAAATCCGAGGTACGTGGCATATAATCTCAACTCTGGTTCTAAGGAAAGGTTTTCCAACATCCTTGAGCACCTACTGATATACTTCGGACTGTGGCCCGCGGTACGTGGTAGGGGGGTGTTAACCCAAATAATTGGCCCAGTTGTGAGGCTCTGTCCCGAACTAGGGTTCTGGAAGAGAGCCCAGCAACGTGAAGACCGGGTAATGATAGGTAATGGAGATTTTGAAAAATGATCACATGCAAGAAATAGAGGGCTCTAAATCCTAGAGAGACAGATTTTGAAAACTTTGAAGTAGCATACATTGTTTACATTGAGATCCTAAATTGAGGAGAGTTGTAATTAGACCTAAGTCTATGTGAGCATGAAAATTTCTCCTCAATCTGGTCCTACCAAACCATGCCTAGGCTATATGCAGTCAATGTCAGCTAGGTCAGAATCTAGGCTCCTAGGTTTGCATGATAGCAAAGTAAAGTGCTGACATTTTGTGAACATAATTTCGATAATTGAACTAAGTCAAGCACAATTTTGGTCACACAAGGATAGGTCCCATCACGGTCGCCAAACCTGTTATCGTCGCAAAATTTTCCCCCGTCTTCCCTTCCTTGTGGAAGAGAGAGGGAAATGCTTTCGCGATTCAAACTTGACCGGATTTTGGAAATTGTTTTGAAATTCTCGCCTCCGTTTTGAAAATTGCGGGAAAATCCATGAGATGGGGCTCGACCTGTCGGTACGAGGTTCGACCGTTCCTGCCGCCTTTAACAGGGGTAATCGAACCAAGGACCAAAACTATGCTTGACTTAGTTAAATCATCAAAATCGTGTTTTATCCTAAATGCATAGACAATTCAGGCATGTGCTATGAAATTTTGTGAAATGCCAGTTGGAAAATATAATGTATGCTTAGAAAACATTTGGAGTTGAAAAACATTTCTCAGGAAAAAGATGGAAATCAATTTCTCAGGAAAACTCAGATGGAAAGGATTGGAAATCTCGAGAAAGCACATAAAGATGTGGGAAATCATGAATGGATGAAAATCCTAGGAAAATGGAAAGGATTCTTGAGAAAAGGATAAACATTTGAAGGGAAAATGCTTGTCCGGAAAAGCTTCAAGTTTTTGAAACTTTCTTTGGAAAATGATTGAAATTCATTGGAAAATTCTTTGGGGAAGGAAAATTGAAACTCGGGAAACTGAAATCCTGAGAATTTTAGCCTTAAAACACTTGGAAAATCGATTTTGATCTTTGAGAAAGGTGACAGACTTTTTTTTTTGAAAATCTTGAGAAAATAACCTTTTTCATGGAAAACTGTGGAAAAACTTGACTTGGGAAAACCGATTTTGAAAAATTCTCAGAGTTTCTTGAGAAATCGATTTTTTGAGAATGAAATTTTCTTAAGAAAATCATTAGAAAACCAATGATTTTATGATGCAAATGACATGAGTGAATGAATGCACTTTGAAAAGATTTTCTGAGGAATTGGTTGGAAAAATGTGCATTAAGTCAAAATAAATCCTTCATATATCCTGACTGTGGCCATGAATATGTTCAGAGTTTAATTGATTTAATGCACAAATATTGAAAATATTGAAAATATGATGTGCATTTTAAGATAGCCTAAGAGTGTAGGCTCAGTGTGACTGGTAGAAAGATGATGGATCTGGGTCTCGTCCATATTCCGACTAGGGCCGTAAATATGGATTCCACCGAGTTCATCAACTCCCTAAGAGTTGGTGCATGTGTCATTCGTGTACATCCATAGTGCTTTTGAAATAAAATGCATGAATCACATAAACAGGATATTGCAGGAATTTAAACTATATGATATGCATCCTAGTCTAAGCAGAAAATTAAGTCTCTTATTCCAAAATTTACATTATTACATCATTAAATAAATGAAATAAATGGAAATTGCAGACTTCAGTTCCTTCTTTTGAATGTCCCTACCAAACTTGAAATGGGGTTAGCTCAAATATGTGAGTTTTTCCAAGATTTTCCAATAATATTATATAATTATTGGACTTAATTGGATATAAACTCTATTCTCATGCTTCCTTAATATTTGAAATGATGAAAATGCAAGAAATTCAGTAGAAAATAGTTTGAAATTCGAAATTGTGGTCAAAATGACCAAAATACCCCTAATATTAAAGTTACTCTTTTAAAATTAGGGTTTTTTTAAGGAAATTTTGGTAAAAATTGAGATTTTGAAATTCGAATTGAAACAAATGATGATGAAATGCATGATGAGACATGATGACATACTTCTAAACACATTAAGACTGTAAAATCAGAATTTGACATTTTGCAATTTATCCAAAATAACGAATTTCGCTTGTTTTTCGCTTGAATTCGAGTCCCGCGGGGCCCTGTTTGGATGATATGGCTAAATCGAGCCTCAAATGAATTCTAAATGCTGTCAAATTCGGTATGAAGCATCTACCTACCCTGACAAACAACCTAGAATGCTAAAACACACGAAATGACATGGTTTAAATACTAGCATTTAAAGAAAATCCTAAAATGGAGGAATTTCGCCTACAGACCCGAACCAAATACAATGCTTAATATGATAATGAAACAATTACACCATAAAAACCTCTGATATTTTGCAGACTGCTAAAGGACCCAAAATTGAACATTTTTGGTTTTTACAGCCTCGGGATCTGAACTACGGTGAGTTCGGTAACGGGCATTTGGTTCTGACGGAGGTAAAATCGATCTAATCTAGTATAAAATGCTAAACAAATAGAAAACTGCCATGGAAATTTCTGATATTTAACTGAGCTACTCACGACACATACGAGGACAACTTTCATGTTTATGACTTTGGCATTTGATCAACAGAAACACAGATAAAATACAACTTTGCATGCCAAAAGCAACAGAACAGACAAATGTGACAAAACAGAGGACTGACAAGAAAAATCCGAAACGGATCTTAAAACTATTCTAAAAATCAGAAGCTTTCAGATGCAAATATAAGACATCGCTAACATAACATTCACTTTTTAAGGATTCGGATTTGGAGCAATATCCAAAGAGAACCCATCTCCTTAAGTCGATCCAAAATCTCATAGGCCCAAATCAGGCTCCGACACGTGTCCCAAGCTCTCAGATTTTTGTCAGACATTAAAAAAATCCAAAAAATCGGATAAAATCATTTTAAAAACTAGACATTACTCTGAGTTCAGAACATCTTTTGGATCGAAAATCGGACCTCACATCAGAGCGATCTTGATTTTACAAGTCGGAAATGAAATTTTAAAACGCATCCTGGGTAACAAAACCCAACTTACCATTTTGAATGTTTACCATAATAAACAAATTTAAATCCTTTTGAGTTTTTGACACATTTCTAGGGACACCTAAGGGCGCATTCCATGATTTTGTTAGAATTTTTAACAAAAATTAAACACATGAAATAACGTGTGGACTGACTGACAAAAACAGAGAACTAGTGAAACTGAGCAGAATTGAAATAAATGCCAAATTAAACCTAATTAACTTATGAAACACGCTAAATTAACGAAATAAAATACAAATTAAATTTATCTAAATGCATGAATGCTAAAAATCATCAAGGAAGTATAATTGTATTTTTTTATATATGTCGTTTTATGAGAATAGCTCAATCCATCCCTCGGATGAGCTCTTTCTTCAAACGACACGTGAATCAAATCATGATATTATGAAATCAAGATGAAAGGAGGTGCATCTTGTGTTTTTATGCAGCTTTGAAACTCTCGAAAGGGATGGCTGCCAATGGCTTCGTTCGTCCTTCGATCCGGGCTTCGGATGGTTCACCAAGATCGACCCACGCTTAGAACCAATTGGCCACGACACGAGCAAGGTTGATGCTTCACTGTACCTTCTTCACTGAGCCCAAGGGGGGCATGAATTCCAAAGTTCAAAAATCATGTTCTTAAGAAAATCTTGGTTGAATTTCAAAGTCCAAAAGGAGCCCTCCTAGGCTGGGCGTGGGGTCTTGTATTTGTAGCATTTTTTGAGAATTTTGAATTTCAAACTGGCTCAATCTGAGCCCTCCATGTGGCGCCATCTCAAGGCATGCTATTTTGATTTTTTAGAGAAAATAAAATAGGAATTTTGTGGGTGAGACACCTCAGCAGGGGAGTTTGAAAATTTTCAAAATGGTGGCTTGATTTTCTCTGCAGGAGGCTCTCAAATTGCGCCACCTCAGGGGGTGTTATTTTGGAGCTTGAAATTCAAACTTGGCTTTTCTGAAGGTCCTCCTATGGCGCCACCTCAGGGGGCTATTTTTATAAAAAAAAAATAATAAATATAAAAAATGAAGCCAAGTGGGGTTCTGGAATGGTGCCACCTCAAAAGAGATTCAGAGGTGTAAAGTAAGAAACAGTAGGAGCATGCCTTGTGGCACCACCTCTGAGGAGCTCTTGACATATGTCAGAAGGACAGGAATGAACGAAGCAGAATGCGCCACCTCAGAGGAGTTCAAATTTCTGCTTTTTCTGTAGGAAAGGAGAGGTTGACACGTGGCGGTTCAGGATGATTATGCTTTTGACAAGTGTGAGCTTGCTGGAGGAGTCTTCTCAAATGGCGCCACCTCAGAGGAAGATTTGAAATTCAAATGGGGGTTGGCCCCGAAGGAATGGAGAGTGGACATGTGGCGCCACCTCAGGGTGGCTCCTACAATGCCATGTGGCAGTTGGGAGGAGAAAAGAACATGTGGCACCCTCATAGACCATCTGGAAAAGGCACATCTCAGGATTTGCGCCACCTAGGCCTTGTCTGAAAATTTTTGAATGGTTTGCTTTTTCTGAAGAAGGCCAAGAGTGACATGTGTCTTCTACTTTTTCTGAAGAAAGCTGGAAATGACATGTGTCATCTACTTTTCTGTGAAAAAGTAGGGGAAGACATGTGTCATCCTGCTTTTTCTGAAAGAAGCAGAGATTGACACGTGGCAAAGGGAAGAGAAGGAGGTCCAAGCCATGTGGCGCCATCTCAGACAAAATGGAAAAGGTGAAGTTCAAGATTTGCGCCACCTCTAGAAGGATTTGAATGTTTGAATTTTAGCTTTTTCTGAAGAGAGCAGGAAATGACATGTGTCATTTGCTTTTTCTGAGAACATCAGAGAATGACACGTGTCACCTGCTGCAGGAGAGAATACCTCAGATGGCGCCACCTCAGAAGGAGACAACTCTACTTTTTCTGGAGGAAGCTAGGAGTGACACGTGTCTCCTACTTTTCTGAGAAAAGTAGGGAGAGACATGTGTCAGTCTCCTTTTCTGAAGGAGGGAGAGGTTGACACATGTCCTCTGCAGGAGACACACTTCAAATGGCGCCACCTCAGAGGAGACAAGCTTTACTTTTTCTGAACAGGACAACATATGACACTTGGCATCTCATGGTGACTTTGAATGACACATGGCACATGGTGAAGATGGTGGATACTGACACATGGCATGGAATGACATGTGACGGCTTCTTAAGGTAGCCCCACACTGACACTTGGCAGATAAATGGGAGGAGAGAGAAAAGACAAGTGGCGCCAATCCAGGGGACAAGGCTCCTATATTTTTGGGTTTTTTCAAAATTCAGGTTTTTCAAAAGAAAAGCCAGTGTGACACCACCTCAGTGTGGGTCCCACATTGCTTCTTTATTGAAAATAAGACAACAAAACCTCTTTTTGGAATTTTTAAAAAATCTGGACTAATTGGTAAAACAGAAATTTTTGAAAAGAGTTGGCCCCTGTGGGGCGATTTTGTAAAAGAATGATAGTTGAAATAGCTGACAAAAGGGCAAAATCTGAGTTGAAGTGGCTGAAATCCATATTGAAAACTATCCAAATCGTTTTCCTGAGGAAATATTTTGAAATTCAGAGCCCTGGGGGTAAAATGGGAAGAATTGATAATTTTGAAGACCCAGGGTTTTGAAATTGATTTTAAAAAGAGTTGAAATTCAAATCTGGATTGATAATTTTGAAATCGAGAATTCTGGACCTCGAAATGACATGCTGTGCAGTGCAGTGATATGAGATGCTCATGCAATGATATGCAATGCCATGTCTTATGCAATATAATCTAGAACCAAGACTTGGAGATTCCTGTCTTCTGTCAGGAATAAAATTTTGAACATCTGAGCTAAAAATAGAGAAATTTTGAGAGTTGCAGATGAAATTTGGATTTTTGCAAGGTCCCAGGCTCAGAAAATGACCATTTTTCCCTCCGGCGATTTCAGAGGCTGGATACTGATGCTTGGTGGAAATGTTGGAGAGGTGAATGAAAATTTGGGGTGTTTACAGTACCATATAGTAAAGTGGGTCTAATTGTCGTCCTATAAAACTTCTCCTTCAACCGCAATGGCATTCTACGATCGCACAACACTTCAGTTGCACTTTTTCATTTCATCCACCCAACCTGAATCCTATGATTTACATCTCCATCAATTTCTCCATTCTTTTGAGTGATAGATCCCAAATATTTGAAACGGTCATCCACCGCTATTTCTTGCTCACCAAGCTTCACAACACTCTCATCACTACTTCGTTGCTTACTAAACCAACATTCCATATATTTTGTCTTACTCTTACTCAACATAAAACTTCTTGCTTCCAAAGTCTATCTCCATAATTCTAACTTAGCATTAACCCTAGCTCTAGACTCATCAATCAAAACAATATCATCAGCAAACAACATACACCAAGGCATATTTTCTTGAATTTATTTCGTAAGTTCATCTATCACTATAGCAAAAAGGAAAGGGCTTAATGCAGATCCTTGATGTAACACAACCGTTATAGGAAAATTGTTTGTCACCCCTCCACAAGTGCGGACATTGGTGACTATTCCTTCGTGCATATCTTTAATTATACTAATGTACTTGAGAGAGATACCTTTCTTCATCATTGTCCACCAGAGAACATCCCTAGGTACTCTGTCATATGCCTTCTCCAAATCAATAAAAACCATATGCAAATCTTTGTTCCCCTCTCTATATCTCTCAATAAGTTGTCTAAAAAGATGTATAGCTTCCATAGTTGATCTTCCAGGCATAAAACCAAATTGATTCTCCGATATCATGGCAACCTTCTTCAACCTATACTCAATCACCCTCTCCCAAAGTTTCATAGTATGACTCGTGAGTTTTATACCACGGTAATTTGTGCAATCTTGTATATCACCCTTATTCTTATAGAGAGGCACCAAAGTACTCTTCCTCTAGTCATTAGGCATCTTATTTGTCTGTCAAATCTTGTTAAAAAGTTTTTTCAACCATACTAAACCTTTCTCACCCAAGCATTTCCAAGCCTCGATAGGTATACTATCTGGGCTAACTGCCTTTCTGGATTGCATTTTCTTCAAAGCCTGCAATTTCTTTCTTTTGAATCTTGTGCATGAAGTCACGATTTATCTCATGAAAAGGAATGGAGAAGTCTCCAAGATCCTGGGCATGCCTTCCATTAAATAGCTTATCAAAATAATCTTTCCATCTCTCCTTAATCTCCTCATCTTTAACTAAAACCCTTTGCATTGCAGCTTTGATACATCTAACAATACCCAGATCCCACAATTTCATATCTCTCATCTTTGCAAGCCTAGAAATATCCTTTCCGCCCTCCTTGGTATCCAACTTGTCATAGACCACCTTATATACCTTATCCCTTGCGTTTCGAACTACTTTTTTAGCTTCCTTCTTTGCTACCATATACTTCTTCAAATTCTCATTATCATGACTCTTACTTAGATTTCTATAACACTCTCTTTTAACCTTAATAGCTAATTTAACATCTTTATTCCACCATGATGTATCCTTACCTAGCAGTGCACCGCCTTTAGACTCACCCAAAATCTCCTTCGCCACCTTTCGCATGCAACCCGCTATCTTATTCCACATTGATTCTGCATCCTCCTCAAGACACCAATTAGCTTTCTTAGCTACCTGTTCTACAAACATTCCTTGTTTAGCTCCTTTTAGTGCCCACCACTTAATTCTAGGATCTATCCAATGTCTATCCCTTTTGTGGTATTTTCTGATTTTAAGATCTGAAATTAAGACTCTATGTTGTGTAGATACACTTTCTCCCAGTATAACCTTACAATCGATGCAACAACCCCTATCTCTCTTTCTGAGTAGGAAAAAATCTATCTGACTCTTATTAACCCCACTTTTAAATGTTACTAGGTGAGACTCCCTCTTCCTAAACCACGTGTTGGCTAAGATCAAATCATAGGACAAACCAAAATCTAAAATCCTTTCTCCACTTTCGTTTCTTTCTCCTATACCATAGCCTCCATGGATACTCTCAAATCCATCTCTACTAATGCCTACATGTCCATTAAGGTCTCCGCCGATGAAAATCTTTTCTTCATGAGATATCCCTTGTACTACTCCGTCTAAATCTTCCCAAAATTGATGCTTAATGGAATCGTCTAAACCGACTTGAGGTGCATAAACACTAATACAATTAATAATATGTGTACCTACTACTAATCTAATAAGTATAATTCTATCCCCCTTCCTACAGACCTCAACTACATTATCTATAAACTCACGACTAATAACAATCCCAACTCCATTCCTATTCCTATGTATTCCTGAATACCAAATCTTACATCCCCAAGGTTGTATCACTTTTGCTTTCTCACCTACCCATTTGGTCTCTTATAAACATAAAATATCAATCTTTCTCCTACACATAACATCTACTAACTCTACCAACTTACCAGTTAAAGACCCTATGTTCCAAGTGGCTAACCTAATTGTATGGTCTTGAACTATCTTTTTTACCCTCACCCGTTCAACAAAGTGCGGGAACCCTTGCCTATTTGACACCCACCTCCGGGCGCCGGTTAGACGCATTTCGTCTGAGCAATGTCCTAGCTACCCTTGCCTTCAGGCCTATAGAGTACAGAGCGTCGCTTAGTAGGGATTGCCCCAACAAAATTCGCATATTGGTTTATATTCATAGGGTGTGACTAAGTTTTACGTTGGTTGTCACTGGCCTACCGCAACCCTCCTCCGTTATCCGGGCTTGGGACAGACAATGTATAACTAAACAGTTATGCACAGGATAAAAAAACACGGCCTAAAAATGTATAAAAAGCAAGTTTTTTTTTTGAAAAGAAACGACATGAAAATGCCACAAAAGGAGAATTTGGCGAAAGTACATAAAAAATACCTTGAATCATCGCTCATCGAGGGGGGCTACCTCCGTCGCCCATGTCGGATCTCCCAAGGCATGAAAACCCCCTCCCTGCCGCTAAGAGAGAGAGAGAGATGTGCGATGGGAGCTTCGTCTACCTCCGGCGACCCAGGTTTCGACGAGCTTCCTTCGAGAGAGAGAGAGAGTATCTATAAACACCCCAAATTTTCACTCACCTTCCTAACATTTCCACCAATCATCATATTTTAGTTCTCCGAGATCACTGGAGGGCAAAATGGTCATTCTCTGAGATTAGACCTTGCAGAAAGTCCAAAATTCACTCTCAATCCTCCAAATTTCTTTATTTTATCTGCAAATCGCAAATTTTCAAAATCCTACTCTTGACAAGAAGCTAGAATTTCCAATTCCTGATTCAGAGTGGCATTTCATGAGACATGTTTTTGCATATCATCGCATGAGCATTTCATATCATTTCACTGTACATCATGTCATTTCGAGATCCAGAATTCCTGATTTTCAAAATTATCAATCCAGATTCGAATTTTAACTCTTTCAAAATTGATTTCAAATCCCTAGGTTTTTCAAAATTGTCAGTTTCCCTCGTCTTAACCCCCAGGACTCCGAATTACAAAAGTTTTCTCAGGAAAACAATCTGGATAGTTTTTTATATTGATTTTTAAAAAAATTTTAATTGGAAAGAAGGGGACACAATTTTAAATTTAGAAGATTTTATTTCAAACTTTTGCAAAAAGACTTTGAATTTCTTTTCAAAATCTCTGCATTTTGCTCTGAAAGACCATCTTCCTTCTAAATTTTTATAATCAAGCCAAATTTTACTTCGTATTTTCTAATTAGCCTATTATCATAAAAATCCCAAAAATAATTTATTTATCTTAATTTTGCTTTTTATTTCAAATAACGAAATGACGTGCGACCCACCCTGAAGTGGCGTCACACTGAAATTCCAAGGCATTTCTCTTGTTTCAATCTTGATTTCAAGCAGGGCCCACCCTGGGGTGGCACAAATTTACAAATCCTTTTCTTTTCATTTTATTTATTTTACAAAATAAGAAAGTGGGCCCACGCATAGATGGCACCACACTAGAGCTTCCTGTAAAGAAAAACAAATAAAAAAAATTTATTTCAAAAGGTTTTCAAATTCGGCTGAAGTGGCACCACCTTAAAAAAAAAAAGAGAAAACCCGCTTTACCCATTTTTTTGTTTTTACTTTTCAGCCCTCAAATGGCACCACTGTGAAGCCCTACCCACAAAATATTCACTTTACCTAAGTTTCAGATAAATGAACTCAAAAGTTTTCAAATAAAGAAATCGTCCCCCTCCAAGATTGGCGAGATTTTGAAAATTTTCAAAAGTTTGTTGAAAAGTTTCAAATGATTTCAAAAACTTGTTACGAAGCTTCAAAAATCTCTGATTTTTTTTAGAAGGCTTCTAGAAATCTTTAAAAGAAGGAACCCCTTTGATCACCAGGGGGGATCCCGGACTGGACTCTGTTTTCTCCTACCTCTCGAACTCCCCTACTTCCTTTATGGTTTTCGACTTTCTTTGGAATCCCCTTCTCACAATCTGTGATCTTTGATAAGTTTCAGCTTTTCAACGGCCATCAACCGAGAGTCCAAGGAAGTTGATCTGATCAAAGCAGTGTGTCAGAGGCAGACTACCCCCCTTGCAATCCATTACAGATATTGAGTTGCTCGTTTTCAGGCAAGACATTTTCTCAGGATCGGCATCCAGGAGGCGTCCAACTCAAGTAACTAGGTGAGGAATCCTTCTTTATCTGCATTTATGCAAATTAGGCATCATATTCATGCCATATGCATTGCAGACCCGTTTTAGTGGTTGATGTGGTTTACATCTCGGTTTATCCAATGTGTCAAGAATCGATGATGCCTCTCAATGACATTATTGAATCAGTTTGAAGGTCATAATTTCATCAAATCGTCATTTTCCCCTAAGGCTTTTTGTGATTCATTCCAACATCATAAATGTTTCAAAATAACATCTTCATTATAATTCACAATTTTCATGTTCATATCTAGATCATCCTGTTATGTATCCATGATTTCATCCTTATTTAAGAAGATTATTTTATAAGGGATTTCAGTTTTATCGATGTTTCAATCTTTTGCAAATACAATAAACAACATTTCAGGTTTTAGCTATGGTAATATTCTCATTTTCACATGACTTTTATTATTTTCTTATATATTTTCTACTTAATATTAACTCTAAATTTTTTGTGTATCATTAGTCTCTACATGTTCCTCTGGCTTTTGAAGAGAGTGTCTGCATATCATGGGGTAAAACGATGTCCAGAAGGGCCTATCGTACAGTGAACAATGCCATTAACAAAGGCATAACATCTTTATCAGTTATATGATCTCATTCATGGTAGTGATTTGTTAACCCTATATATCACATGCCATCTTCTGTATCCATTGTAAGTCCAATTTTTTTTTTACTGCATATCTGTCTTGTTATTGTATAATCATCACCATTTTGTTTCTATACCATCAGCCACATTTACGTGTATATCATCTGTTATTATCGAGTTGATAAAGCAAGAGAATATGTTTTTATCATACTCTAAACTCTATATGTCAACCAGTATGTTTACATTTGAACATCTTCTTGTTTCTTTTAATCGAAACTGGTGGTCGTGATAAAAAAAAAAACATCATACTATGTGGTAATGTTATTTATCCCTTTGCCCCACGTCTTTCTTAAAGTTTGTTATATAAATTGTATGTTAGTATTGTCATCCTCCTGTGTCGTTGGAGAATTACAACAGAACCTGAGGATAAGACTCACATTCTCTGAGGTGTCAAATTCATGTATTTGGCTACTCCCATACTGAATATTGAGTGGCAAGTTACTCTTGCAAAATTCCAGCGACTATGAACAAGTCACCCACTTACCTGTCCCTGTTATGAATGACGACACAAATTTCTTAGATCTAATTCTGTAGTTGAATGACTATGACTGTGTGTAGCTTTTAGTCTTTTAAATTTCTATTTCACTTCTGCCGTCTGACAATTGTTGCAGGAAGTCAAGCATTTGGTGCTATGTGGATGCAGTTATTTCCCTATAGTTACTTCTTATTCAAAATACTTTTTCTCTTGTATTATATCATTGAGATAGTTGGAAATGGAGTTAGGCATATTCAGTGTCTTAAAATGAATTTACAAATGTTGAAGGTTGGCTCATAATAATGGGTCTAAAAACCTATTTTGGTTTAACAAAGGCACATATATTTCCTGTGTGTTATCTGTGTACTATCTAGAACTCTATAGTTGGTCACCCTAGCACATCCTCATGGCACCATAGTTATTGCATTTTGCCATTTTTTCCAGCCTATTGATATTGTTATTTGTATTTTTTTTTTACATACCCAGTATTATCAGTATATTCTCTTATGTAAATCACATTGTCATACGAGCATTTGTTCCATTTCTTGTCATTTATGCCCATCTGTATTTGCATCTAGTGCTCCATATTCGCATATAGTTAATTTCGTTATATAATTTGTTCTCTACATTTATTCTCAAAACCTGGGTATCGATCCATACATCATCATGGCCTATTACAGTTTCATTTTTTTTACTTTAGTCACCTGAGTTAATTCTACAACTTGTAGCATATCTACCGTTGTACTCCTGTTTTGTATGTCTTTGCGTATTAATAGCATACTCATGAATGTATTTTACATCGTACCATCTGTATATCTACTTGCATCTTCTTATAAGCCCTTCTTACTTATTATTTCTCTTTAGCCTCTGCAAACCAGTGCATTCTACCTTCTGTCCAGCAGAGCAGATGTAAAACCTACAACTCACCTCTGTAAACAGTGTCATCTAGGGCCTTTTTATCACAATAGTCATTATGATTGGACATCTGCTGAAGCCGTTTATTACAAGCAATTGATCCCATTCTGCAAGATTGTTTTGTTTTGATTTACTGTATAAGATGGCTCTGATAATGTGTGGTTCTTATTTCTATTTTCAGTTGTCATATCATTAATATATACATGTAGCTTAGCATCCTAATTTCTGCCTGTTATGTTCTATTACCTTTAGAATTTGGTTCAAGGCCAAATAGTCATCATAGACTCACCTGATGATGATTAATCCATTTGTATTTCATTAGATTAAGGCACTTAGTTATACCAGCCATTGTACCTCAAAACAGAAAGTTAGCATTTGCATCCATATACTATGTCATTACCCATCATCTTACCTCTTTTACATTTTCATCACATCATGCTACTATTCTCCTCCGTTACACTGTACCTGTAGCATATCCATGACATGCTTACCATTTCGGCCTATTAATATAGTTATTTGTACTATTTTGTGCATATCTAGTATTAGCAACATTTTTTTTTAGTAAGATTGCATTGCTATTTTGTATTAACTCTCAGCTACAACAATTTTTCTCAATGCATTTATTTGCTGAATTATCTATTGTCACATGTACATGTTTTAACTTCAATTTTCTGTATGTCATGATGGATTGGCCTTTTGCACGTTAACTTGCATCTTATTCAGCCGATTCATGCAAGTGTCAATCATGTAAACATCCATTATCTTCTAGTCAGTTGTTGCATCTTCCTCCACAGTCTAGATATATTCATAGTTACCTTTGTATAGTCATCAATACATTCCATAGCATATTAGCATGCTTCCAATCAGCCATATTCCTGTATATTATGGTATATTGCACTTGTGCATTATAGGCACAAATTTGATCATTATATATATTGTCAATCCTAGGAACATGTATGCATATCTATAGATAGATATGTATATATCTTCATGCAGTATGCATATGCATTTAGGTAGATGCATCATATCATACACATTTCTCGTAAGGCATAACCTTAGACATCCTTCACTTAGTATAGGCATAAGCTTCAGGCATCACGTATACATCTCATCGTTAGCATAGGTCCCATCATATGCATTTTAATCTAAATATGATATTTTCAATTCCTCTGTATATCTTGAATTTTCATTTCTTGTACTAACTCACTTTGCAGGAAAAGTCCAGAGGATGCCAATTATTTGATTCTCCTTTTCTTTTATTTTTTATCATTTTGCTTTATGTCAATGATGTAATAATTTTGGAATAATATTTACTTTTCTGCTTAGATTAGGATGCATATCATATAGTTTGAATTTCTGCAATATCCTGATTATGCAGTTCATGCATTTTATTTAGAAAAATATTGTGTATGAACACGAATGGCACGTACACTAACTCTTAGGAAGTTGATGAACTCGATGGAGTCTATATTTATGGCCCTAGTCGGAATATGGACGAGACCCAGATTCAACATCTTTCTACTAGTCACACAGAGCCTACACTCTTAGGCTATCTTCAAATGCACATCATATTTTCAATTTTACAAAATATTGTGAATTAAATCAATTAAATTCTAAACATGTTCACGGCCACAGTCGGAATATGTGAAGAGTTTACTTTGGTTTAATACACATTTTCCAACAAATTCTTCAGAAGATTTTCTGGATATTTTTATCAAAGTGCATTCATCCATTCAAATCATTTGCATCGTGAAATTATCTGCATTTCTCATCCTTTTTTAAAATTTCATTCTAAGAAAATTCATTCCTCAAGAGACTCTGAAAATTTTCAAAGTCAGATTTTCTCAAGCTCAGTTTTCCATGATTTCTTTGGAAAATATTCTTTTCTTAGAATTCATCTTCAATGATTCAAAAAGGAGTCTTACATTATTCTCAAATTTTAAAATCAATTTTCCAACATTTCAAGGCTAGGATTTTCAGAATTTCAATTTCCTAAGTTTTGATTTTCCTCCTAAGAGTTTTCCCATAGAATTTCAATCATTTTTTAAAGAAAATTCTCACAATTGAAGTTTTCTTGACAAATATTTTCCTTTTCAATATTTATCTTTTCTTAAAAATTCTTTCTATTTTCCTAGGATTCTCATTCCTTCATGATTTTCCTAAACCTTTATAAACTTTCTTGAGATTTCAAATCCTTTTATCAGAGTTTTCCTGAGAGATTGATTTCCATTTCTGTCCTGAGAAAAACTTTTCCCACTTCAAAGCATACATCATGTTTTCTAACCTACATTTTACAAAGTTTTATAGCACATGCCTGAATTCTCTGTGCATTTAGGATAGAACACAATTTTGATGATTTAACTAAGTCAAGCACGCATTTGATCCTTGGTTCAATTACCCCTTTTAAAGGCGGCAGGAACGGTCGAACCTCGTACCGACAGGTCGAGCCCCCATCCTATGGATTTTTCCCGCTCTTTTCAAAAATGGAGGCGAGTATTTCAAAACAATTTTCAAACTCTGTTCAAGTTTGACTCGCAGGATCGTTTCCCCTCTCTTTCGCAGGGAAGGGAAAAATTATGCGACGATAACAGGTTTGGAGATGCCCCTCTTTGCTACTAAGCCGGCTTGTGGCTGAGCTTAGTGGCAAAGAAAAACACACCAAATTTGGGCTATATAAAAAAAATGCCCCAGTTAAAAGGATCTGACTGGGTATAGAGATATTAGCCTGGTGAAGATGGTAGTTATGAAATAGAGAATGAAGAAGAAAGATTCACTTGGCAAGAGTGAAGTTCAGGTTTTGCCCTTATCCTGATGGGACAGAAATACCTTGTATGGAACGAAGCTCAGGTTTTAACCCTTGACCTGATTGGGGAATGAAATACCTCATCAAATGAGGCTTAGGTTTGTACCCTTAACCTGATTGGGCGGAAATGAAATACCTCATCAAATGAGGCTCAGGTTTATACCCTTAACCTGATTTGGTGGAAATGAAATACCTCATCAAATGAGGCTCAGGTTTATACCCTTAACCTGATTGGGTGGAAATGAATGAAATCTTTGACGGAAGAGACCATGATGGAACCTTCAGATTTTGCACCATAAATCCGATAGGGGTTTTGCAAAAGGAAAGAAAATGGGGTCCCTAAAGCTTGAAAAAGGATTGATCTTGGGTGTCGCATTGTTGAGACTAAATCAGCTTTTGAAATTTTCTTTTGCGATAAAATAATTGGGGGTTCGACCTCAAACTGAAATTGAACTATCTATGGCGGAATAGTGGGGACACAGGGAAGTGTGCGAATCTGAGAGCCTAGGCGCTGAGATTATACCAAAGAAAGGAATGAATCTTGAAAACTTCTGTTATCAAGTCCTAAAGAGGGATTGAAAATGGTGTCAAAATGTATCAAAAATGGACATCAAGCTCTCACTCCACGCCAGGATAGCTAGAAAATATTGTCAAAATGTTGAAAATTTAGTTGTTGATTCAAAGTATTTGAAAATGGTGCACATTGTTGCAAAAATATTCTTTCTTTTCTACCTGAAGTATTACCTCCAAACGAGATTGACTTCATAGAATCAAGATTCAAAATTCAAATTGATGGTGATTGACCTTCTTCAAGGAAGCTATCAATTTCCTTGATATGAACAGGAAAGTGAGAATTTAATATTATGAAAGCACTTGATGAAAGAATATTGATAATAGAATTACACAAATTTAAAGAAGATTCTTGGCAGGTTCGGCAGTTTAATATCCTGGGATGCTTCTCTCATGATAATCTTTTTGTACTCTTTTGAACTCTCTTGGGTTTCGGTAGAGTTTATTACATCATCCTTCATTTAGAGATGTCCTGACTTTTCTCTCTTTCTTTTCCCTCTCTATCTCTCTCTGTTTTTTTTTTTTTTGGAACGGTACTTCACAAACTCCTTCAACTTAGAGATGTTCCAATCCTTCTTTTGCCTCAGCGATTATATTGACGATATTAGCTCATGGGTTGGAGATCTCTGGATGATAGCAGAAATTAAATAAATTTTAGGGATTGTCGGGAGGTTCATCACTTTCGCCTTCATCTTGACGATGATTTGAACTTTCCTTGAAAGGACCCATCACAAACTCTGTCATCATGGAGATGATCCAAATCTTCTTTGGCCCCGGGGTCTACTCGCATAATTTGTCTTCATTTTGACGATAATTGAGAGATCCCTTTTGCGGATATTTAATTGCAGCTTAGGGGATTTGAGGAGACAAGGTTTGGGTGAATTCTCTCTTTTCTAGAACTCAGGATATTTCCACTGTCTCATTTTTACAATAATAGTCTTTAGAGATGTGCCATAACTGCGATCAATATCAATCATTTATGGCTTGGCAATGATATTGAATCTTCTTTGCTGGCCATATCGAGGATTTATCCTTCATCCTTTTGGTTGGCCAATGGAAAGAATTTGGATTTTGAATCTTCCTTTGTAAAAGCTTCACTCTTTTGGAAGTAATGCTGAAGGTATTTTGAGGCAAAGATTTGTGCAATAAAGATTTTGAAGTCAACAAATAATTGCTTGAAAATTTGACAAAATGTTCTTGAAATCCTTGGTGAAAGAGAGCATTTGAGGTCCGGCTTAACGCATCCGTGACGAAAATTATCCACTCCTTTCCCCAAAGGATAATACTCAGGCTTAGCCCTTACCTAAATGGAAAATGGAAATTACTCCTCTCTTCCCTGAAGAGGAGGTGTTTGCAAAATGAACTTTCGAAGAGAAATTGAGCTTTCGTCAAAGCTCCCGAACATTAGGCTTTTCTTATGGAAAGGGGGCCGATAGTATTGAGGTCGGTGAATTGGGTCATGAAGGAATGAGTCCATCACACTCTTCCTGAAAAGAGGCTCCTTCATGACGAAAAATGGCCTAGTATGAAATTTAGGAGGGCCACAAAGAAAGCGAGTCTCCATCGAGCCTCTCCCTTTAAAAGGGTTCCTTGTGTAAAATTGGAAATTGTTTTGCAAACGGTTCACAAAGACGCGAGTCCCTTCAAACTCTCCCTGAAAAGGGGCTAAGTGAACAAATTGGATAGCATGCGAGAAGAACGAGCTCCCTCGAACTCTCCCTAAAAAAGAGTCTCTCGCAAGAGAAAATGATTGAAAGTTGGATATTGAGCCAATTGGCGGAATGAATATGACCATGATTGGCAAAGTTGACCCGCAGGTCGAGAATGATTGAGATATAATTGGTAACCTGAAGGTTTGAAATTGGATGACCTAACGGTCGAAATTGAGAATTGGTTGACCCAAAGGTCAAAGTTGTGTGACCCGGAGGTCAAAATTGAAAATTGGAAATTCAAAGTATGAAAATTGAGTGACTAGGAGGTCGAAATTGAGAATTGAGTGACCCGAAGGTCGAAATTAGAAATTGAATGACCTGGAGGTCAAAATTGAAAATTGGATGACCTGACGGTCGAAATTGAGAATTTGGTAATTGGAATTGAAAATTGAAAATTGGGTGATCCGAAGGTCCAAATTGAGAATTGAATGACCCTAAGGTCAAAATTGGAAATTGAATGACCTGGAGGTCAAAATTGAAAATTGGATGACCTGACGGTCGAAATTGAGAATTTGGCAATTGGAATTGAAAATTGGAAATTGGGTGACCCGGAGGTCGAAATTAAAGAATTGAATGATCCGAGGATTTAAATTGGAAATTGGTAGACAAAAGGTCAAATTCGAGAAATTGACTAACCCTGAGGATCAAAGTGACTTGGATCAACAAAGGAGAATAAAGAGCTCGAATAAAGTAAAGAGATCACGAGTCGAAACCCGGATCAACAAAGGAGGAATAATTTGAAGGAAAACCCGAGTCGGAACTCGATTTTTCAAAGAAAAAAAATAAATTTTGATGAAAAAGCCGGGTTGAAACTCGGATCTTCAAAGGAAAAATGATCTAAAGAAAAATCTGAGTTGAAACTTGGATTTTCAAAGGAAAAATAATTTTGACAAAAAACCTGAGTCGAAACTCGGTTTAAAGGAAACTAATTTGAAGGAAAACCCGAGTTGAAACTCGGATCTTCAAAGGAAAAATAATTTAAAGGAAAATCTGAGTCAGAACTCGGATCTTCAAAGAAAAATAATTTGAAGGAAAAACCTGAGTCGGAACTCGGATCTTTAAAGGAAAAATAATTTAAAGGAAAACTCGAGTCGGAACTCGGATCTTTTAAAGGAAAATATAAACCAACTTGAAAGTTGTATTTTGAAAATGTACCAGTTCGAGCACTGGATTTTGAAAATATACCAGTTTGAACACTGAATTTTGAAATAATACCCGTTCGAGCACTGGATTTTGGTTCAGTGTTAATGACTATCTTTCAATTTTGAATAACAATTAGGAGTTGTGATGGGATTGTTTGCTGAAATCCCAATATTGATCAGCCAAATTAATGTGAATAAATGCAAATTGATGCTCATGGGTACACAAGTGTGTAAAATGAGAGATTTGTTTATCCTGCCTGCATACAGAATAAAAATTTAAAAATGCCCTAGTATAACTGGGAAAAGAAAGTTTGATCCTTATTGAAGGAAATAGGAAGATTACAAAGGAAGAATAGATGCTTCAAGTATAAAACTTTTTTAAGTGTCGAGCATTAATAGGATCTGGTAATTCTACCCCATCAACATTGATGAGCCGATATGAGTTGCGGGGTAATGCTTCTTTGATGACATAGGAACCTTCTTAATTTGGCGACCATTTCCCGCCAGGATGATGCTTGAGATAAGTTGTGGATCAAAACACTAGAACATTGACTCGAAATCTCCTTTCGATGACAGATTTCGCATATTGTCTTGCTATTCTTTGGCGATAGGATTGAGCATGCTCTGCTGCTTTTAGCCTTCTCTCGTCGAGCAAGTCTAACTGTATCAGTCGCTGCTGCTGGTATTGATCGAGAGGTAATTCTAGAAGTGATGCAAATTTCAAAGCGGGCTTCTGAACATGCAGAAGCAATACTACTTATGTTCCATAGACATTTTCTGATGGAGTAGCATTTGTTGGAGTGCGAATGGTGGTCTGGTAGGCCCATAGTGCATCATGGATCTTCTCATGCCAGTCACGACCTGTCTCTACAGTTCGCTTCAAGATACGAATTAAGATCTTGTTGGTAGCTTCTGCCTGACCATTCCCTTGAGGATAGTAGGGAGCGAAAAAATGATGATGGATTTTGAACTTTGAGCAGAATGCCCTCATTCTTTTATTCTTGAAGTGACTGCCATTATCTGACACGATATCATGTGGTATGCCGAAACGTCAAAGGATGCTCTTGTGGATGAAAGAGACCACGTGTTGACCTTCTACCGTGCATAGAGTGATAGCTTCTACCAATTTGGTGAAATATTCTATTGCGGCAAGAAAGTATTTGTGGCCATTTGAAGCAGAAGGGGTGATGGGACCTACGACATCAAAGGCCCACATAGAGAACGGCCATAGAGACACAACAAATTGCAAATATGTTGTCGGTGCATGAATAGAGGGTGCATGTATCTGGCATTAAACACACTTCTTCACAAAATGGTAACAGTCTTGCTGCATAGTCTTCCAATAGTAACCTGCTCTGATGATTTGCTTAACAAGAGTTTGGTAGTCGACGTGGCTGGTTTGACTTTTTGCAATGGTTATTTTTAACACATTTTTTTCAATAAAAGCATTTGGAAAATCGTCAACCAAAGATAATAAAAACCGACTTTCCACATATGTGGCGAGTACGGGTCGAATCCACAAGGAACAGGATACATTCTGAATTAAATTTAAAATATCAATTTATTAATATCACAATCGTTTACAACTATGTTAATATTACAATTCTAATTAAATAACAATCTAAAAATGAAAATGAACTAAAACAAGTTGCTAAGTCTTCTCCAGATCGCCAGGGGTAATTCTGTCTTTTCGTCACACGTGCATCTGCACTTCGCATTGTAACTACACCTGTAGATTTGTTTCTAACTTATCAACCTAAAACACGAAAATAAATAGTCAGTATGGAATCAAGAATTAATTCTAAGTTATATCTACGACTATTTCTGAACTAATTACTGAATTAAACTATAGTTAAAAATAAAGAAAACTAAAATTATAGTTTCTAACTAGACTACGAAGTAAATATCCTTTAACTAACCTGACTATTGTTAGTTCACTAACTATATGTTAGAAAATACTAAAAACTACTTAAAATCAAACAACTAGGTAAATGACTGTTTTATCCCTTAATAGTGCAAAATTGAATTCAAATAGGTTTTCGCAAACAGGAAGTGCGAAGGGTCAAACTAAGTCCGATTCTAAATATTTCTCTTATGTTCTCTTTCTGACAGACTCAAGAGTCTGACAGACTTTACGAAACTGAAAAACTCATCCGGGAACTCCAGATATAAGCATTTCAAGTTCGATAAAGATTATAGAACCGTTTGACCCGAAATATAAAATCGCGTAAAACCTACTTTTGCACAACGCTAAAAAGACAAACCAAATCAACTCTGAATGAGTTGATTTTTGGTTTGCACGCAGTTAACACACTAATGAATAGCATAGAATAGTAATTTCAAGAAAACTTATACTATTGCACGTAAGGTAGCGAGTGGAAATCAATGCAAAAACTGAGTTTTCCCTTCAGTACACTTCATTTAAATGAATACAAAGCTTACACTCTTTCTTAAAGCACTTGTATGTACAGCCATTTACACTTATAGAACTAACTAAATGTCAGCAAATATAACTAATAACACTTGAGAAAATGAACTCTAAATAAACTACCTACATTACCCGTAAGAAACATACATTAATACTAAAGTCAACTGCTAGGTTAAACTAAGTTAAACTACACATGCAAATTTCCTAAGTTAAATTACTGACATTGACTAACTTACTGTTATTGCTACATGTAACTAGCTCATTACCCTTGAGAAAGGAAAGTTAAGTGTTATACTAACTACAATTTCACATTAAATACTAACCTAACCCTAGCTAGCACTAATGTAACACTCAACTAATTCGTATATAACATGCATTGAATCAGTCTACAGTTTAACAAGAAAAAGTCAGTTTCACTAGTGCTAATTACAAAATGTTAGAACAATGCTTAAACAGAAATTATAATTAGCTTTACTAACAAAATGAAATCTAACTCGGGTGGAGGAAATCCACCCGAGTTTGGGCTGTCTTCACTCTTTGCTAAAACACACGATATATGACACTTAATTCTAACTAAAACTAATTAACCTCTGCGTACAACATGCCTAATTTCTACGATTTTATTGGATTAAACTATGCACTCTAAAATATAAACCGGTTGGAAGTAATCCAACCGATTTTGGGGATCTTTGCAACCTCTCTAACACACACAGCACACGCTAATTAAACAGCACAAAAATTAATTAAACACCTAATAAACACGCCTAATTTATAATAATTTAATCACTAGATTATAAAGCTAATGGCTCCAGCCGGTTGGAACCAGTCCAACCGGTTTGGGCTTAAAGGAAAATTCAAGTGATACCCAATATCATATGACGAAAAATTAAACACTAAAGTCCCTATCTAAGTGCTGGTCTATGCACTAACATGCTGACACTAAGGATTGAAAAACAGAGAAAACTCAGACAAATAAAAATCAAAACAGAAAACCACACGCCAATAGGTTTCTACCTAGAAGAAGGGGATGAGAAGCTTACCGGTGGCCTATTCCGGCAATCCGAGGAGTGGGATGGTAGGGAAGAGGTGGAATTTCGCCCAGGTTGTGCACCAACGCCCACAATGATGTTGTCCCCTTTGCTGTTGCTGCAATCTGCTGGAAACCGCGGCTGGTGGCATGAAGCCCCGATTGCGCGGATGGGGTGGAGAGCCGGATGATGGTAGAGCCGGCTGGCTGTGAAGGGGTAGACAGCACCCCTTGCACAGCTGGACCACCACCATTACTGCTGCAACCTGCAAAATACAGCAAAGAAGGTGAGTTTCAGCAAGGATGAGAAGAGAAGGAACATATGGCAAAGAAAACAGATGAAGGAGGAAGAAGATGGCGGCCATGGGTGCTTGGCAAAGCTTGGCAACCCAACGTGAAGAAGGTGTGGCGGCTTGGGGCTGAGGAAGACGTCTGGAGGAAGAAGAATCGGGCTGAGGGCGCAGTTTCCAGAGGCAAAAGACGTGAGGTAGGGTTTTAAAATTAGTTTTTATAGGGCAAACCCCATCTTTTGGGTATTTCCAAAAGAAGGATTAAAAACAAATATATTGCTAGGCGCCCTTTTTGAGGGGGGTTTTAGTAAATATTTTCAAAACTCGAGTTTGGGGTTAATATGGGTTAAAATGGGTACGTTTTGGCCCAGATTCGAGGCCCAAATGGCCCTTTTGGATCCGAAATGTCCCGGTTTGCCCCGAGGTCCGACCCGCTTCACTAAAAATGTGATATCTCTCTCGTTTTAAGTCCGATTCGAACAAAATTCGAACCGTAGCTCAAGGATATAAATATGCACCTAAGCGTGAGTTCTAAACCTATAAATGATGCATTTATGCAGTGAAAATATGTTATGCTTACGCGTATTTAATGCATCATCAAATGCCCCCATGCTTGAATAATTGCTAGTCCCTAGCAATATACCCTACCCTTGCGATGAAGATATGGACTACCCGAATAACATGCAAACTTTATTAAACAACTAACTCACTTTCGTAGGAATCACAGTTGCATTTAGCACATGCAACAAGCCCTTTAAACCCCTGGGTTACCCCAGTGGACGAGCAAGGTCTCGTGAGGGTTTGCAGAGATGCTACCCACAAACATCAGAAATCATGCAGAAATTTAAATTTTTCTTCTAAAATTCTAGGCAATTCCAGAAATCAAATTTACTAAATATTTCATGTAATTTTTCACTTCTCAGAACATAATTAGAAATTTATTGCCTCCACGATAAAAAAATTCCCTTTCACTCTTCTAAAAATTGCATTTATCTATGGTTGTTTCTCAGAAAATCGTATATTATCATGCTATTGTTTATTTTTCATCACTTGTGTATTTTTCTGCATAGTCTTTCATTCTACTTCTAAGTAATGACTTTTTCTTTTCATTTAAGCTCTTATTTTCCTTTTTTTTTCATTGAATTTTCAAATTTTCTACTTTTTCAATTCTTTTCTTTTCTTTTCTTTTCTTTTCTTTTCTTTTCATTCGCCTGCGTGTGGTCTGCTTTTGTGCTCTGTGCAATCTTAATGCCTTCTTATACCACTATCTGTATGTTAAAGACACTAACTAGACACAAAAGTGACTTCCTTCATTTACCTTTTCGACACGAGATTCAGACACTTCAACTTGTATATGGTCTCAGCTTTCGGGGCTCACAAAGCTTTCCTTCTCCTTTTCGGGTGGAATGCAAACGCTTTAACCAGCTTCTGCACTCATCTTACTCGGGATTGTGAAATCATCCAAACAACCTAACACAGACTCTTTTCTTTTAAGCTCGAGCTTTTTCTAATATTTTTCATTTACTTAGTAGTTTATTTCAAACTGTGCTTACTTATACTTTGTGATTCAAAATTAGCTTTTCGCATTCAGATACAGTATTTTCATTGAACTTCACACAAATACTCACTCTTTTTAGCTTTGTTTAGAAAAAAATTTCCTCATGGGGCTTCTAAAAGTTTCTAACATGTCTGATTATGTCAACAACATTCATATATGCTAAAAAAAAAAAATCTGAAACGCCTAATTTATGAGTTTTAGTTACCAAAACATGATAAACAGGATAAAATAGTGTGTATCTACTGAACCATCCCCCCATGCTAGAATGACACTGTCCCTAGTGGCATGCAGAGATATAAAGTTGTAATGTAGATGCACACTAAAACAATAATACAAATACGGTAGATAGGATAGATACCACCTGATATGATCAAGCCTCTGAAGCTGATGATTGACTAGATTTCGCACCACCACTATGCATATGTGAATGCATAGTTTTCTGCTGGTCTGGTCAATGGTCTGTTTCTGAAGGTGTGCTCTTTGTCTAGTAACTTGGACTCATGCATTGAAGCATCAGATGGAACGATGTTCATGCATGACAATAATGAAATTCAAAACAAAAGTCAGAACAAAACACATACACAAATTACTATTTTATTTCTAGTATACATATAATACACCCTAACTAACAGTTAATAAAAATAAAAACACTAACACATAAAGCGACTAAACTATGTCAGAATTACTCTATCCAATGAAAATAGCAAACCTAAATCTAAATCTAAATCAGTAAATTTAGCAAATATAGATAATCACAAGCTATGTTTTCTAAACTCACTTGCCTAACCGCTCTTTGAATCCTGAAATTCAGTGAATCATAGAAAACAGCATACGAATCTTATATCTGCTAACTATGTTAAATCCTACTAACTAAAACAAATAAAAACAACTAACTAAACACATATTAATAAACTGAAATCTCAGAAATAACAGAATATAATCGCCGTTCCCCGGCAACGGCGCCAAAATTTGGTTTGACTTTTTGCAATGGTTATTTTTAACACATTTTTTTCAATAAAAGCATTTGGAAAATCATCAACCAAAGATAATAAAAACCGACTTTCCACAGATGTGGCGAGTACGGGTCGAATCCATAGGGAACGGGATACATTCTGAATTAAATTTAAAATATCAATTTATTAATAAAACAATCGTTTACAACTATGCTAATGTTACAATTCTAATTAAATAACAATCTAAAAATGAAAATGAACTAAAACAAGTTGCTAAGTCTTCTCCAGATCGCCAGGGGTAATTCTGTCTTTTCGTCACACGTGCATCTGCACTTCGCATTGTAACTACACCTGTAGATTTGTTTCTAACTTATCAACCTAAAACACGAAAATAAAGAGTCAGTATGGAATCAAGAATTAATTCTAAGTTATATCTACGACTATTTCTCAACTAATTACTGAATTAAACTATAGTTAAAAATAAAGAAAACTAAAATTATAGTTTCTAACTAGACTACGAAGTAAATATCCTTTAACTAACCTGACTATTGTTAGTTCACTAACTATATGTTAGAAAATACTAAAAACTACGTAAAATCAAACAACTAGGTAAATGACTGTTTTATCCCTTAATAGTGCAAAATTGAATTCAAATAGGTTTTCGCAAACAGGAAGTGCGAAGGGTCAAACTAAGTCCGATTCTAAATATTTCTCTTATGTTCTCTTTCTGACAGACTCAAGAGTCTGACAGACTTTACGGAACTGAAAAACTCATCCGGGAACTCCAGATATAAGCATTTCAAGTTCGATAAAGATTATAGAACCGTTTGACCCGAAATATAAAATCGCGTAAAACCTACTTTTGCACAACGCTAAAAAGACAAACCAAATCAACTCTGAATGAGTTGATTTTTGGTTTGCACGCAGTTAACACACTAATGAATAGCATAGAATAGTAATTTCAAGAAAACTTATACTATTGCACGTAAGGTAGCGAGTGGAAGTCAATGCAAAAACTGAGTTTTCCCTTCAGTACACTATTCATTTAAATGAATACAAAGCTTACACTCTTTCTTAAAGCACTTGTATGTACAGCCATTTACACTTCTAGAACTAACTAAATGTCAGCAAATATAACTAATAACACTTGAGAAAATGAACTCTAAATAAACTACCTACATTACCCGTAAGAAACATACATTAATACTAAAGTCAACTGCTAGGTTAAACTAAGTTAAACTACACATGCAAATTTCCTAAGTTAAATTACTGACATTGACTAACTTACTGTTATTGCTACATGTAACTAGCTCATTACCCTTGAGAAAGGAAAGTTAAGTGTTATACTAACTACAATTTCACATTAAATACTAACCTAACCCTAGCTAGCACTAATGTAACACTCAACTAATTCGTATATAACATGCATTGAATCAGTCTACAGTTTAACAAGAAAAAGTCAGTTTCACTAGTGCTAATTACAAAATGTTAGAACAATGCTTAAACAGAAATTATAATTAGCTTTACTAACAAAATGAAATCTAACTCGGGTGGAGGAAATCCACCCGAGTTTGGGCTGTCTTCACTCTTTGCTAAAACACACGATATATGACACTTAATTCTAACTAAAACTAATTAATCTCTGCGTACAACATGCCTAATTTCTACGATTTTATTGGATTAAACTATGCACTCTAAAATATAAACCGGTTGGAAGTATTCCAACCGATTTTGGGGATCTTTGCAACCTCTCTAACACACACAGCACACGCTAATTAAACAGCACAAAAATTAATTAAACACCTAATAAACACGCCTAATTTATAATAATTTAATCACTAGATTATAAAGCTAATGGCTCCAGCCGGTTGGAACCAGTCCAACCGGTTTGGGCTTAAAGGAAAATTCAAGTGATACCCAATATCATATGACGAAAAATTAAACACTAAAGTCCCTATCTAAGTGCTGGTCTATGCACTAACATGCTGACACTAAGGATTGAAAAACAGAGAAAACTCAGACAAATAAAAATCAAAACAGAAAACCACACGCCAATAGGTTTCTACCTAGAAGAAGGGGATGAGAAGCTTACCGGTGGCCTATTCCGGCAATCCGAGGAGTGGGATGGTAGGGAAGAGGTGGAATTTCGCCCAGGTTGTGCACCAACGCCCACAATGATGCTGTCCCCTTTGCTGTTGCTGCAATCTGCTGGAAACCGCGGCTGGTGGCGTTCCAATGGTGGCATGAAGCTCCGATTGCGCGGATGGGGTAGAGAGTCGGATGATGGTAGAGCCGGCTGGCTGTGAAGGGGTAGACAGCACCCCTTGCACAGCTGGACCACCACCATTACTGCTGCAACCTGCAAAATACAGCCAAGAAGGTGAGTTTCAACAAGGATGAGAAGAGAAGGAACATATGGGAAAGAAAACGGATGAAGGAGGAAGAAGATGGCGGCCATGGGTGCTTGGAAAAGCTTGGCAACCCAACATGAAGAAGGTGTGGCGGCTTGGGGCTGAGGAAGACGTTTGGAGGAAGAAGAATCGGGCTGAGGGCGCAGCTTCCAGAGGCAAAAGACGTGAGGTAGGGTTTTAAAATTAGTTTTTATAGGGCAAACCCCATCTTTTGGGTATTTCCAAAAGAAGGATTAAAAACAAATATATTGCTAGGCGCCCTTTTTGAGGGGGGGTTTAGTAAATATTTTCAAAACTCGAGTTTGGGGTTAATATGGGTTGAAATGGGTACGTTTTGGCCCAAATCCGAGGCCCAAATGGCCTTTTTGGATCCGAAATGTCCCGGTTTGCCCCGAGGTCCGACCCGCTTCACTAAAAATGTGATATCTCTCTCGTTTTAAGTCTGATTCAAACAAAATTCGAACCGTAGCTCAATGACATCAATATGCACCTAAGCGTGAGTTCTAAACCTATAAATGATGCATTTATGCAGTGAAAATATGTTATGCTTACGCGTATTTAATGCATCATCAAATACCCCCATGCTAGAATAATTGCTAGTCCCTAGCAATATACCCTACCCTCGCGATGAAGATATGGACTACCCGAATAACATGCAAACTTTATTAAACAACTAACTCACTTTCGTAGGAATCACAGTTGCATTTAGCACATGCAACAAGCCCTATAAACCCCTGGGTTACCCCAGTGGACAAGCAAAGTCTCGTGAGGGTTTGCAGAGATGCTACCCACAAACATCAGAAATCATGCAGAAATTTAAATTTTTCTTCTAAAATGCTAGGCAATTTCAGAAATCAAATTTAGCAAATATTTCATGTAATTTTTCACTTCTCAGAACATAATTAGAAATTTATTGCCTCCACGATAAAAAAATTCCCTTTCACTCTTCTAAAAATTGCATTTATCTATGGTTGTTTCTCAGAAAATCGTATATTATCATGCTATTGTTTATTTTTCATCACTTGTGTATTTTTCTGCACAGTCTTTCATTCTACTTCTAAGTAATGACTTTTTCTTTTCATTTAAGCTCTTATTTTTCTTTTTTTTTCATTGAATTTTCAAATTTTCTACTTTTTCAATTCTTTTCTTTTCTTTTCTTTTCATTCGCCTGCGTGTGGTCTGCTTTTGTGCTCTGTGCAATGTTAATGCCTTCTTATACCACTATCTGTATGTTAAAGACACTAACTAGACACAAAAGTGACTTCCTTCATTTACCTTTTCGACACGAGATTCAGACACTTCAACTTGTATATGGTCTCAGCTTTCGGGGCTCACAAAGCTTTCCTTCTCCTTTTCGGGTGGAATGCAAATGCTTTAACTAGCTTCTGCACTCATTTTACTCGGGATTGTGAAATCATCCAAACAACCTAACACAGACTCTTTTCTTTTAAGCTCGAGCTTTTTCTAATATTTTTCATTTACTTAGTAGTTTATTTCAAACTGTGTTTACTTATACTTTGTGATTCAAAATTAGCTTTTCGCATTCAGATACAGTATTTTCATTGAACTTCACACAAATACTCACTCTTTTTAGCTTTGTTCAGAAAAAAATTTCCTCATGGGGCTTCTAAAAGTTTCTAACATGTCTGATTATGTCAACAACATTCATATATGCTAAAAAAAAACAATCTGAAACGCCTAATTTATGAGTTTTAGTTACCAAAACATGATAAACAGGATAAAATAGTGTGTATCTACTGAACCATCCCCCCATGCTAGAATGACACTGTCCCTAGTGGCATGCAGAGATATAAAATTGTAATGTAGATGCACACTAAAACAATAATACAAATACGGTAGATAGGATAGATACCACCTGATATGATCAAGCCTCTGAAGCTGATGATTGACTTGATTTCGCACCACCACTATGCATATGTGAATGCATAGTTTTCTGCTGGTCTGGTCAATGGTCTGTTTCTGAAGGTGTGCTCTTTGTCTAGTAACTTGGACTCATGCATTGAAGCATCAGATGGAACGATGTTCATGCATGACAATAATGAAATTCAAAACAAAAGTCAGAACAAAACACATACACAAATTACTATTTTATTTCTAGTATACATATAATACACCCTAACTAACAGTTAATAAAAATAAAAACACTAACACATAAAGCGACTAAACTATGTCAGAATTACTCTATCCAATGAAAATAGCAAACCTAAATCTAAATCTAAATCAGTAAATTTAGCAAATATAGATAATCACAAGCTATGTTTTCTAAACTCACTTGCCTAACCGCTCTTTGAATCCTGAAATTCAGTGAATCATAGAAAACAGCATACGAATCTTATATCTGCTAACTATGTTAAATCCTACTAACTAAAACAAATAAAAACAACTAACTAAACACATATTAATAAACTGAAATCTCAGAAATAACAGAATATAATCGCCGTTCCCCGGCAACGGCGCCAAAATTTGGTTTGACTTTTTGCAATGGTTATTTTTAACACATTTTTTTCAATAAAAGCATTTGGAAAATCATCAACCAAAGATAATAAAAACCGACTTTCCACAGATGTGGCGAGTACGGGTCGAATCCACAGGGAACGGGATACATTCTGAATTAAATTTAAAATATCAATTTATTAATAAAACAATCGTTTACAACTATGCTAATGTTACAATTCTAATTAAATAACAATCTAAAAATGAAAATGAACTAAAACAAGTTGCTAAGTCTTCTCCAGATCGCCAGGGGTAATTCTGTCTTTTCGTCACACGTGCATCTGCACTTCGCATTGTAACTACACCTGTAGATTTGTTTCTAACTTATCAACCTAAAACACGAAAATAAAGAGTCAGTATGGAATCAAGAATTAATTCTAAGTTATATCTACGACTATTTCTCAACTAATTACTGAATTAAACTATAGTTAAAAATAAAGAAAACTAAAATTATAGTTTCTAACTAGACTACGAAGTAAATATCCTTTAACTAACCTGACTATTGTTAGTTCACTAACTATATGTTAGAAAATACTAAAAACTACTTAAAATCAAACAACTAGGTAAATGACTGTTTTATCCCTTAATAGTGCAAAATTGAATTCAAATAGGTTTTCGCAAATAGGAAGTGCGAAGGGTCAAACTAAGTTCGATTCTAAATATTTCTCTTATGTTCTCTTTCTGACAGACTCAAGAGTCTGACAGACTTTACGAAACTGAAAAACTCATCCGGGAACTCCAGATATAAGCATTTCAAGTTCGATAAAGATTATAGAACCGTTTGACCCGAAATATAAAATCGCGTAAAACCTACTTTTGCACAACGCTAAAAAGACAAACCAAATCAACTCTGAATGAGTTGATTTTTGGTTTGCACGCAGTTAACACACTAATGAATAGCATAGAATAGTAATTTCAAGAAAACTTATACTATTGCACGTAAGGTAGCGAGTGGAAGTCAATGCAAAAACTGAGTTTTCCCTTCAGTACACTATTCATTTAAATGAATACAAAGCTTACACTCTTTCTTAAAGCACTTGTATGTACAGCCATTTACACTTCTAGAACTAACTAAATGTCAGCAAATATAACTAATAACACTTGAGAAAATGAACTCTAAATAAACTACCTACATTACCCGTAAGAAACATACATTAATACTAAAGTCAACTGCTAGGTTAAACTAAGTTAAACTACACATGCAAATTTCCTAAGTTAAATTACTGACATTGACTAACTTACTGTTATTGCTACATGTAACTAGCTCATTACCCTTGAGAAAGGAAAGTTAAGTGTTATACTAACTACAATTTCACATTAAATACTAACCTAACCCTAGCTAGCACTAATGTAACACTCAACTAATTCGTATATAACATGCATTGAATCAGTCTACAGTTTAACAAGAAAAAGTCAGTTTCACTAGTGCTAATTACAAAATGTTAGAACAATGCTTAAACAGAAATTATAATTAGCTTTACTAACAAAATGAAATCTAACTCGGGTGGAGGAAATCCACCCGAGTTTGGGCTGTCTTCACTCTTTGCTAAAACACACGATATATGACACTTAATTCTAACTAAAACTAATTAACCTCTGCGTACAACATGCCTAATTTCTACGATTTTATTGGATTAAACTATGCACTCTAAAATATAAACCGGTTGGAAGTATTCCAACCGATTTTGGGGATCTTTGCAACCTCTCTAACACACACAGCACACGCTAATTAAACAGCACAAAAATTAATTAAACACCTAATAAACACGCCTAATTTATAATAATTTAATCACTAGATTATAAAGCTAATGGCTCCAGCCGGTTGGAACCAGTCCAACCGGTTTGGGCTTAAAGGAAAATTCAAGTGATACCCAATATCATATGACGAAAAATTAAACACTAAAGTCCCTATCTAAGTGCTGGTCTATGCACTAACATGCTGACACTAAGGATTGAAAAACAGAGAAAACTCAGACAAATAAAAATCAAAACAGAAAACCACACGCCAATAGGTTTCTACCTAGAAGAAGGGGATGAGAAGCTTACCGGTGGCCTATTCCGGCAATCCGAGGAGTGGGATGGTAGGGAAGAGGTGGAATTTCGCCCAGGTTGTGCACCAACGCCCACAATGATGCTGTCCCCTTTGCTGTTGCTGCAATCTGCTGGAAACCGCGGCTGGTGGCGTTCCAATGGTGGCATGAAGCTCCGATTGCGCGGATGGGGTAGAGAGTCGGATGATGGTAGAGCCGGCTGGCTGTGAAGGGGTAGACAGCACCCCTTGCACAGCTGGACCACCACCATTACTGCTGCAACCTGCAAAATACAGCCAAGAAGGTGAGTTTCAACAAGGATGAGAAGAGAAGGAACATATGGGAAAGAAAACGGATGAAGGAGGAAGAAGATGGCGGCCATGGGTGCTTGGAAAAGCTTGGCAACCCAACATGAAGAAGGTGTGGCGGCTTGGGGCTGAGGAAGACGTTTGGAGGAAGAAGAATCGGGCTGAGGGCGCAGCTTCCAGAGGCAAAAGACGTGAGGTAGGGTTTTAAAATTAGTTTTTATAGGGCAAACCCCATCTTTTGGGTATTTCCAAAAGAAGGATTAAAAACAAATATATTGCTAGGCGCCCTTTTTGAGGGGGGGTTTGGTAAATATTTTCAAAACTCGAGTTTGGGGTTAATATGGGTTGAAATGGGTACGTTTTGGCCCAGATCCGAGGCCCAAATGGCCTTTTTGGATCCGAAATGTCCCGGTTTGCCCCGAGGTCCGACCCGCTTCACTAAAAATGTGATATCTCTCTCGTTTTAAGTCTGATTCAAACAAAATTCGAACCGTAGCTCAATGACATCAATATGCACCTAAGCGTGAGTTCTAAACCTATAAATGATGCATTTATGCAGTGAAAATATGTTATGCTTACGCGTATTTAATGCATCATCAAATACCCCCATGCTAGAATAATTGCTAGTCCCTAGCAATATACCCTACCCTCGCGATGAAGATATGGACCACCCGAATAACATGCAAACTTTATTAAACAACTAACTCACTTTCGTAGGAATCACAGTTGCATTTAGCACATGCAACAAGCCCTATAAACCCCTGGGTTACCCCAGTGGACAAGCAAAGTCTCGTGAGGGTTTGCAGAGATGCTACCCACAAACATCAGAAATCATGCAGAAATTTAAATTTTTCTTCTAAAATGCTAGGCAATTTCAGAAATCAAATTTAGCAAATATTTCATGTAATTTTTCACTTCTCAGAACATAATTAGAAATTTATTGCCTCCACGATAAAAAAATTCCCTTTCACTCTTCTAAAAATTGCATTTATCTATGGTTGTTTCTCAGAAAATCGTATATTATCATGCTATTGTTTATTTTTCATCACTTGTGTATTTTTCTGCACAGTCTTTCATTCTACTTCTAAGTAATGACTTTTTCTTTTCATTTAAGCTCTTATTTTTCTTTTTTTTTCATTGAATTTTCAAATTTTCTACTTTTTCAATTCTTTTCTTTTCTTTTCTTTTCTTTTCTTTTCTTTTCTTTTCATTCGCCTGCGTGTGGTCTGCTTTTGTGCTCTGTGCAATGTTAATGCCTTCTTATACCACTATCTGTATGTTAAAGACACTAACTAGACACAAAAGTGACTTCCTTCATTTACCTTTTCGACACAAGATTCAGACACTTCAACTTGTATATGGTCTCAGCTTTCGGGGCTCACAAAGCTTTCCTTCTCCTTTTCGGGTGGAATGCAAATGCTTTAACTAGCTTCTGCACTCATTTTACTCGGGATTGTGAAATCATCCAAACAACCTAACACAGACTCTTTTCTTTTAAGCTCGAGCTTTTTCTAATATTTTTCATTTACTTAGTAGTTTATTTCAAACTGTGTTTACTTATACTTTGTGATTCAAAATTAGCTTTTCGCATTCAGATACAGTATTTTCATTGAACTTCACACAAATACTCACTCTTTTTAGCTTTGTTCAGAAAAAAATTTCCTCATGGGGCTTCTAAAAGTTTCTAACATGTCTGATTATGTCAACAACATTCATATATGCTAAAAAAAAACAATCTGAAACGCCTAATTTATGAGTTTTAGTTACCAAAACATGATAAACAGGATAAAATAGTGTGTATCTACTGAACCATCCCCCCATGCTAGAATGACACTGTCCCTAGTGGCATGCAGAGATATAAAATTGTAATGTAGATGCACACTAAAACAATAATACAAATACGGTAGATAGGATAGATACCACCTGATATGATCAAGCCTCTGAAGCTGATGATTGACTTGATTTCGCACCACCACTATGCATATGTGAATGCATAGTTTTCTGCTGGTCTGGTCAATGGTCTGTTTCTGAAGGTGTGCTCTTTGTCTAGTAACTTGGACTCATGCATTGAAGCATCAGATGGAACGATGTTCATGCATGACAATAATGAAATTCAAAACAAAAGTCAGAACAAAACACATACACAAATTACTATTTTATTTCTAGTATACATATAATACACCCTAACTAACAGTTAATAAAAATAAAAACACTAACACATAAAGCGACTAAACTATGTCAGAATTACTCTATCCAATGAAAATAGCAAACCTAAATCTAAATCTAAATCAGTAAATTTAGCAAATATAGATAATCACAAGCTATGTTTTCTAAACTCACTTGCCTAACCGCTCTTTGAATCCTGAAATTCAGTGAATCATAGAAAACAGCATACGAATCTTATATCTGCTAACTATGTTAAATCCTACTAACTAAAACAAATAAAAACAACTAACTAAACACATATTAATAAACTGAAATCTCAGAAATAACAGAATATAATCGCCGTTCCCCGGCAACGGCGCCAAAATTTGGTTTGACTTTTTGCAATGGTTATTTTTAACACATTTTTTTCAATAAAAGCATTTGGAAAATCATCAACCAAAGATAATAAAAACCGACTTTCCACAGATGTGGCGAGTACGGGTCGAATCCATAGGGAACGGGATACATTCTGAATTAAATTTAAAATATCAATTTATTAATAAAACAATCGTTTACAACTATGCTAATGTTACAATTCTAATTAAATAACAATCTAAAAATGAAAATGAACTAAAACAAGTTGCTAAGTCTTCTCCAGATCGCCAGGGGTAATTCTGTCTTTTCGTCACACGTGCATCTGCACTTCGCATTGTAACTACACCTGTAGATTTGTTTCTAACTTATCAACCTAAAACACGAAAATAAAGAGTCAGTATGGAATCAAGAATTAATTCTAAGTTATATCTACGACTATTTCTCAACTAATTACTGAATTAAACTATAGTTAAAAATAAAGAAAACTAAAATTATAGTTTCTAACTAGACTACGAAGTAAATATCCTTTAACTAACCTGACTATTGTTAGTTCACTAACTATATGTTAGAAAATACTAAAAACTACTTAAAATCAAACAACTAGGTAAATGACTGTTTTATCCCTTAATAGTGCAAAATTGAATTCAAATAGGTTTTCGCAAATAGGAAGTGCGAAGGGTCAAACTAAGTTCGATTCTAAATATTTCTCTTATGTTCTCTTTCTGACAGACTCAAGAGTCTGACAGACTTTACGAAACTGAAAAACTCATCCGGGAACTCCAGATATAAGCATTTCAAGTTCGATAAAGATTATAGAACCGTTTGACCCGAAATATAAAATCGCGTAAAACCTACTTTTGCACAACGCTAAAAAGACAAACCAAATCAACTCTGAATGAGTTGATTTTTGGTTTGCACGCAGTTAACACACTAATGAATAGCATAGAATAGTAATTTCAAGAAAACTTATACTATTGCACGTAAGGTAGCGAGTGGAAGTCAATGCAAAAACTGAGTTTTCCCTTCAGTACACTATTCATTTAAATGAATACAAAGCTTACACTCTTTCTTAAAGCACTTGTATGTACAGCCATTTACACTTCTAGAACTAACTAAATGTCAGCAAATATAACTAATAACACTTGAGAAAATGAACTCTAAATAAACTACCTACATTACCCGTAAGAAACATACATTAATACTAAAGTCAACTGCTAGGTTAAACTAAGTTAAACTACACATGCAAATTTCCTAAGTTAAATTACTGACATTGACTAACTTACTGTTATTGCTACATGTAACTAGCTCATTACCCTTGAGAAAGGAAAGTTAAGTGTTATACTAACTACAATTTCACATTAAATACTAACCTAACCCTAGCTAGCACTAATGTAACACTCAACTAATTCGTATATAACATGCATTGAATCAGTCTACAGTTTAACAAGAAAAAGTCAGTTTCACTAGTGCTAATTACAAAATGTTAGAACAATGCTTAAACAGAAATTATAATTAGCTTTACTAACAAAATGAAATCTAACTCGGGTGGAGGAAATCCACCCGAGTTTGGGCTGTCTTCACTCTTTGCTAAAACACACGATATATGACACTTAATTCTAACTAAAACTAATTAACCTCTGCGTACAACATGCCTAATTTCTACGATTTTATTGGATTAAACTATGCACTCTAAAATATAAACCGGTTGGAAGTATTCCAACCGATTTTGGGGATCTTTGCAACCTCTCTAACACACACAGCACACGCTAATTAAACAGCACAAAAATTAATTAAACACCTAATAAACACGCCTAATTTATAATAATTTAATCACTAGATTATAAAGCTAATGGCTCCAGCCGGTTGGAACCAGTCCAACCGGTTTGGGCTTAAAGGAAAATTCAAGTGATACCCAATATCATATGACGAAAAATTAAACACTAAAGTCCCTATCTAAGTGCTGGTCTATGCACTAACATGCTGACACTAAGGATTGAAAAACAGAGAAAACTCAGACAAATAAAAATCAAAACAGAAAACCACACGCCAATAGGTTTCTACCTAGAAGAAGGGGATGAGAAGCTTACCGGTGGCCTATTCCGGCAATCCGAGGAGTGGGATGGTAGGGAAGAGGTGGAATTTCGCCCAGGTTGTGCACCAACGCCCACAATGATGCTGTCCCCTTTGCTGTTGCTGCAATCTGCTGGAAACCGCGGCTGGTGGCGTTCCAATGGTGGCATGAAGCTCCGATTGCGCGGATGGGGTAGAGAGTCGGATGATGGTAGAGCCGGCTGGCTGTGAAGGGGTAGACAGCACCCCTTGCACAGCTGGACCACCACCATTACTGCTGCAACCTGCAAAATACAGCCAAGAAGGTGAGTTTCAACAAGGATGAGAAGAGAAGGAACATATGGGAAAGAAAACGGATGAAGGAGGAAGAAGATGGCGGCCATGGGTGCTTGGAAAAGCTTGGCAACCCAACATGAAGAAGGTGTGGCGGCTTGGGGCTGAGGAAGACGTTTGGAGGAAGAAGAATCGGGCTGAGGGCGCAGCTTCCAGAGGCAAAAGACGTGAGGTAGGGTTTTAAAATTAGTTTTTATAGGGCAAACCCCATCTTTTGGGTATTTCCAAAAGAAGGATTAAAAACAAATATATTGCTAGGCGCCCTTTTTGAGGGGGGGTTTAGTAAATATTTTCAAAACTCGAGTTTGGGGTTAATATGGGTTGAAATGGGTACGTTTTGGCCCAGATCCGAGGCCCAAATGGCCTTTTTGGATCCGAAATGTCCCGGTTTGCCCCGAGGTCCGACCCGCTTCACTAAAAATGTGATATCTCTCTCGTTTTAAGTCTGATTCAAACAAAATTCGAACCGTAGCTCAATGACATCAATATGCACCTAAGCGTGAGTTCTAAACCTATAAATGATGCATTTATGCAGTGAAAATATGTTATGCTTACGCGTATTTAATGCATCATCAAATACCCCCATGCTAGAATAATTGCTAGTCCCTAGCAATATACCCTACCCTCGCGATGAAGATATGGACCACCCGAATAACATGCAAACTTTATTAAACAACTAACTCACTTTCGTAGGAATCACAGTTGCATTTAGCACATGCAACAAGCCCTATAAACCCCTGGGTTACCCCAGTGGACAAGCAAAGTCTCGTGAGGGTTTGCAGAGATGCTACCCACAAACATCAGAAATCATGCAGAAATTTAAATTTTTCTTCTAAAATGCTAGGCAATTTCAGAAATCAAATTTAGCAAATATTTCATGTAATTTTTCACTTCTCAGAACATAATTAGAAATTTATTGCCTCCACGATAAAAAAATTCCCTTTCACTCTTCTAAAAATTGCATTTATCTATGGTTGTTTCTCAGAAAATCGTATATTATCATGCTATTGTTTATTTTTCATCACTTGTGTATTTTTCTGCACAGTCTTTCATTCTACTTCTAAGTAATGACTTTTTCTTTTCATTTAAGCTCTTATTTTTCTTTTTTTTTCATTGAATTTTCAAATTTTCTACTTTTTCAATTCTTTTCTTTTCTTTTCTTTTCTTTTCTTTTCTTTTCTTTTCTTTTCATTCGCCTGCGTGTGGTCTGCTTTTGTGCTCTGTGCAATGTTAATGCCTTCTTATACCACTATCTGTATGTTAAAGACACTAACTAGACACAAAAGTGACTTCCTTCATTTACCTTTTCGACACAAGATTCAGACACTTCAACTTGTATATGGTCTCAGCTTTCGGGGCTCACAAAGCTTTCCTTCTCCTTTTCGGGTGGAATGCAAATGCTTTAACTAGCTTCTGCACTCATTTTACTCGGGATTGTGAAATCATCCAAACAACCTAACACAGACTCTTTTCTTTTAAGCTCGAGCTTTTTCTAATATTTTTCATTTACTTAGTAGTTTATTTCAAACTGTGTTTACTTATACTTTGTGATTCAAAATTAGCTTTTCGCATTCAGATACAGTATTTTCATTGAACTTCACACAAATACTCACTCTTTTTAGCTTTGTTCAGAAAAAAATTTCCTCATGGGGCTTCTAAAAGTTTCTAACATGTCTGATTATGTCAACAACATTCATATATGCTAAAAAAAAACAATCTGAAACGCCTAATTTATGAGTTTTAGTTACCAAAACATGATAAACAGGATAAAATAGTGTGTATCTACTGAACCATCCCCCCATGCTAGAATGACACTGTCCCTAGTGGCATGCAGAGATATAAAATTGTAATGTAGATGCACACTAAAACAATAATACAAATACGGTAGATAGGATAGATACCACCTGATATGATCAAGCCTCTGAAGCTGATGATTGACTTGATTTCGCACCACCACTATGCATATGTGAATGCATAGTTTTCTGCTGGTCTGGTCAATGGTCTGTTTCTGAAGGTGTGCTCTTTGTCTAGTAACTTGGACTCATGCATTGAAGCATCAGATGGAACGATGTTCATGCATGACAATAATGAAATTCAAAACAAAAGTCAGAACAAAACACATACACAAATTACTATTTTATTTCTAGTATACATATAATACACCCTAACTAACAGTTAATAAAAATAAAAACACTAACACATAAAGCGACTAAACTATGTCAGAATTACTCTATCCAATGAAAATAGCAAACCTAAATCTAAATCTAAATCAGTAAATTTAGCAAATATAGATAATCACAAGCTATGTTTTCTAAACTCACTTGCCTAACCGCTCTTTGAATCCTGAAATTCAGTGAATCATAGAAAACAGCATACGAATCTTATATCTGCTAACTATGTTAAATCCTACTAACTAAAACAAATAAAAACAACTAACTAAACACATATTAATAAACTGAAATCTCAGAAATAACAGAATATAATCGCCGTTCCCCGGCAACGGCGCCAAAATTTGGTTTGACTTTTTGCAATGGTTATTTTTAACACATTTTTTTCAATAAAAGCATTTGGAAAATCATCAACCAAAGATAATAAAAACCGACTTTCCACAGATGTGGCGAGTATGGGTCGAATCCACAGGGAACGGGATACATTCTGAATTAAATTTAAAATATCAATTTATTAATAAAACAATCGTTTACAACTATGCTAATGTTACAATTCTAATTAAATAACAATCTAAAAATGAAAATGAACTAAAACAAGTTGCTAAGTCTTCTCCAGATCGCCAGGGGTAATTCTGTCTTTTCGTCACACGTGCATCTGCACTTCGCATTGTAACTACACCTGTAGATTTGTTTCTAACTTATCAACCTAAAACACGAAAATAAAGAGTCAGTATGGAATCAAGAATTAATTCTAAGTTATATCTACGACTATTTCTCAACTAATTACTGAATTAAACTATAGTTAAAAATAAAGAAAACTAAAATTATAGTTTCTAACTAGACTACGAAGTAAATATCCTTTAACTAACCTGACTATTGTTAGTTCACTAACTATATGTTAGAAAATACTAAAAACTACTTAAAATCAAACAACTAGGTAAATGACTGTTTTATCCCTTAATAGTGCAAAATTGAATTCAAATAGGTTTTCGCAAATAGGAAGTGCGAAGGGTCAAACTAAGTTCGATTCTAAATATTTCTCTTATGTTCTCTTTCTGACAGACTCAAGAGTCTGACAGACTTTACGAAACTGAAAAACTCATCCGGGAACTCCAGATATAAGCATTTCAAGTTCGATAAAGATTATAGAACCGTTTGACCCGAAATATAAAATCGCGTAAAACCTACTTTTGCACAACGCTAAAAAGACAAACCAAATCAACTCTGAATGAGTTGATTTTTGGTTTGCACGCAGTTAACACACTAATGAATAGCATAGAATAGTAATTTCAAGAAAACTTATACTATTGCACGTAAGGTAGCGAGTGGAAGTCAATGCAAAAACTGAGTTTTCCCTTCAGTACACTATTCATTTAAATGAATACAAAGCTTACACTCTTTCTTAAAGCACTTGTATGTACAGCCATTTACACTTCTAGAACTAACTAAATGTCAGCAAATATAACTAATAACACTTGAGAAAATGAACTCTAAATAAACTACCTACATTACCCGTAAGAAACATACATTAATACTAAAGTCAACTGCTAGGTTAAACTAAGTTAAACTACACATGCAAATTTCCTAAGTTAAATTACTGACATTGACTAACTTACTGTTATTGCTACATGTAACTAGCTCATTACCCTTGAGAAAGGAAAGTTAAGTGTTATACTAACTACAATTTCACATTAAATACTAACCTAACCCTAGCTAGCACTAATGTAACACTCAACTAATTCGTATATAACATGCATTGAATCAGTCTACAGTTTAACAAGAAAAAGTCAGTTTCACTAGTGCTAATTACAAAATGTTAGAACAATGCTTAAACAGAAATTATAATTAGCTTTACTAACAAAATGAAATCTAACTCGGGTGGAGGAAATCCACCCGAGTTTGGGCTGTCTTCACTCTTTGCTAAAACACACGATATATGACACTTAATTCTAACTAAAACTAATTAACCTCTGCGTACAACATGCCTAATTTCTACGATTTTATTGGATTAAACTATGCACTCTAAAATATAAACCGGTTGGAAGTATTCCAACCGATTTTGGGGATCTTTGCAACCTCTCTAACACACACAGCACACGCTAATTAAACAGCACAAAAATTAATTAAACACCTAATAAACACGCCTAATTTATAATAATTTAATCACTAGATTATAAAGCTAATGGCTCCAGCCGGTTGGAACCAGTCCAACCGTTTTGGGCTTAAATGAAAATTCAAGTGAATCCCAATATCATATGACAAAAAATTGAACACTAAAGTCCCTATCTAAGTGCTGGTCTATGCACTAACATGCTGACACTAAGGATTGAAAAATAGAGAAAATGCAGACAAATAAAAATCAAAACAGAAAACCACACGCCAATAGGTTTCTACCTAGAAGAAGGGGATGAGAAGCTTATCGGTGGCCTATTCCGGCAATCCGAGGAGTGGTATGGTAGGGAAGAGGTGGAATTTCGCCCAGGTTGTGCACCAACGCCCACAATGATGCTGTCCCCTTTGTTGTTGCTGCAATCTGCTGGAAACCGCGGCTGGTGGCGTTTCGATGGTGGCATGAAGCTCCGATTGCGCGGATGGGGTAGAGAGCCGGATGATGGTAGAGTCGGCTGGCTGTGAAGGGGTAGACAACAGCCCTTGCACAGCTGGACCACCACCATTACTGCTGCAACCTGAAAAATACAGCAAAGAAGGTGAGTTTCACCAAGGATGAGAAGAGAAGGAACATATGGGAAAGAAAACGGATGAAGGAGGAAGAAGATGGCGGCCATGGGTGCTTGGCAAAGCTTGGCAACCCAACGTGAAGAAGGTGTGGTGGCTTGGGGCTGAGGAAGACGTTTGGAGGAAGAAGAATCGGGCTGAGGGCGCAGCTTCCAGAGGCAAAAGACGTGAGGTAGGGTTTTAAAATTAGTTTTTATAGGGCAAACCCCATCTTTTGGGTATTTCCAAAAGAAGGATTAAAAACAAATATATTGCTAGGCGCCTTTTTGAGGGGGGGTTTAGTAAATATTTTCAAAACTCAAGTTTGGGGTTAATATGGGTTGAAATGGGTACGTTTTGGCCCAGATCCGAGGCCCAAATGGCCCTTTTGGATCCGAAATGTCCCGGTTTGCCCCGAGGTCCGACCCGCTTCACTAAAAATGCGATATCTCTCTCGTTTTAAGTCTGATTCGAACAAAATTCGAACCGTAGCTCAATGACATCAATATGCACCTAAGCGTGGGTTCTAAACCTATAAATGATGCATTTATGCAGTGAAAATATGTTATGCTTATGCATATTTAATGCATCATCAAGTGGCCACCACAAATGCCTTTGTGCGCTTCCCGCACGACTTCTTTAGCTTCGTCTTCGTCTAAACATCTGGAATACTCAGAACTGAATCTGCGACAATAAAGGACATTGGCTAGAATGAAATATCGAGTAGACATACGCTGGATTGCTCGTTGCTCTTTCTTTGAGAGCTCTGGAGAAAATTTGTCAGTTTCTATGAAGTTCTTGATATTGTAATACCAAGGCTTCTTCTTTTGCTCAGTCTGGTTTACTTGTTTTGTTGGAAGGAAGGCAGATTGGTCAAGTCTGTCAATTTTGAAGGAGCGACAAGATTCTCCATTCTTGAATGCCATAATGGAGCCTAGGCTGGCTAGGCTATCAGCCACTTGATTAAAATCTCTTTTGATATGGAAGAGCTGAAATTCTTCAAACTTGCTGACAAGAGCTGAAACGATTTTCTGATAAGGAAATAGCTTTTGATCTTTCACTTGCCATTTGGCTCGGACTTGATTGACAACGAGTAATGAGTCACAGTAAGCATGCACTCTCTTGACATTTAAGTTTAGTAGAATCTTTAGACCTTGTATTAGGGCTTCGTACTCGGCCATGTTGTGGGTGTATTGGAAATCTAACTTGAGAGAAATGGAATCATCTCTTTCTCAAGAGTGATTAATAAGATCCCAATGCCTATTCCGGCCATATTCTTGGAACCGTCAAAAAATAAATTCCAGACTGGAGATTGTTAAATATTGCAAATTTGTTCATTAGGGAAGTCATCTTCGGCTTTCACTTCTTCTGCCAGAGGAAAGTCAGTCAATTGATCTGCAATTGCTTGACCTTTAATTGATTGCTGTGAGATATATTCTAAGTCATATTGCATCAGTAAGACTTGCCATTTGGCGATTCGTTCACTGAGAAAAGGTTGCTCTAAGATGTATTTGAGAGGATTGAGTTTGGACAATATTTTGACTTCAGATGCCAGCAAGTAGTGCCTTAGCTTCTGATACATCCATACCAGAGCTAGGCAGGTCTTCTCTATTTGGGAGTATTTCTTTTCATAGTCTATGAAAGTCTTACTCACATAATAAATGGCATGCGCTATCAAGCTGCTTTCTTTGTATTGCGCCAAGAATCCGCCACATGTGACTGAGATATATAGCAAAAGAGGTTTTCCTAATTCTGGCGGCTTCAAGATAGGAGGGTTGAGAAGATACCTCTTGATACGATCAAATGATTGCTGACATTCTGGTCCTCATTCGAACATCACTCCTTTTCTGAGTAAGTGATTGAAAGGCTCGCATTGCATTGCCAAGTTGGAAATAAATCACCGAATTGATTGCATACGCCCCTGAAGGCTGCGCAGTTCTTTGAGATTTGTGGGGGGTGGAATATCAATGATAGCCTTTACTTTGGCTGGGTCAACTTCAATTCCCTTTTGCTTACCATACCAAAAAATCCAACAGTTTGCCTGATTCGACTCCAAAAACACACTTTTGAGGGTTAAGTCTTAACTTATAAAGAATGAGTCGCTTAAAAACTTGATCAAGGTCTTCGAGGTGATCTTCTTCCTCTTTAGATTTTATGAAGATATCATCAACATATGCATCCATGATTTTGCGCATTTGATTGTGAAAGATGACGGCCATCGTACGTTGATATGTTGCTCCAGCATTTTTAAGCCTGAAAGGCATAATTGTATAGCATAAAGTACCCCAAGGTGTAGTAAAGGAAGTTTTTGATTGGTCGCGGGCGGCTAACTTAATTTGATTATAGCCGGAATATCCATCCATAAAAGAGAACATAGCATGTCCTGCAGTGTTGTCGATTAGAAGATCAATACTTAGAAGTGGATAATCATCCTTTGGAGTTGCTTTATTGAGATCTCTGAAGTCTATGCAAATCCTCACTTTACCATTTTTCTTTGAAACAACAACAATATTGGCTAGCCAATCTGGGAAGTCAATAGTTCGAATGAATTCTGCTTTGAGCAAATCTTCAAGTCCTTCTTTGACTTGTTCTATTCTGGGATCCATTTTTCTCAATTTCTGCTTGACTAGCTTAGCGTATGGCTTTAAAACGAGGCGGTGTTCGACTAATTTTGGGTCTAAACCTGGCATATCTTCATATGTCCATGTGAATACTTCTTCATGTTGCTTGAGAAAATTAGTGAGCCTTTCCTTCTCTTCCAGACTTAGACTGGTACCGATCTTGAGAATCTTGGGATTGTCTTTTGAACCTATATTGACATCTTTAGTCAGGTCTTGGACTATAACTGGTGGTTCATCCTGCTTCTGAGCTGAGGCAAACTCTGGTAATTCCTGAAGAGACTGATTGAATTTCACATATTCATCTGGCTGCTTTACAATTTCGCCATCTTCTGTGCTTGCTTTGACTCGGTGAATTATTGTCGATTTCTAGAAAGCCTTTGGATTGAGAACGAGCTTCTTGATTGCTCGAGGAGACATTCTGAAATTTTGGATAAGAAATTTGATTCAGGTAAAATTGTCCATCACAAGACAAATAGCATTTGAAAAGAATCATGCATAAAATGACAATGAAATTGTGAAATGAGGAGATAGAGTAAGGAGATAGATGGCATCCAGATAGACAAAGAAACTTGAAATTTTATTCATTTTGAATTGATCAAAGACATTGATAGAATGAGACATTTATTTTGAAAAGAATGAAAAGGGAATAACAAAATGGTTCTCAATATGCCTCTTTAACAAAAACAGTCTTCTTTTGCTGGCTTTTGCTGGCTTTTGCTGGAAAACCCTAGTTCTGCTCTGTGGGGACGATGCTCTTGAATCATAGGTTCAATGCGACCATCTTTATTTTTGCCCAGTCCTTTAAATGGTTGATAAACGTGCTTTAGAAGCAGATCAAATCCTTTCTTTGCTTTCATGAACTAAGGAAACAACAGATGATCTTTGATAGTGTTGTAGTCGAGTTGACCTCCAATCTTGAAGAATTTAGGACCTCTCCATTGGGTCATGGATACAGTGTGCAGAGATGACTCTGATGTCTGGAGTATTTCTAGACTTTCTCTGAGACTGACTTCTTCTATTTCCCTGATGCTAGGGATATCTGCAGTGAATGCGGGTCTAGGAATCATGGGCTGCGGGAGCCTTTCTTCTGGGTCCTCTCCCAATACAGTTGTGATCATCCCACCTTTGGACCACTTTATACACTGATGAAGAGTGGAAGGCACTGCATTTGTATTATGGATCTAGGGTCTTCCGAGAAGCAGATTATAGGTGGGTGGTACATTAACCACATGAAAGAGCACTGAATGCACTGAGTAATTGATGAACACTTCTAAGAAGATCTTTCCTTTCGCCATTTAACCATGGTTGTCAAACCCATATATGGTGATAAGATGTGGAATGTACTCTTCCTCTTTGATGCCTAGTGCCTTCGCTGTCATCTCGAGACATATGTTGAGGCTACTGCCTCCATCAACCAGCACATGGGGTACTGTCATTCCCTGTGCTCGAACGACGATGTACAGAGCATTATTATAAAAGAAGTGAGGCTTTGGAAGATCCTCATCCGAGAAGGTGATTGGCGCATTTGTCATGGCTGAATTCACAATTTGAGCCATGTCTTCAGGCGTGGTACTGGGTTTGACTTTGATTTTCCGCAGTAGTTCGTCCAGTACTTGTTGATGCTTGCAAGAACTTTTAGCTAAGTCCAAAATTGAAACATTGGACAAAGCAGTTAATGGCTTTTGAGTTGACATTTCTCCCTTTTCTGGCATGGGCTTGATGAACTGATTAAGGAATTCAAGAATTCCTTTTACTTTCTTAGGGAATGATCTGATAGGTTCTTCAGATACTTTCAGCTTGCCAAATGCTGAAATTATATCCATCTTCTTAGTGGTTGGGATTGTTTGTCGTAGCACTAACACCTGATGCTGAAATTGGAGATCTTGAAGGGAACATGGCTCAATGTGTTCTTGAGGTAGAAATGGCTGTTCGGATATTATTGTTGTGGTGTGTGGAGGAAATGGCTGATTGAGAATGACTATTTTTTCTTCTTCATCTCCTTCCATCAGAAGATTCTTGTCAATGTAGTCCTGGACAATATTTTTTAGAATAAAGCAGTTCCCAGTGTTATGTCCCACTGTTCGATGAAACTTACATAATTTTTCTTTCCATTTTCCCATAGGCACAGGTGGATTGGCCAGTCTAGGCAACTTGATCATTTCCTTCGACAGCATATACTCGAGCACATCTTCGAGTGATTGGTCAAGAGGAATGAACTTTCTGTCGTAGCTCCATCCTTCATGCTTAGTCTTTTCACGCAGTTTCAGCCCTTGATCTTGCTGAGGGGGCTTGTTGTATTGAGGAGCAGGCTTCCCTTTCTAATCTCCTTTGTGGTTTGAATTTCATGCATTGTAGCAGTAATCTTTCTTCTGCCCTTTATAATGATTGTTGTTGCTGTTGTTGTTGGCAGAGTAGGTGAATTGAGTTTTCTTCTTGGGCTCACTTGGATGGTTATTTTTGCCGAGGGTGATGCCCTCGTATACGCCATTCTTCATACCGAGCTCGAGCCATTCAGCTCTCTCTGTGAGCTCAATGAAGGAACGAGATGGTGAAGTAGATATCAAACTTCTCAAAGGCTGTGCGAAGTTGTTCAGAATTATCTGGAGCGCATGCTCCTCAGAAATGGGGTTCCTCATCTTGTTGCAGGTTCCCCTCCATCTACGAATGAAGTCCCTTGCTTTCTCATCCTCCTTCTGTTTCAAATTGCAGAGGTGGTTTAATGTGGGAAGTGTTTCGGTGTTGAACATGAAGCGTTCAATAAACAAATTTACCACCTTATCAAATTCCTTGAGTTTGATGGGATTGATATGCTCAACATACCATTTGGCTGTTGCTCCTTCCAAGCTGCGAGGAAAACATAGAAACAATGCTCTGTTGTCTCTCTTGAATCTTGAGCACTCTGCGAAGAACATGGCGAGATGGACTTTTGGGTCGCCAGAACCATCGAATTTGATGAACTTGCGAGGCAGATTCTCCAGATTTTCATCCCCTTCTAAACCGTCGTAGAAATCTTCATTGGTGAAGACTTTCCTGCCCTTGTCTTGGGCTTGCAGGTCTTTTACTGCTCTAGCCATTTCTTTGAACTGCGCTTGAAAAGGATCTGTCACTACTTGAACTTTTGGCTTGCGAGTAATTTCTGGGATGATCTCGCATTCTTCATCTGTATCATCTGCTGATTCTTCTGAAGTATCCTATGGTTGAACATATTTCTTAGAAGACTTGGTGGACTTTTTGGTTACATGATCTTTGAGTTTCTGGCTAAAGGGATTATTCTCTGAACTTGGGCCAGCTTGCTCACTTATCATTTTCTTCATCATCTTCTGAAACATGGCGTACATCTGAGGATCTATGCCATCATCTTCTTGTTGCTGACCTTGACTTCTGACGGATCAGGGTGAATCCATTTCTCCTTTTGAGGCTGAAGAGTAGATAATGCGCTGAGATGACGTTTTTCTTCTGGATCTTGTCTCAACCATCAAATGTTGTGGATGCTCTCTACAGGGCAAAGACCTGATTAGATTCTGAAGGAATTGGTTTTTTTGGAAGAAACATTTGCTGGAAATATGGTAGACAATTGAAAAGTATCCCATTAGTAGGGATTGAGTCGTCGCGGGGATTGCAACAATTGTGTTGTCATAAAAAATAAACAACGAAAAATGTGTCTTCTTACCTAGGCGAGGTCGTCAAACCATGAGAAAAAGAGAGAAAATTTTATTGGAAAGAGAAAATTTGAACTTTTATTGATCTTGACAAAGAGGTGGAAGACAAACAATTTGCCACCATTCATGATACTCGGCAGACACTTTAGGACCAGGAAAGAATTTGAGAGTAACAAAGGAATCCTAGCCGTAGCGGGCAGAATGATATGCCCCGGACTATTGTGCGGAAGTGAGATTGAATTTTGCCATAGCCCCTGATAGTAGTCGAGCTTCGATGTACTGCTGCCTCTGAGAGAACTGTCGAACACATCGCTCTGGCTGATAGTAAGTGTAGAAGAATGGTCCCAATAACTTGAATCGCTTGCCATAAGCATATGTGTATCTGGGAGGATATAATTGTCTATCAAAGTAGTCCCATACGATGTCATCTTCCTGGATGTTGTCGATCATAGACCGGTACTGTGCCACTGGAAGGAGCTCTTGACCATTGTATCTGAAAGAATTCGCTCGGGCTGGAATGTGCTAGAAGAACCAGGATTGAAGCGCGTAGATGCATCCTTCGACGAGAATAGACTCTCCAAGTGAAAAATGGGTCAACTCTCGATACAGGAAGGCGAGCGCTGCCATGGCTATGGAGAGACGGTTGGTCTGCCGACTTCCCCATCTTCTCATGAGCTGGATTATTCTGATGTCCATGTAATTTTGTCCATCTGGGAAGAGGGCCAATCCTACAGTACATAGAACCATTGCATTCTGAATTCTTTCTCTAGTTGTCCTTGATAGTGAACTGACTTCGACGAAGGTCCCGTACTGATGGTATAACTCAAGCAGATTGACATATTCATTTCCATCCATCTGGATCAGGGGCCAAGATCGGCAACATGTCATACAGGCTAGGGCATCTCGAGGATCCAAATCCTAGACATTAATCAGAAATTGATTCTCCAATGGATCTTCTGGTTGACCAGCTAGTTCTGGTAATCTTATAATCTCTGAAAATTCATCCATTGAAATGGTCATCTCTCCCCACAGGAACCAGAAAGTGCAGGTTCATGGATTTCATCGCTTCGCCATTGCATGGATCAGGTTGCCATTGATGGTCTGCTTTCCGACTGCCGATGCCAGTTCCAATCCGCACTCGCTCAAATGGTCCAGGAACGTGCGAGAAAAGCTTTTGAGCCATGAATAGTACCACCGGGGAATGAAAGTTCTGGTGGTAAGAGCTTGATGTTCAGGATGACCTTGTCGCACCTCGTAGGAGATGTGACCTTCAGAAAAAATAGGATCGATTTGATTGGATGCCATCGGACTGAAAATAGAGAAAGACTCGGAATCAGATTTAGGAAAAGTATGGAAATTTTAAAAATTTTGCAGGCAGGATAAAAATGCAGCTAGAAATTCGAGATCCAGTAGAGCGGGAGGATGGAAAAACACCTAGAGTTTTGAAAAAAATTAGATGTTTAGGGAAATCATCCAGGGTTTGAGAAAATAAAATAAAAAGATGAGAATATGGATATTTGGAAAAATATTTTTGGGAAAAATATAAGAGGAATAGAGATAATATAAAACAGTCACATCCTGCACAAACACTTATGTACATACAACACTCCCTAAAAGGCTGACTCTAGATGCATCATTTTGAAAGCAGTTGTAAGACCCTAATCCTAACTCTAGGTTCAGATCATCTTTGTTCAATCCAGTTATGCCGATATACTCGAGTTGAGACTCGAAGTACCTGGCATAGAATTTCAACTCTGGTTCTAAGGTAAAGTTTTCCAACATCCTTGAGCGCCTACCGATATACTTCGGACTGTGGCCCTTAGTACGTGGTAGGGGGGCGTTAACCCAAATAAGTGGCCCAGTTGTGAGGCTTTGTCCCAAACTAGGGTTCTGGAAGAGAGCCCAGCAACATGAAGACCAGGTAAGGATAGGTAAGGGAGGTTTGAAAAAAAATGATCACATGCAAGAAATAGATGGCTCTAAAATCTAAAAGAGATAGAGTTTTGAAAATCTTTGAAGAAGCATACATTGTTTGCATTCAAATCCTAAATTGAGGAGAGTTGTATTTCGACCTAAGTCTATGTGAGCATGAAAATATCTCCTCAATCTGGTCCTACCAAACCATGCCTAGGCTATATGCAGTCAATGTCAGCTAGGTTCAGAATCTAGGCTCCTAGGTTCACATGATATCAGAAAGCAAAAGAGCTGACATTTTGAGAACACAATTTCGATAATTGAACTAAGTCAAACATAATTTTGATCAGACGAGGACAAAGTCCCATCACGGTGGCCAAATCTGTGAACATCGCAAAATTTTTTCTCGTGTTTCTCTCTCTTCCTTCTCTTTTTCTTTCTAGCCTCTATTTTCCTTTTTGAAGGGAAAATAAAAGATAGAAAAAGAAGAGAGAAAAGAAAAGAAGAGAGAGAGGAACTCTTTTGCGAAGGTATCACTTGACCTTAATTTTGAAAATATTTAGAAAAATTACTCACCTCCGTTTTAAAAAAAATTCGGGAAAATGGAGAGACGAGATTCGCTCGTCGGTACGAGGTTCGCTCGTTCCTGGCGCCTTTACTAGGGGAAATCGAACCAAGGATCAAAGTTATGCCTTTTGTTTTGCCTTGATATTATCTAAGAATTTATTCTAAGTCTAAAAATGCACAAAGAATCATGCTTGTGCAACGCAAATGCAGAAATGTATGCTTTTGAGAAAAATAGTTTAGAAATTGGGGATTTTCCAAATGATTCTGAGATGAATTTGATAATGGAGTGGAGAAATGGCTTTTGAAAGTTGAATCTAACATAGAACTTGAGACAGACCTGAAAAGATATTTGAAGTTCTAAGTCTTGAAATAATCAGAGTTGTGAGGATAAATCTTGAAAAAGAATAAAGAGAAAGGGGGATTTTGAAGCTAAGATAGAAGAAAAAATGAGGTTTCAAAGTCAAAATGGACTTTGAATTTTGAATCTGGATTTTGAAGTGGAGATGGAATTTGAAATGGAATTGAATTCCAAATTTAAAGTTTGAAATCAGGATGGAATTTTGTATTTAAGAAATCCAAATGAAATTTGAAAATAGAATTGGATTTAAGAAGTCTAGATGTGATTTGAAAATGGAATTGGTTTTGAAATCTGGAATTGGGAATGGAATTGGATCTGGGTCCGAAATTGAGTCAGATATGTAAAATGGATTTGATTCCAGTAAATCCGAGGAATAAACTGGATTTTTGTTTTAAAATGACTCAATTTTCTCAGAAAATGAGGGTCAGGGGAAAAAAAGAAATATTTACAAGATTTTGAAAATTTTGGGGTGTTCACAGTATCCGGTAGACGAGCTTTGTCTACCTCCGGCGACCCCCCTTGATTTACACCAAAAAATTGAATGAGAATCCCTAAGCCTTTCAGAAATCCACGAAATCCCCAAATCCACTACGCCTACGAATGTCGATTCATGAAAATCTCAACCCCACCTAATTCCACTCATGAGAAAGGTAAGAAGGGAGTGTGGAAAGGCCTCACAAGATAGTGGTTGGCTGCTTGCAGTGGGGGTTGGGTTGCAGCACAAGAGGAATATGCAGTGGGGGTTGGGTTTCCAGATTGCTTACCAGGCCCCTTATTTTCTTCTGATCAATGGCATGGGGTGCCTCTGACGGAGAGGATGGGTCTCCGGATTGGACACAGGGTAAGACAAGCTCGGCTGGGTGGGTGCCGCCAGAACGGAAGAGGCTCTGCTCAGGTGGGTGCCGCCCGATCTGGGAAACTGCAGCCTTCGGACAGGGTTCCAGCGTAGGGTTCCTACTCCGGATCGGCGAGGAGGTCGGTGCAGGGCTAGATCTTGATCAGATCCGGGTTTTTTTTGCTGCAGAGGAGGTCTGCACAGGGTTAGAGCGCGATCAGATCTCGTTTTTATCACTGCAGAGGAGGTTCGTGCAGGGCTGGAGCGCGATTAGATCTTGGTTTTTTTTTTTATTGCTCAAGAAGGTCGATGCATAATTCTTATGCTATTCTAGTATACATTGCAACTCAATATGACACCACCACACAACATTACCTGTTAGTCACCATCGCCCTCTCTTGCACTAACCGACATTTATCCCCAGCACATCCTTACCACCTGTGGGATATCTCCATTAAAATTTTCATCACCACATTCATCCACTTTACCAACTCACACAGCAACACCTCAGCACTATTCACCCACCTGTGGTAGCATCTGTGCATCTCCTTCCCCTGTCACAGCAACTATCCATCTCAACTTTGATTGCTACAGTCCCATTTGCAACACACATTCTTACACCTTCCATGCCACTGAACCACTCCCTACGCATCTGCTAAACACCCTTCCATCCTCTTTCATACTCAACTCCATTACTAATCCCCAACACTCATTTATAAACCAGCATCTTCCCCTGTATCCATCCTAAGTGTATAACACCTCCTTGTATGTCTACACTCCATCCCCAAACATGTGTCGAAGCACTCATTTCATTGTGAAATATGTGTTAGCAGTATGTTTCTATTATGTGTTTACCTATGCATTAGATATCTCTTACTATGTACCATTCATATAGCATATCTTTGATATACTTCACTATTAGTATCTAGGTAGTATGCATATATTTAGATACCAAAGTCACCAAATCTTAATAAAATTTCAGCATTGCTACAACTCAATCATAAGATCTTTGATTTCACCAACCGATCACAATGTTGCTAGAGTTTCTTCTTCTTCACATCAGCTCGATAAAGGCTGGAGTTTCTTTCATTTCATAGCATGTCTTCATCACCCCTAGGCAAGCATATATATGCACTTTCCTACAAGCTTATACATAGCCCGTAGATATCACATGTATATTTTTCCATTGGTTTATGCATGACATTTAGATATTTATTCTTCACTTAGAGCAATCATGAGCATTTGCATTGCAAATACAATATCTTTCATTATCTCGACTTTGTGCTAACTCTGATTTTTGTAGGAAATGTGTAAAAATGCTACTTTACATCCTAAATTAGGGATTTTTGTAATTTTAATTTCAATTTCAAGGTTGTAATAGTTAGGTATAATGAGAATTCTTTACTTTTCAGTATTAGAATAGAATGTATGAGCATATAAATCTCATAAATTATCTGTTTCATCTCATTTTTCTTTTATTTCAAAAATCCACAATGGTGAAACACGACTGGCATGTGCACCTTTCCAATAAGAGGTAATTAATCCTAAGTAAATGATTCACATTTATGGCCATAGTCAAAATGTAGACAATAGTTAGGATTTTTATCTTTTATGGAATAACATTGGATCTGCACTTGGGTCTCTTTTGAAAATCATCATGTTTCCTGAAATTTTCTTCCTTTATTAGAATTTGACTTGTAAATTAACTTAAAATATATTCATGACCATATCAGGATATATTGAGGGTTAATTTCATTTCAAATCCTATAAAGGCACAAAAAATGTATTTTATTCTTTATCTGAATTCAAATACAAATTATATCATGATACATCTGTGACCATAGTCATGAATATATTATAATATTAATCTTATTTCAATTCTCCTAAAAAATGAAATATGCCTTTCAAATCCAATTCTCAAATTCTTTCAAATCATTCATCATTTAGGATAGAATTGCATTTCCTTTTTAAATTATTTCAAGTTATCTTCAAAAATCTAAGTGATTTTGAGATAAATTTTCAAATATTTTTCGCATTTCTCAAATCAACCTTCAATTCTTATTTATAAATTCAAATTCATCTTTTTATTCTCAATTCTATGTTATTTCAAAATTCATACTTCAATATTCCAATTTCAAAGTTCAATTCAACTTTGAAATTACAAATTCATCTTCAAGTTCAAAATTCAATTTCCAAACCAAATCAAATTTCAGAGTTCAATTCAACTTTGAAATTCCAAATTCATTTCCAAGTTCAAAATTCAATTTAGAAATCAATTCAAATTTTCAAAGTTCAATTCAGCTTTGAAAATTCAAATTCATCTCCAAGTTCAAAATTCAATTTCAAAAACCAGATCAAATTTTAGAGTTCAATTCAACTTTGAAATTCCAAATTCATTTCCAAGTTCAAGTCCAAAATCAAATTCAATGTTCCAATTTCAAAGTTCAATTCAAATTTGAAATTCCAAATTCAAATCTGAATTCTATTTCCAAGATTCATTTCCCTAAAAATCTAGATATCTAAATTCTTTTTCTGTTTCAAATTCAATTTCAGATCATAAATTCAATATTGAATTCAAAATTTATTTCAAATTCAATTCCAAATTCCAGATTCTGAATTCAATCTCAAAACCAAAAATCCATTCCCAAATCCAAATTTCAAAACCAAATTCAATTCAACTCTGAGATCCCATTCTGATTTCAACCTCTATTCCTAAATCCAGTTTTCAATTCTATTTTAAATTCTATCACAATATCAATTTCCACTTCCATCTCAAAATTTCAAAATCTTTCTCCTTCAATTCAAATCCTAACCCATTTTTTAATCTCTGATTATTCCAAGACTTAGAACTTCAAAGTCTCTTCTCTCAAAACTATTTCAAGTCTTAAACTTAGATTCAAAGTTTAACTTTTCCAAATCGATTTCAACTTTATAAGAAAACCATTTCTTCAAAATGTTTTCAAACTTATTTCAAAATCACTTAGAAAATCCTAAAATTTCTGAATTATTCTTCTTAAAAGCATACATCTTTGCACTCGCATTACACAAGCATGATTCTTTGTGCATTTTAGACTTAGAATAATTTCTTGTACAATATTTAGGCAAAGCAAAAAGGCATAAGTTCGATCATTGGTTCAATTATCTCTGGTAAAGGCACCAAGAACGGTTAAACCTTGTACCGATGAGCGAATCCCGTCTCTCCATTTTTCTCGCAAATTTTCATAAACAGAGGCAAGTAATTTCAAAATATTTTTCAAATAAAGGTCAAGTGAGACCTTGCAAAAGAGTTCCTCTCTTCTTTCTTTCTTTCTCTTCTCTTTTCTTTCTATCTTTTATCCCCTTTAAAAAGGGAAAAGCGGCAGAAAGGAAAGAGAAAGAGAGAAAAGGAAAAGAGAAAAAAAATTGCAATGATCACAGAAGTGGCGACTGTGATGGGACTCATCTTCGTCTGGTCGAATTTGTGCATTTGCTTTGCTTTGAAATTGTTTAAGTCTTTATTCTACAAATGTCAGCTTCATTTCCATGCAAACCTTAGGAGCCTAGACTTTGTCCTAGCTGACATAATGCATATAGGATTTAAGTATAGTTTGGTAGGACCATATTGAGGAGATTTATTCATGCTCACTTAGACTTAGGTCTGAAATACAACTCTCCTCAATTCTACAGATTGAATGCAAACAATGTAGGCAAGTATGTGCTTCTTATGAATGTTCAAAATCTATTTCTTTAGGACTTTGCATTAGAAACATCTGATTTCTTGCATGTTGAACATATTTTCAAAAACATCTCGACCTACATTGTCCTGGTCTTCACATTGCTGGGCTGTCTCACTAAACCATAGTTCGGGAGAGAGCCTCACAACTTGACCACTTATTTGGGTTAACACCCCTCAACCACGTACTTAAGGGCCATAGTCCGAAGTATATTGGTAGGTGCTCAAGGATTTTGGGGAGCCATTACCTTAGAACCGGAGATATATTTCTATGACACGTACTTTGAGCTTCGGCTTGAGTATATCAGCATAGCTTGATTGGAATCAAATGATCTAAACCCTAGAGTTAGGATTAAGGTCCTACTCGCCTTTTCAAATATTGCATTTAGAGTCAACTTGTAGGGAATGTTGTTCTATGCATCATTGTTTGTATAGTTTTTCTTCTTTTGTGGATATTATCATGTAAATCCTTATTTTTACCTTTTCTAAAACTTTGGATATTTATTTCAAATTTTCTCTTATATCGCTCAAAATCTAGAATTATATATTTCTCCTTCTTTATTCTTTCATAATTTTCTTAAACAGTGGATATTTTTAAGATTTCCCTATATTCTTCAAAATCTAGGTATATATTTCCTTTTCCTTATTTCTTCCGAATAATTTTTAAACCCTAGATATTCTCTTAAAAATTCCTTATATTCTTCAAATTCTAGGTATATATTTCCTTTTTCTTATTTCTTCAGAATAATTTTTTAACCATAGATATTCTTTTAAGATTTACTTGTATTCCTCAAAATCTAGGTACATGTTTCTTTTCCTTTATTTTTTCAAAATAATTTTTAAACTCTAGACATTCTTTTTAAATTTTCTTGTATTTCTCAAAATATAGGTATATATTTCTATTTTCATGTTTTTTCAGAATTATTTCCTAAAAACCTAGATATTTGTTCTGAAGTCTTCTTCTATTTTCAAAAGTCCAGGTATATTTTCTTTTCTTTTTCTGATTCTTTCAATTTCTTTGATCTTGTTTGCAATTTTTTAAACCTTTTTTTTTCGTCATATCTTTTAGTATATCTCCTAATTCTATTCTAAAAATTCTTGTTTGCCTTTCCACAATAAAATCTCCTTTGTCAAAGAGATGTTCTTTTCAAAATAGCATTCTCTTCATATTCTGATTGTTTATTCCCTCTTAAAGAGAAACAATGCAATTGTTACATTTTTGTGATACCCCATCCCTCGTAATGGGATATCATTGTTAAATTATCAATTCAATTCATTCTTTTGTCAATAATTCCTCCAAGTGTCTTGCAAATGTTCCTTTGGTAATAGAAGATTTTTCTCAAAAAAAAAAAAACTTATTAACCAATCTTTCTCCTATATTGTTATATTTTCTCAAAGAACTGTCTGCAAATATTATTCTTCCTTCCTAGTTTTACTGGGACATTTTTTATTATTATTTTATAAAAAAAAAATCATTTTTTTAGAAAACCTGTTTGCAGGCAGGGTCAGACAAACTCTTTTTCTTTAATTTTATCAATTTTTCGTCAATCTTTTGTCAGTTTTTTTATCAGCTTTATCAGTTTTTATCCTTCTCTATCAATTTTTATCAACTTTTATTGATTTTCATCAATTTTATTGATTTTTGTCAATCTTTATTTATTTTCCCACTCAGGTTAAGGGATAAACCTGAATTTCCCACTCAGGTTAAGGGATAAACCTGAACCTCGTTCGTCGAGATATTTCTTATTTTTCATTCAGGATAAGGGATAATCCTGAAATCTTTCATCAACTTCCAAGCGTCATCAATTTTTCACCAATTTTTTCCAATTTTCACCAAACTTTCATAAGTCTTTTATCAATTTTTATTCTTTGTCAATTTTTATCAATTTTATTGATTTTTTATCAATTTTTTATCAATTTTTTGTCAATTTTTAGCAATTTTATTGATTCTTCATAAATTTCTTATCAATTCTTATTTTTTGTCAATTTTTATCAATTTTATTGATTATTTATCAACTTTTTATCGATTTTGGTCAATTTTTATTCATTCTAGCTCAGGTTAAGGGATAAACCTGAACTTCCCTTTCAGGTTAAGGGATAAACCTGAATCATTTTCCATAATTTCCTCAATTCTCATCAATTTTATTCAATTTCTCTTTTTATCTTTTTCTTTTTAAAATCCGAGTTCCGACTCGGGTTTCCCTTTTTATCTTTTCTTTTAAAGTTTCAGGTTCTGACTCAGACTTCCTTTTGGATCCAATGCTCGCATTGGACCAATCGTTGCTTTGAAAAATCGAGTTCCAAACTCAGGTTTTCCCCTTTTTATATTTTTAAAATCTGAGTTCCGACTCAGGTTTCCTTTTTATCTTTTCTTTTAAAGTTCTGAGTTCCGAATCAGACTTTCTTTTGGATCCAATGCACGCATTGGACCAATCGTTGCTTTGAAAATTCGAGTTCCAAACTCGGGTTTTCCTCTTTTTATCTTTTTAAAATCGGAGTTCTGACTCGAGTTTCCTTTTTATCCTTTCTTCTGAAGTTCCGAGTTCTGACTCGGACTTCCTTTTGGATCCAATGCTCGCATTGGCCCAATCGTTGCTTTGAAAAATTGAGTTTCAAACTCGGGTTTTCCTCTTTTTATCTTTTTAAAATATGAGTTCTGACTCGGGTTTTCTTTTTATCTTTTTTTCTGAAGTTCTGAGTTCCAACTCGGACTTCCTTTTGGATCCAATGCTCGCATTGGACCAATCGTTGCTTTGAAAATTTGAATTCCAAACTCGGGTTTTCCTCTTTTTATCTTTTTAAAATCTGGGTTCCGACTTGGGTTTCCTTTTTATCTTTTCTTCTGAAGTTTCGAATTCCGACTCGAACTTCCTTTTGGATCCAATGCTCGCATTGGACCAATCATTTCTTTGAAAATTCGAGTTCCAAACTGGGGTTTTCCCTTTTTTCCTTTTCTTTTGAAGTACCGGGTTCCGACTCGGACTTCCCTTTTAGATCCAATGCTTGAGTTGGACTATTTTTTTTTTAAAATCTAGGTTCTGACTCGGGTTTTCATTCCCATTCAGGATAAGGGATAATCCTGAAACCATTCATAGAAGCAGCACGACCTTCTATAATGGTCCTTCCAAATCGAGTTCCTACACTGGTCCTTCAAAAACCAATTTTTCAAATTGGTCTTTCAAAAATCTAGTTTTACACTGGCCCTTCAAAATCCAGCTTTTGAGTTTGTCCTGCCAAATCCAGTTTTTACACTGGTCTTTCAAGTTCCAATTTCTCAAATTGGTCCTTCAAATTCCAGTTTTTACACTAGTTCTTCAAATTCCAATTTCTTAAATTGGTTCTTCAAATTCCAGTTTTTATACTGGACCTTTAAATTCCAATTTTTACACTGGTCCTTCAAATTCCAGTTTCTACACTGGTTTTTCAAATTCCAGTTTCTACATTGGTCCTTCAAAATTCCAATTTTTACACTGGTCCTTCAAATTCCAATTTTTACACTGGTCCTTCAAATTCCAGTTTCTCCACTGGTCCTTCAAATTCCAATTTTTACATTGGTCCTTCAAAATCCAATTTTTTAAATTGGTCCTTCCAAAACCCAGTTTTCACACTGATCCTTCTAAATCCATCTTTTTGAACTAGTCCTCCTAAAATCCAGTTTTAACACTGGTCCTTTACCAAAATCTTTTACCAAAATCTTTTACCAAGATCCTTCACCAAAAATCCTTTGCCAAAATCCTTTACCAAAATCCATCTTTTCAAAATTGATCTTTTTAAATCCAGTTTAGTACTGGTCCTTCAAAAACCCAAGTTTCAATTGGTCCTTTACCAAAACCCCATTGGTCTTTCCAAAATCCCAGTTTTGCACTGGTCCTTCAAAAACCCAAATTTTTGTCCTTATCAAAAACCCATTTTTAGCACTGGTCCTTCAAAAATCCAATTTTTTAAATTGGTCCTGCAAAATCCAGTTTAACATTGGTCCTTTATCAAACCCAATTTTTAATTAGTCCTATCAAATCGAGTTTTACTGGTCGAGATTTCCAAGATCAAAATTTTCAACCCAAGGTCCCATCAAAATCTATATTGAGTGATTATTTCACAAAAGATTCTCGAAAACTTTGCCAAATTTGCTAAAAATATTTGTTGATTCTAACATTTTACTGCACAAGAGAATCACCTCAGATTACCTCTAGTATTCTTTCCAAAAGGGTGGAACTTTTTGCGAAAAGGGATAAAATTCAAATCTTTTCCCTGTTGATCAACCAAAAGGATGAAAAAATGTCCTTGGTATGATTAGCGAAAAAAATATTCAATGATATTGAAAAGCCAGAAGCGAATCGATATTGATCATAGCTATGGTGCATGTTTAAAGATGACTCTGGCAATCAGGCAGTAGAAATATCCTGAGCGATAAAAAGAATTCACCCAATCCATATCTCATCAGTCATTTAATCCGCAATTAAATATTTGCAAAAGGAATCTCTCAATTATAGTCAAGTTGAAGACTGGTGGATGAGTTATACCACTGGGGCCAAAGAAGGTTTGGATTATCTCCAAGATGAAGGAGTTTGTGACAGATCCTTCCAGAGAAAGTTCAGATCACCGCCAAGTTGAAGGAAAATGCGATGAACCTCCTGACAAACCCTAAAAAATATTTGATTTATGCTTTCATCAAGAGATTTTTGACCAATGAGCCAATATCATCAGTATAATTCCTGAGACAAAGAAGGATCGGAGCATCTTCAAGTTGAAGGAGTTTGTGACGTACCCTTCTTAGAAAAAAAAAAGTCGTAATATCTCCAAAATGAAGGATGATGCAATAAACTTCTTGCCAAAAACCCAAGAAAGCTCAATGTCTCAAAAAGAGTGCAAAAAGATCATCATGGGAAAACCCCCAGATATCAAACTGCCGAAATTGCCAGAAATCATCTTTTCTTATGCAAAATTATTTTATCAATATCTTTTCACTGCTTGCTTTTATAAAATTGAGAATATATCTTTTCTTTTCATATCAAGGGAATGGATAGCTTCCTTGAAGAAAATCAACAATGCTAAAAATTTGAACTTGACTCTAAAATCCAGGGAGTTAACCTCACTTTGGAGGAAATACTCTAGGTAAAAGAGGGAATATCTTTTGCACATGCGTGCACATTTTCAAGCATTTGAATCGACTACAAATTTCATCTTATTGGCAAAATTTTTTGGTTATCTAAAAATAAAATAAATGCTCAATATCTATTTTGATGCAACCTGACATTATTTACATTTTTCAAGGAGAATTACCTCGTATAACGAAGTACTTCTTCCAGTCCCATCATGGTTTTCCCCATCAAGGAATTCATGCTTTATATATCCATTTAGGAAAAGATTATACCTGAACCTCGTCTCACGAGGTATTTTTCAAAAATATCCCATTGTGGTTTTCAATATATTTCATTCCCCATTCAGGTAAGGGTTAAACTTGAAATTCCTTTCGACATATCTTCGTCCCATCAAGGTTAAGGGCTAAACATGAGTCTTTTCAAAAAGTTTAGTTTTGTCTCAGCCATGAGACTTCTTCAAAATCTCTCCATTCTTTCAGGATCTTCATCACAAAGTCTCATCACAATTTTCCTTCCTTTTGTCCAATTATTTCATTCTCGAGGATTTCGTTTTCTTTCCAAAGCCATTCAGGATAAGGTGATAAACCTGAGAATAATGTTTTATAAAACAATTCTTCAACACCTAGTTCAGATTTTCTAACTGGGGCATTTTTTTTAAAATTTAGTGTGTTTTATTTGCTACTAAGCTCGGCTTTCAACCGACTTAGCAGCAGAGAGGGGTATCTGTGAACACCCTAAATTTTTCAAAAAAAAAATCTCTTTTTGCCCCCAACCCACATCCTCTAAGTAATCGGGTTGACTTCTAATAAAAAATCCATTCATTTCTCGGATTCACTGGAATCTAGATTCAATTTTCATTTCTGACCCAATCTCAGACCCAGATCTGATATCTGAATCCGATTCAGAGTCTGAAGCTCTTATTCTTCAAAAAAATCAAAAGAATTCAATTCTTTGTATTTTCTAAGAGCTTTTATCTGGATTCAATCTCAATCTTAGATCCTAACTCCATATTTTCTCAAAATCTCATATCCAGACCCATCTTTAAAACTCAATTTCCAAAATTAACCCTACTTTTCTCAAAAACCTCATTTTGAAAAATCTTGAATATTTCAAAATAATAATTTTACGAAAACCTTTTAAAACCTCATTTGGGTCCCGCTTGTTAAAAGTCCTCATATTTCCCTTACATTTTTGGGTTTTTCTTTCGAAATTTCCAAAAAAGTAGTTTGTCCTCCTTTTCTGAAATCTCTTTCTTAACTAAAAACCCCTTTTTGAAAAACTCTTTTTCCAAAAACCACCTTCTTGAAAATTTCTAAAACTAAAGGATTCCTCTTGAAAATATCCTAACGGCTCGTTGTTATAAAACCACATTCGAGGGTCCTCTTCTCCTTCATCGCTTCTTCACCCCTCCATCTTCACGCATCTCTGCTCTTTCCCCTCCTCCCATTTACGCTTCTTCTTCCTTTCAAGTTTCTCCTCTTACTTCTTCAATTTCCCTTCTCTTCTTCCCCTGGGGCTTCCCCTCTAATCAATTAAAGAAGATGGACTGCAGCTACAGGTAAGCACTCATCTCCTCCTTCTTTTGATTCTCTGTCTTACAGTATTCCTTCATTTATATGGTGTTCTGCTTCATTTTTTTATCGAAATCCATCAGAGGTAGGGTCGACCTGCATATTGCAGGACCGACCCACCCATTGCAATATTAACGGAATCACTGATTCCCACAATTTGATTTACCGCTGCTTTCTTTTATGCATTTTAGTTGTCTTTTACATTTAATTTCTCGTTCCAAATGGCATCGGAGGGCATTTTTTGTCCATTTTTTCTCTTTCTCGTAATTTGTTTTTTTTCTTGTTTTTTTTATTTCATTTGGTTGTTCTAAAGCCTACTATCTGTTGCAATCTGTTGTTGGCATTTAGATGATGCGCAACTAGGCACTGTGTACCCACCTGTCGATGGATCATATGACGCATCCACCACCAAGCAGTGATCCATTAAGTTCATTAGATCCCTTTGAATCCTTATTTTATTCCCCTTTTGAAAACATGAGTTGGTGCATTTGCTTTACCGGTTTTAAATCCTTTGTATTTGTATCCCATTTCTTTTCTTATTTTGATTTTGATGGTTTATATCTGATTATCCATTGCAATTGATTTCTTGTTTTGATGACATTGCATTCATCATTTTCCATTCCTTGTTGTTTTTCTTCAAATTCTTCACACTACACGCACAGTTTGATATATAATATCGCTCAGCAATGTTGGTTTATCCATTTTATCCCCCATCCACCATTTTGTTGTCTTGCATTTTCCTATTTTTAGGGTAGTTCATCACTTTGATTTTATTACAATTCTGTATAGGCATTAGTTGTTAATTTCCTGCAGCTTCATTTACTGTGTTTCATCTTTTATTATCAGAATCATTTCCTGTTATGCTTAATTTCACTATTTGCCATACAAGTGGCATCTCGTAATCTACTGCATTTTCTTTTGGGTCAGTAATGTGTTAGTAGCAGTATCACATTCATTATATATTGATCGCTTTGGCTGAAAGTGACCCATTAATTTGTTGCATTGTAGTAGAATCAAACACTCGAATGGTTGTTGCTGCATGTTGTTAGCAACCCACAAATAACAATTGATTTGCAGTAGATACAAATCCTTCATTAAGAATGTATTTTAGCGTTTCTTTCTTTCTCTATCCAAGACATTGTTAGGTATTTGCCATGCATAGGTGTAGTGTTGAGCCTGTTGAGCTCTTCCACAAGATGATGCACTCAGGAGTAGAGTAGGTGTCACATTTGTTACTATTCTATATGTATGTAGTCATGTGGGTCTAACATAAAAAGGGAATATTTGAGATGATGAAAGTATTCTGTCATATTGAAATATCCATGGAACATTATGGCTACATGGTGGATTTCTATGGTCGAGCTGGTTTGCCAAAACGTGCATGTGAGCTCATGATTCACATGTCAAATAAAACCTAATGCTACAATTTGGAGAACCCTGCATGAGCATCCAACATTCATGGTGATGTTATCCTTACTGAGCCGACAAAGAGGTGGCTATCTGGAATTGACCCTGAGAGTTCTAGTGATCACATTGTCAAATGCATAGGCGATTGCTGGAAAATGCCAGGAGGTAACCTTTGTAAGGAAGTCAATGTTTGAGAAGAAAACCAAAAAGACCCCAGGTTGGAGTATGGTAGAAGTTGACAAGATGGTCTTCAACCTTGTTGAAAGCAACAAATTGAATCCAATTGCAGAAATTGCCTATAAAAAGGTGAGTGAGATCATTACAAAGTTGAGAGCTGAAGGATACATTGTTGCTTATATTGCATCCACTGTCACACTAGCGGTATTTATACCTCGTCATTACCTACAGCACCACTTTGCAGACCTGTTATCGTCGCGAAATTTTTTCCCCGTCTTCCCTTCCTTGCGGAAGAGAGAAAGAGGAAACGCTTTCGCGATTCAAACTTGACCGGATTTTGGAAATTGCTTTTGAAATACTCGCCTCCGTTTTTTAAAATTGCGGGAAAATCCATGGGATGGGGCTCAACCTGTCGGTATGAGGTTCGACCGTTCCTGCCGCCTTTAACAGGGGTAATCGAACCAAGGACCAAAACTATGCTTGACTTAGTTAAATCATCAAAATCGTGTTCTATCCTAGATGCACAAAGAATTCAGGCATGTGCTATGAGATTTTGGAAAATGCAAGTTGGAAAACATGATGTATGCTTAGAAAACATTTGGAGTTGGAAAGAATCTCTCAGGAAAGAGGTCAATTTCTCAGGAAACTAATATAAAAAGGGTTTTTGAAAACATGAGAAAGCTTATAAAGATGTGAGAAAATCAGGAATAGTTGAAAATCCTGGGAAAATGAGAGTGATTCTTGAGAAAATATGAACCTTTTGAAAAGGGAACACTTCTTAGGAAAACTTGGACTTTGAGAGTTTTTTTTTTTTTAGGAAAATGATGGCAGATTTATAGGAAAACTCATTGGAGAAGGAAATTCAAAACTTGGGGAATCGAAATCCTGGGAATTTTGCCTTTTGAAATACTTGGAAATCGATTTTGGATCTTGGAGAAAGATTGGAAAACTCTTTTGAATCTCTTAAGAAAATATCATTTTTCAGGGAAAGTTGTGGAAAACTTGTCTTTGGAAAACCGATTTTGAAAAATCCTTAGAGTTTCTTGAGAAATCGATTTCTTGAGAATGAAGTTTTCTTGAGCAAATCTTGAGAAAATCAATGATTTCATGATGCAAATGACATGAGTGAATGAATGCACTTTGAAAAGATTTTCTAAGAGATTTGTTGGAAAAATGTGCATTAAGTCAAGATAAATCCTTTACATATTCTGACTGTGGCCATAAATATGTTCAGAACTTAGTTGATTTGATGCACATGATTTTGAAAACTTCGAAAATATGATGTGCATTTTAAGATAGCCTAAGAGTGTATGCTCAATGTGACTAATAGAAAGATGATGGATCTGGGTCTCGTCCATATTCCGACTAGGGCCATAAATATGGATTCCACCGAGTTCATCAACTCCCTAAGAGTTGGTGCACGTGCCATTCGTGTACATCCATAGTGCTTTTGAAATAAAATGCATGAAGCATATAAGCAGGATATTGCATAAATTCAAACTATATGATATGCATCCTAGTCTAAGCAGGAAATTAACTCTCTTATTCCAAAATTTACATTATTACATCACTAAATAAAGAAAATAAAAGAAATTTGCAGACTTCAGCTCCTTCTTTTGAATGTCCCTGCCAAACTTGAAATAAGGTTAGCTCAAATATGTGGGTTTTTCCAAGATTTTCCAATAATGTTATGAAATTATTGGATTTAATTGGATATAAACCCTATTCTCATGCTTCCTTGATATTTTGAAATGATGAAAATGCTAAAAATTCAGTAGAAAATTGTTTGAAATTCGGAATTGAGGTTATATCCAGACTGCTAAAAGACCCGAAATGGAACATTTTTGGTTTTTACAGCCTCGGGATTTGAGCCATGGTGAGTTCGGCAACAGGGGTTTAGTTCTGACAGAGGTAAAAATCACCCTAATCTGATGTAAAATTCCAAAAAAATATAAAACAGACATGGAAATTTATGAAATTAATCAGAGATACGCACGACACATACATGAACAACTTTCATGTTTATGACTTTGGCATTTGATCAACGAAAACACAGATAAAAATATAACTATTCCTGGCTAAACTAACAGAACAGACAAATGTAGCAAAACAGGGGACTGACAAGAAAAATCTGAAGCAGGGGTCAACACTGTTCTAAAAATTACAGGCTTTCAGATGCAAACAGAGGACATCTCGGATACAACTTTCACTTTTTACAGTTTTGGATTTGGATCAACACACAAAGAGAAACCACACCCTAAGTCGATCCAACATCTCAGAGGCCCAAATTAGGCTCTGACACGTGTCCCGAACTCTCGGATTTTTGTCAGATATAAACAAAAATCAGAAAAATCTGAAAAAAATCATATTACAAACTAGACATTCTCCCAAGTTCAGAACATTTTTCGGATCGAAAATTTCTCCCATGAGGGATATCTCGATTTTACAAGTCGGCAAATGATTTTCAAAACGCATCCCGGGTAAAAAAAACCCGACTTGCCATTTTGAATGTTTACCGTAGTAAAAAAATTCAAATGCCTCCGACTTTTTGGCAAAATTGCAAGGACACCTAAGGGCGCATTCCGTGATTTTTTTGGGTTTTTTAATAAAAAACAAATACATGAAATTACGTATGGACTGACTGACAAAAACAGAGACCTACTGAAAATAAGCAGAATTGAAATAAATGCTAAATTAATTCTAATTAATTCATGAAATGTGCTAAATTAATGAAATAAAATGCAAATTAAACCTAGCTAACTACATGAATGTTAAAAATCATCAAGTAAGAATAATGAAACATTTGATATATGTCATTTTATGAGAATAGCTCAATCCATCCCTCGGATGAGCTCTTTCTTCAAACGACTCCCGATTCGAATTATAGAATCAAATCAATGGGAAAAGAAGTGCACCTTGTTTCGTTACGCAGCGTAGGAGCTCTTGAAAGGGTCGGCTATCACGAGCTTCCTTCGTCCTTCGCTCCGAGCTTCGGATGGTTCACCAAAATCGACATATGCTTGAATCGAATCGGCCACTGCACGAACTTTACTCCACCTTCTTCAATGCGCCAAAGGGGGCACGATTTCCACAGTTCAAAATCCGATTTTAGGAAGGCTAGGTCGAATTTTCCAAGTTCACAAGAGCTAAAAAAAATGATCTCTAGGCTGGGCGTGAACCCTTGTTTTTAAAAATTTTCTGAAAATTTTTGAAATTCAAACAGGCTCGATCTGAGCCCTCCATGTGGCGCCATCTCAGGGGGTGCTATCTGGGGGTTTGAAATTCGAATTTGGCTTTTGCAGGGAGCCCTCAGGTGGCGCCACCTCATGGGGCTATTTTGATTTTTTAGAAAAATAAAAAAAATGGAAATTTTGTGGGTGAGACACCTCAGCAGGGGAATTTGGAATTTTTCAAAAGCTTGCTTGATTCTCTCTACAGGGAACTCCCAGATGGCGCCACCTCAGAGGGTGCTCTCTTGGAGTTTGAATTTCAAATTCACTTTTTGTAGGGAGTCCTCAGGTGGCGCCACCTCATGGTGGGCTACCTTTATTAAAAATAAAATAAAAAATAAAAATGGAGCCAAGTGGAGTCCTGGAATGGTGCCACCTCAAAAGGTGTTTGACACATGTCAGAAGGACAGAGCAATGGGCTCAGAAGGCGCCACCTCAGAGGAATTTGAATTTTGCTTTTTCTGGTGAAAAGAGATCTGGACATGTGGCAGTCCAGGATGGTTCCAAGTGTCAGTCTGCTGGTGTGGTTCTTCAGATGGCGCCACCTCAGAGGAGAATTCAAATTTCAAATGGAGGTTGGCCCTGGAGGAATGGAGGATGGACATGTGGCGCCACCTCAGGGTGGCTCCTACAATGCCATGTGGCAAGAGGGAGGGAAAGGACATGTGGCGCCATCTCAGGCCATCTGGAAAAATCAGAGCTCAGGATTTGCGCCACCTAGTGCCTTGTTTGAATTTTGAATGGTTTGCTTTTTCTGAAGAAGGCCAGGAGTGACATGTGTCTCCTACTTTTGTGAAAGAAGTAGGGAGAAGACATGTATCCTCTACTTTTTCTGAAAGAAGCAGAGAATGACACGTGGCAGAGGGGAGAGAAGGTGGGCCAGGTCATGTGGCTCCATCTCAGACAACCTGGAAAAGGTAGAAGTTCAGGATCTGCGCCACCTATGAGGAGATTTGAATATTTGAATTCTAGTTTTTCTGAAGAAAGCAGGAAATGACACATGGCACTTGCTTTTTCTGAGGAAATGAGAGCTTGCCATGTGTCCTCTGCAGGAGACACACTCCAGATGGCGCCACCTCAGAGGAGACAAGCCTACCTTTTCTGTAGGAATTTAGGAGTGACATGTGTCTCCTACTTTTCTGAGAAAAGTAGGGAGAGACATGTGTCAGGCTACTTTTCTAGAAGGAGGGAGGGGTTGACACGTGTCCCCTGCAGGAGACACACTTCAAGTGGCGCCACCTCAGAGGAGACAAGCTCCACTTTTCTAGACAGGACAACCTATGACACTTGGCATCTCCTGGTAGTCTCTGCAATGACACATGGCGCAGGATGGATGACACGTGGCAGCTTCTGAAGGTAGCCCCACACTGACACGTGGCAGAAGAGGGAAGGTGACATGCACTACAAGAAAATTGTTAATTAGCGACGGAAATTAGCGACAGATTAGCTAGAGATAGAATCTGTCGCTAATTCGCGACGGATTAGCGAGGAAACAAATTTTATCGCTAATCTGTCGCTACTTAGCGACGGATTAGCGACTAAATTTTTTGTCGCTACTTTTTATTACAAGAACACCATTTTAGCGATGGATTTAGAGAGGGAACTCTGTCGTCGCTAATCCGTCGCTAATTAGCGACGGAGTAGCGACAGAATATATTCCGTCGCGGTTTTTGTATTTTGATTTAGCGACGGCTTAGCGACGGAATGTTTCCGTCGCTAAGCCGTCGCTAAATATCGCGTAAATCCCTAATCCCATCCCTCTTTCTCTTTTTCCTGTTTCGCTGTATTGCTCCCGCCCGCCGCCCGTCGGCTCTCGCCACCGCCCGCCGCCCTCTCTCTCCCACCGGCCGCCGCCGCCTCGCCGACGATCCTCGCTGACGACCTCCCTGCTTGGCTAGCGGCTGCGCCAGGGACCCCGAGCACCGGCGACCCGCCGTCGACCTCTTCCTCCTCCCTGCTGTTCCTCCCTGTGGCTGCTGCCGAGAGGTGTTGTCTCCCCTTCGCCGGCGACTTGCAACCGGCGTCCTCAGCCGCCGACGACCGACGATCCTCCCTGCAGCCACCTCTTCGCCTCCGCTCTGAGTTCCGGCGACCCAGTGGCCCCCGAGCTTCGCTCCAGGTCTCCCCTTCTCTGCTGTCGACTGCGCCGGCCACCGGCGACCTCGCCAGCCGCCGCTCCCCGTGCTTTCCGGCAGGGGGGTCGACCCCCTGCGTTTCCGGCAGGGGTGGTCGACCCCCTGCCGGAAAGGCATGGGGGGTCGACCCCCTGCCGAAAACGCAGGGGGTCGACCCCCCCTGCCGTAAAGGCACGGCAGGGGGTCAACCCCCCATGCCGGAACTGCCTTTCCGGCAGGGGGTTTAACCCCCTTCCCTGCCGGAAAGGCAGGTGGTTTAACTGGCTAGGTTGAGATTTAAAATTCAAAAAAAAATTTAATTATAAAAAAAAAATTCAAATCGAAATCAACTGGCTAGGTTGAGATTTAATCAACTGTGGTTAGTTAGAGTATTTCATAAATTTTTATCAATTTGTTAGTTTGTTCTAGTTAGAGTAGTTCATAAATTTTTATCAATTTGTTAGTTTGTTAATGTCTACTGGTAGTTAGTTTTACTTCAATTTGTTTTCTTGAAATCTGGTTAGTTAGAGTATTTCAATCTATTAGTCTTTTATAATTATATTTTTCTTAGATAGATTGGTATTTAATGTTCTCACAATCAGTTAGTTAGATTAAGGCTATTTGAATTCTTTATGATAGTGGTGGTTAAACGGAGTTCACATCTTTTCTAGTAAACTAATTGATTGATTTACTATTCCTTTGCTAAGTAGTTCAGATTAGAAATTGTCTATGACTTTATGTTAGTCGACTGGTTCAACATGTTATAGCTGGTTTGTTAAATTAGCATCTTCTAGTTAGATTTGGCTTAACATATATACTATTTTTCTTTTCTCTTCTTTCAATTAGTTAGAGTTGTTTTAATTTGTTTTAATTTTTTTAGTTAGTGTTTCATCTTGTTTCATGATTAGTTAGTTTGTTACTTAATTTGTTTTGTTTTTGTGCAGATTTTTCAACGGAACCAACTCGTGCTCGGCCACCTATGGTAAGTAAATGACAAAAACAATGCAAATCGGGTAAATACCCGTGGTGAGTAAGTGATGCAAACGTATCTCATGTTATTTAATTTATTGAATGCAGCACTTTATTGTTCACACACTCACTTAGTTGTTGATATCTAGGACTGCTTTGTTGGAGTTCGGAGATCATGCTGAGCATGATTTTAATGTAGAAATATGGAAGTGTTCTTATTTTTGGAGTACGGAGTCCATGCTAAGCATGGTAGTAGTTAGTGAGATATTGAAGTGTGTTTGCTGCAGGTACATGTTTGTCATTTATTTGATATGAATGATTATGATGTATTGCAATGTTTGATGTAATTGTATCCATGCTTGCATGTAGTTACTTTCAATTTGATTTTGACTTCCATGTGAAATTTTATAATAAAAGCATGCTTCAAATGATTGTATCATGTCATTAATAGTTTGCACATGAAAATATTAAGTTATCAATGCATGCATCAAAATTCTTGTTATTGTTTGACATAGTATATTGCATGATAAATTTGATATTTTCTTCATCGTAGCATTCTGATTGTTTTTTTCTTAATTCGTTAGGATACTATTCGTAACATCATACGACAGAATGACTGCAAACCGTGAATGGATGTACCGTAGGATAGTGGACAATGAGTTATCGCATGAATATATGGATGGTGTCGATAGTTTTATTGAATTTGCAACGGCGAGTGTCAGTACGGTAGATCCCACAGGTCGGATTAGGTGTCCCTGCAAGATTTGTAAGAATAATCGATTTGTAGAACCTCATGGTGTTAGACATCACCTATATAGGAAGGGTTTTGTGAGTGATTATCAGAACTGGACGTTTCATGGAGAAGAATTTAGAAACGATTTTGATGCACGGGTGAATGTGGTGCACGATAATCCATATACGAATTTGATATTTGATGCTGCAGGAACAGAACTGGGTTCTGCTATGAGTTCTAGTGATGTAAGAACTGTCGTAGATGAAGAATCACCAAACGATGCAGCTAGTAGATTTTATGATTTACTTAAAGATGCTGATGAGCCACTTTGGAACGGTTGTGAGAGTCACACTATCTTGTCTGCAGTTCTTCAACTAATGAATTTGAAGTCCGAGTATAATTTGAGTCAATCATGTTTTGACCGTTTGTGCATGATTGTGAAGAGTATGTTGCCTAAAGATGAGAAATTGCCACAAAATTTCTATCGTGCGAAAGTTATGGTCAACGCTCTAGGTATGGGTTACAAAAAGATTGATGCTTGTCCAAATCACTGCATGTTGTATTTCAAGGAGCAGGAAAACGACATATCATGCCCGTCATGTGGGCATCCTCGGTTCAAGCCAAAGACAAGAGGCAATGGTAGCACGAGATCAAAGGAAGTTTCATACAAGTCGCTCCGCTACTTTCCTATCACTCCTAGATTGCAGCGATTGTATATGTCTTCAAAGACAGCTAAACACATGAGATGGCATGCAAATAAAGTTCGACACGATGAAAACAAGATCACGCATCCTGTTGACGCTGAAGCTTGGAAGCACTTTGATCGTACTCATCAGAACTTCGCAATGGAAGTGCGAAATGTTAGACTCGATCTATGTACAGATGGATTTAATCCATTTGGGGGTAGATCAACTCCATACTCATGCTGGCCAGTATTTGTAACTCCATACAACCTTCCACCAAGCTTGTGTATGAAATGTTCAAATCTTTTCTTGTCTCTGTTGATCCCTGGTCCGACCTCACCTGGCCAAAATCTTGATGTATATCTAAGGCCATTGATTGATGAATTAAAAGTACTGTGGGATGACGGTGTTACCACGTATGATGCCCACAAAAAACAAAATTTCAACATGAAGGCCGCTGTTCTATGGACAATCAGTGACTTCCCTGCATATGGTATGTTATCTGGTTGGAGCACACATGGGAGGTTGGCTTGTCCGTACTGCATGGAGGATTCCAAAGCTTTTAGATTGAGGCATGGAAGGAAGCCTTGCTGGTTTGATTGCCATCGTCGATTTCTACCCAGCGATCATCCGTTCCGACGTCAAAAGAATGCATTTACAGCAGGCACAACTGAAATGGAAGGTCCATCCTCAAGATTGTCTGGCATAGAGATTTTAAGAAGATTGCGATACTTTCCAGATGTATTAACAGATGCCCGCAGTCCTACACCCTTCTGTGGATTTGGGAAGGAACACAATTGGACGAAAAAATCTATTTTTTGGGAACTACCGTATTGGCCGACCCTATTGATACGACATAATTTGGATGTGATGCATGTAGAGAAAAATGTGTTTGATAATGTGTTCAATACAGTAATGAATATTAAAGGAAAAACGAAGGATAATCCGAAGGCCCGTATGGATTTAAAATTAATATGTAAAAGACCAGAATTGAAACTCAAAGAGTATAATGGCAAAGTACTGAAACCAAAGGCGAAGTACGTGCTCGGACCTGATCAAATAAAACATGTATGTCAATGGTTGAGACAACTGAGATTTCCAGATGGATATGTCTCTAACATTGCTCGGGCTGTGAAGATTGACGATGGACAGTTATATGGGTTGAAGAGCCATGATTGTCATATCTTTATGCAACGATTGATACCCCTAGCATTCCATGATATGTTAGACAAACCTATATGGGGGGTATTGTCTGAGTTGAGCGGATTTTTCAGAACATTGTGCGCATCGGAGGTCATTGTATCAGATGTAAAGAATCTCGAGGACTCTATCATCACCACTGTTTGTCTGTTAGAAAAGATATTTACGCCAGCATTTTTCGATGTTATGGAACATTTGATCATACATTTGCCATATGAACTAAGGGTTGGTGGCCCTGTGCAATATCGATGGATGTACCCATTTGAAAGGTATATGTTTTTTTATATTTGTCTCTTTAATGACAGATATTTAAAATTTGAAATGTATATTCTTGTCAGATGCATGTTCGACCTAAAAAAAAAGGTTCGTAATAAAGCAAGAGTAGAAGGCTCTATTTGTGAGGCGTACACTTTAGAAGAGATTTCAAATTTCTCATCTATGTACTTCGAACCTCATATTTCAACACGTTACACATGCCCGCCCCGTAACGATGATGGAGAACAAGTAACTGTAGCTGACAAGCTGTCGATATTTCAACGACTTGGGCATGCATTTGGTAGTTGCCGATCAAGGCTATTGACAGATCGAGAGTAAGATGCAGCACACATCTATATTCTTTTTAATTGTTCAGCGATCGACCCATACATCGAGTAAGTATATGTATATGCAACTCAATTATAAATCCTTTTATGTTCTATATGTGGATACATGGCTCGGTAATATAAGTATTTGTGGTTTGCAGACGATTTGATCTGGAGTTGCAAAGCAAAGTTTCACATCTCACTAATGCAGAAGTACAAAAAGAACGTGAAACTAAGTTTGTGGAGTGGTTGAAACAGTTGGTAAAGAAGCTAACATAAATTTTGTACTTATAAACAACACTAAGTTACTTAATTGATCGTGATCACAATAATTGTTTATGTCTGTGCGTAGGTTCGCCATGGTGATGTTAAAGATCAAGGAATATGTGATTTAGAAAATGGTCCGACCAAAGTTGTGCAATGCTACAACGGGTATATCGTAAATGGTTATCGATTCCATACAAAAGACTACGGTATAAACAAATCAATGATAAATAGTGGCGTGTGTGTCAAGGGTAGCAGCTACGGTGAAAATGAACATGATTACTACGGTGTTATAGAGGAAATAATGGAGTTGACTTACTTAGGCATGAATAACAGGGTTACGGTATTCAAGTGTCATTGGTTTGATCCAACTGCAACAAGACTCGACAAAGCTTCAGGCATTGTGGAGGTGAATCATAAATCCAGGTTTGGAACATATGAACCATTCATATTAGCCTTGCAAGCTCAACAAGTTTATTATACTTCATATCCGAGTATAAAAAAGTCAGATAGAAATGAATGGTGGGCAGTTTGCAAGGTGAAATCCAAACTATACCCCGAGTATGATCAGTTACAGGAAGATGAGTTAGCTGAAGACAGTGATTACTATCAATCAGATGATGTCTGTGACTTCGCTTATGGTCACGATGTTGCGCATGATATGCATGTCATATCTCCATTGGCTGATGAAACATTCATAGAGGAATGTGATCCAAATGATGTACCAAGTGGATGGGCAAACAATGAAGAAGAAGAAGAAGAAGAAGAAGAAGAAGAATAAGAAGAAGAAGAATAAGAAGAAGAAGAAGAAGAAGAAAGTCAAACTAGTGACAAGGAAGAATTCTCAAGCTAGTGAGCAAAATCTTATACTACAAACCTCTATTTAAATGCATTGTAATACTTGATGTGAGTTGTATTGCAATACTTGGTGTGAATGATTAAAAATTTTATTTCAATGTATTGTAATACTTGATACGAATGATTCGAATGCATTGTAATACTTGATGTGAATGATTTCAATTATCTGAATGTATTATAATTTATGCAATTAACGAATGATTTGAATTAGTGCAATACTTGATGTCAATGATTTGAATTATTTGAATGCATTGCAATGCTTGATGTGAATGACTTGAATGCATTGTAATACTTGATGTGAATTATTTGAATGTATTGTATGACATATGTTATTTGTTAGAATATGGTTCGTGGAGGTTATAGTGGTCGCTCATCCAGTAGTAGCCAGGCTCAACCTTCATCTTCACGAGCTCCTGTGATAGGTATATCATATAACTAATTAGATGCTTGATTAGTTCAAATGCACATTCTGAGAACTTGGTGTGTATTTTTTTACAGATGATGTTGCGCCTGTACACGACCCACCTACACCAGTTGATCGCACAAGTCAACAGCCAACACAGGAAACAGGGTCTTCTCAGGCTGGCACAAGAAGACTCATTCGAATAGTGTATATCGATAATCGACCGTAAGTATTTTGTTTTCAATTATTGCATATCTTTTAAATATTTTATATTGATATTTACTGTGTAACAATTCATGTGCAGCACGAGGTTTGAGCCACAAGAAGTAGTACGAGAGATTATGAATTCACTTCTTCAACATCTACCAGGACCAGTTGCTCAATGGAAAGAGTACCCAAAGGAGGTGTTAGACAGATTGTGGTCCTCATTCATGGTATACAGTTGTTCCTCATAGTTAATGTGTTTCATATTTAATTTATTTAAGCAATGTCTACTAACTTTCTGAAAATATTTGTAGGCTTCGAATCGCTTTGCAACTACGGTGGAAGAAAATGATGCAAGGAAGGTGTGGCAGAAGGTGGCTGCCAATCGATTTGCAGACATGCTGCACACTATGAAGACTGCAGCAAAAAAAACATCTGGCGTAGTAGATGATCCATTACTGTGGAAGGGCCATGGTCCTATTACTATCAGGAGAGATTACTGGGATGAAATGTGCGATATGTGGGCGGGAGATGCATTTAAAAATCGCTCTGCGAAGGCTTCACAAAATCGATCGAAGATGCCCGAAGCCCATCTACACACAGATGGATCTAAGACATTTGGGAGCCACCTAAAGAAAATGGTAACTCATCAATATATAATATTAATTTTATAAGTATTGTTGCAAATTTGTGTACTAAATCTTTTGTCATTTAACTTCGCAGGAAGCAGAAAAAGGAGGCAGTGTACCATATAAGGATGTGTTTGTAGAAACACATAAACGGAAGACCACGGGAGTCTTCGTATCAGAGAAGGCGAGAACGACAACGGTATGTATTAATTCTATTAATAATCATTGCAATATATATGCAAGTCATCATAATGTTATCATTAATTATTAATGAATACTTTAAACATTATTTTGTAGGAGGCATATGAGCAACAGATGGTAGAGCGATATGGCGAAGATGCTACTCAGCATCCATCATTTGATCCTACAGCATGGGTGACTGCAGCAGGTGAACCCAAAAAAGGTCGCGTGTTCGGGTTTGGGAGTAATATGAACACTTCACCAGTTATTGGTTCTTCCAGTTACGGCTCACCGACTTCTTGCGCCGACATAAGATCCAAGCAGCCGACTATTCTTTCCGGTGATGATGTACGCGAGATCATTAATGAATCACTGAATAACTACTTCCAATACACCGTCGCCCCCTTTCTCCGAAATGAGATCAAGGCCGCTGTTCAGGATAGGGGATCTTCGATTCCAGGTCCCTCTCAGGTATAATCACATATATAGTTTTTTTGACTGTCTTAAAGCACATCTGAGCATGGTAGAATCACATATAGAGTTTTTCTAGATGCCTTAGAACACATATGAACATGCTATAATCACATATTCAATTTTTTTACTGCCTTAGCACACATATGAGCATGATAGAATCACATATAAAGTTGCTTTGCCTGCCTTAGAGCACATATGAGCATGCTATATTCACATATTCAATTTTTTTACTGCCTTAGCACACATACGAGCATGATCGAATCACATATATAGTTTTTTGCCTGCCTTAAAGCACATCTGAGCATGGTAGAATCACATATAGAGTTTTTTTATATGCCTTAGAACACATATGAACATGCTATAATCACATATTCAATTTTTTGACTGCCTTAGCACACATATGAGCATGATAGAATCACATATATATATATATATATATTTAACTTTTTGTCTGTCTTAGAGCACATATGAGCATGATAGAATCACATATAAAGTTTTTTTGATTGCATTAGAACACATAAGCATGCTATAATCACATATTCAGTTTTTTTACTGCCTAAGAACACATATGAGCATATTATAATCACATATTCTGTTTTTTGACTGCCTTAGCACACATATGAGCATGCTATAATAACATATAGAGTTTTTTAACTGCCTTAGAACACATATGAACATGTTATATATCATTTATGATAGAATCACATATAAAATTTTTGGCTTTGCCTGCCTTAGAGCACATATGAGCATGCTATATTCACATATTCAATTTTTTTACTGCCTTAGCACACATACGAGCATGATCGAATCACATATATAGTTTTTTGCCTGCCTTAAAGCACATCTGAGCATGGTAGAATCACATATAGAGTTTTTTTATATGCCTTAGAACACATATGAACATGCTATAATCACATATTCAATTTTTTGACTGCCTTAGCACACATATGAGCATGATAGAATCACATATAGAGTTTTTTTATTGCCTTAGATCACACATGAGCACATGATAGAATCACATATAGTGTGTAATTTATTTCATTATATTTTGTTTATCAATACTGACTGTTCTTTTCTTGTGTAGGCTGCTAGCGATAATCAGGGTAGTGGAGCTGAAGGGACAGATAAAGACAATGAACAAGAAGACGCACAAAATCTTGGCGATGATTAGAGGACTGTGTTGAAGAAGTTCTATTTTTTTTATTTTTCCTAATTGTAATTGTTGAATTGTAAATAATTAAACTTCTTAGTTTTAAGGTGGAACGATTAATTATTATAGATACTTGTTATATGAATTTTTTTGTGTGGTTTGTTTTTTATTTACAGGAAATATAAATTGTACAGGAAATATAAATTGTATAGTTCTCGGTAATTAATTTTTAAATAAATTTTTTTTGATTTTTTTTCGTTTTTGCGACGGATTAGCGACGGATGATTCCGTCGCTATTCATATTAATCTAGCGACGGCTTAGCGACGGAATTAAATCCGTCGCCACGCCGTGGTCGCCGTTTAGTACCGGCGGATTGGCGACGGAATATAGCGCTCGTTATTCCGTCGCAATTAGCGACGGACTTGGCGACGGAATTATTCCGTCGCCAGTTAGCGTCGAAATATTCGCGACGTAAGCATACTGTCGCCGCGTTGTCGCTAATCCGTCGCTAACATGGTTAGCGACGGATTAGCGACGAAATGTGGTCGTCGCTAATCTACTGCTTTGTTGTAGTGATGTGGCACCAACTCTAGGTGAACCCTATGCTGACACATGGCATGTAAATGGGAGGAGAGAGAAAAGACAAGTGGCGCCAATCCAGGGGACGAGGCTCCTATATTTTTGGGTTTTTCAAAATTCAAATTTTCAAAAGGAAAGCTTGTGTGACACCACCTCAGTGTGGGTCCCACATTGCTTCTTTATTGAAATAAGGATAAAACAACAACTACTTTTTGGAATTTTCATAAAATCTGGACTAATGGGCAAAACAGGAATTTTGGAAAGAGTTGGCCCTTGTAGGGCGATTTTGTAAAAGAAAGATATTTGAAATTGTCAAAAAGGGCAAAATCTGAGGTGAAGTGACTGAAATCCATATTAAAAACTATCCAGATCGTTTTCCTGAGAAAATATTTTGACATTCAGAGCCCTGGGGGTAAAATGGGAAGAATTGATAATTTTGAATGACCCAGGGTTTTGAAATCAATTTTGAAAAGAGTTGAAATTCTAATCTGGATTGAAAATTTTGAAATCAAGAGTTCTGGATCTCGAAATGACATGCTGTGCAGTGCAGTGATTTGAAATGCTCATGCAATGATATGCAATGTCATGTCTTATGAAACACAATCTCGAACCAAGACTCTGGAGATGTCTGTCTCCTGTCAGGAGTAAAATCTTGAACATCTGAGATAAAAATAGAGAAAATTTGAGAGTTTCAGATGAAATTTGGACTTTTGCAAGGTCTGGGCTCAGAAAATGACCATTTTGCCCTCCAGCGATTTCAGAGGCTGGATGATGATGTTTGGTGAAAATGTCGGGGAGGTGAGTGAAAATTTGGGGTGTTTACAAGACCCTATATACATCATCTTCTTCCCCTGTTCACTGCTGCTACAGGTGCAGCACGCTTGGCACCATGACCTCAATTTCCCTGCACAACATCATTTGTTGTAACACATCTCCGCCTCCATGCTGCTACACTCTTCAGCCCCCATCTATACTTACTGCACCGCACATAGCAACACCTAGCTACTGCATTTTCCCCCACAACCATCTTCTGCATCATAGCATCATATTCACACCATCAGAACCTCACTGTATTTATAGCATTGTCACATCAGTTCAACATCTATACTTGCACCTCCCCGCTTCCAGTATATTGTATCCACTGTCAGCCCCCTATGCAAAGTTCAACCAACATCATCACCAACCCCCCCTCCAGCACATTCATTTCATGTTTCACAATACAGTCCACTGCATCTTCCCCTATTATATATCCCTGTCGTGTCTTCATAGTCCACACATTATACAACAACTATTTGTTGTGTGACCACATCCTCCCCTGCATCTTGTTACACATTTTTTCTGCATTTGTAATACATTAACATTACATTCTCACTTGGTCGCTGCCACCTTGCATTCATTTTATTTTTTGTAGCATCCTCATAGCAGATAGCATTTAACATACACATCATAGTCTTGATGTAATAATCAATATGTGAAGCTAAGCATCAGACACTATCTAACACTCTTGTGTCATCTTGTAGTTTCACTTTATCTGAACCACTCCTTACACATAACAACAACTCTACCTATAGGTTGCACCTATACCATACATTTTCACCACATTACCATAGTACCATCATACCTTTGTGCACAATGTTCATCATCTATTGTACTTTTAAGGCTTCCTACATTCATACCTACCATCTTCACCCTCACCTGTCATACCTACTTTAAGCATCATACATTCCCTGCCATCTACTTGCTGCAACACCATTTAAAACCCACTTTTCTTCTTCCTCACCTCCATAGCCGCTCCTGCAGCCATTCATAGCATACCACCAGCAATAACACATTCCCATTGTCACTATGTTCCACCTATACTTAGCATAATTCTTATGCTATTCCAGTATACATTGCAACTCAATACGACACCACCACACGGCATCACCTGTTAGTCACCATCACCCTCTCTTGCACTGGCATTTACCTTACCACCTGTGGGATATCTTCATTAAAATTTTCATCACCACATTCATCCACTTTTCCAGCTTACAACGCAACACCCCAGCACTATTCACCACCTTTGGCAGCACCTATGCATCTCCTTCACCTGTCACAGCAACTACCCATCTCAACTTTGATTGCTACAATCCCATTTGCAGCACACATTCTTACACCTTCCATGCCACTAAACCACTCCTTGCACATCTACTATACACCCTTCCAGCCTCCTTCATTCTCAACTCCATTACTAATCCCCAACACTCATCTATGCACCAGCATCTTCCCCTGTATCCATCCTAAGTGTACACTCCATCCCCAAACATGTGTCGGAGCTCTCTTTTCACTGTGGAATATGTGTTAACAGTCTGTTTCCGTTATGTGTTTACCTATGCATTAGATATCTCTTACTATGTACCATTCATATAGAATATCTTTGATATACTTCACTATTAGTATCTAGGTAGTATGCATATATTTAGATACCAAAGCCACCAAATCTTAATAAAATTTCAGCATTGCTGCAACTCAATCTTAGGATCTTTGATTTCACCATCCGATCCCAATGTTGTTGTAGTTTCTTCTTATTCACATAAGCCTGATAAAAGCCAAAGTTTCTTTCATTTCATAGCATGTCTTCATCTCCCCTAGGCAAGCATATATATGCACTTTCCTACAAGCTTATACATAGCCCGTAGATATCACATGTATATTTTCCTATTGGTTTATGCATGACATTTAGATATTTATTCTTCACTTAGAGCAAGCATGAGCATTTGCATTGCAAATACAATATCTTCCATTATCTCTACTTTGTGCTAACTCTGGTTTTTGCAGGAAATGTGTAAAAATGCTACTTTCCATCCAAAATTAGGGATTTTTGTAATTTTAATTTCAATTTCAAGGTTGTAATAGTTTGGTATAATGAGAATTCTTTACTTTTCAGTATTAGAATAGAATGTATGAGGATATAAATCTCATAAATTATTTGTTTCGTCTCATTTTTCTTTTATTTCAAAAATCTACAATGGTGAAACACGAATGGCACGTGCACCTTTCTAATAAGAGGTAATTAATCCTATGTAAATTATTCACATTTATGGTCATAGTCAAAATGTGGACAATAGTTAGGATTTTTATCTTTTATGGAATAACATTGGATCCACACTTTTGTCTTTTTTGAAAATCATCATATTTTCTTAAATTTTCTTCATTTATCAGAATTTGACTTGTCAATTAACTTAAAATATATTCATGGCCATAGTCAAGATATATTGAGGATTAATTTCATTTCAAATCCTATAAAAGCACCAAAAATGTATTTTATTCTTTATTTGAATTCAAATGCAGATTATATCATAATACATATGTGACCATAGTCATGAATGTATTATAATATTAATCTTATTTCAATTCTTCAAAAGAATGAAATATGTCTTTCAAATCCAATTCTCAAATTCTTTCAAATCATTAATCATTTAGGATAGAATTGTATTTCTTTTTTAAATTATTTCAAGTTATCTTCAAAAATCCAAATAATTTTGAGATAAATTTTCAAATGTTTTTCTTATTTCTCAAATCAACCTTCAATTCTTATTTATAAATTCAAATTCATCTTTTTATTCTCAATTCTATCTTATTTCAAAATTCAAAATTCAAAATTCAATATTCCAATTTCAAAGTTCAATTCAACTTTGAAATTTCAAATTCATCTTAAAGTTCAAAATTCAATTTCGAAACTAGATCAAATTTCAGAGTTTAATTCAACTTTGAAATTCCAAATTCATTTCCAAGTTCAAAATTCAATTTAGAAATCCATTTAAAATTTCAAAGTTCAATTCAGCTTTGAAAATTCAAATTCATCTCCAAGTTCAAAATTCAATTTCCAAAACCAGATCAAATTTCAGAGTTCAATTCAACTTTGAAATTCCAAATTCATTTCCAAGTTCAAGTTCAAAATCAAAATCAATGTTCCAATTTCAAAGTTCAATTCAACTTTGAAATTCCAAATTCAAATCTGAATTCTATTTTCAAGATTCATTTCTTTGAAAATATCAATATCTAAATCCTTTTTCTGTTTCAAATTCAATTTCAGATCATAAATTCTATATTGAATTCAAAATTTATTTCAAATTCAATTCCAAATTCCAGACTCTGAATTCAATCTCAAAACCAAAAATCCATTCCCAAATTCAATTCAACTCTGAGATCCCATTCTGATTTCAACCTCTTTTCCTAAATCCAGTTTTCAATTCTATTTTAAATTCTATCACAGTATCAATTTCCACTTCCATCTCAAAATTTTAAAATCTTTGTCCTTCAATTCAAATCCTAACCCATTTTTCAATCTCTGATTATTCCAAGACTTAGAACTTCAAAGTCTCTTCTCTCAAAACTATTTCAAGTCTTAAACTTAGATTCAAAGTTTAACTTTTCCAAATCGATTTCAACTTTGTAAAAAAATCATTTCTTCAAAATGTTTTCAAACTTATTTCAAAATCACTTGGAAAATCCTAAAATTTCTGAATTATTCTTCTCAAAAGCATACATCTTTGCACTCGCATTACACAAGCATGATTCTTTGTGCATTTTAGACTTAGAATAATTTCTTGGACAATATTTAGGCAAAGCAAAAAGGCATAAGTTCGATCCTTGGTTCAATTACCTCTGATAAAGGCACCAGAAACGGTGAAACCTCGTAACGATGAGTGAATCCCGTCTCTCCATTTTTCTCGCAAATTTTCATAAACGGAGGCAAGTAATTTCAAAATATTTTTCAAACAAAGGTCAAGTGAGACCTTGCAAAAGAGTTTCTCTTTTCTTTCTTTCTTTCTCTCCTCTTTTCTTTCTATCTTTTATCCTCTTTAAAAAAAGAAAAGATGCAGAAAAGAAAGAGAAAGAGAGAAAAAGGAAAAGAGGAAAAAATTTGCAATGATCACAAATATTCACAAGATGTTCTTACACGCCTTATGTAGGGTGGTGATACCCAATTCATGTGTGTCACCGGGAGGCTCAAGAATACTCTTATTTCTGTGCTGGTGGACACCAAATCCATTCACAATTTTTGTTTCTGCCCATACAGCAAAAAAAGTGGGTTATGAGATCCTACCCAACACAAATTTGAGGTGGTTGGGGAAAATAGATTCATGCTCAAGTGCATGGGCCAATGCCCAAACATAGAACTCACTATCAAAGGTCACAAATTCTGAGTTAATACTGATGTTGTTCTTGGGATGCCTAGGGAGTGTTATGTGAGATTTTAAAACTCTCAAAATATTTATTGAACATGAGGATCAAAAGGTTGAGATCCAAGCTCAAAATGGAACTCTCCTTATAGATCGGTACCAAGTAACTTATGAAGGAAGCTACTTGAATCCTATCTCACAAGTTTGTGACATAGGAATAGGTTTCTAAGTGGCACGTTTCTCGACCAAATAAACTGTTAATGATATATGCTGTTAACAACAATCCATATTGTTAGGAAATGCTGATGGCACATCTTGGATTTGGCTGACTATTGATGATAATTCATGTATTGTTAGCAAAATACTTACTGCTGACACATCATGGTTCAGAGCAACTATTAACGACAATTCTTTTATTTGCTGACGACACTTCATGAGTTATTAGAATCAACTTGGTTTGCCTGCATTTCAGTTTTAGATTGACATGATTTTTGGTTTGCTTGAAAGATGATATCCTCCGGTTTGTGAAATGAGCTCAAAATATGAGACTTGATTGTATAAAATGACTCGGTCAAAATTGAAGTGTCTACAGGTTAATAGATATACCCTACGGGGTTTTTATCGGATTAGGGGCTGGCCCCCATGTGGCTCTGTCATCAGTGCATATCAGGCCAGAGACAGCACTGACAGTGGATGAACAGCCTCCCAAACACATGGTTTTGGGATCATTTCCAGTCGTCCATTTTGTATACTCTTCTAGATGCTCATCCAGGGGTTCTAAAAAAACTTGTGGGATCCATGTAAGATACACAGCTCATCTTAAGGATGAATGGTATCAGAGGCAGCACTGACGGATTATCATCAGGCATGCCTCTGACCTGATACACACTCCTATGCCACTCCTTCGTAAAGGTCAACCAAAAAGAAAAAGAGAAAACCAACCACCACCACCCACGCAACTGAAATTCGCAGTTTGTCCGACGAACCCCTTGCTATCCTACTCATTATCCGGCCATCCACATGTCAAGCCAATGGAAACCGCTTCGCCTCTAAGGCCAGCCAGAACATGGGCCCTATACCATACGCGGACAACAGCATCCAATGGACATTGTTGTCTGTTGTTTGCAGCAATCAAATGCACCCTCAGGTCACACTATTGTAACTAAGGGGTCCCGTGTTGGAAACCTTGGGGGTTATCCCCAACATGCCTAAATAACAAAAGAAAAAATAGCTGAAATTACCATAAAAACTCGAGTGTGTAAGAGGACCCCTCGTACCTTTTTTTTCATAGTCTATCTGGGAGAGGATCCCTCATACTTGAATGCCATCAAATGGTAGGGTTCCCCCAAACCACAACCCACCCACCAAGTTGGTACACTGCGGCTGTCACGAATACGTCTCACCTACCACTCACAATCAACTTCTGACCAATCCTTGTTGTTGAAGCAAATCTATGTGGGCAAATTTACACGCAGAGACCCAAACAGGGCCACGGTCAACGTGGAACCTCGCCACTCGGCTAGTAATTGGACCTCCAAACCATAACAATGGTGTCTCCCTGTTATGACAAAAAAAAAAGTGAAATGTAATGTGGTGTTAATACTACCTGTCAGCGCCTGCCTAATTAACAAATGAACAAACATTGAACCAAGATTTGGCTTCCAAAGTAAGAGTCCCGTATATCAATTCTCAACAAAAACCATCTCTGATTGGATTCTCAACTCTCCAGGTGCTCTAATTAGATCCATGGTCACAAGAAAATTGTTTTATGTTTTTCTCAGGATGAAAAGTCTTGTGATATATTACACTATCGATTTTTTGAATAATAATAAATTAATTCTTTTGCTACCCTTTATAATAAAAAATACAGAAAGAAAATATGACAAATTAAAAGAAACTACCAGAATTATAATAATATATAATTTATGAAAACAGGCACTTTTTTGAAATTCTCAGTATTTTTATTGAGATATTGAGAGCGAAATGTGACCGTGAATCACGTGAAATTCAAAATAGTGTTGATATATGTGACTACGGTACACTAGTAAATAGAATATGGAATAGGTCAACCCCCGACATGGGATTGGCTTGTCATCAGTTATAAGCTGGGTATTAAAATATATAATTTATGAAAACAGACACTAAACTTTTGTGAAGAGCGATAAAAACGATAAGAATTTACATAGCCGTCGCAGATTTCGAACCTACAGCCATCGCGTTATTAGCACAACGCTCTAACCAACTGAGCTAATAGGGTAATAACCTTTATATTGATCACTAATTAAATTTGTCCACATTTTCCGCTGTCGCTCCATCACTTGGTCCGAATTTTATTCTCTTTTTTTTTTTTTCTGAAAGACAAGCTGGGGTTAGTCCGACCTCTATACAACTATACCATTGGGTTTTGAACATGCAACGTCCCAACACAAGGTGATGCTTAACATACTCCTGACGTAGAATGTTTAACACATTCGAATTGAGCCGTCGATATCGACATCCAGGGTGATGCTTTTTCTTTAAAAAAAAAAGACATCGACATCCAGGGATGTCAGCGAAAAATATAGTCTGAGGTTTATTTTCTAAAATATGCCATGATTGTTACATTGGCCAACCCAACGTAAATCTCGATTGACCTATGACTCGGCGAGTCAATTTAGATGATTTAGACTACTTGAAAAATGTTTTATATATTTGAAGAATAAGTTTTTTTTAAAGAGTGCATCTTGACTCTTTGAGTAATGATGCCTACTTTCGGTCTTCTTGTTTCAGTAAGATGCCGGTGGAGTTCGGTCAGGTTAGTACTGTGCCATGTAAATTTTTCACCCTCTCCTTTTGCACACGAGATCAAGGGATCGCTTAACTGATCCATTATGTGACAGCCAATCATGTAGCTGCATTTTGAGTGGAGCTTGCATTTTATTGCCGTGGGTCATTGTTGGGGCCTGCACAAAAAGAGACGGAATAGCATACCTGATGTTGTCATGACTGTCTGGTAATGGTCGACAGTGGATGGGTTGAGTGTTTCTGAGATGTTCGTCTCCCAAGCCGATCGCTACCCTCAATGAGTGCAGGCAGGATCCAATCCCAAAAACAGAAATCAAGTACGATTTCCTCATAGTTTTCTTTTTCACACACATTGGGGTTTCTCATCAATACCCCTTTTATAATGCAAATCCTTATTAGGTAACAGTTACGTAACTATTCTCTTCCAAAATTGTGGGGCTTATCCGATAGAAACACCTTTTTGGGAGTCCTTAATGTGGGTAACACTCACATTAACACTCGATTCTACTGCACTTTCATTTGGATAAACCTTCGATCGAATACCTTATGAGAATTGTTTGATGAACAGATTGGCCTTTAAAATCTATTTTACAGATCTCTAATCTTTATGAGATTAACAATAAACAACCATAATGAGAATCATAAAACATTGTATATGATCACTTTATTCATATGCATATGTCAAAAAGAGTTTAACAAGTCCATAATCAATACATATTCGGAATACAATCCTAGTGTTAGCCCTTTAGTAAGAGGATCAGCAATAATCTCTTTGGTACCAATATTAACAATATACACTAGATGATTCTTTGTCATTTATTTAACAACAAAGTACTTTAATCTGAAAGTGCAGTAGGATCAAGGCAACTAGCACTAGAGGGGGGGTGAATAGTGCTTTTAAATATCGTCTTCAGAATTTTGACGAATTTTGAAATTCACAAAGCAATTACACAAAGAACACAATAATTTATCCTAGTTCGGTCTTTCCCGACCTACATTCAGTCCCCAAGCAAAATCAGCTTGAGATTTCCACTATCAACCTTGTGTAACTACAAGATCATACAGACCAAATCCGGTCTCACTTTCAGTAACACACCTACTGAAAGCAAACAACTCCTTTAAACCAAGGAGTCCTTCCTTTTACAGAAAAAAGAAATAAGTAACAACTTACAAAACAACCTATGAGTCATTCTTATGAATGCAAATGAGATGCAATTGGCTTTTGAGGTTGTTGGAATACTCAACTCACGAATTCACTGTCTCTCAAAAGAATTTAAGTGAAAAACTGAAGTGAAAAATATCAAGTGAGTGAGAAACTGAATATGAGTGAAAAGTAAAGAGTAATTCGATGTAATTGTATTCAATTTCATTGGATTTGATGTTTTTGAATGTAGAATATACTCATATTTATAGTTGAAAGATTTCATACGTTGAGGGTATGAAAGGGTGTCAAAACAATCCATTTTGAACGATCAAAACGTTTGAAAAATGAAAAGACATGCCTTTTAAAAGTTCAGGAAAAACGGCAAAATTAGTCGACTGGAACAGTAGTTAGTCAACTGATAATTAACTATTAGCAGACTGACAGTTATCGTCGGTCGACTAATGTATTTATCAAGCCGTTTAAAAATCTGAAGTTTTGAAACTTAGTCGACTAGAGAAAAAATTAGTTGACTGATAATATCATTAGTAGACTGAAAAACCTTTCAGTCAACTGCTGCTAAATTTTTCTAAAAATACATGTTATGTTCGGTCGACTGATAAAATCATTAGTCGACTGCTGCTAAATTTCCAGAAAACAGACATTCTGTTTGGTCGACTGATAAAACCTTCGGTCGACTAATTTGACAAAAATGACATTTTGTTTAGAAAATTTGGCGCAAAAGGATTAGTCGACTGGTGAGTTTATTGGTCGACTAATAAACACGAAAAATTAAATAAAGAGTTTTCTAAAAAGATTTTCATGAAGGGTTCCTTTAGAAAATTTTTCTAAAGACATTTTAGGTGAAATGCAACCGAAATATGCACTCTAAGTAAGGCTCTTACAAGAATCTAAGACTTTAAATGAATTTAACATTTGCACACTAGTCTTCAAAGATTCTTTATTGAATTCTTCAATGCTTGTCAACTTTCTTCATTGCCTTAGCTGAAATGCAGTTGATTCACGTGTTCATCATCAAAACCTTGTACTTGAAGTATCATGTACGGCTTCATTGTCGTAACAATCTCTCCCTTTTTTATGATGACAAACTAATCAAAGATGAATCATTTAGATGCATAGATGGAGATTTTACTTCCCCTATCAATATGTTGCAAAACATTAAAAGTTAGTACATTCAAAGCACATATATCACATATTGATTGGTTTGCATTTCCATCATTACTTCATGCATTTTTAAAACTTTTTCATAAATGCAATTTTCAATGTTTTCACATGATGTAATTTCCATGTCATGATGCAATATGCAATTTCTATCTTTTTCTCTTAATTTCTCATGCAAGTTCTATCTTTTTCTCCTAATTTCTCATGTAATTTCTGTCTTTTTCTCATTTCCATGTGATGCAATTTCTCATGTAATTTCTGTTTTTTTCTCCCCCTTTGTCATAATAAAAAAGAGTAAGGGCAGAAATAGCATAAGCAAAATGCAAATTCAACCACTCTGCTAATGCTTGAATCAATATGAGTATAAATATGAGTACATTCTACATTCAAAAACATCAAATCCAATGAAATTGAATATAATTACATTGAATTACTCTTTACTTTTCACTCATATTCAGTTTCTCACTCACTTGATATTTTTCACTTCAGTTTTTCACTCAAATTCTTTTGAGAGACAGTGAATTCGTGAGTTGAGTATTCCAACAACCTCAAAAGCCAATTGCATCTCATTTGCATTCATAAGAAGGGTTCATAGGTTGTTTTGTAAGTTGTTACTTATTTCTTTTTTCTGTAAAAGAAAGGACTCATTGGTTTAAAGGAGTTGTTTGCTTTTAGTAGGTGTGTTACTGAAAGTGGGACCAGATTTGTTTTGTATGATCTTGTAGTTACATAAGGTTGATAGTAGAAATCTCAAGCTGCTTTTGCTTGGGGACTGGATGTAGGTCAGGAAAGACCGAACCAGGATAAATTATTATGTTCTTTGTGTGATTGCTTTGTGAATTTCAAAATCCGTCAAAATTCTGAAGACGATATTTAAAAGCACTATTCACCCCCCCTCTAGTGCTAGTTGCCTCAATCCTACTGCACTTTCATTTGGTATCAGAGATATGTTTGCTATTATTTTGATTTGACCATCATCTAGCATGACAACAACATCATCTCAGCACAAAGAAGGATGCTCCTCTGTTCATTCTTCTCTCTTCGACGAAACAAACTATGGATACTAGAAAGTGAGAATGACAATATTCTTACAATCCATGGATCTCGAAATTTGGAGAGTTGTTTCAGAAAAGTACCAAATGCCATCAACTGATTTCAGTCAATGGACCGATGAAGAAAAGAAGACAGCTTCACTTAATGCCAAACCTATGAATGCATTGTATTGTGCAGTTGACAAGGTAGAGTTCAATCGTATCTCTCAATGCTCTACAACAAATGAAATCTAGCATACTTTTCTCATGACTCACGAAGGTACGTCAAAGGTAAATTAATCTAAAATCACTTCTTCAGTTCATAAATTTGAATTGTTTAAAATGAAGCAAAATGAATCTATATCGAACATGGTAACAAGAATGACCGATATCACTAACACTCTAAAATCCCTTGGAAAAGAATATTCACAAGTGGATTTAGTCAGAAAAATCCTAAGGTATTTAACTATTGAATGAGAGAGAAAAAACACCGCTATTGAGGAAACAAATGATTCAAACACTCTCACTCTTAAAGATTTGGTTGGTAACTTAATGGCATATGAAGTCCAACTTCAAGACAGATAAGAAGAAGAACCCAAAAAGAAATCTCTTGCTTTTAAGGCTACTTCTGACTCTGAAAATTCAAAAGAAGATGAAGATGAAGATATTGCTCTCATCACAAGGCAATTCAAAAAATTCATCAAAAAAGGGAAGATTTCAAAGAAATGTAAAGAAAGCGGATTCTTCCAATCCAAATGAAGTCAAGTGCTTTAACTGCAAAAAGGCAGGACACATCAAGAAAGATTGTCCTCTTCTCAAAATCAAGCCCAAGAACCAATTCAAGAAGAAAAAGGCATTTCAAGCATGTTGGGATGATAGTGACTCCTCTTCCAATGAAGAATCAAATGAAGAAGTCACCAACATGTGCTTTGTAGCACAAGAAGACTCGGTAAGTCAATTTGAGTATGATGATTTATTAGAAGCATTTAATGATTTATATGCTAAATTTAAGAGTCTAAGTTCTAAAAACAAAGAATTAAAAACTGAAAATTCAACTCTTGACTCTCAAAAAAAAGTGTTACTTCAAGAGATAGAAGATCTCAAGAAGGAAAACTCTTGTCAAGCATTTGAGATAAAAGAAATTGGAATTAGAACCAATCTTTTACAAAAAGAAATAACCAGTCTAAAAGAAAAATCAAATGATCTTCTTTCTATAGTGACCAAATTTACAAATGGACAAAAGAATCTAGAAAGACTTCTTGCTTCTCAAAGATGCTCGGTTAATAAAACCGGATTAGGATATAGCTTCTTTGATACTCAAAATAGACCAAACTATGTGGTGAAGAATCAAAGACAATATTCTCAACCATTTGTTCAAAGAACTAAATTTTCTAGTTATAATAAAAATGCATTTAATCATGGCACTTATAATGCTTATAAGCCTAGACATGATTTTTCTAGAAATGTTAAATCTTTTTATCAATGGAAACCAAAATCCAAATGGATATGGGTTCCTAAGACTAACTCTCATAGACCCAAAAATAGAAAAGGGTCAAATGCTTTGTCTTCTAATTTTGTTGTAGGTATACAAAATAAGGAGCAAATGAATATTGGACAGCGGTTGTTCTAAACATATGACTGGAAGGCCGAAGTTATTTTTCACCTTCCAAAGTAAGGACGGAGGAATCGTCACCTTTGGTGACAATAACAAGGGAAAAGTAATCGGTATTGGTAACATTGGTAATCCAAAATTTTCCTTGATAGAAAATGTTCTTTTAGTAGATGGTTTAATGCATAATTTATTATCCATTAGTCAATTATGTGATAAAGGTTTTCTTGTTTCTTTTGAACATGATTTATGCTTAATTTCTGATTTTCAATCTAAAAAGATCATTTTTAAAGGTAAAAGAAGGAACAATGTGTATGAACTTTATCTAGATGAGTTACCCACTTTTAATGAAAAATAAACTTGATAGGCGAATTAAACTACTTTCTTGGACTTCAAATAAAGCAAACTGAAGAAGGAATCTTCATCAATCAGGCTAAGTATACAAAAGAACTTCTCAGAAGGTTTGGGATGGACTCATCGAAATCAAGAAGAAATCCTATGAGTACAACTACTTCTCTTGATTGACTAAGCTCTACAGAGGTATGATCGGATCTCTATTATACTTAACTGTTAGTCAACCTGATATAATGTTTAGTTTTTATATGTGTGCTAGATTTCAAGTTAATCCAAAGGAATCTCATTTAACTGCAGTAAAACAAATTCTTCGTTACTTGAAAGATACTTCAAATTTTGGTTTGTTTTACCCAAAATCATCTTCCTTTGATTTAGTTTCATATAGTGATGCAGATTTTGCAGGAAGTAAATCTGATCGCAAGAGTACTAGTGGAACTTGTCATTTCTTAGGAAATTCCTTAGTCTCTTGCTTTAGTAAAAAGCAAAATTCAGTGTCACTCTCAACAACTGAAGCAAAATATATAGCGACTAGTTTAGCATGTTCACAAGTACTATGGATGAAACAGACCTTAAAAGATTTTGGTTTGAATTACTCCACAATAACTATTTATTGTGATAACACTACTGCTATAAATCTTTCGAAAAATCCTGTTCAGCACTCAAGAACTAAGCATATTGAAGTTAGACATCATTTCTTAAGAGATCATGTGTTAAAAGAAGACATTTCGTTAAATTTTATATCCACTAATGAACAACATGCCAATATCTTCACTAAACCACTTAAAAATGAAGATTTTATGAGAATTATGAGAGAACTAGACATTTGCTCATTTTTAGATTTATAAAATGCTAATTTTTTGAACAAAATCTCAAAATCGCACCTTATTAGTCGACCGATAAACTTCTAGTCGACTGATGTTTTAAAAAAAAAAATTTACTGAAGGAATCTCACCTTATTAGTCGACTGATAAAATTCTAGTCGACTGATAATTTTTTTTAAAATTCAATTGAAGGGACCTGATACCCCTTGGATTTTTTTTACACCCATTTTTTTTAAAGGGCACCGTTTCATTTTTTATGCCCATTCGTTTTCCCCTTTTCATAAACGAAACTCTCTCTCTCTCTCTCACTTCTGTCTCTTCTAAAAATCCATCGAAGTGCCGGTCGAACCCCTCCTCGTCGAAATCCTCTTGCCGTGACAAGGTGCCTCTTCAGCCAACGCCGCTTGTGGAAACCTCCTCTCACCTGCCGTCATCCACCGCGTCATCTTCTATTTCTGTAGCAGACAGACTCCTCCTCGCCTCTTCCCTCTTGCCTAAAATCCGTGGAAACTCGACATTCCTTTTGGTGGGTTGTTACTGTCGATTGTTTTGGCCACTACCAACGACCTTGATTGTAGAAGGCACAATGTCTGTATCGTACAAAGTGTTTCTGTTGCATTGGTTCTCCGCCACGACGCCGGACAATATCTTCCTCCCGCTGGACGTCATTTTTAAAGCATTTGGAAGTCGACATCAACTGAGATTTTTTTTGACAGGTGAATTTGTTTTGTTCCTTATCAACCATGCCTCGTCAGAAGACTGCATCCACATAAGGTTCTCCTCCAACTACACCATAAGCACATCATGGATTTTCTCTCAGACTACTCAGAAATCCTCTTTTATATGATACTTTTGGATCGATTTCTGCACTTCCTATTTTACCAGGCCGAAATGTTCTGTTTCACCTATTTTCTTGTTACAAAATCAGAGAATTATTCTCAGGCATTTCCCACCACTTTGACACCGGTGCAGACCCCTTTCATTATCCTTTACTGATCCACTTGTTTTACACAAATTTACAAATTGATCATGAAACTGGAATTCTTTCCTCTCTTGTTCGCGATGTTGAAATTGAGTTTGATTCTAAACTGTTTGGACAAATCCTAGATATTCCACCTTCAGAAACTCTTTTAAATACTAATGAACTCAATGACGAAAGAATTTTTGAACAAATTCTTCTTTCTGGTGCACCTCATTGTCCTCCTTTCAAAAATACCAATATTCAAACTTGTGCACGCATTGCTGGATGAATTCTTGCCCATAATGTTCTACCTAAAACTGGTTCTTTTGATTACTATTCCATAGATCTATCTATGGCTCTTTATGTCTTATTTGAAAATATTTCGGTAAATTGGGCCAACGTGTATTTTACTAATTTGTGGAAACAAAAACCTTTTCTTCCGTATGAATGTCTTCTTACTCGTATTTTCAGATATTTCAAAGTACCCTTAACCAATGAAAAATATATTGAACAAAAAGAGTTCTTTGATCAAACTATTTTTAAACATATGAAAATCAAATATCTGCCTCCTTTAAACTGGTATATTGATCAAACTGAACCATCTGAACCATCACTCTCTGAACCCTCACCATCTTCTGTGACACCTTCATCTCAAGCAAAACGAAAGAAATTCTCTATTAGTCAAGACAATGATGAAGTTTTGCAGCGAATGGAAGCTTTGGGGCTGCATCAACACACTTTTCGTGAAGATGTGACTCAACAACTTTCTTCAATTCAGAAAGATATTATTGAACTCAAGGAAATGATCAAGCAACACTTCTCTTGATCTTTCTTAGATTCTTGTAAGAGCCTTACTTAGAGTGCATATTTAGGTTGCATTTCACCTTAAAAGTCTTTAGAAAAACTTTTCTAAAAAGAACCCTCATGAAAATCTTTTTAGAAAACTCTTTTCTTAAATTTTCATATTTATTAGTCGACCAATAGACTTACCAGTCGACTAATCCTTTCGCGCCATATTTTTTAAATAGTCATTTTTGTCAAATTAGTCGACCGAAGTTTTTATCAGTCGACTGGACAGAATGTCTGTTTTTTGGAAAATTAGCAGCAGTCAACTAATGGTTTTATCAGTCGACTGAACAAAACATGTGTTTTCTGAAAATTTAGCAGCAGTCGACTAATGCTTTTTTATCAGTCGACCAAACAGAATGTTTGTTTTTCAGAAGATTTTAGCAGCAGTCGACTAAAAGGTTTTTCAGTCTACTAATGATATTATCAGTCGACTAAGTTTCAAAAGTTCAGATATTCAAACAGCTCGATTAACAGATCAGTCGACCGACGATAACTGTCAGTCTACTAATAACTAACTATTAGTCGACTAACTGATGTTTCAGTCGACTAATTTTGCCGTTTTCCTGAAACTTCAAAAAAGGCGTATCTTTTCATTTTTCAAACGTTTTGATCATTCGAAATGGACAGTTTTGATACCCTTTCATAGTCTCAACGTATGAAAAACTTTAACTATAAATATGAGTGTATTGTACACTAAAAAACAACAAGAATTCAATCGATTTGAATAATTTACTTATTGCTTTTCACTCCTATTCATTCAAGTATTTGTTTTCTCACTCACGTGATATTTTCACTTCAGTTTTTCACTCAAATCACTTTGACAGATAGTGAATTTGTGAGTAGAGTATTTCAACAACCTCAAAAGCCAATAGCATCTCATTTGTATTCAAAAGGAAGGCTCATAGGTTGTTTTGTAAGTTGTTACTTATTTTCTGTAAAAAAAAGGACTCCTTGGTGTAAAGGAGTTGTTTGCTTTCAGTAGGGTTGTTACTGAAAGTGGGACCAGTTATGGTCTGTGTGATCTTGTAGTTTACAAGGTTGATAGTGAAAATCTCAAGCGGGTTTTGCTTGGGGACTGGATGTAGGTTGGGTTAGACCGAACCAGGATAAAATCTTGTGTTCTTTGTGTGTTTGCTTTGAGATTTGCAAAATCATTAAATATTCCGCAGACAATTTTTTAAAAGCACTATTCACCCCCCCTCTAGTACTCGTTGCCTAGATCCTAGTGCACTTTCACGAAATGGGTTAACCCACGGTATAAAAAGGAAAGTGCGGCCATGGCGATCGAGAAACGGTTGGTCTACCGACTTCCCCATCTTAGCAAAAGTTGTATTATTTTGATATCAACGTAGCTCTGTCCATCCTGCTAGTCTGACTGTACACAGAATCATTGCATGTTGTATCTTTTCTCATGCTGCTAGGGATAAGGAATCGACTTCTTCAAAAGTTTCATACTATCTGTATAGCTCAAACAAGTTAACACACTGAGTCTCATAGACTTCTATTAGTGGCCAGGATTTGTGTCTAGTCATACGGGCTAAAGCATTTCGAGGGTCCAGTCCCTTGACATTGATAAAAAACTGCTGCTCTAATGGGTCCTCAAGCTGACCAGCTGGCTCAGGTAAACCCATAATCTCTGAGAATTTGTCCAATAGTAGAGTCATCTCTCCCCACGGGAACTAGAAGATGCAAGTGCACGGGTTCCACCACTCTGCTAATGCTTGAATCAAATTGTTGTTGATGATTTGCTCTCCCACTGATGATGCCAGTTTCAATCCGCAGTCGCTCAGATGGTCCGAGAACATACGAACGAAGTTCTTGAGCCAAGAATAATACCATCGAGGAATGAAAGACCCGATGTTTAGAGTTTGATGATCAGGGAGACATTGCCGCACCTCGTAAGAGATATGGTCTTTAGGAAAAACTGAATCGAGTTGACTGGATGCCATCAAGATAGACTGGAAACAAAGAGGAAATCAGAACCAAACTTGAGAAATATACATGATTTTTTTAAAGAAATTGCTGGCAGGATAAAAATAAGGCAGGAAATTCAAGATCCAGAGGAACTGAAGGATAGAAAATCGCCTGGAGTTTTAAAGAAAAGTAGAGGATTTGGGAAAATCGTCCAGGGTTTTGTGAAATTCTTGTAAAGAGACTATAAAATACATGAAAAATAAGGGGTTTTGAAAATCATCCAGTATTTTTAGAAAAATTATGGAAAGGATACAAAGGAATAAAGAAAAAAACTAAAAATGCATTCAATCACATCCTGCACAATGAAGTATGCGCATACAACAATCCCTAAAAAATTGACTCTAAATGCATAAAATTTGAAAAAGTTGTAGGACCCTAATCCTAACTCTAAGGCTCAGATCATCTGTGTCCAATCATGTTATGCTAATATACTTGAGCCAAGGCTCGATGTATATGGCATAAAAATCAATTTTCTCTGGTTCTAGGCTTGTGTTTTCCAACATCCTTGAGCGCCTATCGATATACTTTGGACTATGGCCCTCGATACGTGGCAGGGGGGGATCAACCCAAATAGGTGGTCCAGTTGTGAGGCTTTGTCTCGAACTATTGTTCTAGAAGAAAACCCAGCAACGTGGTGGCTAGGTAAAAGTAGGTGGGGTTGTTTTTGAAATATGATCAACATGCAAGAAAACAGAAGGATCTAATGACCTCAAGAAGTAGAATTTTAAAAAAATTATGAAAAGCAAACATTGTTTTCAATCAAATCCTAGATTGAGGAGGATTGTATTTTACCTAGATCTAAGTGAACATGAATAATTTCTCCTCAATCGGTCCTACCAAACCATGCTTAAGTCTATATGCAATCCATGTCAGTTAGGTTTGATTCTAGGCTCCAAGGTTCACATGAAATAGAGTTGACATTGTAGAACACAATTTTGACAAGTTGAATAGAGCAAAGCACTAGATTGATCAGGCGAAGGCAAGTCCCATCATGGTCGTCAAACCTATTATTATTGCAAAATTTTACTTTTGCAAGTCAAACTAACCTTTGAAAAAGATTTTGAAAATAACTCACCTATGTTTTAAAATGCAGGATAATTCTAAAGAATGAGACTCACTTGTCGGTACAAGGTTCAATCATGTGCTTTGCTTTACTCAACTTGTCTAAATCAGTGTTTTATTTCCTAAATACACAAAGAATCAAGCATGTGCTATGAATTTCAGAAAATGCAGATTGAAAACATGATGTATGCTTTGAATATTTAAAAATACTTGGAAAAGGGATGATTGGAAATCATGAATCACATTGAAAAACATTTAAAAAAAAACAAAAATCGATTTATGAAGAAAACTTTATGTTTTGAGAAAATCGATTCTGAAGAAAACTTTAGAGATTTTGAGAAAATCGATTTTTGAGATGAAATTGGAAAACATATCAAAAGGGATTGGCATGTGGCCCTGTGAAAATCCTTCTATGATGCAGTCTAAGCCAGATGAATGAATTAATGCAATTTGAGAAAATATTTTCTGAAGGTTTTTGAGGAAAATCATTAAAAAAAAGATTTTTGTACCTTATAGAATTTAGATGAAATAATTTTTTTACATATCCTTGACTATGACCATGAATATGTATTGAATATATCTCATTTAGTTCTAAAAGGAGAGAATACTTAAAAAAATTTGAAAAGTATGCTATGATTTTTGAAAATGCTTAAGAGTGTAGGCTATTTGTGGTTTAGAAAAAGATGATAAATCTGGGTTTTGTTCGTATTCTGACTATGACCACAAATATGAAACCCACCGAGTTAATCAACTCCTTAGAAGCTAGTGCACGTGCCATTTGTGTAGACCAAGGTGGATTTGAATATGCATGAATCATCATTCATCACACATTGACATATATATATATATATATATATATATATATATATATATATATATATATATATATATATATATATATATATATATATATATATAAAAGTAAACTATATGTAATACAATCCTATTCTAAGTAGGAAATTAAATTCTTATTCTAAGTTTACAGTTTACATCAATAACAAATTAAAATAAAAAAAGAAAATTAAGAAAATACAGTCTTGAGTGTTCCTGCAAAACTAGCAAACTTGTTAGTGAAGATATGTCGGCTTTTCTGGATTTATCCAATAATATCTGAAAATTGCTGGATTTATCCAGATGTAAGCCCTTTTCCATATTTTTCTGAGATAAATATAATAAAAGATGATGCAATATTGAATAAATAAATAAAATAAATAACTTTGAAATTTGGAATTTTGGGAAAATAACCAAAATGCCCCTGAAAACATGACTATGGCATTGAAATCAGGATTTTCAGAAAAGATTTTTGTAAAACTTTTAATTCAGGGATCAAACGATTCAAATCAATACCAAATCGGGTGTGAAGCACCCTAGCATGATTATAAACATGATCAAACCCTAAAAATATAAAATGTTTCCTAAAAAACTCAAAATATCATACAAATATCAAATTTTGCCCGTGTTTCAGTTGAATCGAGACTCCGCGAGCATCATGTTTTTATGATTTAATTAAATAATGCCTCAAATGAATTTCAAAATCTATAACAATTAACATGAATACTTTTAATAACTCTAAAATAAAAAAAAATTGAAAAAATATATTTTTGATATTATTTTGATATGAAAATTAAATAAAACCCTAAAAATATGCAATTTTGCCTATGGGCACGTATCTATTATAATGTCTGACCTGAATCAGGCATCAAATAGTAATGAAAAATAGCAAAATTTCACATGAAAAAACTAGACATCTGAACAAAAATATTTCTTTTTACAGATCAGAAAAATCATCTTTGGTTAGGGAGATATTGTTTCGGCAATATACACTTGATTCCGGTGAATACGTAACGGCTCCAGAAAAGGTAATTTTGATTTTGGTCTGAATAAAAATAGCAGACAGAGTTCAAAAATTACAAAAAATCACATTGATAAAACTAGACATGCTGCTGAATCCATGACTTTTTACGGATCATCAATCGTATCTATGGTTAGGGAGATACAATTCACACAAGTTGAACTAGGGCATAAACGATACATATCAGTCACTATAAAATAGATTCTGATTTCTGATAGAGAAAAAATAGCAAACAACTATAAAAAAATCTATAAAAATCTCACAAGATATAATAGACATCATAACAAACACACTGCAACTTACATATTGTCAATTAAATCTCCGATGAGGGAGATATTACCTCGATAAGTCGTTCCTGATTCCACATAACGTTTTCACGATACAAGAATCAGGGTTCAGTTTCTGATTTTTTTATTTATGGAAAGTCACTGACACATGCATGGTCTAACCCTAAAAAAATCAAAATTTAATGACAGAAAAATGAACATAAAATAACGTTGTTCCCACGTGCCCGAAATCGAGATTTGCATATTATCAATAAAACACATGAATAAACCTAATTTAAGCATGTAAAAATCATAAAAAATGCAAATAATGTAACGAATCATAATTTGATGCTTGAACACATAAAATAAACATTAACATGATAAAATAAACAAAAAAAATCAAGGAAAACACAGTTGAAATTTGATTTAGTCATTAAAAGAGAGATTTGATCCATTGAACGATCGAATCTCGGTCTTTTTCGAGTGTTTAATACAATAAACAAAAAATAAATATTATTAATGGATCAAAAATGTATAAGAGACCATCAAACATTAGTTGATCATCATCTTGAGGCCCTCACATGATTTTTTTGAAATAAAAGAAAAGGAAGAGCATGCTAAAAGAGGCGGCAATAGCAAAAATATATAAAAAAATAAAAAAAGAAGAAAACTTACCTTGGGCAACAATGGAGAAAGAAGGAACTTGAGGGAGAGAGGGAACCACGAATTGGAGAGAGAGAGGATGAGAGAACATGTGGGGGTCAAAATCCATAGCCCCTATTTATAGCTTTTCATTAGGTTTAATTAGAGAGAGTTTTATTTTCTCAAAACTCTTTCTAATTAATTCAATTAAGGGGGGCAGTTTTCCTTCGGAATCCTATCCTAACTAAACTCTAATTACTCAACCCTAATTAACCTAATTAAGACTCCTAATTAGTATTAAGAAACCTCAAATGTGGCACCCCCCATGTGGGCCCACATTTGGTTTTTAAAAGTCCTAAATACAAGTTTTAAAAACAAGGCTTTAAAAAACAAAAATAAAGGTTAGATTTTAAAATTGATTTTGATCTTTTTGAAATTCTAATTCAATTAGGACACTAACCAAACTTGAACTAGCATTGACATATTCAAATGTGGAGCCACCTACTGTGGTTAAAAATGATTCAATTAGGACACTAACCATTTGATTTTTCAGAAAAATGATTTTTAAAACCTGAAAATAAAATGGTTAAAAACAAGATTTTCAAAAGGGGTTTTAAACATAAGGTAAAAGTCAAAATTCTAAATCCTCTAGAGTCCTATATGAATTAAAAATCTCTCGAATGTGGCACCAGTTATGTGGGCCTCACATTTGAGTTTTTGAACGGGTTAAAATAAAGGTTAAAAAAAAGTTTTTTTAAAACAAATAGAAATAAAAGTAAAGAACAAATTCGAGAAAATTAGAGTCCTAAACCAACTAAAACTCCTGACTAGAGTCCTAAAATTTTGAAACTCTTAAATTTTGGTTTTTGAAAGACAAACAAAGAGATTTATCTTCTCAAAGATTAGTAAAAATAAACAAAAAGACGAAACCAAGGTCAAAGTCCTAATCAACTAAGACTCTAGGATAGAGTCCTAAATCAACTAGAACTCTGAGAATTGGACCTGTTTTCGAAAAATAAGTGAAATAAGAGTAAAAAATAAAATCAAAATAGTGTTCTAAACCGACTGAAACTCTGGGGCAAAGTCCTAAAATTTTGAAACTCTAAAATGAAGTCCTGAAATTTTGAAATTTGTTTTTTTGACAAATAGATAAAGAAGTTTTTGAAAGATTTTCAAAAAAATAAAGTCAGGGTTAGAGTCCTAATCCAACTGAAACTCTAGAACAGAGTCCTAATCCGACTAAAACTCTAAAATTTTGATTTCTTTCGAAAGATTTTGAAGGTTTTCTTAAAAACAGGTAAAAATAGCAATGAGAGATAGAGTATTAATCCAACTAAAACTCTCTGATAAAGTCCTAGTCTGGCTAAAACTCTAATTTTTTTTGTCTTTTTGAAAGTCAGAGGAGAAGGTTTTTTAAAACAAGTGAAAAATAAGAATAAATGATGAAATCGGGATAGAGTTCTAATCCGATTGAAACTCTGCAATAGAGTCCTAGTCCAACTAAAACTCTGAGATTTTGGCCAAAATGAAGGAAATGGACTAGGGATAAGACTTCTTCTGGTTTAAAATCAAAATATAATTTTGAAGAGGTTTAAAAAGGTAAAAAGACGGAGTCCTGATCCCACTAAAACTCTAAAATTTTAAAAATTTGGATAAAATAAGGGATCCAGAAGTGACACCACCTAGATGAGTTTCATATGAGAATTGAGATTAGTTAAAAATTGAGTTTAAAACAAATCCAGATCGCTTTCTAAGTAAAATATTTTGAAATAAAGAAATATAAGATCCTAGGGGTTGATAAATGGTAAATATCGATCTAAAACCCAGGTTTTTGAAATTAATTTCAAAATAGGGTTTTAAAATTGAATCTGTATTGAAAGATTTTGAAAAACTAGAGTGTTGGTGTGAACACTCCAAATTTTTCAAAAAAGTTCAAAAATTCCCTTTTACCCCTAGCATTCACCTTCTGAGATATTCAGAAAGGCAATTGTGTCCATGTCCATTCATTTCTCGGATTCACTAGTTGAAGATCCGAAATCCAAATTCAATTTCCATATCTGGCCCAATTTCGGATCCAGATCAAATATCTAAATCCAATTTTGAGCTAGATTCCCCTGTTTTCAAAATTCAAAAATACAAAATTAATTTTTTGAATAGCGTAGACATTTCATCCAGATCCGATATCCATCTGGACCCACTATTTTCTTTTCCTCAATTCGAAATCCAAACTCAAATATCTATTCAAAATCTTGAATCCAGATTTGTTTTTGAAGCTCAATTTGTAAAATTAATTTTATTTCAGAAAACTCCTTTTTTTAAAAATCCTTAAGTTTTGAAGCAAAAATATTTTATAAAATTTCTTAAAATCCTCATCCAGATCCTCTCTTTCAAATTTTTAAGATTTTTCCTTCAAAAACTTAAAAAGAAAAACTTTCAGAAAGTAGTTCGGCCCTCTTTTTGAAAAAAATCTTATTATAACCCTCTTGAAAAAGATTTTTGTCACAACCGTCTTTTTGAAATTTTTTAGAAAATAAAGGACCCGTTTTGAAATTTTCCTAATGGCTCTCCCCTATAACTACCAACTGCAGGGTCGACCATGAGACCATCCGCTTTTCAACTCTCCCCCTTTACCTCTCAATTGATCAGCTCTCACCCTTCCACCAAGCCTTTCTCTAATCATCTCTCGCATTCCCTCTTCTTCCTTCTTACATTCCCCTTTGCTTCTCCCCTTTTCACGGTTTTTCTCCCTTTTGATCGACCAAAAGAAGTCCTCCCCGCAGTAGAGCCACGGTAAGAGCTCCTCCTCTTATTCTTTTTTTTTCCTCCTTCCTGTTTTGCTTTCACGAATTACTCTTCTTATTCTTCATTGTTTTAATAGCAAGCATTATTTGCAGTGTCGATCTGCATCTAGCAGTATCGATCTACATATTGCAATATTATTGAAATGCTTGCATTCCTACATTTTTTTTAGTTTTTGTAATCTATTCCTGAATTTCTTTGATTTTCATATATTTTGAATACCTGTTTTATGCTTCAGCATCATCTGTACGCATCTCCTGCTCCACTTTCATAGTCTCTTTTGGTTTCTATGTCTTGTTTGTATTTCGATTTATTGTTTTCATTCTGGTTTTCAAATTGCATTGGGTTTTCAATTTGCATTCAATTCCTTGTTTTAACTGCATTTGATTGTCCTTCTGATTGCATTTTGTTCATATTGTTCATTGTATTTCATTCATTTTAACTATATTTTGCTCCATTGCATTTTTTTATCTGTTTTGATTGTTTCCTTTATTTCTTTCATTTATTTTGCATCTCATCGCATTCTTGCATTTCATCATTATAGGTTTATCTTATCACACCATTGTTTTAGTAGTCATTTTGGCTTCCGCATCTGTTCCCTGCATCGTCTTCATCTCATTTCGGGTTCACATTCTGCAGTATGTGCAAATCCCTGGATCGGATTTTGAACTTCAGTAGCTTCTTCTTATGTTTCATTTTATGGTATTTTACAGTTTCATTTCAGCAAAATTCTAACCTGTCATCTTTGTTCATCCGATTCTGATCTATATTCTCATCGGCACCTTTGCACCTTCTGTCTTGCATTTCACAACATCTTCGATAACCTGTTTGTAACTTCTTTTCTTGAATTCTTGCATCCCCTGCGATTTTTGTGCATCCCTAACAATGACATTGATATACATTGCATCTCGTATTCCACCTACATACCACCAACCAAAGACATAGTACTATAGAGTTTACAATCCTAACATACACTCATGTCATCCCCTGTGCTTTCTGATATTGGGTGTGAATCAGAAGTCGATAATGGATGGTCCCTGTCATGGTCGAAACAAGACTTTGTTGATTTCTTTTTAGTATCTGTGGATCCCCCACAAGATCTTGAATGCTTCTAAAAGGGTTAGAGGAATTGATTCTACTACATTAGGTCTTGATGCTTCTGTAGAGCAGGTGAATTCACAAGAATACAGGTTGTGGCATTTATCCTTTTTTTTTACTTAGCTTGGTTCAGATCTGTTCATTTAGGTTTGGTTCAGGATTACATAATTTTAAAACTGACCAGACTTAACTGGTATATTATCAGGCAGCGTAGCTTAGCTTAATCTTTAGACATTTTTTTTAAGACAGTGGAGGAAGCTGGTTGAAAAGCACATGAATATGTTGTCACACTGTTCTCTGTATTTTGGGAGAGCTAGTTTAAGTACATGAATATGTTGTTAGATTGTTTTTCTATATGTTGGAATCCTGGTTGAAATGCTTGATCTCGTTGAATGTAATTCAAGTCTGGTCTAATTTCTGGTTTCTTATATGGCCTCTCCTTAGATATTTTATCATAAGACTCTCAATCATCAACATTTCATGGTTAGTCAGTTACCTGTATACCAGTTTAGCCATCTATATTATCATTCCGAGGTCTCAGCTTGAAGAGGTATCATATGTTTTTGTGTTCCCTAACAAGGTCCTATGGTGTGAGTGTGTGAGAATGGGCAAAAGAAGTTATATCACCCATCCCATCAGCAGCTGTTACCGAGTCTAAGGGTTCCAGGTTTCTCAGTGCTCTATCAAAGTTGGCATCCAAATCCGATATTTTTGCTCTTATTGACCCACTTGAAGAATTGTCTGATATTTGTCGACGCAACTTGAAATTCCATCTTGACCTTCATGACTGATGTCTTTGATCTTGCAAGTTATGCTAATGTGAAGGAGTGTCGTTCTGTAATAAATAAGGTGGTCCTTCCCAGAGGTTCAAATATCACTAGAAGTCTAATAGTCTCAACTACTGGTACACTTTTATGTTTACCTGTGATGAATTGCAAATTTCAGTGCCCACCAAATTTGAACTTGCCACCTGCATCTTCCCCTGCTACACCTGCATCTCCACTTATAGCATCACCTACAACACATTCTTCACTTATTCACTTCATTGTATATCACTGCAGCATTTCCATTATCACCTCCATGACACAACACAATACTCTTCCCTGTACATCCCAATTGTCACCTGCTACTTTATCCCATCCACCTACTGCTCACTCAGTGAATCACATGCTACATCTTCACTTTCACCTCCTGTGCACAACGTTACACAACATTTACCTACATATCTTGCACTCATATCCAGCAGCAGATTGCCACCTTTGTACATTACTTGCACAGTCACATGGCTTCCAGCATATCTTACATATTACCTGTATCCCTTCACAAGCACCTACATGTCCCTGCACTTCCTGCACTTTCACTACTCACCTGCATGCCATCACCTGCTGCACATTCTTTTAATCACCTCTGCACTCAGCACTTCACTGTTGCATCTGCTGCACTTTCACACACAGCACCTGTGCATCCTACATTTGCATGCTCCACAACACTTGCACATCTACTGCCCTTGCACACAGCACTCCCTGCAACAGTTTACTGAAAAAGTGGTCAGCCACCACTATGAAGAATCTGTTGTTATTGTGCCATTCCAAGGGATTCACAGTGACTTGAAAGGAAGGCTAATGCACTGTAAGCAAAACTGGATTGGTGGTTTGACTGCTGGTTTGAAGATTCTTGCTCCCATTGTATGTTTATTCAGTTAAGCAACTACAACAGTGCTAAATGCTGTAGCATATGGTTCAACACTTAATTTAATGATTTCCTTATTGGCATACACAATGTATCATACAACCATTTTTTGTGTGCTATAGGCCATTCGACTACACTGTTATGCACATCATTTTATGTATCCTTTCATTAGCATCTCTATATAAATATTATGTTTACATCTTCATATGCATTTAGGTAGATGCATTCTTCATTTAGCATAAGCTTAGCACTTAGGCATATGCATATACATTTTTCATTTAGCTTAAGCATAGCATTTTGCATATTCATTTCTTCATTAGAATAGGCATGTTCAGGTGTGTCTTTAGCTTTAATACAACATTTTCAATTTTCTTCTATATTTTGCATTGTTGCTTTGTGCTAACTCATTTTTGCAGAAAAAACATGGAAGATGCTGATTTCTTTTCCCTAGATTAGAAATTTCAATATTCAATTTCAAATGTAATAACCTTGTATTAATGAAAATTTTTATCTTTCTGCTTAGTTTAGAATGTATGAGCATGTAATTATGCTTTAAATTATCACAATTCTCTGTGACATTTCATTTTATTCTTCAAAAGTACTGTGATATAACATGAATGGCAAGTGCACCTTTCTAATAAGAAGTAAATAACCCTAAGTAAATGATTCACATTTATGGTCATAGTCAAAATGTGAACAATACTTAGGATTTTTATCTTTTATGGAATAACATTTGATTTCCATCATATTTTTCTGAAATATTCTTTTCTTCCTCTATCAGAATTTAAAATATAAATTAACTTGAGATATATTTGTGGCCATAGTCATGGATATATTAAAAGTTAATTTTGTTTTAAATCCTATAAAGGCACACAAATTTATTTTATTCTTTATTAGAATTTAAATATAGATTATATTATAATATGTTTGTGACCATAGTCATGAATGTAATATGATTTAATCTTATTTTAATTCTATTAAAAGAATGAAATATGATTTCAAACCCCAATCTTTAAATAAATTTCAAAGCATTCATCATTTAGGGTAAAATTGCATTCATTCTCAAATTACTTCAAGTCATCTTCAAAATTCCAAGTGATTTTGAAATAAACTTTCAAAACGGCAGTTTTTATTTCTAAATTCAAAATCACTTTCAACTTCCATTTACAAATTCAAATTCATCTTTTATTCTTAAATCACTTAAGTTTTAAATCTTATTTCGAAAATCCCGACTTTCAATTCTTATTTCTGAATTTCACATTTTAACTTCAAATTTCATTTAAATTCTTTATTTTCTTTTCAAATTTTTGAATTCTATTTCAAATTTTGAGTTTTAATTCAACTCTAAATCAAAGTTTTGAAATTAGCTTTGAGATTTCAAATCAAATTTTGAAATTTACTTTGAATTTCTAAAGCAATCTTCAGAATCAATTCAATATTCCAATTTTAAAGTCCAATTCAACTTTCAAATTCCATTCTGATTTCAAATTCCAAGTCCAACTTCAAATCCTAATTTCAATTTTGGAATCCAAATTTCAAAGTTTATTTTCAAGATCCCAAATTTTCAATTTCTAAATTCATTTTTAAGTTCCAATTCCAATTCCAATTTCAATGTCAGATTCTAAATTCAATTTCAGTTTCAATTTCCAAATTCATTTCTCATTTTAAAGTTAAATTTTGATTTCAAAATCAATTCAAAGTTCCAACTTGAATTTCCAATCCAATTTTCAAGTCCAATTCTAATTTCAAACATCAAATCGAATTTCAAAATCAATTCCAAAGTCCCAATTTGAATCCAATTTCCATTCTAACTTTAAATTTCAATTTCCATTTTCTAAATTCAATCTGAAATTCCAATTTTAAAGCCAGATTTCAATTAGAATTTAATTCCAAAACTCAGATTCAAAATTTTTAATTTCAAAGATTCTATTTCACTTTTAAAATTCTAATTTATCAATCTCAAAATTCCAAAATCCAATCTTTATTCTTCCAATTTAATCCATTTTTTTTCAATTTCAAATCTTCCTTCTTCAATTCAAATTTTAATCTATTTCAACCCTTTATTTCAGTTACAATTTCAACTTTCAACTTTCAACTTTCCTTTTCAAATCTCAAATTCATTTCAAATTCCAAGTTTAGATTCAAATTTCAGTTTTCCAAACTAAGTTCAATTTCTAAACCACTTCTTCAAGGATATTTTCAAACTTATTTCAAAATCACTTGGAAAAGTCTAAATTTTTTGAAGCATTTCTCAAAAGCATACATCTTTGCATTTTCATAAGCACAAGCATGATTCAATGTGCATTTTAGGATTTTAGAATAATCACTTAGACAAAATTAGGTAAAGCAAAAAACATTAATTCGATCCTTGGTTCAATTACCTCTGGTAAAGGCGTCAGGAACAGTTGAGCCTCGTACCGACGAGCGAATCCCGTCTCCCCATTTTTCTCACAAATTTTCAAAACGGAGGCGAGTAAAATTTTAAATCTTTTTTAAATAAAGGTCAAGTGAGACCTTGCAAAGTGTTTTTCTCTTTTTCCCTAAAAAGGAAGAAAAGCAATTTTTTTGCAACGATCACAAAAGTGGTGACCGTGATGGGACCCGTCTTCGTCTGATCGAATTAAATGCCTCTGCCTTGCTTAAAATTGTCTAAATTATTATTCTACAAAGGTCAGCTTTATTTCCATGCAAAACTTAGGAGCATAGACTCTGACTTAGCTGACATTGATGCATACAAGATTTAAGTATGGTTTGGTAGAACCATATTGAGGAGATTTATGCATGCTCACTTAGACTTAGGTCTGAAATACAACTCTCCTCAATCTAGGGATTGAATGAAAACAATATATGCAAGTCTATGCTTCTTTATGATTTTCAAAACTCTATTTCTTTAGGACTTTGCATTAGAGACATTTGATTTCTTGCATGATTGAGCATATTTTCAAAACATCCCCACCTATATTGTCCCGGTCTTCATGTTGCTGGGCTGTCTCACTGAACCATAGTTCAGAAAATAGCCTCACAACTGAACCACTTATTTGGGTTAACATTCCCCTGCCACGTACTAAGGGCCATAGTCCAAAGTATATCGGCAAGTGCTCAAGGATGTTGGGAAAACCATTGCCTTAGAACCGAAGAAATTTCTATGTCACGTACTTTGAGCTTCGACTTGAGTATATCAGTGTATCTTGATTGGAATCAAATGATCTAAACCCTAGAGTTAGGATTAAGGTCCTACAAGCCTTTTCAAATATTGCATTTAGAGTAAGCTTTTTGGGAATATTGTTCTGTACATAATTGTTTGTATAGCTTTGCTTCTTTTTGTGGATATTATCTTATAATCCTCACCTTTTCAAAACCCTGGATATTTATTTCAAAATTTTCTCTATTTCTCAAATCTGGGTATGTAATTCCCTTTTATTTATTTATTCATAATAATTTTCTTAAATCTTGGACATTTTTTTCAAGATTTCCCTATATTTCTCAAAATCTAGGTACATATTCCTTTTTCTTTATTTCTTCATAATAAATTTTAAACCCTAGATATTCTTTCAAGATTTCCCTATATTTCTCAAAATCTAGGTATATATTCCCTTTTCTTTATTTCTTCAAAATAATTTTTAAACCCTAGGTATTCTTTTAAGATTTTCCCGTATTTCTCAAAATCTAGGTATATATTTCTCTCTCCATATTTCTTCAGAATTATTTTCTAAAAAACCCTAGATATTTGTTTTGAAATCTTCTTCTATTTTTCAAAGTCCAGGCGTATATTTTCCTTTTTTTGATATCAATTTTATTTCTTCATCATAAATTTCAGAAAACACTGAAAATCCTTTTTAAAAAAAACTCTCCTTAGATTTTTTAAACTCTAGGTGTATTTTCTTTTTTTCTTCAATTTTTCTGGTCCTGCCAGCAATTTTTCAATTATTCAAATCTCACCATCTATTTTTCAATTTTTTTCTTCTTCATATATATCTTCCAATTCTATTCAAAATTTCTATTTTCTCACATAAAATCTCTTTTGCCAAGAGATATCTTTTTTATTGTCAACCTATTTCTTAAATATCTCATTCATCATCCCTATTTATCTAAAAAATTCTTTAGTCTAAACCATCCCTTCATTCTGCAGAAAATATTGGCATTTTATCATGGTTCAGACAAGGACGGGAAAGGAAACTATTCAGTAGTACAGTGACAGTGAAGCAGAAGAAATGAATTCTTCTAGATCATTCAGAGAATAGAGCCAAAAAGTCGAAGATGATGTTGATCCAGTCATATACAAGCTATTTCAGAAAATGATGACAAAGATGATAACTGAACAGACTAGGGCAAATCCAAAGAAAGCATCTTCCCAAAGCAAAATCAGGGGAATGCCCATCAGGATTAGCAAGAAAAAAGTTTAGCATGACGGTGCTTATGAGTCAGCAGAAGAGGATTCAGAAGAAGAACAACCCCCGTTTTTCCAAAACCCCCTGTATCAGCCCAAGAAAATCATTGAGAAGCATGAGTCAATGAGCAAAACTAAGGTTCAGATCCCGATAGAAGACCCGGTTCAACTGTAATTGAAGAAGATGACTCACATGGTCAAAGATCTACAGGCTCGAGACGAAGGCAAGAGAGTCTACACCCGCGAAGATTTCTATGACGGCCTAGAAGGGGATGACAATCTGGAGGACCTTCCTGTTATCATTGCAAAATTTTACTTTTGCAAGTCAAACTAACCTTTGAAAAAGTTTTTGAAAATAACTCACCTCCGTTTTAAAATGCAGGATAATTCTGAGGAATGGGACTCGCCTGTCAGTACAAGGTTCAACCGTTCCTGGCACCTTTACCAGAGGTAGCTGAACCAAGGATCAATCATGTACTTTGCTTTGTTTAACTTGTCTAAATAGATGTTCTATTTCCTAAATGCACAAAGAATCAGGCATGTGCTATGAATTTCAGAAAATGCAGATTAAAAACATGATGTATGCTTTAGAGATTTGAAATACTTGGAAAAGATGACACTTTGAAAATCGTGAGCCTTATTGAAAGAATATTTCTGAGGGAAAGAAATGTCAATTTTTAAAAATCCATGTGTTTTAAGAAAATCAATTTCTAAAGAATTTGATTTCTGAGAAAACTCAAAATAACTTAGAGAAAGTTGATTTCTCTGAATTTGAACTTTGGAATTGGGAATGTAATTTGAAAAATTGATTTTTGAGCTTTGAAAAGCATTTGAAAAAAACTAAGGGTTTTTTAGAGAATCGATTTTGAGGAAAATCAGGAAAAATTTAAGGAAAATCATTTTTTTTGAGGTGATATTGAGAAATAAATCAAAAGAAGGGGCGTGTGGCCCTGTGAAATACTTTCATGATGCAATCTAAACCTAGATGAATGAATACAATTTTGAAGAAAATATTTTCTGAAGAACTTTTTAGAAAATTATTTGAAAAATAAAGTTTATGTGCCTTATAGAACTTTAATAAAGCAAATTCGCCTCATATCCCTGACTATGGCCACAAATATGGATTGAATATATCTCATTTTATTCTAAAAGGAGAAAAATATTTATAAAAGGTTGAAATATGCAATGGTTTTTGAACATAGCCTAAGAGTGTAAGCTGATTATGACTTAAAAGAAGATAAATCTGGATTTTGTTCATATTATAACTATGGCCATAAATACGAACTTAATCGAGTTTATCAACTCCCTAGAAGCTAGTGCACATGTCATTTGTGTAGACTATGGTGAATTTTAATATGCATGAATCATCATTCATCACACATTGACATTATTATAAAATTAAACTATATGCACATGTAAACCCTAATCTAAGCAGAAATTTAAATTCTTATTCCAAATTTATTTATAAATTACATCACTAATTGAATTTAAATAAAAGAAAATAAAAGAGATACAACCTTGAATATACCTGCAAAACTGGAAAACTTGTTAGTGAAAATATGTTGGCTTTTCTGGATTTATCCAATAATATCTGAAAATTACTGAATTTATCCAGATATAAGCCTTTTTTCCATGATTCCATGACATAAACATAATAAAATATGATGTAAAACAAAAGAAATAATAAAGATAAATAACTTTGAAATTTGGAATTTGGGGGAAAATGACAAAAATACCCCTGAAAACAAGACTATGGCCTTGAAATCAGGGTTTTCAGAAAATATTTTGGTAAAATTTTGGATTTAGGGCTCAAAAAGATTCAAATCAAAGCTAAATTGAATATATAGTATCTTAACATGATTATAAACATAAAAAAATCCTAAAAACATAAACTTTTATGAAACAATCAGAAATATCAAAAAAATCACGATTTTGCCAGTGTTTTGCTTGAATCGGGACCCCGCAGGCACCCTATTTTTGTGATTTAATCAAACCAAGCATCAAACGAGTTCCAAAATTAATAAAAATTGATACATGCACTTCTGATAACCCTAAAATTAAACTAAAATAAAAAAATCTAATTTTATATTATTTTAGTATAAAATTTGCATAAAACCCTAAAATATGCAATTTTTGCCCGTGGGCACATACCTGTCACAGTGTTAGACCCGAATCAGGAACCAAATCACCATAGAAATTTATAAAAATTTACAGATAGATACTAGACATAAAAACCAAGATTTTATTTTTTATATATTGGAAAAATCATCTTTGGTTAGGGAGATATCATTTCGGCAATATACGATCAATTATAACGAATATAAGATGAGTTAAAATAAACAGATTCTGTTTTGAGGGTTGGGAAATATAGCAAATCTCATTCAAAATTTATGAAATTTTAGCAGTTAATAGCAGACACATAGATAAAGATTTTTCTATTTACATATTGTCAGTCAGATCTCCGATTAGGGAGATATGATCGACACAAATCGATCTAGGGTTTAAACTAGTTCTGAGAAACCAATTCTACCTTCTGATAAAGGAAAAATAGCAATCTGAAACAAAAAAAAAATACAGTAAATACTAGACACTAAGATGAAGCTACTACAATTTACGGATCGTAAATCGGATCTCGGATGACATCAATAGCGATTTCATGGGTTAGAAATCATGGTTCAACTTTCTATTTTTTTAATAGGGTTCCCGAATCCAAAACTATCTGATTTTTTTTATAGGGGTTCACTGACAAATCTGTGAACCAACCCTAAAAAAAATAGATTTTTCCAACAAAGATTTTCTCAAGAAATAATATGATTTTTATGGCTCTGGGATCAAAACACAAGGATATTTAATAAAACAATAAAAACCATAATTTAAACATGAAAAATAATGAAAAAAATATGCAAATAACACAACAAAATTGGATTTGATGCTTTAACATGTAAAACAAACACTAATATGATAAGAAAATAAAAAAATCTATGGAATACATGGTTAGTTTTGATTTAGCCTTTGAAAAGGGAGATTCAGCTAATTTAACGGACGAAACTCATCTTTTATTGGGTAAAACAAAAAAAGCCCTAATCTAAACCATTCTAACAGATCAAAAATGAAAAATAAACCATGGAACAACATTAAATCATGTTCTTGATCTTATTTTAGGGTTCTTGGAGGGAGACTATGCTCAAATCCAATGAAGAAGGGGTGGCAATGGTGGAATCCATGGTAAAAGCATAAAAAATTAATAAAAAAACATGAAAGGAATTATAAAATCTTACCTTGGATGGCTGCAGTTGTAAGGGAGAAATGAAGGCTGGCTGAGAGGAAAGAGAAGCTCCAAGAAAATAAGAAGGGAAAGAATAGGGGTCAACCCCCCCTTGGTGTCCTTATATAGAAATTTTTTAAGCCCTAATTAGGAGAAATTCTAATTGTTTTAGGATTCTCTTAATTAAAAGAGATAGGTCAAAGGGCGAGGGACAAATTTTTTTAGGAGTTTCCTAAACTAACCCTAGCCCTAACTACCTAATCTAACTCCTAATTAAACCCTAAAAAGTCCAAATATGGTGCCACCTAGCATGGGCCCACATTGGGTTTTTAAAACTTTAATTTAAAAACCTTAAATGCCAATAGTTAAAAACCAAAGTAAAAAATGGATTTTCAAAATTAATTTTGACTCTTCTAAACCCCTAACCTAACTAGGACAATGACTACCTCTAATCTAACCCCGATTTCTTCAAATGTGGCGCCACCCAGAGTGGGCCTTATTTGATTTTTCAAAAATGATTTTAAAACTTGAAAATGAGAGATTTCAAAAGATGTTTGAAATTAGAGTAAGAATTGAAATTGAAAGTTTTGAAACGACACAGAGTCCTGACTGGATCAGAAATCCTCCAGATATGGCACCAACTGAGTGGGCCCCACATCAGAGTTTAAAAAAAAAGTTGAAATAAAGACTGAAAATGGTTTTAAAATGGAGTTAAAATCAACAGATAAAATTTAGAGGTTTTGAAAATAGAGTCCTAAGCGGACTGAAACTCTGGACCAGAGTCCTGAACCAACTAAAACTTTGAGATTTAGATTTTTGAAAGACAAACGAAGAAGTTTTTGAAGAATTTTCTCAAAACTAGTGAAAATAAGTTGGAAAATGTAGTCAGGGTTAGAGTCCTAACTCAACCGAAACTCTGAAATAGTGTCCTAAATGAACTAGAACTCTGCAAAATGAACTAATTTTTGAAAACAAGTGGAAAAAATGAGAATGAAGATAGAAACAATAATCAGAATGGAGTCCTGATCAGATTAGGACTCTGAAACAGAGTCCTGATAGGACTGAAATTCTAGATTTTTAGCCTTTTCTGAAAAACTGATGAAAGAATTTTCGAAAACCAGTGAAAATATCAACAAGCAGCGAAATCAGAACAGAGTTTTGATCCAACTGGGATTTCAAAAAAGAGTCCTAATCCTATTGGGACTCTAAGATTTTGGCTCTTTTGAAAGTCAGATGAGAAGGTTTTCGAAAACAAGTGAAGCGCAGAAGTAAAGGATGAAATCGGGATAGAGTCCTAGTCCGACTGAAACTCTAAAGAAGAGTCTTGATTCAACTAGAACTCTAGAATTTTGGCTAAAATAAAGGATTTTGAAAGGTTTTCTAAAAAATAAGTAAAAATGATAGTAAAAGGCAGAGTCCTGATTCGATTGGGAATCTGGAAAAACAATCCTGATCCAACTAGGACTCTAAGATTTTGGCCAAAATAAAAAGAATGTACAAGGGATATGACTACGTCTGGTTTAAAATCAAAATAGTTTTGAAAAGGTTTAAAAAGATGAAAAGACAGAGTCCTGATTCAACTAGGACTCTGAAATTTTTGAGGACTTTGATAAATGAAGGAATCCAAGAAGCGACACCACCTAGATGGTTCTCATCTGAGGATTAAAATCAGTTAAAAAAAATTGATTTTAAAACAAATCCAAATTGTTTTTCTGAAGAAATAAGATCCTGAGGGTTAACAAATGAAAAATATCTATGCAAAGCCCAGGTTTATAAAATTGATCTTGAAAGAAAAGTTTTAAAATTGAATCTGGATTGAAAGATTTTGAAAATAGGAGTACTGGATCTCGATAATGAGATATAATGCCATGAAATGCCATGCAATGCAATAAAGTGATATGCCAAATGCATGCAGTGATATGCAATGACACATGAAATGTAAACCCTGGATGAGGGACTTGAAATCCCAAACCCCTGGTAGAGACAAAGAGTTTGAAGATTCTCATATGAGGATGAGAACTGACAATTGAAATTGAGCAAAAATAAGGATTGAATCTTGATTTTAGGATAGAGTATTGAAATTTTTGTAAAATTTGGGCTATGAATAACCCTGCTTAGATATCGACCAGCTGGTTCCCTGAAGATTGCAGAGAGTGGGTCCCAGTGGCAGGAGGTAGGTGTTTGTGAATGAGAGTGAAAATTTAGAGTGTTTACATATGCCCCTCTTTTCTACTAAGCCGGTTGAATGCCGAACTTAGTGGCAAAGAAAAACACACCAAATTTGGACTATAAAACTGCCTTATTTAGAAGAATCTGACTGGGTATGAAAGAATTGGCTCTTGTGATTATGGTAGATATAAAATAAAGAATGAAGAAGAAAATTCAGCTCATCGAGATGAGACTCGGGCTTAGCCCTTAACCTGAATGGGACGCAAAATGCCTCGTAGAAGAATGCAGTTCAGACTTAACCCTTAACCTGAAAGAGGACGATACCTCGTGGAAGAACGAGGTTCAGGTTTGACCCTTAACCTGAAGGGGACAATACCTCGTAGAAGAACGAGGTTCAGGTTTGACCCTTAACCTGAAGGGTACGATGGAATCCTCAAAAGAAGAAGCCATGATGGGACCTTCAAATTTTGCACAATAAATCCAAGAGGGGTTTGCAAAAGGAAGAAAATGGGGTTCCCTAAGCTTGAAAAGGGATTGATCTTGGGCATCTCATTGCTGAGACTGAATGACTTTTAAAACAGATGACCTTTTTGCAAAAACGATTCAGGTTTAACCCTTAACTTGAACAAGAACTGTCTATGGTGGGACAATGGGGAACATAGAGAAGTGTGTAAATCTGACAGCCCAGGCACTCAAATCAAAACAAGAAGGGAAGGATCTTGAAAACTCCCGTTATCAAGTCCTAAAAAGGGATAATAACAACACCAAGATATATCAAAATAGTCATTAAGTTCTTGCTTCATGTCGGGATAACTTAAAAATATTATCAATAAGATAGAAAATATAGTTGATTAAAAATGATTGAAATGTAAGCACATTTATATAAAAATATATTCCCTCTTATACCTTGAGTATTACCTTCAGCTGGGCTAACTCTGTAGAATCTAGAATCAAAATCAAATTATTCATGTTGAGTTTCTTCAAGGAAACTATCCATTTCCTCGATATGAAAAGAAAGGAATTTGTTCTCAGTTTCATAAAAGCAATTAATGAAAATGATATTGATAAAAGAATTTCACAGAAATAAAGATAATTCTTGGCAGTTTGATATTTAGGGTTTACCCATGATGATCTTTTTGCACTCTTGAGACTTAGAGAAATAACTTTCCTGAGATTTGGTGAGAATTTCATCACATCAGCCTTCAACTCAGCTATGTTCTAATTTTTCCTAGAAGGACACATCACATGCTCTTTCAACTTGGAGATGATCTGAGTCTTCTTTGGTCCCAAGAATTATATTGATAATATTGTCTCTTTAATTGAAATCTCTTGATGTTTTTTTTGCGCTCTTTTGAGACATGAAATGTAGGCTTTCTTGGGATTTGGCGAGAATTTCATCACATCAACCTTCAACTTGGTGATGCTCTGATTTTCTCTAGAAGGATACGCCACAAGCTTCTTCAACTTGGAGATATTTCACATCTTCTTTATTCCAAAGAGTAGAATTGATAAAATGGTCTCTTTGGTTGAAAATCTCTTCATGATAACAATAATTAAATATCTTTTAGGGATTGGCAAGAGGTACATCGAATCGACCTTCAACTTGACGATAATTTAAACTTTCCCTGAAAGGACATGTCACATACTCCTTCAACTTGGAGATGATCCGAATCTTCTTTGGCCCCGGGGGTCTAACTCATCCATTAGTCTTCAACTTGATGATGATTGAGAGATCCCTTTTGCAAATAGTTAACTGTAGCTTGGTTGAGTGGAGAGATATTGAAATTGAGTGAATTCCTTTTATATCGCCCCATGATATTTTCACTGCCTTATTACTAGAAGAATGATATTTAAAAATATGCCATAGCTATGATCAATATCGATTCACTTATGACTTCTCAACATCATTGAAATTTTCCTTTGCCGGTCATATCGAGGATTTTTCTTCATCCTTTTGGTTGACCAACAGAAAAGCTTGAATTTTCTTCTTTCTTCGTAAAAGCTTTGTCCTTTTGGAGAGAATACTAAAGGTAATATGGGGTAAAATTTTATGCAATAAAGATTTTAAGATCAACAACTATTTTGATAACAAATTGGCAAAAGTATTCTTGGAATCCTTGGTGAAAGAAATCACTTGAGGTCTAAATGATATATCCATGGCAAGATTCTCCTCTCCTTTCCCCAAAGGAGAGACTCAGGCTTGACCCTTACCTGAACGGGTAATAAAAGATACTCCTCTCTTCCCTGAAGAGGAGGTGTTTGCAAAACAAACTTTCGAAGAGAAATAAAGTTTTTGTTAAAACTCCCTATCTCTAGGCTTCGCTTATGGAAAGGTGGCCGCTGACAAAGGTCAGGAAGGATATCATAGAAGAGCGAGTCCATCACACTCTCCCTGGAAAAAGGGTCCTCAATGATGGGATGGCCTAACAAGAGACATTGAGGGGGTCACTGTGAACACCCCAAATTTTTTAAAATTTGTAAAAAAAATCCTTTTTTGCCCCTGGCCTTCATTTTATGAATAATTGAGTCACTTTTTTATCAAAATTCCATTTATTTCTCGGATTCACTGGAATCCAAATCCATTTTCCATATCTGGCCCAATTTTAGATCCAAATCGGATATCCAGATCCAATTCTGATCCCGGATCTTTTATTTTTCAAAATCAAAAAAATCAATTCTTTGAATTTTCTCGGATGTTTTATCTGGATCCAATCTCAATTCAAGATCTAAAGTCAATATTTTCTCAAAATCTTGGATCCAAATCCATTTTGAAGTTCATTTTCTAAAATAAATCATATATTTTTCATAAAAACCTCATTTTGAAAATCCTTATATCTCAAAATAAAAATTTTGCAAAAACACTTCAAAAACCTCGTTTAGGTCCCATTTTCCCAAAATTTCCCTCTTATTTTTAGATTTTTTCTCAAAAATATAAAAATATTTCAAAAATATTAGCTTAGACACCCCTTTTTCTGAAAAGCTTTGTGAATATAACCTTTATTTTGAAAATTTTAAAACTTAGGGGACCATTTTTGTAAAAACTTCTAACAGCTTTCCGTTATATAAACAAGCCGAAGGGATCCTTCATCTCCATCGCCTCTTCACCCCTCAATTTTCATGCATCTTCTTCTCCTTCTTCCCCTCTCTTTCTTCCTCTTTTCCCCTATTCCCTTCTTCCTTTTCTCCTTCCCCATTTACTTCTTCAGTTTTCCTTTTCTTTGTAAGGTCGAACACACCTGCAATTGATAGTCGAACGCACCTGCAACTACAGGTAAGTAATAATCTTCCTCCCCCCATTGATTTTCTGTAAAACTTTTCTTTATTTGATCGTTTCTTTATTTTAATTTCATCCTTCGTTTTCTTTCTTTTATCCAAAAGCACAAAGGGTGGGATCGACCTGCATATAGCAGTGTCAACCCACCTGTTGCCACAACAATGGAATGCTGGCATTCCCACACATTTTTTTTCTCTTTCTTTCGTTCTTTCTTTTTCGTTTTTCTTTTGTATTTTGCTGTTTACATAGCATTCTAATCTATAGTTGGTTTTATTTATGATTCCCTTTTGTTAGCTCAATTCCCTGTTTACATAGGAATTCTGGTTCCCTTGTGATAAATTAGCTTGCACTTTTGATTCTCGTTTATCTACTTCATTTTTTTTTAGTCGTGATTATCTGTGTGCGTTTGATTTCTTGCTTTTATAATGCCCGATTCATTTTTTTCATTTTTGCTGTGTTCTTGTTTAAAACATCATTTCCGCACTCTGTTGATATTTTTTAGATTTCTGAAGTTTCATTTTCATCATTAACATCATTTCTGTATTTCTGCTGAAGCATTCCACACATTTTCTTTTTGGATTTTATGGTTCATTGATTTAGTTGTTTTCTCTGTTAATCTTCCAATTTCATTGTGTTAATAGCTTCAGTACACTACATTGGGATCCCTCTATTTTCTTTTGGTTCTCAATTTATCGCTTTGTTCGATTTGTTAGTGCTTTCAGATTTTTATGTTGCGTTTTAGTTGATTGTGGTTAGTGATTTGCTAAACCTTGGGAGATCAACCTGCTATACATTAGGCAGACAGTCTCGACCTACCATGCTGAACAGTGCTTGATCCACAAGTGAGTTCAACCTCTGGTGATCTGAAATCAGATCGCATAGGTATGTGTATTCTCTCTTTTGCAATCTACCTTGGATTCATGCCCATGTTTTCTGCATAAATCTAGGGACTAGTAGCCTCTCCTAGACAATCAGTTCCCGACAATAAATGTCCCATTGATTTTTCTTTTTTTAAATACTCATGGGGATTAAAATTCCCAAAGATTTGTTTTATTAGCAGAGACTTTCTGTGTAAAGCCCGTAAAAAAAAATCGTGTCCGACTCGCGTCAGACACGTGCCCGGCATGTGTCGGACACGAGTCAGGGTCTGACCCCTTTGTCGGGCCCGGATCCGGGCCTGACCCGAGCTCAACCCGGACCCGGGTTCTCGAACTCTCGAGAACCTGCGTCTTTTAAAAGAAGCAGGCGTCTCGGGCGAGGGTTCAAAACCCTCGCCCCTTTTCTCTCTCTCCTCTGCTCCGATCTCCCCCCCCTCACGCCGCGGCCGCCGGTGACGGGAGACACCGACGAGCGATTCCGTCCGGCCGCCTCCCCTCCAAGCTCCAGTGAGTCCCCGATCGCTGCCCCTTCTCTCATCCGCTCCATCCCTCGCGCGACTGCCGGCGAGTAGCTCAGTCCGACGATCCAGCCTGCGAGCTTCGGCGTCGCCACCTTCCCTCTCTGTCCGGCGACCTTCGAGCATCGCCACCACCTCTTCGCTTTCTGCCGCTTTCTCTGGGGCCGCCAGCGACCAGAGCAGTTGTCGATCGTGCCTCCGGCCATCTCCACCATTGCTGAGGTAGCTCAGCCCAACCACCCTGCCTCCTACAGCCACGGATGTCGGCCACTCGTGGTCGGCCACCCCCTTCGACTCCTCTGTTGCAGCCATTTTCGGAGGTATAAACCCCTCCTCTGCCTTCCTCTGTGAGTCGATCGACGAGGGCACCGAGCCCCCTGTCGTCGACGCTTTTTCGCAGAGGGATTATGTTTCCCACCTGTTCTTGCTGGGTCGGCAGGGGGAATCCGCTTTCCCCCTACCCTTGTTGTGTCGGCAGAAGGTTCGACCCCCTGTCGACCGTTGGTGTGTCGGCAGGGGGCTTGGCCCCCTGTCGCTGTCTGTTGGCCGGCAAGGGGCGGAGCCCCCTTGCCATTATTTTGGGTTGTCGACAGGGGGCTTGGCCCCTGTCGCTGTTCTACTCGCCTGCAGGGGGCTCGGCCCCCCCTGCCATTCGCCTTGCCGGCAGGGGGCGAGGTCCTCTGCTCGCCTGTTGTTTCTCGGTAAAGGGCGAGGTCCCCCTGCCTTTGTGTTGCTTCTCGGCAAGGGGCTTCACCCCCTACCTTCTTTTGCTTGCCGGCAGGGGGTTAGTCCCACTGCCTTCATTTATTTCCCCTGCAGGGGGCGGAGCCCCCTGCACTCTTTGTTGTTCCTCGGCAGAGGGTTCTGTCCCCCTACCTCCTGCGTTGTGCCAGCAGGGGGAGAAGCCCCCCTGCTTTCCGGTTTTCGAGCAGGGGCTTGCCCCTTGCATCTCTGTGTTTGTTCTCCGACAAGGGGCCTTGCCCCCTTGCCTTGTTCTTGCTGCCAGCAGGGTGTTGCGCCTCTGTCTCATGTTCTGACAGGGGGTGTTTCCCCCCTGCTTTGTTGCGGCAGGCGTGGCAGGGAGCCTCTGCTCCCTCCTCTGCCTTTCTTTGTGCCTGGCAGACAAGGAGCTCCTACTCCCTGCCTCTGCTGCTGTTGCCAAGCAGGGCTGAGGCCCCTGCCTCTGGCACCCTTGTCTGCAGGATGCAGAGTTTCTGCATCTGCCTTCTACAGGTAGGGAGCCTTGCTGCGCTTGTTGCTTCTCGTTTATTTTACGGCTTATGCTAACGATCTAAGCTCTCCAAGTTGAGCGGTGGATCCAGCTCGCCCTCTGTGACTCGAGCTCTTCTTTGCCTACGCTGCATGCGTACGAGGACCCGCAACCCCTTAAGGTAGGAGATTTTTGCGTGAAAGGACAATGAACTGATAAATGCTAAAATAAGAAAGATAACTAAAATAGGATGATATATGTATACAAATAATATATATACGTATGTCTTTACCTTCAAGGACGCGGTTTCGCGATCCTTGTCCTCTTTACTTTCATGCACTTTTCTTTTTGTTGCCGCCGCGCTATATGTGCCTAGGCTTTCTATTTCTATCTTTACATTCCATGTCTTTTAACTCAAGGACGCGGTTTCGCGATCCTTGTCCTCTTTACTTTCTCGCACTTTACTTTCTTGCTGCCCCGCGCTTTGCGCCTTGGCATTTACTTGCTTATGTCTGCTTTGTTCTCTAGGATGCAAGTCCTGGTCCTCCTTTACGTTCTTCCACTTTACTTCCTGCATTTACTTGTTGCCCCGCGCTTTATGCGCCATGGCTTTGCTTTTGCTTTACTCTCCGTACTTTACTTTCCTGTGTTGTCGTACTTGCTCTTGCACTTGCCATTTGCTTGTGTTTGTCCTTACCTTGTCGTTGCTCTGCATGCATGTATTCTTATCTCTGTCGTATGCTTTCCTTCTTGCTTACGCTTGTCGATATATTGAGGTGCAACCCCATGCCTCGTGACTCATCCTTTACACTCGCGTAGTCAGTATAGGATCTTCTACCTCACGAGTTGCTTACGTAGTTTCCTGCTTGTGCGTTACGATGATCGAGGTATGATCTCATACCTCGTGAGTACCCCTAGCGTTCTACCCTCGCGGTGCGGCTTCGCTCACCGAGTCTTGTCCCTTGTTGTGCCTTTGTATTAGTATGTGCATGAGTTTGCCTCTTGTCAGCTTGCACTCCCTGAGTGCAACTTCCAGTGTATAGTGTATATCATTTCACTTGTCTTACAAGCCACGACACACACTTATGCACTTCGGTTCTCCAAAGACATTGTCTTATGTGCAAACCTATTTTTAAGATGTATAGCTTGTAAAATAGAGGTAGTGGTCGGACCTCCCAAATCGATGTATTTGGGATAAATGTGTTACAACCTTAGTTTTCCTATTCGATACGACTTAGATAACCTTGTTTAAGATCCTGTGCACGAATAGGGCGGGGATCCTAGCGAGATACTTGCGCCATCACTAGATCGGCGTTACCTCACTTCTGATGCGAGACCTAGTTTCTAGGCTTTCTGGTTCAATCAAGATTGTAGCGCCTTCCTTCCTTTGCGAAGGTATTGTTGGATCTCTTACCAGGGATCCATGTTCCTTCTCTTGTAGTTGTACCCTTAGTCACGTACGATACGTTTGGACTACGAAGAGCAGGACGAGAGGTCTAACCTCTAAGCGTGTATTGACACTTTAAGCTAATCCTGTTATATTGTTTTTGCCTAATAGGCAGATTGCTCGCAATTGTCTAAAGGACCCGAGCACGATTAGTTGGAACTGGAATGAGTTCACTGTGGGCTTCTATAAAGTAGAAGCATTGGGATTTCCTGCGAGAGATCCATACCCCTCTCATCGTGGTTGTACTTTTGAACAGGTACGTTGCGTACTACGATGAGTAGGATGAGAGGTCTATGTCTGCCTCGAACATGCAATGGCATGTATTCGAGATCATAAGAGAGATATTTCTACCCACACTATGGATTGACCCCCTTTCATCATTTCGAATAGGTACGATGCGTACTGTTGTGAGTAAGATGTGAATTGTGTGCTTGCCTCGAATGCGCAATGGCGGCTATAACTCACCTAAATAATAATCATGCGCCTTCACAGACAAGATGCTCGATTGGGTAGAAAGACCAGAGCATGAGAATGGGACGGCGGTTAAGAAACCCTCCGTCGTGCTCATTCGGGACGGTTCATCAAGAGAGAGGATGGATGGTACAAAACTCCGATGGACAGTCATATATGGCAATCTCGGGCAAAGATCCGACCTTCCCCAGTCATCGAAGGTTAGGGAAAATCCTTTGGGCCACTTCTGCAGAAGTACGAATGCGCATCCATTGGGCCTTTGTTTGCCTTTGGGGATTTACTCTCTTGGTCACAGACCGTCCCCTTAGGAAGCAGACTCAGTCAGTCATTCGGGGTATAATAAAATACATAGCATAATGGACCCCCTAATCGATCTCAGCTGTTTCTACATTTTGCCTTGTGCGTACCCACAACGACCTGCTCAGTAATGAGACAAGATATAACCTATACACATGATCACAAGATATGCATGTTGTAACGTGCGTTGCTTGCTTGCTTGTTAGCTCGATAGTTCAGTATATTATTCGTTGAGCTAGGTACGCCTGTCAAGGTGTTACCCTTATTGGTTAAACTGCTTACGCAGTTCCTTGCTTAGTAATACCTTATGAATTGCTTGTGATACAATAGCTTGTGCCTCACGATTAATGTAATCACTTGTCGATGGATTGAGCCATCCTATGGTACTTGTATATGTATTACGAGTGTTGTTATGAATACCTGTCTTATGCAATTGCTTTGCTTGACTGGTGAATAGAGTTAGTTACTCTTCACCTATTATATATGTGGGATTGCTATGGTTGCTTGTTTAGCCCTATAATCCTTATTGCTCTTGTACGTAGTTGTCTGCTTTACTAGAGCTTTGCTTACTTCACATCACTTTTGATTAGATCTGCTAGTCTTGCTTGTTCCTGCTTGAGCTAGCGTTTATCTTGCTTATTGTAGCCTTTGCCTTTTCTTGTTCTTTGCACCCCTACTAGTCTGTTGTGAGACTGACCCATTTTCATGGGCAGGTGGTGAACAGGTTGAGACAGCTTGCGATGGCATGATGACGCGATGCATTCAAGGCAACGCCCTTTCCTGACGTTGCGCTCTTGGGGACTCTTTTGATAGATGTGGTACAAGGTTTCTTTGAAAGCATCTCTTTTGATTATAACTTTGCATTTCTAAAACTGTATTACCAAAATGTGGTTCTTCTTTTCATTTCAATAAAATATATATTTGAACTGCAAATCGGTTTGTAAGGAGAAATTTGCTTTTGGTTGTAATGTGCCCACGGTCTAGGGACTTGTTGTTTTGAACCTGATCTTCCGCTGAACTTCTGTTTTAAATTCTGATAAATGATTGATTTCAAAGCTTTCAACCTTTTTCATAAAAGGTTTCAAGTCCATGATGTTGGGGCGTTACTGCTTTTGGTATCAGAGCAAATGGAAAAGTGGTAATCCTTGATCATCCGGCATCTGCATTGCACTGTGAGTATTATTTTCTCTTAAATTATTTTATATTCATTTTAATCAAAGAATGTGTTTTTGCTTAGATGTCGTTCAATAAACTGATCAAATCTATAGACGCATTAACCAGAGCAGTTGAGCAGCTCCAAGCGATGGACCAGAACCTGGATCATAAGGTTGATAGGTTGGTTTGCACGAGCACCAATCTAGGGTGAGGTGTCAGCCCTCATGTTTTTTCCGATCTTATGTGCTTTTGGGACCTCGATAGTTGTTATTTTTGCGAAAAGATGGGGCATTCTGCTGAAGAATGCCACTTTAACCAGCATCGCGATAAAAAGTCTGTCGAAGATAGTGCTGACAACCAGCATCGACCTGCTAAAAGACAGAAACTAAGTGAAGGAAACAAGCCTCAATGATCGTTAAACCCAAAGTGTCTGAGATGCGATCGTGTTCACCGTGGACAGGCATGTCCTCGAGCCTCTAGTGGCTGCTTTTATTGTGGCAAGATGGGCCACTTTATCTGTGATTGTCGCATAAAGAAGGTGGATGACCTTCGGCAAGTGGGCAGTACGCCTTAACCTCCTCAACAATAGTAACAGAACACATAGTAAACGTCGAATAGACACCTTTGATAGTCTTAGTTTAAGGCTTTTTGTGTGTGTTGTTGCATATTTTTGTTAAGTCAAAGCTTATCGATGGAATTTTGTGACTTTGGTGTCTTTGTGATCTTAATGATTGTGATGCTTATTAGGTGAATGACGTGTCACGCCTACAACTGATTAGTTTTTGGGTAGTTGACTTGTACGCCTACAAATCATTAGTTTAGATCATTTAGATATATGACACCTCACGACTACAAATGATTAGTTTTTGATGATACATCACGCCTACATAACTGTGTTGCAGAGGGTTTCGCATTATGATTGGTTGTGTGATTACATCATCTTTGTATAACATGATTGATGAATATCATGAGTATTGGACTAAGGTGTCTTGTAGATATGTGCGTGTGTTTCACGCTGAAGTGGTCGAATGCGATGTGCTTCGAGGTAAGAATTGTAGATGTATATGATGGTGCAATGATTTGAATTGTCTTGATTGCACATGTAACTTGAATCCTGTGGATTTATTGGATTACGTAGGAGCTACGTAAGTTGAAGTTTAGTTGATTCATAATATATTATCTGCGTGTTTCTGTGTATAGAATTCATGTTTTGATTACGCATGCTTTGAGGTCCTATTTGAGGATATAATGTTTCTTGTGGCATTGATGAGTTGCGTAGTTTAAATCTTCTATGTAATGTGATTGATATGCCACGTGATAAGAATTGTTGGAAGAATGTGTGATTTTGTGATTTGTTCTGCCATGAGAAGTGATACGATGCATATTGTTGATATATATGCTTGTGCCCATCTTGGTGGCTTCTGACCCTATGTGCGGTCAATTATTTTGATCAGTCGATCGTCTTGAAGCATGTATCACTGTGTATGGCGCTTGTTGAGGATCTGATCTCCAATGGATTATCTACGAGGGAGGTGTATGACCAAGATCAGGTGACCCACTAGAGTGGTAGAATTCTGTGAGGACGTGCACTGTCCAAGATCGGGTAGCCGCGAAGACGGTGAACTATGAGGAAGTGTATGGTGCAAGACCAAGTATACCATCTAGGGCGGTAATTCCTTGTGAGGTTGTACATTTTCCCAGACCAGGTGATTCGGCGTGGATCTTGTTGATTAGTTGTGGCTATCGACCCAGTGAGTGGTCATTTGTGTTTATGCGTGTATCGTAGTGATTTTTTTTGACTTTGACATTTATTGAGGATTGGGTTCCCAAAGATTTTCTGTGAGGGTTCGTATGACCAAGATCTGGTAACCCGGCTAGAGTGGTAGAATCTTTGTGAGGATATACACTGTCCAAGAGCGGGTAGCCGCAGAGACGGTGAACTGTGAGGAAGTGTACTGTCCAAGACCAGGTATACCATCTAGAGCGGTAATCCCTTGTGAGGTTGTACGTTTCCCAGATCAGGATGTCCGACAGGGAACTTGTGTGACTTTGATTGCCATGAAAGGTTATGATGAGCTGTATTGATCTCCTGATATTGATGAGTATAGCCAGTTGTGAATCTATAGTTTTGGCTTTCTGTTCTAGCATAATTATATACCCAGCTCAGATGTGTGAATTAGATCTTTATTGATTTTTAGATCTTGATCATATTTTCGACCTTCTTTTGGAAGAGTGAGCTTTTATAAGAAAGTATGTCGCCTTAAGTGAGTCTGGATAGGTGGCAGTTGGCCGCCTTAGGCCTTGAGAGAGTATAGATTGTGGTTATTCATGACGCAGAGTTTGTTAGAGTTTGCGAGTGTGACACACGATGTCTTGACGATGATTTAGAGACCCCGTTCAAGGAACGCAGCTGGAGCAATGTCTCGTTTTGTCTCTTCATCCCTTATCGCATCAAGTAGAAGTTAATGATTAAACCGTTCCTATGGTCTTCTACTAGACTCATTTTCTTTGATGACTCGTCATGTCTCTTCACCCTTGAAGATAGTGAATAAGCATTCTTATAGCTTTCTGCTAAACTCCCTTTCTATTCGCGGCTCTATGAACTCTTGCGAAGACAAGTGTTAGTAAATTCACACATACGTTTTGTTTGATCAAGTTGTTGATTTCGAACCTTTCTCTGGGACGCATTATGTGTTGTCCTAATCCCTTTAGAAGCTTGTGTCTGGGGGCTTGTGCGCTGGTGCATCCTAATCTACCTAGTTTCCTTAGGCTGCGGCCTAGGCAGAACACATTCCTATGAAATTTTCAGGACGAAATTCTTTTAAGGGAGATAGGATGTAATGCCCGTAAAAAAAAAAAAATCATGTCCGACTCGCGTCAGACACGTGCCCGACACGTGTCAGACACGAGTCAGGGTCTGACCCCTTTGCCGGGCCCGGATCCGGGCAGGACCCGAGCTCAACCCGGACCCGGGTTCTCGAACTCTCAAGAACCTGCGTCTTTTAAAAGACGTAGGCGTCTCGGGCGAGGGTTCAAAACCCTCGCCCCTTTTCTCTCTCTCCTCTGCTCCGATCTCCCCCCCCCTCACGCCGCGGCCGCCAGCGACGGGAGACGCCGACGAGCGATTCCGTCCGGCCGCCTCCCCTCCAAGCTCCGGTGAGTCCCCGATCGCTGCCCCTTCTCTCATCCGCTCCATCCCTCGCGCGACTGCCGGCGAGTAGCTCAGTTTCGGCGTCACCACCTTCCCTCTCTGTCCGGCGACCTTCGAGCACGCCACCACCTCTTCGCTTCCGCCGCTTCCTCTGGGGCCGCCAGCGACCAGAGAAGCTGTCGATCGTGCCTCCGGCCATCGCCACCCTTGCCGAGGTAGCTCAGCTCGACCACCCTGCCTCCTGCGGCCACTCGTGGTCGGCCACCCCCTTCAACTCCCCTGTTGCTGCCGTTTTCAGAGGTATAAACCCCTCCTCTGCCTTCCTCTGTGAGTCAATCAACGGAAAGACTGAGCCCCCTGTCGTCACCGCTTTTTCGTAGGGGGGTTCTGTTTCCCCCCCTGTTCTTGCTGGGTCGGCATAGGGGAATCCGCTTTCCCCCTGCCCTTGTTGTGTCGACAGGGGGTTCGGCCCCCTGTCGACCGTTGGTGTGTCGGCAGGGGGCTTGGCCCCCTGTCGCTGTCTGTTGGCCGGCAGGGGGCAAAGCCCTCCTGCCATTATTTTGGGTTGTCGACAGGGGGATTGGCCCCTGTCGCTGTTCTGCTCGCCTGCAGGGGGCTCAGCCCCCCTGCCATTCGCCTTGCCGGCAGGGGGCGAGGTCCCCTGCTCGCCTGTTGTTTCTCGGTAGGGGGCGAGGTCCCCCTGCCTTTGTGTTGCTTCTCGGCAGGGGGCTTCGCCCCCCTGCCTTCTTTTGCTTGCCGACAGACGGTTAGCCCCCCTGCCTTCAGTTATTTCCCCTACAGGGGGCGGAGCCCCCTGCACTCTTTGTTGTTCCTCGACAGGGGGTTCTGTCCCCCTACCTCCTACGTTGTGCCAACAGGGGGCGAAGCCCCCCTGCTTTCCTGTCTTTGAGCTGGGGCTTGCCCCCTGCATCTCTGTGTTTGTTCTCTGGCAAGGGGCCTTGCCCCCTTGCCTTGTTCTTGCTGTCGGCAGGGGGCTGCGCCCCTGTCTCATATTCTGACAGGGTGTGTTTCCCCCCTGCCTTGTTGCGGCAGGCGTGGCAGGGAGCCTCTGCTCCCTCCTGTTATCATCACAAAATTTTACTTTTGCAAATCAATTTGACCTTGGAAATAGTTTTTGAAAATAACTCGCCTCCGTTTTAAAATGCGAGAAAATTCCGTAGAATGGGACTCGCCTGTCGGTACGAGGTTTGACCGTTCCTGCCACCTTTAACAGGGGTAATCGAACCAAGGATCAATCTACTGCTCTGCTCTATTCAACTTATCTAAATCATATTCTAATTTCTAAATGCACATAGAATCAGGCATGTGCTATGAATTTTCTGAAAATGCATATTTGAAAACATGATGTTTGCTTTGAATAACTGAAACACTTAGAATAAATATCACATGGAAAATCGTGAATTGGGATTTGAAATGTACTTCTAGAAAAGTAAAAATTGATTTCTGAAGAATCTAGAGGTTTTGTGAAAATCGATTTTGAGAAATGTGAAATAACTTTGTAAAACTTGATTTCTTTGAATTCAAACTTTGAAATTGAAAATATAACTTAGAAAAATCGAATTTGTAACTTGGGAAATACTTGAAATATCATTGGCAAATCAATATTTTGAGAAAATCGATTTTTGAATAAGACTTAGAAAATTTTGAGAAAATGATTTCTCTGAATTGAAACTTGAATTGGAATTGGCAAATGCATGAAATGAATGAATATGGATTTGAGGAATTGAGAAATACTTTTTGTATTTTTGAGAAATGCAGTGCATTTTGAAGTTAGCCTAAGAGTGTAGGCTGAATGTGGCTAATGTGAAGATCATAAATCTAGGTATCATTTGTATTCTGACTATGGCCATAAATACAAATTCCACCAAGTTTATAAACTTCATAAAAGCTAGTGTATGTGTCATTCGTGTAGACCATAGTGAGTTTGAATATGCATGAATCATCATCCATCACACATTAACATTATTTAAAAAAAAGTAAACTATATGCAATGATGCCTAAGCTAAGCAGGAAATGTAAATTCTTATTCCAAAGTTTAATTTAATTTACATCACTATTAAATTTTAAATACATGAAAAATAAAATCTTCAATGTATCTGCAAAACTAGAAAACTTTGTTAGTAATGATATGTTGGCTTTTCTAGATTTATCCAGTAATATCTAGAAATTACTGGATTTTTCTAGATATAAGCCTTTTCCATGATTCCCTTAAATCAAAATGATAAAGTATGAAATAAAATTGAATAATTAAGGAAGATAAGATATGAAATTTCGAAATTGGGGTCAAAATGACCAAAATACCCTAATAACAAGACTATGGCCTTGAAATTAGGGTTTTCAGAAAGATATTTGGTAAAATGCAAGTTTTGAAATTCAAATGAAAATAAATCAAACTAAATATGCTATGACATGATTAAAAATATGAAAATTAGGGTTAGGGATTTCGAAATTTAGGTCAAATGACCAAATTGCCCGCGATAGCAAGACTATGGCCTTGAAATCACGGTTTTTAGAAAATATTTTGGTAAAACTTAGGTTTTATGCACTAAATGAAATCAAATGAGCATCAAATTAAACCTAAAGCATCCTAATATGATTATGAATATGATTAAACCTTAAAAATATATGCTTATACACGAAAATTCAAGAATATCACAAATTTTGTGATTTTTGCAGTGTTTTGGAATTCTTCGGGTGCCCTGTTTTGCAATTCAATCCATTCAAGCATCAAACGGATTCTAAAAATACTCAAAATTGGTACCTGCACTTGTGATAACCCTAATATCAAATTAGAATTATAAAAATATTTTTTTTTGGCATTAAGTTAATCCAAAAATAGCATCAAACCCTAAAAATATGCTATTTTTGACCTAGTTCACCAACCAGTCTCAGTCCAAGACCCGAACCAGGGGTCAAACCTCCATGAAAATTTATGAAATTTTACAGAAAACAAATAGACAAGAAAACAAAACTTTTCCTTTTTTACAGATATAAAAAATCTTTTAAAACCAGGGAGATCCCTATCCGACAATCCGGACTTGAATATATTGATTTTAACTTTGGTCTTAAGTGATACTTTCAATTGAAAATTCCGGGATAAATAGCAGTGCTCATTTAAAATATCTTAGATTTTAACAGTGAATATTTGACAGAAAAATAACAATACTCACTTTTTACAGATCATGAATCGGATCTGTAGTTTGGGATTTATTAACAACACAAGTCTGATTAGGGTTTTGGTAAACCCTAACGAGTTTTAAATTGAAAATCAGAGTCTCTGACAGAGGAAAAATACTAAGCAGTAGTAAAAAATTCTGAAAATTTCACAGTATATAGATCTAATCAACATGAATCCATAGCAATTTACAGATCTAAAATCGGATATAGGATGAAAAAATATCATAATAGCAAGTTACCCTCTTGATTTTAACAACGATTTTAAAGTTTTAAAAACCCGACTTGATGTCTGATTTTTTTGACAGAGTTCCCGAAGTCCAAAATCTCTGATTTTTTTACAGTAGTTCAATCACATATGCATGCATCACATATAAAAAAATCAGAAATAAACAACACATATTTCAATTCGAAACAGCATACTCTTTTCTGTTCTAAACTAAAAACACACAGAAATCTAAGAAACTTGAGAAAATATGCATTAACTAATGAAAAATAATAAAATAAACAATAAAACAGTAAAATAAAAATTATTTCTATGCTGGAAAACGTGTAATAAACATAGATAAATAAATAAATAAATAAAATACAGGGAATCAATGGCTGGAATTTGATGTTACCTTTAAAAGCATGGATTTAACCCATTAAAAGGGTAAATCACATGTTTTATTGGTTAATAATATAAAAAATAATGCAATAAACGATTCTAATGGATTAGAATCCTTGAAATCACCCTCAAACTGAGTTAGATCATCTTCTTGGGTCGATTTTGGGGTTCTTGGATGAAATCCATGGTTAAATCCATGAACACAAGAGTTTCCATGGTGAAATCTATTGAAAAATCATAAAAACTAATAAAATAATAATAAAATAATATTAAATAAACTCACCTTGGGGCTGCAGCTGCAATGGAGGAAGGTGAAGGTTCTGGAAAGGAGAGAGAGGCCACGAAAATTTGAGAGAAAAAGAGCTCTTTTTGACATCTTGAAGTCCCCTATTTATAGGTTTTCAAAACCTCCTTAATTAGGGTTAATTAAGGAGTTTTATTTTTTTAGAACTCTTTCTAATAAATCCAATAAAGGGGGCAACGATTTTTTTGTGGTTTCTTAACCCTAAATGAACTCTAATTAATACCTAATTAAACCCTAAAAAGTCCAAATGTGACACCACCTAGTATGGACCCACATTTGGTTTTTAAAACCTGAATTTAAAACCTTTAAAAACCAATGGTTTAAAAGTTAAATAAAATGGGTTTTTTTTAAATTGATTTTGACTCCTCTAAACCACTAACCTAAGTAGGACAATGACTAACCCTAGTCTAACCTTGACTTATTCAAATGTGGCGCCACCCCGAGTGGGCTCCACTTGAATTTTCAAAAAATGATTTTAAAACTTGAAAATGAGAGGTTTTTGAAAAGAAATTCAAAAGTAGACTTTGAGATTGAAAGTTTTGAAATGGTACAGAGTCTTGACTGAGTCAGAACTCCTCTAGATACGGCGCCAATGGGGTGGGCCCCACATCGAAGTTTCAAAAAATTTGAAATAAATACTAAAAATGGCTTTAAAAAAGGGTTAAAATCAACAGTTGAAATTCAAAGTTTTAAAAATAGAGTTCTAAGCAAACTGGAACTCTGGGCTAGAGTCTTGGATTTATAGGACTTTGAGATTTTGGTTTTTAAAAGCCAAATGAAGCAGTTTTTGAAAAGACTTAATCGAAAATGATGAAATAAGTCAGAAAATACTGTCAGAGTTAGACTCCTAACTCAATCAGAACTCTGAAATAGAGTCCTGAATTAACTGGACTCTACAAAATGACCTAATTTTCGAAAAACAAATGAAAATAAATAAAAATAGAAGTAAAAATAGACTCTAGAACAAACTACTGACTGGATTAGGACTCTGGGACAGAGTCCCGATCAGACTGAAACTCTAGATTTTTTTTGGTATTTTCTGAAAAACAGACGAAAGAACTTGTCAAAACAGTAAAAACAATAACGAATACTGGAATAAAATAAAGTTCTAATTCAACTGAGACTCTGAGGACAGAGTCCTGATTGAACTAGGACTCTCAGATTTTTGGATTTTCTGAGAAAACAAATGAGAGAATTTTGAAAAACAAGTGAAAACAGGATGGAATTGAAGTTTTGGTTCAGAGTCCTGATCTGACTAGGACTCTGAGAAAGAGTCCTGATTCGATCAGAACTCTAAGAAATTTTGGTTTTCTGATAAGTAAATGATGAAATTTGAGTAAAGCTTTTGAAAACCAGTGAAAATGAAGCGAGAACATCAATTTTGGATAGAGTCCTACTTCGATCAGGACTCTGAGGTAGAGTCCGGATTTGACCAGAACTCTGAGATAAAATCTCAGAATTTTGAAATTCTTTGATAAAAGTGTAATAGTTTTGGTAGATTGAAAGATTTCTGAATGATTCTCTCAAAATTGAAATCAGGATCAGAGTCCTGATCCAACAAGGACTCTCTGAACAAAGTCCTGCTTTGACTGAAATTCTGAGTTTCTGACTCATTTTGAAATATTTTGAAAGATTTGATTGAAAATGGATAAAAATAGATGTAAAAGATTAGAGTCTCAATCCAATTGAAACTCTGAAAAAGAGTCCTGATCCGACTGGACTCTTGAAGAAGAGTCCTGATCCAACTAGGACTCTGAAATTTTGGCCAAAATATAAGATTTTGAAAGGTTTTCTTCAAAGACATGTAAAAAGGTATTGAAAATTAGAGTTTTGATCCGACTAAGACTCCGTAAAAAGAGTCCTGATCCAACTAGGACTCTAAAATTTTTGAGATTTTTGATAAGTAAAGGAATTCAGAAGCGACACCACCTAAATGGGCCTCATCTGAGAATTAAAATCAATTGAAATTGAGTTTGAAATGAGTCCAGATCGTTTTCTAAGAAAATATTTCGAAATATGAGGTCCTGGGGTTGGAAAATGATAGAATGTTGAATAAAAACCCAGGTTTTGAAATTGATTTTGAAAGAAAGATTTAAAACTCAAATCTGGATTGAATGTTTTGAAAACAGGAGTGCTGGATCTCGAAAATGAGATGCAATGACATGCAATGCTATGCAATGCGATGAAATGATATGCAAAAATGTTTGCAGTGATATGCAATGATACATAAAATGTAAGCACTGGATGAGGGTAAAAATTTGGGGTGTTTACACCTCCTCTGCCTTTTTTTATGCCTGGCAGACAAGGAGCTCCTGCTCCCTGCCTCTGCTGCTGTTGCCAAGCAGGGCTTAGGCCCCTGCCTCTGGCACCCTTGTCTGCAGGATGCAGAGTTCCTACATCTGCCTTCTACAGGCAGAGAGCCTTGCTGCGCTTGTTGCTTCTCGTTTATTTTATGGCTTATGCTAACGATCTAAGCTCTCCAGGTTGAACGGTGGATCCAGCTCACCCTCTGTGGCTCGAGCTCTTCTTTGCCTACGCTGCATGCGTACAAGGACCCGCAACCCCTTAAGGTAGGAGATTTTTGCGTGAAAGGACAATGAACTGATAAATGCTTAAATAAGAAAGATAACTAAAATAGGACGATATATGTATACGTATAATATATATACGTATGTCTTTACCTTCAAGGACGCGGTTTCGCGATCCTTGTCCTTTTTACTTTCCTGCACTTTTCTTTCTGTTGCTGCCACGCTATATGTGCCTAGGCTTTCTATTTCTATCTTTACATTCCATGTCTTTTAATTCAAGGACGCGGTTTCACGATCCTTGTCCTCTTTACTTTCTCGCACTTTACTTTCTTGCTGCCCCGCGCTTTGCGCCTTGGCATTTACTTGCTTATGTCTGCTTTGTTCTCTAGGATGCAAGTCCTGGTCCTCCTTTACGTTCTTGCACTTTACTTCCTGCATTTACTTGTTGCCCCGCGCTTTATGCGCCATGGCTTTGCTTTTGCTTTACTCTCCGTACTTTACTTTCCTGTGTTGTCGTACTTGCTCTTGCACTTGCCTTTTGCTTGTGTTTGTCCTTACCTTGCCGTTGCTCTGCATGCATGTATTCTTATCTCTATCGTATGCTTTCCTTCTTGCTTACGCTTGTCGATATATCGAGGTGCAACCCCATGCCTCGTGACTCATCCTTTACACTCGCGTAGTCAGTATAGGATCTCCTACCTCACGAGTTGCTTACGTAGTTTCCTGCTTGTGCGTTACGATGATCGAGGTATGATCTCATACCTCGTGAGTACCCCTAGCGTTCTACCCTCGCGGTGCGGCTTCGCTCACCGAGTCTTGTCCCTTGTTGTGCCTTTGTATTAGTATGTGCATGAGTTTGCCTCTTGTCAGCTTGCACTCCCTGAGTGCAACTTCCAGTGTATAGTGTATATCGTTTCACTTGTCTTACAAGCCACGACACACACTTATGCACTTCGGTTCTCCAAAGACATTGTCTTAGGTGCAAACCTATTTTTAAGATGTATAGCTTGTAAAACAGAGGTAGTGGTCGGACCTCCCAAATCGATGTATTTGGGATAAATGTGTTACAACCTTAGTTTTCCTATTCGATACAACTTAGATAACCTTGTTTAAGATCCTGTGCACGAATAGGGCGGGGATCCTAGCGAGATACTTGCGCCATCACTAGATCGGCGTTACCTCACTTCTGATGCGAGACCTAGTTTCTAGGCTTTCTGGTTCAATCAAGATTGTAGCGCCTTCCTTCCTTTGCGAAGGTATTGTTGGATCTCTTACCCGGGATCCATGTTCCTTCTCTTGTAGTTGTACCCTTAGTCACGTACGATACGTTCGGACTACGAAGAGCAGGACGAGAGGTCTAACCTCTAAGCGTGTATTGACACTTTAAGCTAATCCTGTTATATTGTTTTCGCCTAATAAGCAGATTGCTCGCGATTGTCTAAAGGACCCGAGCACGATTAGTTGGAACTGGAATGAGTTCACTGCGGGCTTCTATAAAGTAGAAGCATTGGGATTTCCTGCGAGAGATCCATACCCCTCTCATCGTGGTTGTACTTTTGAACAGGTACGTTGCGTACTACGATAAGTAGGATGAGAGGTCTATGTCTGCCTCGAACATGCAATGGCATGTATGTGAGATCACAAGAGAGATATTTCTACCCACACTATGGATTGACCCCCTTTCATCATTTTGAATAGGTACGATGCGTACTGCGGTGAGTAAGATGTGAATTGTGTGCTTGCCTCGAACGCGCAATGGCGCGTATAACTCACCTAAATAATAATCATGCGCCTTCACAGGCAAGATGCTCGATTGGGTTGAAAGACCAGAGCATGAGAATGGGACGACGGTTAAGAAACCCTCCGTCATGCTCATTCAGGACGGTTCATCAAGAGAGAGGATGGATGGTACAAAACGCCGATGGACAGTCATATATGGCAATCTCGGGCAAAGATCCGACCTTCCCCAGTCATCGGAGGTTAGGGGAAATCCTTTGGGTCACTTCTGCAGAAGTACGGAAGCGCATCCATTGGGCCTTTGTTTGCCTTTGGGGATTTACTCTCTTGGTCACAGACCGTCCCCTTAGGAAGCGGACTCAATCAGTCATTCAAGGTATAATAAAATACATAGCATAATGGACCCCCGAATCGATCTCGGTTCTTTCTACGTTTTGCCTTGTGCGTACCCACATCGGCCTGCTCAGTAATGAGACAAGATATAACCTATACACATGATCACGAGATATACATGTTGTGACATGCGTTGCTTGCTTGCTTGTTAGCTCGATAGTTCGGTATACTATTCGTTGAGCTAGGTACGCCTGTCGATGTGTTACCCTGATTGGTTAAACTGCTTACGCAGTTCCTTGCTTAGTAATACCTTATGAATTGCTTGTGATACAATAGCTTGTGCCTCACGATTAATGTAATCACTTGTCGATGGATTGAGCCATCCTATGGTACTTGTATATGTATTACGAGTGTTGTTATGAATACCTGTCTTATGCAATTGCTTTGCTTGACTGGTGAATAGAGTTAGTTACTCTTCACCTATTATATATGTAGGATTGCTATAGTTGCTTGTTTAGCCCTATAATCCTTATTGCTCTTATACGTAGTTGTCTTCTTTACTAGAGCTTTGCTTACTTCATAGCACTTTTGATTAGATCTGCTAGTCTTTCTTGTTCCTGCTTGAGCTAGCGTTTATCTTGCTTATTGTAGCCTTTGCCCTTTCTTGTTCTATGCACCCCTACTAGTCTGTTGTGAGACTGACCCATTTTCATGGGCAGGTGGTGAACAGGTTGAGACAGCTTGCGATGGCATGATGACGCGATGCATTCAAGGCAATACCCTTTCCTAACGTTGCGCTCCTGGGGAATCTTTTGATAGATGTGGTACAAGGTTTCTTTGAAAGCATCTCTTTTGATTATAACTCTGCATTTCTAAAACTATATTACCAAAATGTGGTTCTTCTTTTATTTCAATAAAATATATATTTGAACTGCAAATCGGTTTGTAAGGGGGAAGCTGCTTTTGGTTGTAATGTGGCCAAGGTCTAGGGACTTGTTGTTTTGAACCTGATCTTCCGCTGAACTTCTGTTTTAAACTCTGATAAATGATTGATTTCAAAGCTTTCAACCTTTTTCATAAAAGGTTTCAAGTCCATGATTTTGGGGCATTACAACTTTTGGTATCAAAGCAACGGAGAAAGTGGTAATCCTTGATCATCCGGCATCTGCATCGCACTGTGAGTATTATTTTCTCTTAAATTATTTTGTATTCATTTTAATAAAATAATGTGTTTTTGCTTAGATGTCGTTCAATAAACTGATCAAATCTATAGACGCTTTAACCGGAGTAGTTGAGCAGCTCCAAGCGATGGTCCAGAACCTGGATCATAAGGTTGATAGGTTGGTTTGCACGAGCACCAATCTCGGGCGAGGTGTCAGCCCTCATGTTTTGTCCGATCCTATGTGCCTTTGGGACCTCGATAGTTGTTATTTTTGCGGAAAGATGGGGCATTCTGCTGAAGAATGCCACTTTAACCAGCGTCGCGATAAAAAGTCTGTCGAAGATAGTGCTGACAACAAGCGTCGACCTGCTAAAAGACATAAACTAAGTGAAGAAAACGAGCCTCAACGATCGTTAAACCCAAAGTGTCTGAGATGCGATCGTGTTCACCGTGGACAGGCATGTCCTCGAGCCTCTAGTGGCTGCTTTTATTGTGGCAAGATGGGCCACTTTATCCGTGATTGTCGCATAAAGAAGATGGATGACCTTCGGCGAGTGGGCAGTACGCCCCAACCTCCTCAGCAATAGTAACAGAACACATAGTAAACGTCGAATAGACACCTTTGATAGTCTTAGTTTAAGGCTTTTTGTGTGTGTTGTTGCGTATTTTTGTTAAGTCAAAGCTTATCGATGGAATTTCATGTGACTTTGGTGTCTTTGTGATCTTAATGATTGTGATGCTTATTAGGTGAATAACGTGTCACGCCTACAACTGATTAGTTTTTGGGTAGTTGACTTGTACGCCTACAAATCATTAGTTTAGATCATTTAGATATATGACACCTCACGACTACAAATGATTAGTTTTTGATGATACATCACGCCTACATAACTGTGTTGCAGAGGGTTTCGCATTATGATTGGTTGTGTGATTACATCATCTTTGTATAACATGATTGATGAATATCATGAGTATTGGACTAAGGTGTCTTGTAGATATGTGCGTGTGTTTCACGCTGGAGTGGTCGAATGCGATGTGCTTCGAGGTAAGAATTGTAGATGTATATGATGGTGCAATGATTTGAATTGTCTTGATTGCACGTGTAACTTGAATCCTGTGGATTTATTGGATTACGTAGGAGCTACGTAAGTTGAAGTTTAGTTGATTCATAATATATTATCTGCGTGTTTTTGTGTATAGAATTCATGTTTTGATTACGCATGCTTTGAGGTCCTATTTGAGGATATAATGTTTCTTGTGGCATTGATGAGTTGCGTAGTTTAAATCTTCTATGTGATGTGATTGATATGCCACGTGATAAGAATTGTTGGAAGAATGTGTGATTTTGTGATTTGTTCTGCCATGAGAAGTGATACGATGCATATTGTTGATATATATGCTTGTGCCCATCTTGGTGGCTTCTGACCCTGTGTGCGGTCAATTATTTTGATCAGTCGATCGTCTTGAAGCATGTATCACTGTGTATGGCGCTTGTTGAGGATATGATCTCCAATGGATTATCTGCGAGGGAGGTGTATGACCAAGATCAGGTGACCCACTAGAGTGGTAGAATTCTGTGAGGACGTGCACTGTCCAAGATCGGGTAGCCGCGAAGACGGTGAACTGTGAGGAAGTGTATGGTCCAAGACCAAGTATACCATCTAGGGCGGTAATTCCTTGTGAGGTTGTACATTTTCCCAGACCAGGTGATTCGGCGTGGATCTTGTTGATTAGTTGTGGCTATCGACCCAGTGAGTGGTCATTTGTGTTTATGCGTGTATCACAGTGATTTTCTTTGATTTTGACCTTTGTTGAGGATTGGGTTCCCAAAGATTTTCTGTGAGGGTTCGTATGACCAAGATCTGGTAACCCGGCTGGAGTGGTAGAATCTTTGTTAGGATATACACTGTCCAAGAGCGGGTAGCCGCAGAGACGGTGAACTGTGAGGAAGTGTACTGTCTAAGACCAGGTATACCATCTAGAGCGGTAATCCCTTGTGAGGTTGTACGTTTCCCAGATCAGGAGGTCCGACAGGGAACTTGTGTGACTTTGATTGCCATGAAAGGTTATGGTGAGCTGTATTGATCTCCTGATATTGATGAGTATAGCCAGTTGTGAATCTATAGTTTTGGCTTTCTGTTCTAGCATAATTATATACCCAGCTCAGATGTGTGAATTAGATCTTTATTGATTTTTAGATCTTGATCATGTTTTCGACCTTCTTTTGGAAGAGTGAGCTTTTATAAGAAAGTATGTCACCTTAAGTGAGTCTGGATAGGTGGCAGTTGGCCGCCTTAGGCCTTGAGAGAGTATAGATTGTGGTTATTCATGACGCAGAGTTTGTTAGAGTTTGCGAGTGTGACACACGACGTCTTGACGATGATTTAGAGACCCCGTTCAAGGAACGCAGCTAGAGCAATGTCTCGTTTTGTCTCTTCATCCCTTATCGCATCAAGTAGAAGTTAATGATTAAACCTTTCTTATGGTCTTCTACTAGACTCATTTTCTTTGATGACTCGTCGTGCCTCTTCACCCTTGAAGATAGTGAATAAGCATTCTTATAGCTTTCTGCTAAACTCCCTTTCTATTCGCGGCTCTATGAACTCTTGCGAACTCTTGCGAAGACAAGTGTTAGTAAATTCACACATACGTTTTGTTCGATCAAGTTGTTGATTTCGAACCTTTCTCTGGGATGCATTATGTGTTGTCCTGATCCCTTCAAAAGCTTGTGTCTGGGGACTAGTGCGCTGGTGCATCCTAATCTACCTAGTTTCCTTAGGCTGCGGCCTAGGCAGATCACCTTCTTATGAAATTTCGAGGACGAAATTCTTTTAAGGGAGCTAGGATGTAAAGCCCGTAAAAAAAAAAAAATCGTGTCCGACTCGCATCAGACACGAGTCAGGGTCTGACCCCTTTGTTGGGCCCGGATCCGGGCCGGACCCGAGCTCAACCCGGACCCGGGTTCTCAAACTCTCGAGAACCTTCGTCTTTTAAAAGACGTAGGCGTCTCGGGCGAGGGTTCAAAACCCTCACCCCTTTTCTCTCTCTCCTCTGCTCCGATCTCCCCCCCTTCACGCCGCAGCCGCCGGCAACGGGAGACGCCGACGAGCGATTCCGTCCGGCCGCCTCCCCTCCAAGCTCCGATGAGTCCCCGATCGATGCCCCTTCTCTCATCCGCTCTATCCCTCGCACGACTGTCGGCGAGTAGCTTAGTCCGACGATCCAGTCTGCGAGCTTCGGCGTCGCCACCTTCCCTCTCTGTCCGGCGACCTTCGAGCACCGCCACCACCTCTTCGCTTCCACCGCTTCCTCTGGGGCCGCCAGCGACCAGAGCAGTTGTCGATCGTGCCTCCGGCCATCGCCACCCTTGTCGAGGTAGCTCAGCCCGACCACCCTGCCTCCTACGGCCACGGATGTCGGCCACTCGTGGTCGACCACCCCCTTCGACTCCCCTGTTGCTGCCGTTTTCGGAGGTATAAACCCCTCCTCTGCCTTCCTATGTGAGTCGATCGACGGGAAGACCGAGCCCCCTGTCGTCGCCGCTTTTTCGCAAGGGGATTCTGTTTCCCCCTCTGTTCTTGCTGGGTCGGCAGGGGGGAATCCGCTTTCCCCCTGCCCTTGTTGTGTCGGCAGGGGGTTCGGCCCCCTGTCGACCGTTGGTGTGTCGGCAGGGGGCTTGGCCCACTGTCGCTGTCTGTTGGCCGGCAGGGGGCAGAGCCCCCCTGCCCTTATTTTGGGTTGTCGACTGGGGGCTTGGCCCCTGTCGCTGTTCTGCTCGCCTGCAGGGGGCTCGGCCCCCCTGCCATTCGCCTTGCCGGAGGGGGCGAGGTCCTTGCTTTCCTGTTGTTTCTCGATAGGGGGCGAGGTTCCCCTGCCTTTGTGTTGCTTCTCGGCATGGGTCTTCGCCCCCCTGCCTTCTTTTGCTTGCCGGCAGGGGGTTAGCCCCCTTGCCTTCAGTTATTTCCCCTGCAGGGGGCGGAGCCCCCTGCATTCTTTGTTGTTCCTCGGCAAGGGGTTCTGTCCCCCTACCTCCTGCGTTGTGCCAGCAGGGGGCGAAGCCCCTCTGCTTTCCTGTTTTTGAGCAGAGGCTTGCCCCCTGCATCTCTGTGTTTGTTCTCCGGCAAGGGGCCTTGCCCCCTTGCCTTGTTCTTGCTGCCGGCAGGGGGCTGCGCCCCTGTCTCATGTTCTGACAGGGGGTGTTTCCCCCCTGCCTTGTTGCGGCAGGCGTGGCAGGGAGCCTCTGCTCCCTCCCCTGCCTTTCTTTGTGCCTGGCAGACAGGGAGCTCCTGCTCCCTGCCTCTGCTGTTGTTGCCAAGCAGGGCTGAGGCCCCTGCCTCTGGCACCCTTGTCTGCAGATTGCAGAGTTCCTGCATCTGCCTTCTGCAGGCAGGGAGCCTTGCTGCGTTTGTTGCTTCTCATTTATTTTACGGCTTATGCTAACGATCTAAGCTCTCCAGGTTGAATGGTGGATCCAGCTCGCTCTCTGTGGCTCGAGCTCTTCTTTGCCTACGCTGCATGCGTACGAGGACCCGCAACCCCTTAAGGTAGGGGATTTTTGCGTGAATGGACAATGAACTGATAAATGCTAAAATAAGAAAGATAACTAAAATAGGACGATATATGTATACGTATAATATATATACGTATGTCATTACCTTCAAGGACGCGATTTCACGATCCTTATCCTCTTTACTTTCCTGCACTTTTCTTTCTGTTGCCGCCGCGCTATATGTGCCTAGGCTTTCTATTTCTGTCTTTACATTCCATGTCTTTTAACTCAAGGATGCGGTTTCGCGATCCTTGTCCTCTTTACTTTCTTGCACTTTACTTTCTTGCTGCCCCGCGCTTTGCGCCTTAGCATTTACTTGCTTATGTCTGCTTTGTTCTCCAGGATGCAAGTCCTGGTCCTCCTTTACATTCTTGTACTTTACTTCCTGCATTTACTTGTTGCCCCGCGCTTTATGCGCCATGTTTTTGCTTCTGCTTTACTTTCCGTACTTTACTTTCCTGTGTTGTCGTACTTGCTCTTACACTTGCCTTTTGCTTGTGTTTGTCCTTATCTTGCCGTTGCCCTGCATGCATGTATTCTTATCTCTGTCGTATGCTTTCCTTGTTGCTTACGCTTGTCGATATATCGAGGTGCAACCCCATGCCTCGTGACTCATCCTTTACACTCGCGTAGTCAGTATAGGATCTCCTACCTCACGAGTTGCTTACGTAGTTGCCTGCTTGTGCATTACGATGATCGAGGTATGATCTCATACCTCATGAGTACCCCTAGCGTTCTACCCTCGTGGTGCGGCTTCGCTCACCGAGTCTTGTCCCTCGTTGTGCCTTTATATTAGTATGTGCATGAGTTTGCCTCTTGTCAGCTTGCAGTCCCTGAGTGAAACTTCCAGTGTATAGTGTATATCGTTTCACTTGTCTTACAAGCCACGACACACACTTATGCACTTCGGTTCTCCAAAGACATTGTCTTAGGTGCAAACTTATTTTTAAGATGTATAGCTTGTAAAACAAAGGTAGTGGTCGGACCTCCCAAATCGATGTATTTGGGATAAATGTGTTACAACCTTAGTTTGCCTATTCGATACGACTTAGATAACCTTGTTTAAGATCCTGTGCACGAATAGGGCGGGGATCGTAGAGAGGTACTTGCGCCATCACTAGATCGACGTTACCTCACTTCTGATGTGTGACCTAGTTTCTAGGCTTTTTGGTTCAATCAAGATTGTAGCGCCTTCCTTCCTTTGCGAAGGTATTGTTGGATCTCTTACCAGGGATCCATGTTCCTTCTCTTGTAGTTGTACCCTTAGTCACGTACGATACATTTGGACTACGAAGAGCAGGACGAGAGGTCTAACCTCTAAGCGTGTATTGACACTTTAAGCTAATCCTGTTATATTGTTTTCGCCAAATAGGCAGATTGCTCGCGATTGTCTAAAGGACCCGAGCACGATTAGTTGGAACTGGAATGAGTTCACTACGGGCTTCTATAAAGTAGAAGCATTGGGATTTTCTGTGAGAGATCCATACCCCTCTCATCGTGGTTGTACTTTTGAACATGTACGTTGCGTACTACGATGAGTAGGATGAGAGGTCTATGTCTGCCTCGAACATGCAATGGCATGTATGTGAGATCACAAGAGAGATATTTCTACCCACACTATGGATTGACCCCTTTTCATCATTTTGAATAGGTACGATGCATACTGCGGTGAGTAAGATGTGAATTATGTGCTTGCCTCGAATGCGCAATGGCGAGTATAACTCACCTAAATAATAATCATGCGCCTTCACAGGAAAGATGCTCGATTGGGTTGAAAGTCCAGAGCATGAGAATGGGACGGCGGTTAAGAAACCCTCCGTCGTGCTCATTCGGGACAGTTCATCAAGAGAGAGGATGGATGGTACAAAACTCCGATGGACAGTCATATATGGCTATCTCGGGCAAAGATCCAACCTTCCCCAGTCATCGGAGGTTAGGGGAAATCCTTTGGGTCACTTCTGCAGAAGTACAGAAGCGCATCCATTGGGCCTTTGTTTGCCTTTGGGGATTACTCTCTTGGTCACAGTCCGTCCCCTTAGGAAGCGGACTCAGTCAGTCATTCAAGGTATAATAAAATACATAGCATAATGGACCCCCGAATCGATCTCGGCTGTTTCTTCGTTTTGCCTTGTGCGTACCCACAACGACCTGCTCAGTAATGAGACAAGATATAACCTATACACATGATCACGAGATATGCATGTTGTGACGTGCGTTGCTTGCTTGCATGTTAGCTTGATAGTTCGGTATACTATTCGTTGAGCTAGGTACGCCTGTCGAGGTGTTACCCTTATTGGTTAAACTGCTTACGCAGTTCCTTGCTTAGTAATACCTTATGAATTGCTTGTGATACAATAGCTTGTGCCTCACGATTAATGTAATCACTTGTCGATGGATTGAGCCATCCTATGGTACTTGTATATGTATTACGAGTGTTGTTATGAATACCTGTCTTATGCAATTGCTTTGCTTGACTGGTGAATAGAGTTAGTTACCTGTGAAAACTTGACTCTTGAAAATCGATTTTGGAAAATACTCAGAGTTTCTTGAGAAATCGATTTCTTTGAGAATGAAGTTTTCTTAAGAAAATCATGGGAAAATCAGATGGTTTCATGATGCAAATGATATGAATGTATGAATGCAGTTTGAAAAGATTTTCTGAGGAATTGGTTGAAAAAATGTGTATTAAGTCAAAATAAATCCTTCACATATTCTGACTGTGGCCATGAATATGTTCAGAGTTTAATTGATTTAATGCACAATACTTTGAAAATATTAGAAATATGATGTGCATTTTAAGATTGCCTAAGAGTGTAGGCTCAATGTGACTGGTAGAGAGATGATGGATCTGGGTCTCGTCCATATTCCGACTAGGGCCGTAAATATGGATTCCACCGAGTTCATCAACTCCCTAAGAGTTGGTGCATGTGCCATTCGTGTACATCTATAGTGCTTTTGAAATAAAATGCATGAATCATATAAACAGAATATTGCATGAATCTAAACTATATGATATGCATCCTAGTCTAAGCAGAAAATTAAATCTCTTATTCCAAAATTTACATTATTACATCACTAAATAAATGAAATAAAAGAATTTTGCAGACTTCAGCTCCTTCTTTTGAATGTTCCTGCCAAACTTGAAATAAGGTTAGCTCAAATATGTGGGTTTTTCCAAGATTTTCCAATAATATTCTGAAATTATTGGATTTAATTGGATATAAATCCTATAATCATGCTTCCATGATATTTGAAATAATGTAAATGCAAGAAATTCAGTGGAAAATAGTTTGAAATTCGAAATAGTGGTCAAAATGACCAAAATACCCCTAATTATAAAGTTATACCTTTAAAATCAGGGTTTTTTGAAGGAAAACTTGGTAAAATTGATATTTCGAAATTCAAATTGAATCAAATGATGATGAAATGCAGTATGAGGCATAATGACATGCTGCTAAACATATTAAGACTGTAAAATCAGAATTTGACATTTTGCAATTTATCCAAAATAACGAATTTCACTTGTTTTTCGCTTGGATTCGGGTCCCGCGGGGCCCTATTTTGATGATATGGCCAAACCGAACCTCAAATGGATTCTAAATTACGCCAAATTCAGTATGAAGCATATTCCTACTCTGATAAACAGCCTAGAATGCTAAAATTCATGAAATGATATGATTTAAATGCTAAAATTTGAAGAAAATCCTAAAAAGGGTGGATTTTGCCTACGGACCCGAACCAAATGCAATGCTTAATATGATAATGCAAGATTTACACCATGAAAACTTCTGATATTTTGCATACTGCTAACGTACCCTAAATGAAACATTTTTTGTTATTACAGCCTCGGGATTTGAGCCATGGTGAGTTCGGTAGCAGGGATTTGGTTCTGACAAAGGTAAAATCAACCTAATCTAATATAAAATGCTAACAAAATAGACAACGGCCATGGAAATTTCTGATATTTAACAGAGCTACTCACGACACCTACAGGGACAACTTTTATGTTCATGACTTTGGCATTTGATCAACATAAACATGGATAAAAATATAACGTTTCATTCCTGAATCGACAGAACAAACAAATGTGACCAAACAGGTGACTGACAAGAAAGATCCGAAACAGATATCACAACGGTTCTAAAAATCACAGGCTTTCCGATTCAAACAGATGACATCTCGTAAATAACATTCACCTTTTACAGATTTGGATTTGGATCAATACCCAAAGAGAACCCGTCCACCTAAGTCGATCCAAAGTCTGAGAGGCCCAAATCAGGCTCTGACACGTGTCCCGCACTCTCTGATTTTTTTAGATACTAAAGAAAATTAGAAAAATCTTAGAAAATCAGGTTAAACACTATACATCCTATCGAGTTCGTAACATCTTTCGGATTGAAAATCGGATCTTCCATGAGGGAGATATCGATTTTACAAGTCATAAGAGACATTTTAAAACGCATCCCGGGTAAAAATAACCCGACTCACCTTTTTGAACGTTTACCACAGTAAACGAATTCAAATCTCTCCGAATTTTTGGCACGTTTCTAGGGACACCTATGGGCGCATTCCATGATTTTTTTGGATTTTTTGACAAATCTTACACGCATGAAATAACGTGTGGACTGACTGACAAAAACAGAGAACTACTGAAACTGAGCAGAATTGAAATAAATGCTTAATTAAACCTAATTAACCTATAAAACATGCTAAATTAATGAAATAAAATACAAATTAAATCTAGCTAAATGCATGAATGTTAAAAATCATCAAGGAAGCACAATCATGTATTTTTATATATGTCATTTTATGAGAATAGCTCAATCCATTCCTCGGATGAGCTCTTTCTTCAAGCGACACATGAATCAAACCAAAGGCATTATCATGGTGAAATCAATAGGAATGGAGGCTTACCTTGTGTTCTCCAATAGTTTTGGAACTCCCAAAATAAGTGGCTACCTTGATAATGGGCTCCAAGGGGCGTGAATCCAAAGGACACCAAGAAAGAAAAAAATGGAATTATGAAGTTCAATTCTCAAACAAGGCTCCCCCTGAGCTGGGCATGGGCTAGGGTATTTGTAGAAATTTTGAAGATTTTCAAAATTCAAACACAGTGAATCTGGACCTTCCATGTGGCGCCATCTCAGGGCATGCCATTTTGATTTTTTGAGAAAATAAAAATAAGAATTTTGTGAGTGAGACACCTCAGCAGGGGAATTTCGAATTTTTCAAAAAGCTTGCTTGATTTTCTCTGCAGGAGTCTCCCAAATGGCGCCACCTCAGAGGATGTCCTCTTGGAGTTTGAAATTCAAAGCTTGGTTTTCCTAGAAGAAGGAGAGATTGCCATGTGGCGCCACCTCAGGGTGGCTCCACACTGCCATGTGTCAGAAGGTATGAGCAGAAGATGCCACCTCATAGGGGTTTGAATTCTACTTTTTCTGATGAAAGGAGAGACTGACATGTGGCGCCATATCAGAGCATCTTCATTGACATATGTCAGAAGGAAAGGCAGAGGATTCAGATGGTGCCACCTCAGAGAGAATTTGAAATTTAAATTTCTGTTTTTTCTAGAGGAAAGGAGAGACTGACATGTGGCGCCATCTTAGGGTGGCTCCTACAATGACATGTGGCAAGAGGGAGGAAAAGGGACACGTGGCACCATCTTAAAAAATGAATTTAGGGAGGACACTTCAGGATTTGCGCCACCTCAGCCTGGAGTTTGAATATTTGAATTGTTGCTTTTTCTGAAGGAGGCAAAAAATGACATGTGTCATTTGCTTTTTCTAAGAAGAGCAGAGAATGGCATGTGTCATTTGCTTTTTCTGAGAAGAGCAGAGAATGACATGTGTCATTTGCTTTTTCTGAGAAGAGCAGAGAATGACATGTGTCATTTGCTTTTTCTAAGAAGAGCAGAGAATGACACGTGTCACTTGCTTTTCTGAGAAGAGCAGAGGGTGACATGTGTCATCTACTTTTCCTGAGGAAAGGAGAGAGTGACATGTGTCACTTACAGGAGACATAATTCAAATGGTGCGACCTCAAGGGAGACAAGCTCTACTTTTTGTGAACAGGACAACACATGACACATGGCATCTCATGGTGACCTTGGAATGACACATGGCACCGGGTGAAGATGGTGGACACTGACACGTGGCATAAAATGAAGAGGATGTCTAATGACATGTGGCGGCATCTTAAGATGGCCCCACACTGACAATTGGCAGATAGATGAGAGGAGAGAGAAAAGACAAGTGGCACCAATCCAGGGGACAAGGCTCCTATATTTTTGGGTTTTTCAAAATTCAAATTTTTCAAAAGAAAAGCCTGTGTGACACCACCTCAGTGTGGGTCCCACATTGCTTCTTTATTGACATAAGGACAAGACAGTAAAACCTCTTTTTGGAATTTTTATAAAATCTGGACTAATTGGTAAAACAGAAATTTTGAAAAGGGTTAGCCCCTGTAGAACGATTTTGTAAAATGAAGATATTTGAAATTGTTGACAAAAAGGCAAAATCTGAGTTGAAGTGGCTAAAATCCATATTGAAAACTATCCAGATCGTTTTCTTGAGGAAATATTTTGAAATTCAGAGTCCTGGGGGTAAAATGGGAAGAATTGATAATTTTGAAGACCCAGGGTTTTGAAATCAATTTTGAAAAGAGTTAAAATTCTAATCTGGATTGAAAATTTTGAAATCAAGAGTTCTGGACCTCGAAATGACATGCTGTGCAGTGCAGTGATATGAAATGCTCATGCAATGATATGCAATGTCATGTCTTATGCAATACGATCTTGAACCAAGACTTGGAGATGTCTGTCTTCTGTCAGGAGTAAAATTTTGAACATCTAAGATAAAAATAGAGAAATTTTGAGAGTTGCAGATGAAATTTAGACTTCTGTAAGGTCCGGGCTCAGAAAATGACCATTTTGTCCTCCGGCGATTTCAAAGGCTGGATGATGATGTTTGGCAGAAATGTTGGGGAGGTGAGTGAAAATTTGTGGTGTTTACATTACTTCACAGCACTTTTGTTTAGATCAGCTAGTCTTGCTTGTTCCTGCTTGAGCTAGCGTTTATCTTGCTTATTGTAGCCTTTGCCCTTTCTTGTTCTTTGCACCCCTACTAGTCTGTTGTGAGACTGACCCATTTTCATGGGCAGGTGGTGAACAGGTTGAGTCAGCTTGCGATGGCATGATGACGCGATGCATTAAAGGCAATGCCCTTTCCTGACGTTGCGCTCCTAGAGACTCTTTTGATAGATGTGGTACAAGGTTTCTTTGAAAGCATCTCTTTTGATTATAACTTTGCATTTCTAAAACTGTATTACCAAAATGTGGTTCTTCTTTTCATTTCAATAAAATATATTTTTGAACTGCAAATCGGTTTGTAAGGGGGAATCTGCTTTTGGTTGTAATGTGCCCAAGGTCTAGGGACTTGTTGTTTTGAACCTGATCTTCCGCTGAACTTCTATTTTAAACTCTGATAAATGATTGATTTCAAAGCTTTCAAACTTTTTCATAAAATGTTTCAAGTCCATGATTTTGGGGCGTTACATTCTGTGTTTCGATGGATTTTCTATACTGCAGTAGAATAATAGAGTTGTATACACCATTGGCAGGGGTCACTTTGACCGCCCTGTTGTGCTAGTCCTACTAGACAATTATCGGGGGGCCTGGAGGCCCAAGGAGAACAATTGATATTACCAGCAACATTTCTACATGTTGCTGCCTTTGCTCCTGGTTATTGGATTTTTGAGATTATCATTTTTGTGAATCTACATGCATTAAACCTCCTGTGCACTGTGTTCAGCATGCTCATTGCTTGATATAATCTTTTGATTAGTACAGTGACCTGAATTTTGGCATTATTCGCATAATCCTTTACTGGTTCGCATCTTCATCGATTCATTAGTTACCTTCTGCATTGGCATCACATCATTGAACATTAACACCTTTAATGTGCATCATCCATTTTGTCCCCATAGCATTAGTCTTTCCCAGCAACATCAATCAATGTTAATGGACGTGTGCCTCGCTAACCTACAGTTTGAACTCCCCCAGTTTGCGGTAATTTTCATTGTGGATTTGATCTGGGTAGGTCTCTAGAGTCCTGGAAATTCTTGGATTGTTTCTTCATCTCAACTGTAACTCTCAAGTATAGTGTTTTCATGTAGTTCCCATTTAAGAACCATAAATGGCATATGGAATTTAGTTTATCCTTGTATCATATTGCCAGACTTTACTTTAGTAATAATTAGTATATATAGTAAAACCCATGTGCCATTCCACCTAAATCTTTTTCTTACTGCGGTGTGTGTGTATACTTAGGGCCACCAAGAAATGGTGCAAATGGTGGGGTGGTTGACAATTGAGGCATCATGATTGTTCCAGCAATATTGAATTATCTGAATTCTGGGTTATTAAAACCAATAGTCCACAACTGCATGTTGCCCCTTTTATCATTGTTTCGACTCACTGTTTTTGATGAGCTCATGTTGACAACATGAATATAAACTTGCGCCAGAGGAGGATATGATTCCACTTGCATTGTGTGTCAAGAATCTTTGTCTTGATCAAAATTATGCTGAACCAGTTCAGATGTTCTGTTTGTATTGTGGGTCACGAGTTCAATGACCAGCTCCAGCAGATGCTCTCTTGTAGGGCACATATTTCAAATTCAGTGCATTGGTAATTGGCACACCATCACCAACATTACATCCACTCATGAGCTTCACCCTCGCTGCACATACCACTTAGTTCATCTTCATTACGCAGCACTTGTTGTTCACTAGCGCACCCCCACACACTCCACCATTAGCATCTCACTAAACACCAACATGTTGCACAGTGTACCATCTCTCTTCACTTGCTGTCATTGCAGCATACCAGTAGTTACAATACCTCTTCCCCCAGCTGACCTTACCTGCTGAACACCATATGCACTTTCAGTACCCTTCACAGCGCCATCTTCATCATCTGTAGCCTCCTAAAACCCAACTCCACTGTTGCACTTACAACTTGCTACAGTCTCTTGCATGCACTTATTATGTCACCCACCTGTAGCCCCATTTGCTGCAGCATATCATCCCCATTTCCAGCTCCTCCATCTGTAACCCACACCCCTTGCAAAACACATTTGCAATTATCACTATCTCCACATCTTGTGCACTGCCCATCACTTGTAACACACCACCTGCACTCTCACAGCCTCCCATTGCTGCACTAACTCCCCAGCACAACAACACTTCACCTTGCTGCCTACTTACACCCCGTGGAACCAACGCTCCACCCTTCACAAGCTCCTCTACCTGAACCCACTGCTTTCACTTCACTATCCAACATACTCAGCAACCACGTTGCTATCACCATCTGCATGCATACACCTAATCACTTGTCCCCTGCACACTGCTGTACACCTTCCCCTCTGCATCTGTATTGCCACTTTCACAACCCAGTGGCTATCCGTCATTCACCACATCGCAGCCCAGCCACCATCTATGTTCTTCTACTGCTGTACTTACAGCAGGTTCACACCTGTTCATCCCTACTTCAGCATACTCTACAGCTACCCTGTTCACTTACAATTGTTTCCTATATTTCCAATTAACCACAACAACTTCATGTCCTCATCCCCCATACTGCCACCAATACTTGTGCACCTGCTATCAGCCACATCCTTCATTCACTTCAACCCATTTTCCTGCATTATCTTTATCCCAGCTCACTCCCTGCATTACCAATACCCCTCTTCATTAGCGATAAGCATTATATGAACATTGTCATACATGTTTCCTTCATTTGCATAGATATAATATATTAGGCAAATACCTATGGATTTTCGTTCAGTCCAAGGCACTAAACATACCTTCTCACATGTGAGTTCTCATTAACCTAATATATCATATATATTCATTTTCTCATGTACATAAACATTTCATCATTTGCATCCTAAATGCAATATGAGATTTTCTTCCATATGCATCTTTGTTATGTGCTAACCTTGTTTTTCAGGAAGTATATGTAAAATGTTAATCTCCTTCTTAGATTAAGGATTTTAACTTCAAATTCAATTTCAAGGTTGTAATAATTAGATATTAATGAGTATTTTAACTTTTCAATATTAAAATAGAATGTATAAGCATGTGAATATCATGAATTACTTGTTTCATATAATTTTCTCTTTTATTTAAAAAAAAATCACAAATGGTGAAACACGAATGGCACGTGCACCTTTCTAATAAGAGGTAATTAATCTTAAGTAAATGATTCACATTTATGGACATAGTCAAAATGTGAACAATACTTAGGATTTTTATCTTTTATGGAATAACATTAGACCTTCACTTAGGTCTCTTTTGAAAATCATCATATTTCCTTAAAATTTTCTTCCTTTATCAGAATTTGATATGTTGATTAACTTAAAATATATTCATGGCCATAGTCAGGATATATTGAAGGTTAATTTCATTTCAAATCCTATAAAGGCACCAAAAATTTATTTCATTCTTTATTAGAATTCAAATATAGACTGTATTATAATACATTTGTGACTATAGTCATGAATGTATTATAGTTTCAATCTTATTTCAATTCTCCTAAAGAATGAAATATGCTTTTCAATTTCAATTTTCAAATTCTTTCAAATCATTCATCATTTAGGATAGAATTGTATTCCTTTTCAAATCATTTTCAGATTATTTTTCCAAAATTCCAAGTGATTTTGAGATAAATTTGTAAGGATATTTCTTATTTCTAAAATCATTTTCAACTTTTATTTATCAATTAAAATTCATCTTTTATTCTCAATTCTATTTCAAATTCTAATTTCCAATTCTAATTTCCAATTCTCATTTCTGAATTTCATATTTTAAAATTCTAAATTTCAATCAAATTCTTTATTTACATTTTTGAGTTCTTTTTCAAGTTCTAAATTTTAAATCCATTTTAAAGTCCAAGTTCAATTCAACTTTGAAATCCCATTCTGATTTCAAATTCTATTTCTAAATCCAGTTTTCAATTCTATTTCAGTATCAATTCCAAGTTCAACTCTTATTTTCCAATTTCAAGTTTTCCTTCTCTAATCTATCTTTGATCTCAGTTAGAATTTCAAATATCCTTTTCAAATTTCAAATTTCAAATTCCAAGTTTAAGTCCAAAATTCAGTTTTCCAAGTCAATTTCAACTTTTGAAACCATTTATTCAAATACTTTTCAAAATCACTTGGAAAATCCAAAAATTCTGAAATATTTCCTCAAAAGCATAGATCTTTGCATGTTCATTGCACAAGCATGATTCTTTGTGCATTTTTAGGATTTCAGAATAATTACTTAGACAAAATTTAGGCAAAGCAAAAGGCATTTATTCGATTCTTGGTTCAATTACCCCTGGTAAAGGCGCCAGGAATGGTTGAACCTCGTACCGACGAGCGAATCCCGTCTCTCCATTTTTTCCCATAAATTTTCAAAAATAAAGGCGAGTAATTTCAAAATCTTTTCAAATAAAGATCAAGTGAGACCTTGCAAAAGAGTTCCTCTCTTCTTTCTTTCTTTCTCTTCTCTCTTCTTTCTTTCTTTTATCCCTTTCAAAAAAGGAAAAGAGGCAAAAAGGAAAGAGAAAAAGGAAAAGAGGAAAAATTTTGCAACGATTATAGTCACAAGGAGAACGAGCTTCTATCGAATGCTCTCCCTAGAAAAAGAGTTCCTTGCGTGATAATAAATACAAAAAATTGCTTTGCAAACTATTCATGAAACACGAGTCCCTTCAAACTCTCCCTAAAAAAGGGGTTCAGCGAACCAACAAAATTGCATGCGAAAAGAATGAGCTCCCTTGAATTCTCCCTGAAAAAAGGGTCCTTAGCAAGAGAAATGATTGATAATTGATTTTGAGCCGATCGGCAGACAAGTTCGACACAAAGGCCAAATCTTGGATGACCAGAATTGGCGAATGCAACCCAAAGGTTGGAAAATGATTGACTTTGATAGAATTGATAACCCAAAGGTTTGCTTTGATAAAAATTGATTGATAAAATTTGATCGACCCGAAGGTCTAGAAATGATTAATTTTGAAAGAATGACCAATATAAATACAAGATTTGGTAAAAGAACCAAAGTGAAGTTGGATTTTGTAAAAGGACCAATTTGAAAATTAGATTTAACCGAACCAGTGTAAAACTAGGTTCGGTAGGAAGATTCGAATCAGAATTCAAATCTTCAAGGGAAAACTAGATGAATTGGATTTTGGAAGAAAATTCGAATCAGAACTCGGATCTTCTAGACCAATTACTAAATTTGCAGGAAAGTTTAAGTAGAAGTTTGAATCTTTAAAGGAAAGCTAGACGAATTGGATTTGGAAGAAAATTCAAGTCAGAACTCTGATTTTCTAGACCAATTATGACATTTGAATTGGATTTGGAAGAAAAATCGAGTCGAAACTCGGATCTTCTAGACCCATTCCAGAATCTAAAGAAAAGCAAATTAGACAAATTGGATTTGGAAGAAAATTTGAGTCGGAACTCGGATCTTCTAGACCAATTCTAGAATCTGAAGGAAGGAAAATTGGATGAATTGGATTTTGGAAGAAAAATTAAGTCGGAACTCGGATCTTCTAGACCAATTCCTGAATTTAAAGGAAAGAAAATTAAACCAATGTAAATTGGGTTTAGAAACATTGAATAGAAAAATAAAATCAGGTTTAAGAGTTACAACCAGTAAAACTGGATTTAGAAAAGTACCAGCACGAGCACTGGATTTTGGAAAAGTACCAGCACCAGTACTGGATTTTGAAAAAAGTACCAACATAAACATTGGATTTTGAAAAATTACCAGCACGAACACTGGATTTTGAAAAAGTACCAGCACAAACACTGGATTTTGAAAAAGTACCAGCACGAACACTGGGTTTTGGAAAAGTTCGGCCAGTGAAAATCAGATTTAAAGAGTTCGACCAGTAAAAACCAGATTTAGAGGGTTTGACCAGTAAAACTGGATTTAGAGAGTTTGACTAGTAAAAACCAGATTTAGAGAGTTCGACCAGTAAAAATTAGATTTAGAGAGTTCGACTAGTAAAAACCGGATTTAGAGAATTCGACCAGTAAGAACTGGATTGAGAAAGTTCGACCAGTAAAAATTGGATTCAAAAAGTTCGACCAGTAAAAACTGGATTGAGAAAGTTTGACCAGTAAAAACTCGATTCAGAAAGTTCGACCAATAAAAACCGAATTTAGGAAGTTCGACTAGTAAGAACTGGATTCAGAGAGTTCGACCAATAAAAACTGGATTCATAAAGTTTGACCAGTAAAACCGGATTTAGGATGTTCGACCAGTAAGAACTGGATTCAGAGAGTTCGACCAGTGAAAACTGGATTTGGAGAGTTCGACCAGTAAAATCGGATTTAGGAAGTTCGACCAGTAAAAACTGGATTCAAAAAGTTCGACCAGTAAAAACTGAATTTAGGGAGTTCGACCAGTAAGAACTGGATTCAGAGAGTTCGACCAGTGAAAACTTGATTTAGGAAGTTCAACCAGTAAAAACCAGATTTAGGAAGTTCGACTAGTAAGAACTGGATTTACGAAGTTCGATAAGTAAGAACTGAATTTAGAGAGTTCGACCAATGAAAACTGGATTCAAAAAGTTCGACCAGTAAAAACCAGATTTAGGAAGTTTGACCAGTGAAAACCGGATTTAGGAAGTTTGACCAGTAAGAACTGGATTCAAAGAGTTCAACCAGTGAAAACTGGATTTAGAGAGTTCAACCAGTAAAAACCGGATTTAGAGTGTTCGACCAATAAAAACTGGATTAAGAGTGTTCGACCAATAAAAACTGGATTAAAAAAGTTTGACCAGTAAAAACCGGATTTAGGAAGTTCAACCAGTAAGAACTGGATTCAGAAAGTTCGACCAATAAAAACTAGATTTAGGAAGTTCGACCAGTAAGAACTGGATTCAGAGAGTTCGACCAGTAAAAACCGAATTTAAGAAAAAGGCTTCATCCGAAGGTTGATTTTGGCAAGACCGGTGAAAATAGTTTTGATAAAAGACTCGACCCGATGGTCGATTTTAAAAAAGATTGGTGTTTTGAAAAGTGCTTGTTGATTGTGATGAGAGATTTTCAATCTTCAGCCTCACGATGACTTGGACAACTATTGGGAGTCTCAGGATTATCCCTTATCCTAAATGGGTAAAAATTTGATGCAAATGCAAATAGATACAAATAAATGCAAAATGCAGATAAATACAAATAGATGCAAATAAATGCAAATGAACGATGAAAGATTTTGTTTGATCCTGCTTGCATACAGGATGTTTTGAGGTAAAAATAAATTTTTAAAAGATGCCCCAGTGTGACTAGGGAGTAAGACATTGAACAAAAGGATAAATAATTGGTATTTGATGAATGCTCTTTGAAGATAACAAGGGAAAGATTGACGTTGCGCTTCTTGATTGACTCGGGAGGTACTCTGAAAGAGGTCACTCCTCGCAAGAAGATATTTTGCAAAAAAAAGATGGTGTCAGGTTATGAGAAAAAAATAGAGAATTTTATTGATGCTTTAAAGAAAGAGACAAATCAAGGGAAAAAATAAGACTACATCATCCCTTTAAAACGACAAAAGCAAGATGGGAGAGCATTGGCATTGTCACTTTTTTGAATGATCAAGGAAAGGCTTGGTGAACACGGTCGACTGATCTTCGTCTTTATCTACCACAAGAAGCTTTTTGTCAATGCAGTCTTGAATGATGTTCTTGAAGACGAAGCAACATTCAGTATCATGCCCCATTGCTTAGTGGAACTTGCAGAAACGATCTTTCCATTTGCCTAGGGTGACTAGAGGATCGACAACCCTTGGAAGTTTGATCATATCTTTTTCGAGCAGGTATTCAAGATCTTCCTCAAGCAGTTGTTCTAAAGGAGTGAATTTGCGGTCATAACCCCAACCATCGCGCTTTATCTTCTCTCAAGTGCTTGGTTTATGCGGGAAGCCAGAAGTCTTGTTATCATGCTTGAGGGCATTAACCTTTCTGCTTTTTATGTTGCTGCTATTGTTTTAGCCCGTGGTGTTGGTTGCGCAAGTGGCTCGCACTTTTCCTTTGGCGTCTGAGCTATTCTTCGAGAGTGTGAGGCTCTCATATACACCATTTTCTATCCCCATTTTTAGCCATTCGATTCGTTCTATTAATTCAACAAAGGATTGCGTCGGGGAGGTAGAGATCAGGCCCCTCAAGGGTTAGGAAAAATTATTTAGGATAACTGACAATGCATGCCCTTCTGATATCGGATCCCTCATTCAATTGCAGATGGATCTCCATCTGTGAATGAAGTCTCTGGCCTTTTCGTCCTCTTTCTGCTTCAAACTACAAAGATGCTTCAAGGTGGGCAAGGCTTTAATATTGAATAAGAATCGTTCAATAAACATGTTGATCACCTTATCGAACTCTCGCAGCTCGATTGGATTGATATGCTGGGAGTATGTTATCGTCGCGAAATTTTTCCCCATCTTCCCTTCCTTGCGGAAGAGAGAGGGAAACGCTTTCGCGATTCAAACTTGACCGGATTTTGGAAATTGTTTTTGAAATACTCACCTTCATTTTGAAAATTGCGGGAAAATCCATGGGATGGGGCTCGACCTGTCGGTACGAGGTTCGACCGTTCCTGCCGTCTTTAACAGGGGTAATCGAACCAAGGACCAAAATTGTGCTTGACTTAGCGAAATTATTGAAGTTATGTTCTATCCTAAATGCACAGAGAATTCAGGCATGTGCTATGAGGTTTTGGAAAATGCAGCTTGGGAAAACATGATGTATTCTTGGAAAATATTTGGAGTTGAAAAGATTCTCTCAGGAAAAAGCTGAAAGTCAATTTCTCAGGAAACTCAGATGAAAAAGATTTGAAATCTCAAGAAAGTTCATAAAGTTGTGGGAAATCATGAATAGTTGAAAATCCTGGGAAAATAGAAGTGATTCTTGAGAAAAAGGTGAACATTTGAAAAGGGAAACACTTCTCAGGAAAACTTAGACTTTGAGAATTTTCTTAGGAAAATGATTCTCTCAGGAAAAAGCTGAAAGTTATGTTCTATCCTAAATGCACAGAGAATTCAGGCATGTGCTATGAGGTTTTGGAAAATGCAGCTTGGGAAAACATGATGTATTCTTGGAAAATATTTGGAGTTGAAAAGATTCTCTCAGGAAAAAGCTGAAAGTCAATTTCTCAAGAAACTCAGATGAAAAAGATTTGAAATCTCAAGAAAGTTCATAAAGTTGTGGGAAAATCATGAATAGTTGAAAATCCTGGGAAAATAGAAGTGATTCTTGAGAAAAAGGTGAACATTTGAAAAGGGAAACACTTCTCAGGAAAACTTAGACTTTGAGAATTTTCTTAGGAAAATGATGGAAATCCTGAGAAAATGGCAAGAAATTCTTGAGAAAAGATGAATAGTTGAAGGAAAAATGCATGTCAGGAAAAGCTTCAAATTTTGAAAGCTTTCTTTGGAAAATGATTGAAATTCATTGGAAAATTCTTTGAAGAGGGAGAATTGAAACTTGGGAAACTGAAATCCTGAGAATCTTGTCCTTGAAACACTTGGAAATTGAGTTTGATCTTTGAGAAAAATTGGAAACTTCTTTTGGAAATCTTAAGAAAATAACCTTTTCCATGGAAAATTGTGGAAAAACTTGACTTGGAAAAACCGATTTTGGAAAATACTCAGAATTTCTTGAGAAATCGATTTCTTTGAGAATGAAATTTTCTTAAGAAAATCATGAGAAAACCAATGATTTCATGATGCAAATGATATGAATGAATGAATGCACTTTGAAAGATTTTCTAAGAAATTTGTTGGAAAATGTGCATTAAGTCAAAATAAATCCTTCGCATATCCTGACTGTGGCCATGAATATGTTCAGAGTTTAATTTATTCAATGCACAATACTTTGAAAACATTAGAAATATGATGTGCATTTTAAGATAGCCTAAGAGTGTAGGCTCAATGTGACTGGTAGAAAGATGATGGATCTGGGTCTCGTCCATATTCCGACTAGGGCCGTAAATATGGATTCCACCGAGTCTATCAACTCCCTAAGAGTTGGTGCACGTGCCATTCGTGAACATCCATAGTGCTTTTGAAATAAAATGCATGAATCATAGAAACAGGATATTGCATGAATTTAAACTATATGATATGCATCCTAGTCTAAGCAGGAAATTAAAATCTTATTCCAAAATTTACATTATTACATCACTAAATAAATGGAATAAAATGAAATTGCAGACTTCAGCTCCTTCTTTTGAATGTCCCTGCCAAACTTGAATAAGGTTAGCTCAAATATGTGGGTTTTTCCAAGATTTTCCAATAATATTATGAAATTATTGGATTTAAATGGATATAAACCCTATTCTCATGCTTCTTTGATATTTGAAATGATGTAAATGCAAGAAATTCAGTGGAAAATAGTTTGCAATTCGGAATTGGGGTCAAAATGACCAAAATACCCCTAATTATAAAGTTATACCTTTAAAATTAGGGTTTTTGAAGGAAAATTTGGTAAAATTGAGATTTTGAAATTGAAATTGAATAAAATGATGATGAAATGCAGTAAGAGACATGATGACATGCTGATGAACACATTAAGACTGTAAAATCAGAATTTGACATTTTGCAATTTATCCAAAATAACGAATTTCGCTTGTTTTTCGCTTGGGTCCTGGTCCTGCGGGGCCCTGTTTTGATATTATGGCTAAACCGAACCTCAAATGAATTCCAAATTACACCAAATTCGGTATGAAGCATCTACCTACTCTTATAAACAGCTTAGAATGCCAAAGTTCACGAAATGATATGATTTAAATGCTAAAATTTGAAGAAAATCCTAAAAATGGTGGATTTTGCCTATGGATCCGAACCAAATGCAATGCTTAATATGATAATGCAAAATTTATACCATTAAAACTTATGATCTTTTTTAGACTGTTAAAGGACCCTAAATGAAACATTTTTGGTTTTTACAGCCTCGGAATTTGAGCCATGGTTAGTTCAGTAACAGGGATTTAGTTCTGACAGAGGTAAAAATCGCCCTAATCTGATTTAAAATGCCAAAAAAATAGAAAACGGCTATCGAAATTTCTGGTATTTAACAGAGCTACTCACTATATCTACATGAACAACTTCCATGTTCATGACTTTGGCATTGGATCAATATAAACACGGATAAAAATATAACGTTTCATTCCTAAATTGACAGAACAGACAAATGTGACCAAACAGAGGACTGACAAGAAAAATCCGATACAGGTATCAAAACTATTTTAAAAATCACAGACTTTCAGATGAAAACAGAGGACACCTCGGAAATAACTTTCTTTTTTTACAGTTTTGGATTTGGAGTAACACACAAAGAGAACCCATAGCCCTAAGTCGATCCAAAATCTCAGAGGCCCAAATCAGGCTCTAACACGTGTCCCGAACTCTCAGATTTTTGTCAGACATTAACATAAATCAGAAAAATCTGATAAAATTAGGTTAAAAATGATACATTTTTCCAAGTTCAGAACATTTTTGGGATCGAAAATCTGATCTCCCATGAGTGAGATATCGATTTTATAAGTCAAAAAAAAAAATTTAAAATGCATCCTGAGTAGTAAAACCCACCTTATCTTTTTGAACGTTTACCATAGTAAACGAATTCAAATGCTTTTGAATTTTTGGCACAATTCTAGGGACACCCAAGGGCGCATTCCATGATTTTTTTGGAATTTTTAATAAAAATAAAATGCATGAAATGACGTGTGGACTGACTGACAAAAACAAAGAACTACTGAAACTGAGCAGAATTGAAATAAATGCTAAATTAATCCTAATTAACTCATGAAACATGCTAAATTAACGAAATAAAATATAAATTAAATCTATCTAAATGCATGAATGCTAAAAATCATCAAGGAAGCATAATTATATTTTTTTGATATATGTCATTTTATGAGAATAGCTCAATCCATCCCTCGGATGAGCTCTTTCTTCAAACGACAACATGAATCAAACCAAAGGAATTATCATCGTGAAATCAATAGGAATGGAGGCTTACCTTGTGTTCTCCAGCGGTTTTGGAACTCCCAAAATGAGCGGCTACCTTGATAATGGGCTCCAGAGGGGCGTGAATCCAGAGGACACCAAGAAAGAAAAAGATGGAATTATGAAGTTCAATTCTCAAATAGGGCTCCCCCTGAGCTGGGCATGGGCTAAGGTATTTATAGAAATTTTGGAGATTTTCAAAATTCAAACACAGTGAATCTGGACCGTCCATGTGGCGCCATCTCAAAGCATGCCATTTTGATTTTTTGAGAAAATAAAAATGAGAATTTTGTGAGTGAGACACCTCAGCAGGGGAATTTGGAATTTTTCAAAAAGCTTGCTTGATTTTCTCTGCAGGAGTCTCCCAAATGGTGCCACCTCAGAGGATTTCCTCTTGGAGTTTGAAATTCAAAGCTTGGTTTTCTTGGAAGAAGGAGAGATTGCCATGTGGCACCACCTCACAGTGGCTCCACTCTGTCATGTGTCAGAAGGTAGGAGCAGAGGAAGCAGAAGATGCCACCTCAAAGGGGTTTGAATTCTACTTTTTCTGATGAAAGGAGAGACTGACATGTGGCGCCACCTCAGAGCATCTACATTGACATGTGTCAGAAGGAAAGGCAGAGGATTCAGATGGTGCCACCTCAGAGAGGGTTTGAAATTTAAATTTCTGCTTTTTCTAGAGGAAAGGAGAGACTTCCATGTGGCACCACCTCAGGGTGGCTCCTACAATGACATGTGGCAAGAGGGAGGAAAAGGGACACGTGGCACCATCTCAAAAAATGAATTTAGGGAGGAGACTTCAAGATTTGCGCCACCTCAGCCTGGAGTTTGAATATTTGAATTGTTGCTTTTTCTGAAGGAGAAAGAAAGTGACATGTGTCATTTGCTTTTTCTAAGAAGAGCAGAGAATGACATGTGTCATTTGCTTTTTCTGAGAAGAGCAGAGAATGACATGTGTCATTTGCTTTTTCTAAGAAGAGCAGAGAATGACACTTGTCAGTTGCTTTTCTGAGAAGAGCAGAGGATGACATGTGTCATTTGTTTTTTCTGAGAAGAGCAGAGAATGACATGTGTCATTTGCTTTTTCTAAAAAGAGCAGAGAATGACATGTGTCATTTGCTTTTTCTAAGGAAAGGAGAGAGTGACATGTGTCACTTGCAGGAGACATAATTCAAATGGTGCCACCTCAGGGGAGACAAGCTCTACTTTTTGTGAACAGGACAACACATGACACGTGGCATCTCATGGTGACTTTGGAATGACACATGGCACAGGGTGAAGATGGTGGACACTGACAGGTGGCATAAAATGAAGAGGATGTCTAATGACATGTGGCGGCTTCTTAAGGTAGCCCCACACTGACACGTGCCAAAGGATGGCTGAAGAGAGAAGGTGACATCTGGTGCCACCTCTAGGTGAATCCTATGCTACACATGGCAGGTAAATGGGCGGAGAGAGAGAAAAGTGGCGCCAATCTAGGGGACAAGGCTCCTATTTTTTTTTGGGTTTTTCAAAATTCAAATTTTTCAAAAGAAAAGCCTGTGTGAAACCACCTCAATGTGGGTCCCACATTGCTTCTTTATTGAAATAAGGATAAAACAACAACTTCTTTTTGGAATTTTCATAAAATCTGGACTAATTGGTAAAACAGAAATTTTTGGAAAGAGTTGGCCCCTGTAGGGCGATTTTGCGAAAGGAGGATAGTTGAAATAGCTGACAAAAGGCAAAATCTGAGTTGCAATTTATTGAAAATCATCCAGATTGTTTTCCTGAGGAAATATTTTGAAATTCAGAGCTCTGGGGGTAAAATGGGAAGAATTGATAATTTTGAATACCCAGGGTTTTGAAATTGATTTTAAAAATAGTTAAAATTCAAATCTGGATTGGAAATTTTGAAATCAAGAGTTCTGGACCTCGAAATGACATGTTGTGCAGTGCAGTGATATGAAATGCTCATGCAATGATATGCAATGCCATGTCTTATGCAATCTTGAACCAAGACTTGGAGATGCCTGTCTCTTGTTAGGGATAAAATTTTGAACATCTGAGATAAAAATAGAGAAATTTTGAGAGTTGCAGATGAAATTTAGACTTTTGCAAGGTTCGGGCTCAGAAAATGATCATTTTGCCCTCCGGCGATTTCAAAGGCTGGATGATGATGCTTGGCAGAAATGTTGGGGAGGTGAGTGAAAATTTGGGGTGTTTACAGATGCCCCTCTTTGCTACTAATCCGGCTTGTGGCCGAGCTTAGTGGCAAAGAAAAACACACCAAATTTGGGCTATTGTAAACACCCCAAATTTTCACTCACCTCCCCAACATTTTCACCAAGCATCAACATCCAGCCTCTGAAATCGTTGGAGGGCAAAATGGTCATTTGCTGAGCTCGAACCTTGCAAAAGTCCAAATTTCATCTGCAACTCTCAAAATTTCTCTATTTTGTCTCAGATAGTCAAAATCTTACTCCTGACAGAAGACAGGAATCCTAAAGTCTTGGTTCAAGATTCTATTGCATAAGAAATGACATTGCATATCATTGCATGAGCATTTCAAATCACTGCACTGCACAACATGTCATTTCGAGGTCCAGAACTCTTGATTTCAAAATTTTCAATCCAGATTAGAATTTCAACTCTTTTCAAAATTGATTTCAAAACCCTGGGTCTTTAAAATTATCAATTCTTCCCATTTTACCCCCAGGACTCTGAATTTCAAAATATTTTCTCAGGAAAACGATCTGAATAGTTTTCAATATGGATTTCAGCCACTTCACCTCAGATTTTTCCCTTTTGACAATTTCGAATATCTCCCTTTTACAAAATTGCCCTACAGGGACCAACTCTTTCCAAAAATTCTTGTTTTACCAATTAGTCCAGATTTTATGAAAATTCCAAAAAGAAGTTGTTGTTTAATCCTTATTTCAGTAAAGAAGCAATGTGGGACCCACACTGAAGTGGTGTCACACAAGCTTTTCTTTTGAAAATTTGAATTTTGAAAAACCCAAAAATATAGGAGCCTTGTCCCCTGGATTAGTGCCACTTGTCATTTCTCTCTCCTCCCATTTCCATGCCAAGTGTCAGTGTGGGGCTACCTTAAGAAGCCGCCACATGTCATCCCATTTATCTACCATGTGTCACCCTATCCATCCTGCGCCATGTGTCATTTCAAAGACTACCAAGAGATGCCAAGTGTCATAGGTTGTCCTGTCTAGAAAAAGTGGAGTTTGTCTCCTCTGAGGTGGCGCCACTTGAAGTGTGTCTCCTGCAGAGGACACGTGTCAACCTCTCCCTCCTTCTAGAAAAGTAGCCTGACACATGTCCTCTCCCTATTTTTTTCAGAAAAGTAGGAGACATGTGTCACTCCTAAATTCCTACAAAAAATGTAGGCTTGTCTCCTCTGAGGTGGCGCCATCTGGAGTGTCTCCTGCAGAGGACACATGGCAAGCTCTCATTTCCTCAGAAAAAGCAAGTGCCATGTGTCGTTTTCTGTTTTCTTCAGAAAAACTAGAATTCAACAGTTCAAAACTCCTCATAGGTGGCGCAAATCCTGAACTCCTACCTTTTTCATCCTGTCTGAGATAGCGCCACATGGCCTGGGCCACCTTCTCTCCCCTTTGCCACGTGTCATCTTCTGCTTCTTTCAGAAAAGAAGGTGACACATGTCTCCTTCTCACTCCTTCAGAAAAAGTAGAGGACACATGTCCTCTCCCTACTTTTTCAGAAAAGTAGGAGACACATGTCACTGCCCTCTTTTTCCTCCCTCTTGCCACATGGCATTGTAGGAGCCACCTTGAGGTGGCGCCATATGTCCATCCTCCATTCCTCCAGGGCCAACCTCCATTTGAAATTCGAATTCTCCTCTGAGGTGGCGCCATCTGAAGAACCACTCCAGCAGGCTGACACTTGGAACCATCCTGGACTGCCACATGTCTAGATCTCCTTTCACCAGAAAAAGCAAAATTCAAATTCCTCTGAGGTGGTGCCTTCTGAGCCCACTGCTCTGTCCTTCTGACATGTGTCAAACACCTTTTGAGGTGGCACCATTCCAGGACTCCACTTGGCTCCATTTTCATTTTTTATTTTATTTTTAATAAAGGTAGCCCACCATGAGGTGGCGCCACCTGAGGACTCCCTACAAAAGGTGAGTTTGAATTTCAAATTCCAAGAGAGCACCCTCTGAGGTGGCGCCTTCTGGGAGCTCCCTGCAGAGAGAATCAAGCAAACTTTTGAAAAATTCCAAATCCCCCCTGCTGAGGTGTCTCACCCATAAAATTTCCATTTTTTTATTTTTCTCAAAAATTAAAACACCTTTTGAGGTGGCGCCACCTGAGGGCTCCCTGCAAAAGACAAATTCGAATTTCAAACCCCTCAGATGGCACCCCCTGAGATGGCGCCACATGGAGGGCTCAGATCCAGCCTGTTTGAATTTCAAAATTTTTCAGAAAATTTATAAAAACAAGGGTTCACGCCCAGCCTAAGGGGATCATTTTTTAAGCTCTTGTGAACTTGGAAAATCCGACCTAGCCTTCCTAGAATCAGATTTTGAACTGTGGAAATCGTGCCCCCTTTGGCGCATTGAAGAAGGTGGAGTAGAGCTCTTGCTGTTGCCAATTCGATTCCAACAGAGGTCGATTTTTGTGAACCATCTGAAGCCCGGAGCGAAGAACGAAGGAAGCTCGTGATAGCCGCCCCTTTCAAGAGCTCCTACGCTGCGTAACAAAGCAAGGTGCACTTCTTTTCCCCTTGATGTGATTCTATAATCCGAATCGGGAGTCGTTTGAAGAAAGAGCTCATCCGAGGGATGGATTGAGCTATTCTCATAAAACGACATATATAAAAATGTTTTGTTATGCTTCCTTGATGATTTTTAACATTCATATAGTTAGATAGGTTTAATTTGCATTTTATTTCATTCATTTAGCATATTTCATGAATTAATTAGGATTAATTTAGCCTTTATTTCAATTCTGCTTATTTTCAGTAGGTCTCTGTTTTTGTCAGTCAGTCCACACATCATTTCATGCATTTGTTTTTTATTAAAAATCTCAAAAAAAATCACGGAATGCTCCCTTAGGTGTCCCTAAAATTTTGCCAAAAATTCGGAGCCATTTGAATTTGTTTACTTCAGTAAACATTCAAAATGGCAAGTCGGGTTTTGTTACCCGGGATACGTTTTGAAAATCATTTTCCGACTTGTAAAATCGAGATATCCCTCATGGGAGATCCGATTTTCGATCCGAAAGATGTTCTGAACTCGGGAGAATGTCTCGTTTTTAATATGATTTTTTAAGATTTTTATGATGTTTTTTATGTCTGACAAAAATCCGAGAGTTTGGGACACGTGTCAGAGCCTAATTTGGGCCTCTGAGATCTTGGATCAACTTAGGGCTATGGTTTCTCTTTGTGTGTTGCTCCAAATCCGAAACAGTAAAAAGTGAAAGTGGTATCCGAGATGTCCTCTGTTTGAATATGAAAGCCTGTAATTTTTAGAACAGTGTTGACCCCTGCTTCGGATTTTTCTTGTCAGCCCTTTGTTTTGCTACATTTGTCTATTCTGTTAGTTTAGGCAGAAATAGTTATATTTTTATCTGTGTTTCCGTTGATCAAATGCCAAAGTCATAAACATGAACGTTGTGCATGTAGGTGTCGTTCATAACTCTGATTAATTTCATAAATTTCCATGGCCGTTTTGTATTTCTTTAGCATTTTCATCAGATTAGTGTGATTTTTACCTCTGTCAGAACTAAATCTTTGTTATTGAACTCACCATGGCTCAAATCCCAAGACTATAAAAACCAAAAATGTTCCATTTCGGGTCTTTTAGCAGTCTGCAAAATATCAGAAGTTTCCATGGTGTAAATCTTGCATTATCATATTAGGCATTGCATTTGGTTCGGATCCATAGGCAAAATCCACCATTTTAGGACTTTCTTTGAATTTTAGCATTTAAATCATATCATTTCGTGATTTTTAGCATTCTAGGTTGTTTATCAGAGTAAGTAGATGCTTCATACCGAATTTGGTGCAATTTGGAATCCATTTGAGGTTCGGATTAGCCATAATACCAAAACAGGGTCCCGCAGGACCCGGATCCAAGTGAAAAACAAGCGAAATTCGCTATTTTGGATAAATTGCAAAATGCCAAATTCTGATTTTACAGTCTTAATGTGTTTAGCAACATGTCATCATGCCTCATACTGCATTTCATCATCATTGGATTCAATTTGAATTTCGAAATCTCAATTTTACCAAGTTTTCCTTCAAAAAACCCTGATTTTAAAGGTGTAACTTTAATTTTAGGGGTATTTTGGTTATTTTGACCCCAATTCCGAATTTCAAACTGTTTTCCACTGAATTCCCTGCATTTACATCATTTTAAATATCAAGGAAGCATGAGAATAGGGTTTATATCCAATTAAATCCAATAATTTCATAATATTATTGGAAAATCTTGGAAAACCCCACATATTTGAGCTAACTTTATTTCAAGCTTGGCAGGGACATTCCAAAGAAGGAGCTGAAGTCTGCAAATTTCTTTTATTTCCTTTATTTAGTGATGTAATAATGTAAACTTTGGAATAAGAGATTTAATTTCCTGCTTAGACTAGGATGCATATCATATAGTTTGAATTTATGCAATATCCTGTTTCTATAATTCATGCATTTTATTTCAAAAGCACTATGGATGTTCACGAATGGCACGTGCACCAACTCTTAGGGAGTTGATGGATTCGGTGGGATCCATATTTACGGCCCTAGTCGGAATATGGACGAGACCCAGATCCATCATCTTTCTACTAGTCACATTGAGCCTACACTCTTAGGCTATCTTAAAATGCACATCATATTTCCAAAGTTTTCAAAATCATGTGCATTAAATCAATTAAATTCTGAACATATTCATGGCCACAGTCAGGATATGTGAAGGATTTATCTTGACTTAATGCATATTTTTCCAACAAATCTCTTAGAAAATCTTTTCAAAGTGCATTCATTCACTTATGTCATTTGCATCATAAAATCATTGATTTTCTCAAGATTTTCTCAAGAAAACTTCATTCTCAAGAAATCGATTTCTCAAGAAATTCTAAGGTTTTTCAAAATCGGTTTTCCAAAGACAAGTTTTTCCACAGTTTTCCCAGGAAAATGATATTTTCTTAAGATATTCAAAAGAGTTTTCCAATCTTTCTTCAAGATCCAAAATCGATTTCCAAGTATTTCAAAAGGTAAAATTCCCAGGATTTCGATTCCCCAAGTTTTGAATTTCCTTCTCCAATGAGTTTTCCTATAAATCTTCCATCATTTTCCTAAGAAAACTCTCAAAGTCCAAGTTTTCCTAAGAAGTGTTTCCCTTTTCAAAAGGTTCATCTTTTCTCAAGAATCACTTCCATTTTCCCCGGATTTTCAACCATTCATGATTTTCCCACAAGTTCATGAAATTTCCCGTGATTTCGAAAACCCTTTTTCACATGAGTTTTCCTGAGAAATTGACTTTCATACTTTTTCTTGAGAAATTCTTTTCAACTCCAAATATTTTCCAATCATACATCATGTTTTCCCAAGCTGCATCTTCCAAAATCTCATAGCACATGCCTGAATTCTCTGTGCATTTAGGATAGGACATAACTTTGATAATTTCGCTAAGTCAAGCATAGTTTTGGTCCTTGGTTCGATTACCCCTGTTAAAGGCGGCAGGAACGGTCGAACCTCGTACCGACAGGTCGAGCCCCATCCCATGGATTTTCCCGCAATTTTCAAAACGAAGGCGAGTATTTCAAAAACATTTTCCAAAATCCGGTCAAGTTTGAAGCGTGAAAGCGTTTCCCTCTCTCTCTTCCGCAAGGAAGGGAAGACGGGGGAAAAATTTCGCGACGAGAACAGGTTTGGCGACCGTGATGGGACCTGTCCTTGTCTGACCTAAATTATGCTTGACTTAGTTCAATTATCAAAATTATGTTCATAAAATGTCAGCTCTTTTACTTTCAATATCATGTGAGCCTAGGAGCCTAGATTCTGACCCAGCTGACATTGAATGCATATAGCTTAGGCATGGTTTGGTAGGACCATATTGAGGAGATATTTTCATGCTCACATAGACTTAGGTCTAAATACAATCCTCCTCAATTTAGGATCTGAATGCAAACAATGTATGCTTCTTCAAAATTTTCAAAATCTATCTCTCTAGGACTTAGAGCCCTCTATTTCTTGCATGTGATCATTTTTCAAAACCTCCAATTACCTATCATTACCCGGTCTTCACGTTGCTGGGCTCTCTTCCAGAACCATAGTTCGGGACAGAGCCTCACAACTGGGCCAACTATTTGGGTTAACACCCCCCTACCACGTACCGCGGGCCACAGTTCGAAGTATATCGGTAGGCGCTCAAGGATGTTGGAAAACCTTACCTTAGAACCGGAGTTGAAATTCTATGCCACGTACCTCGGATTTCGATTCGGGTATATCGGCATAACTGGATTGGACAAAGATGATCTGAACTTAGAGTTAGGATTAAAGTCCTACAGCTGTTTTGAAATTGATGCATCTAGAGTCAGCCTTTTAGGGAGTGCCGAATGTGCATAAATGTTTGTGCAGGATGTGATTGTATGATTTCCTTAATTTTTTATATTTCCCAATGTTTTCCAACTTCTTAGGCCTTTTTCAAAACATCTTTATTTTCCACAAGATGTTTTCTCAAACCCTGGATGATTTCCTTAAATATCCAATTTCTTTCAAAACTCTAGGCGATTTTCCATTCTACCTTTTCTACTGGATCTCAAATTTCTAGCTGCATTTTTATCCTGCCTGCAAAATTTTTCAAAATTTCTCACAGTTTTCTAAGTCTCATTCTGAGTCTTTCTCTGTTTCCAGTTCGATGGCATCCAGTCAAGTCGATCCTATCTTTCCTAAAGGTCACATCTCTTTCGAGGTGCGACAAGGTCGTCCTGAACATCGAGCCCTTAGCACCGGAACTTTCATTCCCCGGTGGTATTATTCCTGGCTAAAGAGCTTTTCCCGAACGTTCCCGGACCATTTGAGCGAGTGCGGATTAGAGCTGGCATCAGCAGTCGGAAAGCAGACCATCAATGGCAACCTGATCCACGCAATGGCGGAGCGATGGAATCCTCGGACGTGTACCTTCTGGTTCCCGTGGGGAGAGATGACTGTTTTAATGGATGAATTTTCAGAAATCATGGGGTTGCCAGAACCAGCTGGTCGACCAAGCGACCCATTAGAGCATCAATTCCTTATCAATGTCAAGGGTTTGGACCCCCGAGACTCCTTAGCTCGTATGACAGGCCGCCGATCCTGGCCCCTGATCCAGTTAGAAGGAAATGAATATGTTGACCTACTTGAGTTGTACCGCCAGTACGGGACCTTCGTCGAAGTCAACTCGCTTTCAAGAACAGCTAAAGAAAGGATTCAGAATGCAATGGTTCTATGCACTGTAGGACTGTCCCTTTTCCCAGATGGACAGAACTACATGGACATCAGGATAATCCAACTTATGAGAAGATGGGGAAGTCAGCAAACCAATCGCCTCTCTATAGCCATGGCAGCGCTCGCCTTCCTTTATCGAGGTCTGACTCGATTCTCACTTGGAGAGTCCATTTTAGTTGAAGGATGCATCTACGCACTTCAGTCCTGGTTTTTCTAACACGTTCCAACCCGAGCAAGCTCTTTCAGATACAATGGTCAAGAACTCCTTCCGGTGGCGCAGTACCGGTCTATGATCAACAACATTCAAGAAGATGACGTAGTTTGAGACTATTTTGATCGGCAGTTGTCTCCTCCCAGATATACCTATGCTTATGGCAAGCGGTTCAAGTTGCTAGGACCATTCTTCTGCACTTACTACCAACCAGAGAGATGTGTTCGGCAGTTCTCCCAGAGGCAGCAGTATGTCGAAGCCCGACTGTTATCAGGAGTTATGGCAGAGTTTGATCTCACTTCCGCACAATGGTCCGGGGCATATCATTCTGCCCGCTACGGCTGGGATTCCTTTGTCTCTCTTAAAATCTTTCCTGGTCCTAGGGTGTCTGCCGACTATCGTGAATGGTGGCAAATCGTCTGTCCTCCCCCTCTTTGTCAAGATCAATAAAATCTTATTCTTCTCATTTTAATAAAATTCTCTTTCTTTCTATTGTGGTTTGACGATCTCGCCTAGGTAACAAGGCATATTTTCGTTGTTTATTTCTTTTGCAGAAGGAATGACAACACAATTGTCGTGATTCCCACGACGACTCAGTCCCTAGTAATGAGACATCTTTTCCAAATTGTCTACCATATTTTCGGCAAATATTTCTTCCAAAAGCTAATTCCTTCATAATCTAATCCGGTCTTTGCCCTGCAGAGAGCATCCATACCATTTGATGGTTGAGACAAGATCAGGCAAAAGAACCACGGCATCCCAGTACTCGTCAGCCTTGGAAGAAGAGATGAGTTCCCCTCGATCTGAGAAGAGTCGAGAGCAGCTGCAAGAAGACGATGGCATATACCCTCAAATGTATGCCATGTTTAGAAAAATGATGAACAAAATGATGAATGAGCAGCCCGGGACCAGCTCAGAAAGAAATCCATTCAGAGAAAAGTTCCATGGTCGTAGGAGTAAGAAGGCTCCCAAGAAGCAGATCCAGCTAGAAGAGATTTCAGATGAATCAGATTCCACTGAAAACACAGATGAAGAATATGAGGTGCCTCCGACATTTCAGAAGCGCGGCCAAAGTAAAAACCGCAGATCAAAGAGCAGAGATAAAGAAGAGCCTTTGCAAGCGCAGTTTAAAGAAATGGCCTGAGTTGTCAAAGATCTGCAAGCCCGCGACAAGGGCAAGAAAGTCTTCACCAGTGAGGACTTCTATGACGGCTTAGAAGGGGATGACGATCTGGAGAATCTCCCCCGTAAATTCATCAAATTCAATGGTTCTGGCGACCCAAAAGCTCATCTCGCCACCTTCTTCGCAGAATGCTCGAGGTTCAGAAGGGATAACTGAGCATTGTTTCTATGCTTCCCCCGCAGCTTGGAAGGAGTTGCAGCCAAATGGTATGCTGAGCATATCAACCCCATCGAGCTCAAGGAGTTCGACAAAGTTGTGAATCTCTTTATTGAACGCTTCTTGTTCAACACAGAAGCGCTGCCTACACTTGGTCATCTCTGCAATTTAAGGCAGAATGAGAATGAAAAAGCACGGGACTTCATTCACAGATGGAGATCAGCCTGTAATAAGATGAGAGATCCTATCTCGGAAAGGCATGCATTGTCCTTAATCCTCAACAATTTCTCGCAGCCGTTAAGAGGATTAATCTCCACAGCGCCGTCCAGGACCTTCATTGAGCTGACTGAACGAGCCGAATGGCTCGAGCTGAGTGTGGAAAATGGAGTCTATGAAGGCTTCACCTTTTCCAAGAACAACTCCCATGGTGAGTAGAAGAAGAAAGCTCACTTCACTTATTCTTCCAGCAACAACAACAAAGGCCAAAATCGACACAAAGGGCAGAAGAAAGATTACTGCTACGGCACAGGCAGTTCGAACAACAAGGACCAGAAAGCAAAGCCTGCTCCTCAGTACAGCAAGCCTCCTCAGCAGGATCAAGGGCCAAAACTGCGTGAGAAGACCAAACATGAAGGATGGAGTTACGACAAAAAGTTTACTCCTCTTGACCAATCACTCGAAGATGTGCTCGAGTACATGCTATCAAAAGAGATGGTTAAGTTGCCCAGATTGGCCGATCCCCCTGTGCCCATGGGAAAATGGAAAGATCAGTTCTGCAAGTTCCACAGGACAGTGGGACACAACACCGAGAACTGCTTTGTTCTCAAAAATATCGTACAAGATCTCATTGAAAAGAATCTATTGGTAGAAGGAGAAGAAGAAGAGAAAATGGACATTCTCAATCACCCCTTCCCTTCACACACCACAGCAGTAGTGTCTGCACAGCCATTTCTGCCGCATGAACATATCAAGCCATGTTCTGCGCAAGATCTTCAAGTTCAGCATCAGGTGACGGTGCTACAACAAGCAGCTCCAGATTCCAAGAAGATGGACTTAATTTCAGCATTCGACAAAATGAAAGTTTCGGAAGCACCTGTGAAGTCAGTTCCCAAGTCAAAGGGAACTCCTGACTTCTTCAAGCAAATTATCAAACCCAGGCTGGAGAATTCAAGTCAGAAGCCTCTGACCGCTTTATCCAATGTCTCCATCCTTGACTTGGCCAAGAATTCTAGCAAGCACCAGCAAGTACTGGATGATTTACTCAGGAAAATCAAAGTTAAGCCCAGTACCACTCCTGAAGACATGGCACAGATTGTGAACTCCGCCATGACCAATGCACCAATCACTTTTTCGGATGAGGACCTTCCAAAGCCTCATTCCTTTCACAATAATGCTCTTTACATCGTCGTTCGAGTCAGAGGAATGACAGTACCGCATGTGCTGGTCGATGGAGGCAGTAGCCTCAACATATGTCCCGAAATGACCGCAAAGGCATTAGGGATCAAGGACGAGGAATATATTCCGGATCCCATCACTATCTATGGGTTTGACAATCATGGTCAAACGGCCAAGGGCAAGATATTCCTAGAGGTGTTCATTAATTATTCAGTGCATTCAGTCCTTTTCCACGTGGTTAATGTACCACCAACCTACAACTTGCTGCTCGGAAGGACATGGATTCACAATGCTAATGCAGTGCCTTTCACCCTACATCAATGTGTGAAGTGGTCAAAAGGTGGAATGATTACCACAATACTGGGAGAAGACCCAGAAGAGAGGCTCCCGCAGCCCATGATTCCTCGGCCATCATTCAATGCAGATATTCCCAGCATCAGGGAAAGCGAAGAGATCAATCTCGGAGAGAATCGAGAAATACTTCAGGCACCATCAGAGTATCTCTGCACACAGTAGCCACGACACGATGGAAAGGCCCTCAATTCTTCAAGGTTGGAGGTCGAATCGACTACAGCACCATTAAGAATCATCCCTTGTTCCCTCAATTCATGAAGTCAAAAAAAGGGATTCGATTTACTCCTGAAGCATGGCTATCAACCCTTCAAGGGACTCGGCAAGAATGAAGATGGCCGCATCGAGCCAATGATCCAGAAACATCGTCCCCACAGAGCAGGACTAGGGTTCTCCGGAGGAAGCTCGTCAAAGAAGACTGTTTTTGTCAAAGGGGCACAATGAAGACCATTTGTTATTTTCTTTCTATTCTTTTCCAAATAAGTGTCTCATTTTACCAATGTCAGTGATTAATTCAATCAATAAAATTCCAAGTTTCTTTGTCTATCCGGATTCCATCTACTCCCTTTCTGTCTGTCTCATCATTTTATAATTCAATGCCATTTTATGCATGGTTCTCCTCAAATGATTGCTTGTCTTACTATAGGCCAATTTGCCTGAACCAGATTTTTCTTCTCCAAAATTTCAGAATGACTTCTCGGACAATCAAGAAGCTCGTTCTTAATCCCAAGGCCTTTCAGAAGCCGACAGCAATTCACAGAATCAAAGCAAGCACCGGAAATGATAAGATTGCAAAGCAGTCAGATGATTGTGCAGAATATGATCAGTCTCTTCAGGAATTACCGGAGTTCGCCGCTGTTCAGAAGCAAGATGAACCATCTCCTCTAGTACAAGATCCAACTGAAGGTGTCAATATCGGTTCAGAGGAAGATCCAAAAATTCTCCAGATCGGAACCAGTCTGAGTCCAGAAGAAAAGAAAAGGCTTACAGATTTTCTCAAGCAGCATGAAGAAGTGTTCGCATGGACATATGAAGACATGCCGGGCTTAGACCCCAAATTAGTCGAACACCGTCTTGTCTTAAAGCCGGATGCTAAGCCAGTCAAGCAGAAGCTGAGAAAAATGGATCCCAGAATAGAACAAGTCAAAGAAGGACTTGAAGATTTGCTCAAAGCAGGATTTATTCGAGCTATTGACTACCCAGATTGGTTAGCCAATATCGTCGTTGTCCCAAAGAAAAGCGGCAAAGTAAGGATTTGCATAGACTTCAGAGACCTCAATAAGGCAACTCCAAAGGATGACTATCCACTTCCAAGCATCGATCTTCTAGTTGATAGCACGGCAGGACATGCCATGTTCTCTTTCATGGACGGATATTCCGGCTACAATCAGATTAAGTTGGCCGCCCACGACCAATCAAAAACTTCCTTCACTACGCCATGGGGCACTTTCTGCTATACGGTTATGCCTTTTGGGCTCAAGAATGCTGGAGCAACGTATCAACGGGCAATGGTTGTCATCTTCCATGATCAGATGCGCAAAATCATGGATGCGTATGTTGATGATATTCTCGTGAAATCTAAAGAGGAAGAAGATCACCTCGAAGCACTTGATCAAGTCTTTAAAAGACTTATTCTTTACAAGTTAAGGCTTAACCCGCAAAAATGTGTCTTTGGAGTCGAATCAGGCAAACTGTTGGGTTTTCTGGTCAGCAAAAAGGGAATTGAAGTTGACCCGGCCAAAGCCAAGGCTATCATTGATATGCCACCCCCGAAGAATCTCAAAGAGCTACGTAGCCTTCAAGGACGTATGCAGTCAATCCGGCGATTCATTTCTAATTTGGCGATGAGATGTGAACCCTTCAATCACTTACTCAGAAAAGGAGTTAAGTTCGAATGGGGACCAGAGTGCCAGCAATCGTTCGATCGAATCAAGAAGTATCTTCTTAATCCTCCCATCCTGAAGCCGCCAGAATTGGAAAAACCTCTTTTGTTATACATCTCAGTCAATCAAGTCGCATGCGGCGGATTCTTGGCGCAATACAAAGAAGGCAGCCTGATAGAACATGCCATTTATTACGTGAGTAAGACTTTCATAGATTATGAGAAGAGATACTCTCAAATAGAGAAGACCTGCCTAGCTCTGGTATGGATGTGTCAGAAACTAAGACACTACCTGCTAGCATCAGAAGTCAAAATTTTGTCTAAACTCAATCCTCTCAAATACATCTTAGAGCAGCCTTTCCTCAGCGGACGAGTAGCAAAATGGCAAGTCTTACTAATGCAGTATGACTTAGAATATGTCTCGCAGCAATCAATCAAAGGCCAAGCAATTGCAGATCAATTGGCGGATTTTCCTCTGGCCGAAGAAGTGAAAGCCGAAGATGACTTTCCTGATGAGCAAATTTGCAATATCCAGCAATTTCCAGTCTGGAATTTATTTTTCGATGGTTCCAAGAACATGGCCGGAATAGGCATCAGAATTTTATTAATCACTCCTGAGAAGGAGATGATTCCATTTTCCCTCAAGTTAGATTTTCAATGTACTCACAACATGGCTGAGTATGAATCCCTGATTCAAGGTCTAAAGATTCTACTAAACTTCAATGTTAAGAGAGTGCATGCCTATGGCGACTCATTACTCGTTGTTAATCAAGTTCGAGCCGAATGGCAGGTCAAAGATCAGAAGCTATTTCCCTATCAGAAAATTGTTTCAGCTCTTATCAGCAAGTTTGAAGAATTCCAGCTCTTCCATATCAAGAGAGATTTTAATCAAGTGGCCAATAGCCTAGCCAGTTTAGGCTCCATTATGGCATTCAAGAATGGAGAATCTTGTCGCTCTTTTGAAATTGGCAGACTTGACCAACCTGCTTTCATTCCAGCGGAACAAGTAAACCAGGCTGAGCAAAGGAAGAAGCCTTGGTATTACAACATCAAAACTTTCATAGAAACTGGCGAATTTCCTCCAGAACTCTCAAAGAAAGAGCAGCGAGCAATCCAGCGTATGTCTACTCGATACTTCATTTTGGCCAATGTCCTCTATCGTCGTGGATTCAGTTCAGAGTATTCCAGATGTTTAGATGAAGACGAAGCCAAAGAAGTCGTGCGAGAAGCACACGAAGGCATCTGTGGTGGCCACGTCGGCTACCAAACCCTTGTCAAGCAAATCATTAGAGCAGGTTACTACTGGAAGACTATGCAACAAGACTGTTATCATTATGTGAAGAAGTGTGTGCAATGTCAAATACATGCACCTTCTATCCATGCACCGGCAACTTATTTACAGTCTGTTGTCTCTCCATGGCCATTTTCTATGTGGGCCTTCGATGTCGTAGGTCCCATCACTCCTTCAGCTTCAAATGGCCACAAATACTTCCTTGCCGCAATAGAATATTTCACCGAGTGGGTAGAAGCCATCAGTCTCCGCACAGTAGAAGGCCGACACGTGGTCTCTTTTATTCACAAGAACATCCTTTGCCGTTTCGGCATCCCGCATGACATTGTGTCAGACAACGGCAGTCATTTCAAGAATGAAAAGATGAAGACATTCTGCTCAAAATTCAAGATCTATCACCATTTTTCCGCTCCATATTATCCTCAAGGGAATGGTCAGGCAGAGGCCACCAACAAGATTTTAATTCGTATCTTGGAGCAAACTGTGGAAACAGGCCGTGACTGGCATGAGAAGATCCACGATGCATTGTGGGCCTATCAGACCACCATTCGTACACCAACGAATGCTACCCCATCAGAACTGGTCTATGGAACAGAAGTAGTATTGCCGCTACACGTTCAGAAGCCCGCTTTGAAATTTGCTTCACTTCTGGAATTACCTCTTGATCAATACCAGCAGCAACGACTAGTGCAGCTAGACTTACTCGACGAGAGAAGATTAAAAGCAGCAGAGCATGCTCAATCCTATCGCCAGAGAGTAGCCAGGAAATATGCGAAATCTATCATCGAAAGAAGATTCAAAGTCAATGATTTAGTACTTCGATCCACAGCTTATCTCAAGCATCGTCCCGGCGGCAAATGGTCGCCAAATTGGGAAGGTCCCTATGTTGTCAAAGAAGCATTACCCCGCAACTCATATCGACTCATCAATACCGATGGGGTAGAATTGCCAGATCCTATCAATGCTCGACACTTGAAAAAGTTTTATACTTGAAACATTTATCCTTCTCTTGTAATCCTTCCTGTTCTTTCAAATAATGATCCAATTTTCTTTCCCAGTTACACTGGGCATTTTAAAATTTTGTTCTATATGCAGGCAGGATAAACAAATTCTTCATTTCATGCACATGTGCATTCATATGCATCAATTCATATTCATTTGCATTAACAACAATCTGGTCAGTATTGGGATTTCAACAAACAGTCCCATCACGATTCTTAATGATTCAAAATCGAAAGGTCATCACCAATACTGAACCAAAACTCAGCGCTCGAACTGGTATTATTTCAAAATCCAGTACTCAAACTGGCACATTTTCAAAATCCCAATTTTCAGAAAACCGAGTTCCGACTCGGGTTTTTTATTTAAATCATGTTCTTTTGTTGATCAGGGTTCCGACTCGTGATCTCATTACCTCGTTCAAGCTCAGATTCGAGCTCTTCATTTTTCTCTGTTGATCCGAGTTCCGACTCGTGATCTCATTATCTTATTCGAGCTCAGATGCGAGCTCTTCATTTTCTTCTGTTGATCCGGGTTCCGACTCGTGATCTCATTACCTCATTCGAGCTCTTCATTTTTTTTTTCTCTGTTGATCCGAGTTCTGACTCGTGATCTCTCTACATCATTCGAGCTCAAATGCGAACTCTCCATTTTCCTTTGTTGATCCGGGTTCCGACTCGTGATCTCTCTACTTTATTCGAGCCTTGACTCGATTTCTTCATTTTCCTTTGTTGATCCGGGTTCCGACTCGTGATCTCTCTACTTTATTCGAGCCTTGACTCGAACTCTTCATCTTCCTTTGTTGATCCGGGTTCCGACTCGTGATCTCTTTACTTTACTCGAGCCTTGACTCAAATTCTTCATTTTCCTTTGTTGATCCGGGTTCCGACTCGTGATCTCTCTACCTTATTCGAGCCTTGACTCGAACTCTTTATTTTCTTTTGTTGATCCGAGTTCCGACTCGTGATCTCTATACCTTGTTCGAGCTCACATTAGAGCTCTTCATTTTCTTTTGTTGATCCGAGTTCTGACTCGTGATCTCTATACCTTGTTCAAGCTTTGATTCGAGCTCTTTATTTTCCTTTGTTGATCCGGGTTCCGACTCGAGATCTCTTCGAGCTTGTCATCCTCTTTTGTTGATTCGGGTTCCGACTCGTGATCTCATTACCTTACTCGAACCCTAAATCGAGTTCTTCATTTTCTTTTGTTGATCCGGGTTCCGAATCGAGATCTCCTTATCTTATCCAAGCTCTAATTCGAGTCCTTCATTTTCCTTTGTTGATCCGGGTTCCGACTCGTGATCTCATTATCTTATTTGAGCTCTGATTTGAGCCTTTCATTTTCTTTTGTTGATCCGGGTTCCGACTCGAGATCTCTTTAGTTACTCGAGCCTTGACTCGAGCTCTTCATTTTCTTTTGTTGATCCGGGTTCCGACTCGGGATCTCTCTATTCATTTAAGCTCAGATGCGAGCTCTTCATTTTCTATTGTTGATCCGGGTTCTGACTCGTGATCTCTGTATTTTATTCGAGCTCTGACTCAAACTCATCATTCTCCTTTTGATTAGTCCAAGTCATTTCAATCATCAAAGTCTGTCAATTGCTTAAATTTGACATTTTGCCCTCCAAATTCCAATTTAAATCTTCGAATCATGCAATTCTTCAATTTCAACCTACGGGTCACTCAATTCTCAAATTTTTGACCTTCGGGTCATCCAATTCTCAATTTCGACCTTCGGGTCACTCAATTCTTCAATTTCGACCTTCGGGTCAATCAATTTCCATGTTTCGACCTTCGGGTCATGCAATTTCCAATTTTTGACCTTCAAGTCAATCAATTTCCAATTTTCAACCTTCGGGTCACCCAATTTCCAATTCTCAATTTCAATTTCCAATTTTCAACCTTCGGGTCAATCAATTTCCAAATTTCGACCTCTGGTCAAATTAATTCTCAATTTCGACCTTCGGGTCACACAATTTCGACCTTTCGGTCAACCAATTCTCAATTTCGACCTTTTTGGTCAAATCAATTCTCAATTTCGACCGTCAGGTCATCCAATTTCGACCTTTGGGTCATTCAATTCTCAACAACCAATTTTCCAATTTCCAATTTCGACCTTTGAGTCAATCAAATCTTAATATCCAATTTCAAATCATTTTCTCTTGCGAGAGACCCTTTTTAGGGAGAGCACGAGAGAGCTCGTTCTTTTCGCATGCTATCCAATTCGTTCACTTAGCTCCTTTTTAGGGAGAGTTTGAAGGGACTCGCGTCTTTGTGAACCGTTTGCAAAACAATTTCCAATTTCACACAAGAAACCCTTTCAAAGGGAGAGGCTCGACGGAGACTCGCTTTTCTTGTGACCCCCCAATTTCATACTAGGCCATTTTCGTCATGAAAGACCCTCTTTGCAGGGACAGTGTGATGAACTTGTTCCTTTCATGACCCAATTTTCAGACCTCACTATTATCGGCCCCCTTTCCATAAGAGAAGCCTAATATTAGGGAGCTTTGACGAAAGCTCAATTTCTCTTCGAAAGTTCGTTTTGCAAACACCTCCTCTTTAGGGAAGAGAGGAGTATTTCCCATTTCCCATTCAGGTAAGGGCTAAGCCTGAGTCTCTCTTTTTGGGGAAAAAGAGAGGAGAATTTTCGTCGCGGATGTGTTGAGCCGGATTTCAAATACTCATTTTCACCAAGGATTTCAAGAAAATTTAGTCAATTTGTCAAATTATTTGTTGATTTCAGAATCTTTATTGCACTAATCAGTTTACCTTCAGCATTACTTCCAAAAGAGTGAAGCTTTTGCGAAAAGAGATTCAATCTTCAAATTCTTTCTATTTGGCCAACCAAAAGGATGAAGGATAACTCCTCGATATGGCCAACAAAGAAAATTCAATATTTTGCAAAGCCATAGATGATTGATAGTGATCGCAGTCAATGGCACATTTTTAAAGGCTATTCTTGTAAAATGAGGCAGTGGAAATATCCTGAGCGCTAGAAAAGAGAGCTTTTACCCAAGCCCCGTTTCCTCAAAATCACCTAAGCTGCAATTAAATATCTGCAAAAGGGATCTCTCACCTGTCGTCAAGATGAAGGCGAATTAGGCGAGTAGACCTCCGGGGCCAAAGAAGATTCGAAACATATCCAAGATGACGGAGTTTGTGACGGATCCTTCCAGGGAAAGTCCAAAGCACTGTCAAGATGAAGGCAGATGCGATGAACCTCTCGACAATCCCTAAAAGATATTTAATTTCAGCTATCATCCAAAGATCTCCAAACCCATCGTCCAAGAAGGATCGAAACATCTCCAAGATGAAGGAGTTTGTGACGTACCCTTTTCCCAAAAGAGAGAAAGAGAGGAAAAAGAGAGAGAGAAAAAGTCAGAACATCTCCAAAATGAAGGAGAATGTAGCAAAAAACTCAAGAGAGTCAAAAGAGTGCAGAAAGATTATCATGAGAGAAGCTCCCAGGATATCAAACTGCCAAATTTATCAAGAATCCTCTTTAACTTTGTGAAATTCTATTATCAATATTCTTTCATCAATTGCTTTCATAATATCAAATTCTCTTTCTTGTTCATATCAAGGAAATTGATAGCTTCCTTGAAGAAGGTCAATTGCAAACAATTTGGGTTTCCAATTTCGATTCTACGAAGTGAACCTTGTTTGGAGGTAATGCTTTGGGTAGAAAAGAAAGAATATCTTTGCAGCCATGTGCAACATTTTCAAAAACTTGGAATCAACAACAAAATTCTCAATATTTTGATAATATTTTCTAGCTATCCTGACGTGAAGTGAGAGCTCGATATCCGTCTTCGATGCATCCTGACACCAATTTTAAATCCCTCCTAAGGACTTGATTCCTTCCCTTCTTTGAGAGCATGAACTCTCAGATTGCACACTTCCCTGTGTCCCCACTGTCCCACCATAGACAGTCCCATTTCGATTCGAGGTCGAACCACCAATCATTTTCTCGCAAAAGGCAATTTCAAAAGCTGATTTTAGTCTCAGCAATGAGACGCCCAAAACCAATCCCTTTACAAGCTTTAGGGACCCCATTTTCCTTCCTTTTGCAAAACCCCTGTCGGATTTACTGTGCAAAATCCGAAGGTTCCATCATGGTCTCTTCCTTCGAGGATTCCATTTCATTTTCCGCCCGATCAGGATAAGGGTACAAACCTGAGCCTCAACCAATGAGGTATTTCCATTTTCCGCCCGATCAGGATAAGGGTACAAACCTGAGCCTTAATCAAAGAGGTATTTCATTTTTCGCCCGATCAGGATAAGGGTACAAACCTGAGCCTCAATCAAAGAGGTATTTCATTTTCCGCCCGATCTGGATAAGGGTACAAACCTGAGCCTCAATCAAAGAGGTATTTCATTTTTCGCCCGATCAGGATAAGGGTACAAACCTGAGCCTCAATCAAAGAGGTATTTCATTTTCCGCCCGATCAGGATAAGCGTACAAACCTGAGCCTCAATCAAAGAGGTATTTCATTTTCCGCCCGATCAGGATAAGGGTATAAATCTGAGCCTCAATCCAAAGAGGTATTTCATTTTCCGCCCGATCAGGATAAGGGTACAAACCTGAGCCTCAATCAAAGAGGTATTTCTTCTTCCGCCCGATCAGGTTAAGGCTACAAACCTGAGTCTCATTTCAATGAGATATTCCATTCCCCAATCAGGTCAAGGGCCAAAACCTGAGCTTCGTTCCATGCGAGGTATTTCTGTCCCATCCAGGTCAAGGGCATAAACCTGAACTTCGCTCTCATAGAGCAAATCTTTCCTCTTCATTCTTCGTTCCATATCTACCATCTTCTTCGGGCTAATTTCTTCACACCCAGTCAGATCCTTCTAACTGGGGCATTTTTTTTTATATAGCCCAAATTTGGTGTGTTTTTCTTTGCCACTAAGCTCGGCCACGAGCCGGATTAGTAGCAAAGAGGGGCATCTGTAAACACCCCAAATTTTCACTCACCTCCCCAACATTTCCACCAAGCATCAACATCCAGCCTCTGAAATCGTTGGAGGGCAAAATGGTCATTTGCTGAGCTCGAACCTTGCAAAAGTCCAAATTTCATCTGCAACTCTCAAAATTTCTCTATTTTGTCTCAGATAGTCAAAATCTTACTCCTGACAGAAGACAGGAATCCTCAAGTCTTGGTTCAAGATTCTATTGCATAAGAAATGACATTGCATATCATTGCATGAGCATTTCAAATCACTGCACTGCACAACATGTCATTTCGAGGTCCAGAACTCTTGATTTCAAAATTTTCAATCCAGATTAGAATTTCAACTCTTTTCAAAATTGATTTCAAAACCCTGGGTCTTCAAAATTATCAATTCTTCCCATTTTACCCCCAGGACTCTGAATTTCAAAATATTTTCTCAGGAAAACGATCTGGATAGTTTTCAATATGGATTTCAGCCACTTCACCTCAGATTTTTCCCTTTTGACAATTTCGAATATCTCCCATTTACAAAATTGCCCTACAGGGACCAACTCTTTCCAAAAATTCCTGTTTTACAAATTAGTCCAGATTTTATGAAAATTCCAAAAAGAAGTTGTTGTTTTATCCTTATTTCAGTAAAGAAGCAATGTGGGACCCACACTGAGGTGGTGTCACACAAGCTATTTTTTTGAAAATTTGAATTTTGAAAAACCCAAAAATATAGGAGCCTTGTCCCCTGGATTGGTGCCACTTGTCATTTCTCTCTCCTCCCATTTCCATGCCAAGTGTCAGTGTGGGGCTACCTTAAGAAGCCGCCACATGTCATCTCATTTATCTACCATGTGTCACCCTATCCATCCTGCGCCATGTGTCATTTCAAAGACTACCAGGAGATGCCAAGTGTCATAGGTTGTCCTGTCTAGAAAAAGTGGAGTTTGTCTCCTCTGAGGTGGCGCCACTTGAAGTGTGTCTCCTGCAGAGGACACGTGTCAACCTCTCCCTCCTTCTAGAAAAGTAGCCTGACACATGTCCTCTCCCTATTTTTTTCAGAAAAGTAGGAGACATGTGTCACTCCTAAATTCCTACAAAAAAGGTAGGCTTGTCTCCTCTGAGGTGGCGCCATCTGGAGTGTCTCCTGCAGAGGACACATGCCAAGCTCTCATTTCCTCAGAAAAAGCAAGTGCCATGTGTCGTTTTCTGTTTTCTTTAGAAAAACTAGAATTCAAAAGTTCAAAACTCCTCATAGGTGGCGCAAATCCTGAACTCCTACCTTTTTCATCCTGTCTGAGATAGCGCCACATGGCCTGGGCCACCTTCTCTCCCCTCTGCCACGTGTCATCTTCTGCTTCTTTCAGAAAAGAAGGTGACACATGTCTCTTTCTCACTCCTTCAGAAAAAGTAGAGGACACATGTCCTCTCCCTACTTTTTTCAGAAAAGTAGGAGACACATGTCACTGCCCTCTTTTTCCTCCCTCTTGCCACATGGCATTGTAGGAGCCACCCTGAGGTGGCGCCACATGTCCATCCTCCATTCCTCTAGGGCCAACCTCCATTTGAAATTCGAATTCTCCTCTGAGGTGGCGCCATCTGAAGAACCACTCCAGCAGGCTGACACTTGGAACCATCCTGGACTGCCACATGTCCAGATCTCCTTTCACCAAAAAAAGCAAAATTCAAATTCCTCTGAGGTGGCACCTTCTAAGCCCACTGCTCTGTCCTTCTGACATGTGTCAAACACCTTTTGAGGTGGCACCATTCCAGGACTCCACTTGGCTCCATTTTCATTTTTTATTTTATTTTTAATAAAGGTAGCCCACCATGAGGTGGCGCCACCTGAGGACTCCCTACAAAAGGTGAGTTTGAATTTCAAATTCCAAGAGAGCACCCTCTGAGGTGGCGCCTTCTGGGAGCTCCCTGCAGAGAGAATCAAGCAAACTTTTAAAAAATTCTAAATCCCCCCTGCTGAGGTGTCTCACCCACAAAATTTCCATTTTTTTATTTTTCTCAAAAATTAAAACACCTTTTGAGGTGGCGCCACCTGAGGGCTCCCTGCAAAAGACAAATTCGAATTTCAAACCCCTCAGATGGCACCCCCTGAGATGGCGCCACATGGAGGGCTCAGATCCAGCCTGTTTGAATTTCAAAATTTTTCAGAAAATTTATAAAAACAAGGGTTCACGCCCAGCCTAAGGGGATCATTTTTTTAGCTCTTGTGAACTTGGAAAATCCGACCTAGCCTTCCTAGAATCAGATTTTGAACTGTGGAAATCGTGCCCCCTTTGGCGCATTGAAGAAGGTGGAGTAGAGCTCGTGCTGTGGCCAATTCGATTCCAACAGAGGTCGATTTTTGTGAACCATCTGAATCCCGGAGCGAAGAACGAAGGAAGCTCGTGATAGCCGCCCCTTTCAAGAGCTCCTACGCTGCGTAACGAAGCAATGTGCACTTCTTTTCCCCTTGATGTGATTCTATAATCCGAATCGGGAGTCGTTTGAAGAAACAGCTCATCCGAGGGATGGATTGAGCTATTCTCATAAAACGACATATATAAAAATGTTTTGTTATGCTTCCTTGATGATTTTTAACATTCATATAGTTAGCTAGGTTTAATTTGCATTTTATTTCATTCATTTAGCATATTTCATGAATTAATTAGGATTAATTTAGCCTTTATTTCAATTCTGCTTATTTTTAGTAGGTCTCTGTTTTTGTCAGTCAGTCCACACGTTATTTCATGCATTTGTTTTTTATTAAAAATCCCAAAACAAATCACGGAATGCGCCCTTAGGTGTAAAATTTTGCCAAAAATTCGGAGCCATTTGAATTTGTTTACTGCGGTAAACATTCAAAATGGCAAGTCGGGTTTTGTTACCCGGGATACGTTTTGAAAATCATTTGCCGACTTGTAAAATTGATATATCCCTCATGGGAGATCCGATTTTCGATCCGAAAGATGTTCTGAACTCGAGAGAATGTCTATTTTTTAAAATGATTTTTTAAGATTTTTCTTTTTTTTTTTTAGTCTGACAAAAATCCAAGAGTTCGGGACACGTGTCAGAGCCTAATTTGGGCCTCTGAGATCTTGGATCGACTTAGGGCTATGGTTTATCTTTGTGTGTTGCTTCAAATCCAAAACTGTAAAAAATGAAAGTGGTGTCCGAGATGTCCTCTGCTTGAATCTGAAAGCCAGTAATTTTTAGAACAGTGTTGACCCCTGCTTCGAATTTTTCTTGTCAGCCCCCTGTTTTGCTACATTTGTTTGTTCTGTTAGTTTAGGCAGAAATAGTTATATTTTTATCTGTGTTTCCGTTGATCAAATGCCAAAGTCATAAAAATAAAAGTTGTTCATGTAGGTGGCGTTCATAACTCTGATTAATTTCATAAATTTCCATGGCCGTTTTGTACTTCTTTAGCATTTTTCATCAGATTAGTGTGATTTTTACCTCTGTCAGAACTAAATCTCTGTTATTGAACTCACCATGGCTCAAATCCCGAGACTATAAAAACAAAAAATGTTCCATTTCGGGTCTTTTAGCAGTCTGCAAAATATCAGAAGTTTCCATGGTGTAAATCTTGCATTATCATATTAGGCATTGCATTTGGTTCGGATCCATAGGCAAAATCCACCATTTTAGGACTTTCTTTGAATTTTAGCATTTAAATCATATCATTTCGTGATTTTTAGCATTCTAGGTTGTTTATCAGAGTAAGTAGATGCTTCATATCGAATTTGGTGCAATTTGGAATCCATTTGAGGTTCGGATTAGCCATAATACCAAAACAGGGTCCCGCAGGACCCGGATCCAAGTGAAAAACAAGCGAAATTCGCTATTTTGGATAAATTGCAAAATGCCAAATTCTGATTTTACAGTCTTAATGTGTTTAGCAACATGTCATCATGCCTCATACTGCATTTCATCATCATTGGATTCAATTTGAATTTCGAAATCTCAATTTTACCAAGTTTTCCTTCAAAAAACCCTGATTTTAAAGGTGTAACTTTAATTTTAGGGGTATTTTGGTTATTTTGACCCCAATTCCGAATTTCAAACTGTTTTCCACTGAATTCCCTACATTTACATCATTTCAAATATCAAGGAAGCATGAGAATAGGGTTTATATCCAATTAAATCCAATAATTTCATAATATTATTGGAAAATCTTGGAAAAACCCACATATTTGAGCTAACTTTATTTCAAGCTTGGCAGAGACATTCCAAAGAAGGAGCTGAAGTCTGCAAATTTCTTTTATTTCCTTTATTTAGTGATGTAATAATGTAAACTTTGGAATAAGAGATTTAATTTCCTGCTTATACTAGGATGCATATCATATAGTTTGAATTTATGCAATATCCTGTTTCTATAATTCATGCATTTTATTTCAAAAGCACTATGGATGTTCACGAATGGCACGTGCACCAACTCTTAGGGAGTTGATGGATTCGGTGGGATCCATATTTACGGCCCTAGTCGGAATATGGACGAGACCCAGATCCATCATCTTTCTACTAGTCACATTGAGCCTACACTCTTAGGCTATCTTAAAATACACATCATATTTCCAAAGTTTTCAAAATCATGTGCATTAAATCAATTAAATTCTGAACATATTCATGTCCACAGTCAGGATATGTGAAGGATTTATCTTGACTTAATGCATATTTTTCCAACAAATCTCTTAGAAAATCTTTTCAAAGTGCATTCATTCACTTATGTCATTTGCATCATAAAATCATTGATTTTCTCAAGATTTTCTCAAGAAAACTTCATTCTCAAGAAATCAATTTCTCAAGAAATTCTAAGGATTTTCAAAATCGGTTTTCCAAAGACAAGTTTTTCCACAGTTTTCCTAGGAAAATGATATTTTCTTAAGATATTCAAAAGAGTTTTCCAATCTTTCTTCAAGATCCAAAATCGATTTCCAAGTATTTCAAAAGGTAAAATTCCCAGGATTTCGATTCCCCAAGTTTTGAATTTCCTTCTCCAATGAGTTTTCCTATAAATCTTCCATCATTTTCCTAAGAAAACTCTCAAAGTCCAAGTTTTCCTAAGAAGTGTTTCCCTTTTCAAAAGGTTCATCTTTTCTCAAGAATCACTTCCATTTTCCCCGGATTTTCAACCATTCATGATTTTCCCACAAGTTCATGAAATTTCCCGTGATTTCAAAAACCCTTTTTCACATGAGTTTTCCTGAGAAATTGACTTTCATGCTTTTTCCTGAGAAATTCTTTTCAACTCCAAATATTTTCCAAGCATACATCATGTTTTCCCAAGCTGCATCTTCCAAAATCTCATACCACATGCCTGAATTCTCTGTGCATTTAGGATAGGACATAACTTTGATAATTTCGCTAAGTCAAGCATAGTTTTGGTCCTTGGTTCGATTACCCCTGTTAAAGGCGGTATGAACGGTCGAACCTTGTACCGACAGGTCGAGCCCCATCCCATGGATTTTCCCGCAATTTTCAAAATGGAGGCGAGTATTTCAAAAACATTTTCCAAAATCCGGTCAAGTTTGAAGAGCGAAAGCGTTTCCCTCTCTCTTTTCCGCAAGGAAGGGAAGACGGGGGAAAATTTTCGCGACGAGAACAGCTATAAAATAAAAATGCCCCAGTTTAGAAGGATTTGACTGGGTATAAAGAAATTAGCATGAGGAAGATGGTAGATATGGAGAATGAAGAGGAAAGATTTGCTTTATGGGAGTGAAATTCAGGTTTTTGCCCTTATCCTGGATGGGACAGAAATACCTCGCTTGGAATGAAGCTCAGGTTTGACCCTTGACCTGATTGGGGATTGAAATATCTCATTGAAATGAGACTCAGGTTTGTACCCTTAACCTGATCGGGTGGAAGATGGAATACCTCTTTGAATGAGGCTCAGGTTTGTACCCTTATCCTGATCGAGCGGAAGATGGAATACCTCTTTGAATGAGGCTCAGGTTTGTACCCTTATCCTGATCGGGCGGAAAATGGAATACCTCTTTGAATGAGGCTCAGGTTTGTACCCTTATCCTGATCGGACGGAAAATGAAATACCTCTTTGAATGAGGCTCAGGTTTGTACCCTTAACCTGATTGGGCGGAAGATGAAATACCTCTTCGACGGAGGCTCAGGTTTGTACCCTTATCCTGATCGGGCGGAATATGAAATACCTCTTTGAATGAGGCTCAGGTTTATACCCTTATCCTGATCGGGCAGAAAATGGAATACCTCTTTGAATGAGGCTCAGGTTTATACCCTTATCCTGATCGGACGGAAGATGAAATACCTCTTTGAATGAGGCTAGGTTTATACCCTTTTCCTGATCGGGCGGAAAATGAAATATTGGAAGGTGAATAAGACAACTTTTCTTGAAGATGAACGAGGCGATGAAAATGGAATTGTAAGAGGCAATTTTGGAAGATGATCAAGACGATCCGGTGAATTTTTCATCAGTGTGAAATGTGAATAAGGTAAGGGGTAAGACGACTCTTTTGACAATGCAAAAGATGGATATGGCAATCTTTTGACGAGAATAAGGTAACTCTTTCGGCAACGCGAAAGAAAGACAAGGCAAACTCTTTCAGAGAAGAGTAAGGCAACTCTTTTGAAAACGCAAAAGATGAATAAGGCAATTTTTCCAACGAAGAATAAGGCAACTCTTTCGACAATGCGAAAGATGAACGCTGGCAATTTAAAGAAACAAGGCGATTCTTTCGATAACGCGAAAGATGACAAAGGCAATCCAAAGGAACAAGGCGATTCTTTCGACAACGCGAAAGATGACAAAGGCAATCCAAAGGAATAAGGTGATTCTTTCGACAACACGAAAGATGATAAAGGCAATCCAAAGGAACAAGGCGATTCTTTCGACAACGCGAAAGATGATAAGGCAATCCAAAGGAATAAGGCAATTCTTTCGACAACGCAAAAGATGACAAAGGTAATCCAAAGGAACAAGGCGATTCTTTCGACAACACGAAAGATGATAAGGTGATTCAAAGGAGAAAGGCGATTCTTTCGACAATGCGAAAGATGAATAAGGTGATCCTTTTAGAAAGGAGAAGGCGAGTCTCTCGATAAAGTGAAAGATGCTAAAGGCCATCCTTTCAGAGAGAATGCTAATCTTTCAACAACGTGAAAGACAATAAAGGCTATCCTTTCGGAGATAAGGCTAATCTTTCAACAATGTGAAAGGCGACAAAGGAAAATCTCTCGAAGGGGTCAAGATACATCAATATGGACATCAAGCTCTCACTTAACGTCAGGATAGCTAGAAAATATTGTCAAAATGTTGAAAGATTTGTTGATTCAAAGTAATTGAAAATGATGCTCATGAAAATATTCCTTCTTTTCTACCTGAAGTATTACCTCCAAACAGGATTGACTTCATAGAATCAAAATTTGGAATCCAAATTACTTGCGATTGACCTTCTTCAAAGAAGTTATCAATTTCCTTGATATGAACTGGAAAGAGAATTTGATATTATGAAAGCAATTGCCGAAAGGATATTGATAATAGAATTTTACAAACTTATAGAAGATTCTTGATAGGTTTGGCAGTTTGATATCCTGAGAGCTTCTCTCATGATAATCTTTCTGCACTCTTTTGGCTCTCTGGTGTTTTGGCTACATTCTCCTTCATTTTGGAGATGTTCTGACTTTTTCTCTCTTTCTCTCTTTTTTGGAAGGGTACGTTACAAACTCCTTCAACTTGGAGATGTTTCGATCCTTCTTTGACGATATTGGCTCATGGGTTAGAGATCTTAGGATGATAGCGGAAATTAAATATCTTTTGGGGATTGTTGGGAGGTTCATCACATCTGCCTTCATCTCGACAGTGCTTTGGACTTTCCCTGGAAGGATCCGTCGCAAACTCCATCATCTTGGAGATGTTTCAAATCTTCTTTGGCCCTGAGGGTCTACTCGCTTAATTCGCCTTCATCTTGACGACAAGTGAGAGATCCCTTTTGCGGATATTTAATTGCAGTTTAGGTGATTTTGAGGAGACAGGGCTTGGATGAATTCTCTCTTTTTCTAGCGCTCAGGATATTTCCACTGCCTCATCTTTACAAGAATAGTCTTTAAAAATGTGCCATTGACTGCAATCAATATCAATCATCTATGGCTTTGCAAAACATTGAATCTTCTTTGCTGGCCATATCGAGGATTTATCTTCCATCCTTTTGGTTGGCCAATAGAAAGAATCTGGATTTTGAATCCTTCTTCACAAAAGCTTTGCCCTTTTGGAAGTAATACTGAAGGTAAACTGAGGTAAAAATTTATGCAATAAAATTCTGAAATCAACAAGTAATTGATTGACAAATTGACAAAGTGTTCTTGAAATCCTTAGTAAAAGAGATCGCTTGACATCCGAGTTGACACATCCCTGACGATGGTACTCAACTTTGAGGGTGAATCCAATACGAAGTTGGAATTTTGAAGGTAAGTCATGGCGTAATGCTAGATTTTGAAAGACCATCTGAATCAGGATTCAGGTTTTTACAAGGAAAGTTGGAATATTCGAGTCAAAAACTCGAGCCTCCGAAGGTAAGCTAGTTTGGTTTCTAATGGGATGAAGTTCGGGTTGAAACCCAAATCTTCAAAGGAAAAACTAGGCCAATTCAGATTTTTGAGTTGAAGCTCAAATATTCAGAGGAAAGTTGGAAAGTTCGAGTCGGGGCTCGAATCTCAAAGGAAAACTGAGAAGTTCAGATTTTGAAGGAAAGAAAACTTGAGTTAAAACTCAAATCTTCGAAGGAAAGCAGGAAAGTTTGAGTCAGGGCTCGAATCTCGAAAGGTAACTGGAAAGTTTAGGTCTTGAAGGAAAGAAAACTTGAGTTAAAACTCAAATCTTCAAAGGAAAGCTGGGAAGTTCGAGTCAGGGCTCGAATCTCAAAGGAAAATCTTTATTCAGAAGATTGAATTTTTGAAAATCGATAGGGCGAGAGCTGAGATTGAAAGTTTTGAGAATGGCCAGTTCGAGGACTGGATTACTTGATTTGCAATGAAAAAGACCATCATATTCAGATGTATGTGGTCTGATTTTCAGGATTAACCCCTTATCCTGAACGGAGATATGAATAGAAATTCGAAAATCATGGAAAATGATTCAGGTTCATCCCTTAACCTGAAGGAAAAAAAAAAGGATGCAAATTTAATGCAAAATGAAATGCAAATGCACATGAAATGTAAATGAATGCAAAATTAATGCAAGTGGGTGCATATACATGCAAAATGAGAGATTGGTTTATCCTGCCTGCATAAAGAATGTTTGAAAATGAATTTTCAAAAGATGCCCAGTGTAACTGGGAAGAGGGAATAAAATTTAAAGAAGGCTCTCTGCAGGACTCTACAAGGCAAAGATAGGATCAAATTTTGAGGAAAATTTTTAGATTTTGAGAAAAATATAGTAGACCATTGGAAGATTATCCCATTACTAGGGATTAAGTCGTCGTAAGGATTACGACAATTGTGTTGTCATCCTTTTGCAAGGGAAATAAATAACGGAAAATGTGCCTTGTTACCTAGGCGAGGTCGTCAACAACGAGGAAAACACCATTTTGAAGGAAAGAGATATTTGGAAAAATAATCCGCAAACGAATTTAGAATAAGGAGAAGGCAAGTGAGTAAACAATTTTCACCACAATAATCAAGGTATGCCTGAGGAAAATAAGATGAAGAATTTTGCAAATAGACAAAATGATTGAAAATTCAATGAGAGAAAACATATGATTTTGAAAAATTGCAGACAGGATGAAAATGCAGCTGGAAATTCGAGATCCAGTAGAACGAAAGAAAAAAAAATCACCTGGAGTTTTGAAAGAAATTGGATATTTGGGAAAATCTTCCAGGGTTTGAGAAAATAAAGGGAAAAGATGAGAAATATGGATATTTGAAAATATTTTGGGAAAATGTAAGGAAATAGAGGTAATATACAAACAATCACATCCTGCACAAACATTCATGCACATTCAACACTCCCTAAAAGGCTGACTCTAGATGCATCATTTTGAAAACAGCTGTAGGACCCTAATCCTAACTCTAGGTTCAGATCATCTTTGTCCAATCCAGTTATGCCGATATACCCGAATTGAAATCCGAGGTACGTGGCATATAATCTCAACTCTGGTTCTAAGGTAAGGTTTTCCAACATCCTTGAGCGCCTACCGATATACTTCGGACTGTGGCCCGCGGTACGTGGTAGGGGGGTGTTAACCCAAATAATTGGCTCAGTTGTGAGGCTCTGTCCCGAACTAGGGTTCTGGAAGAGAGCCCAGCAACGTGAAGACCGGGTAATGATAGGTAAGGGAGTTTTAAAAAAAATGATCACATGCAAGAAATAGAGGGCTCTAAATCCTAGAGAGATAGCTTTTGAAAACTTTGAAGAAGCATACATTGTTTGCATTCAGATCCTAAATTGAGGAGAGTTGTGTTTAGACCTAAGTCTATGTGAACATGAAAATATCTACTCAATCTGGCCCTACCAAACCATGCCTAGTCTATATGCAATCAATGTCAGCTAGGTCAGAATCTAGGCTCCTAGGTTCGCATGATATCAAAAGTAAAAGAGCTGACATTTTGAGAACACAATTTTGATAATTAAACTAAGTCAAGCACAATTTTGACCAGACAAGGACAGGTCCCATCTCGGTCGCCAAACCTGTTATCGTCGCGAAATTTTTCCCCATCTTCCCTTCCTTGCGGAAGAGAGAGGGAAACGCTTTCGCGATTCAAACTTGACCGGATTTTGGAAATTGTTTTTGAAATACTCTCCTCCGTTTTGAAAATTGCGAGAAAATCCATGGGATGGGGCTCGACCTGTCGGTACGAGGTTCGACCGTTCCTGCCGCCTTTAACAGGGGTAATCGAACCAAGGACCAAAATTGTGCTTGACTTAGCGAAATTATTGAAGTTATGTTCTATCCTAAATGCACAGAGAATTCAGGCATGTGCTATGAGGTTTTGGAAAATGCAGCTTGGGAAAACATGATGTATGCTTGGAAAATATTTGGAGTTGAAAAGATTCTCTCAGGAAAAAGTTGAAAGTCAATTTCTCAGGAAACTCAGATGAAAAAGATTTGAAATCTCGGGAAAGTTCATAAAGTTGTGGGAAAATCATGAATGGTTGAAAATCCTGGGAAAATAGAAGTGATTCTTGAGAAAAAGGTGAACATTTGAAAAGGGAAACACTTCTCAGGAAAACTTAGACTTTGAGAATTTTCTTAGGAAAATGATAGAAATCCTGAGAAAATGTCAAGAAATTCTTGAGAAAAGATGAATAGTTGAAGGAAAAATGCTTGTCAGGAAAAGCTTTAAATTTTGAAAGCTTTCTTTGGAAAATGATTGAAATTCATTGGAAAATTCTTTGGAGAGGGAGAATTGAAACTTGGGAAACTGAAATCCTGAGAATCTTGGCCTTGAAACACTTGGAAATTGAGTTTGATCTTTGAGGAAAATTGGAAACTTCTTTTGGAAATCTTAAGAAAATAACCTTTTCCATGGAAAATTGTGGAAAAACTTGACTTGGGAAAACCGATTTTGGAAAATACTCAAAATTTCTTGAGAAATCGATTTCTTTGAGAATGAAATTTTCTTAAGAAAATCATGAGAAAACCAATGATTTCATGATGCAAATGATATGAATGAATGAATGCACTTTGAAAGATTTTCTAAGAAATTTGTTGGAAAATGTGCATTAAGTCAAAATAAATCCTTCGCATATCCTGATTGTGGCCATGAATATGTTCAGAGTTTAATTGATTCAATGCACAATACTTTGAAAACATTAGAAATATGATGTGCATTTTAAGATAGCCTAAGAGTGTAGGCTCAATGTGACTAGTAGAAAGATGATGGATCTAGGTCTCGTCCATATTCCGACTAGGGCCGTAAATATGGATTCCACTGAGTCTATCAACTCCCTAAGAGTTGGTGCACGTGCCATTCGTGAACATCCATAGTGCTTTTGAAATAAAATGCATGAATCATAGAAACAGGATATTGCATGAATTTAAACTATATGATATGCATCCTAGTCTAAGCAGGAAATTAAAATCTTATTCCAAAATTTACATTATTACATCACTAAATAAATGGAATAAAATGAAATTGCAGACTTCAGCTCCTTCTTTTGAATGTCCCTGCCAAACTTGAAATAAGGTTAGCTCAAATATGTGGGTTTTTCCAAGATTTTCCAATAATATTATGAAATTATTGGATTTAAATGGATATAAACCCTATTCTCATGCTTCCTTGATATTTGAAATGATGTAAATGCAATAAATTCAGTGGAAAATAGTTTGCAATTCGGAATTGGGGTCAAAATGACCAAAATACCCCTAATTATAAAGTTATACCTTTAAAATTAGGGTTTTTTGAAGGAAAATTTGGTAAAATTGAGATTTTGAAATTCAAATTGAATCAAATGATGATGAAATGCAGTAAGAGACATGATGACATGCTGCTAAACACATTAAGACTGTAAAATCAGAATTTGACATTTTGCAATTTATCCAAACTAACGAATTTCGCTTGTTTTTCGCTTGGGTCCGGGTCCTACGGGGCCCTGTTTTGATATTATGGCAAAACCGAACCTCAAATGGATTCCAAATTACACCAAATTCGGTATGAAGCATCTACCTACTCTTATAAACAGCCTAGAATGCTAAAATTCACGAAATGCTATGATTTAAATGCTAAAATTTGAAGAAAATCCTAAAAATGGTGGATTTTGCCTATGGATCCGAACCAAATGCAATGCTTAATATGATAATGCAAAATTTACACCATTAAAACTTCTGATCTTTTTCAGACTGTTAAAGGACCCGAAATGGAACATTTTTGGTTTTTACAGCCTCGGGATTTGAGCCATGGTTAGTTCAGTAACAAGGATTTAGTTCTGACAGAGGTAAAAATCGCTCTAATCTGATTTAAAATGCTAAAAAATAGAAAACGGCTATGGAAATTTCTGGTATTTAACAGAGCTACTCACGACACCTACATGAAAAACTTTTATGTTCATGACTTTGGCATTTGATCAATAGAAACACGGATAAAAATATAACGTTTCATTCCTAAATTGACAGAACAAACAAATGTGACCAAACAAAGGCTGGATGATGATGCTTGGCAGAAATGTTGGGGAGGTGAGTGAAAATTTGGGGTGTTTACAGAGTACCATTTGGTTGTTGTGCCCTCTAAGCTGCACGAAATACATCTAAATAAAGCCCAATTATCTCTCTTGAATCAATTGCATTCTGCAAAGAACATGGCCAAGTGAGCCTTGGGATCACCAGTCCCATCGAATTTGATAAATTTATGGGGGAGATCTTCCAGACTGTCATCCCCTTGAAGACCATCGTAGAAGTCCTCACTAGTATAGACCTTCTTGCTTTTATCTCGGGCTTGTAGGTCCTTGACCATCCTGGTCACTTCCTTCAATTGAAGCTGGATTGGATCATCGACCTCTAGGGTCTGCTTCTTCGTCTGGTTAATAGATTTTGACTCTTGAATGAACAACTCCTGTTCTTCTCTAGAATCTTCTTCCGCTGAATCTGCCCCTTAAGACTCGCTGTTCTGCTGGACCTTTTGCTGGGTGATTTTGATGTATTTCCTGATGGTTTTGCCCTTAGTCTTCTCCTTGGACGATGCCTTTCCTGAGCTAGCCTCAGCTTGCTCTAATTGTATCTTGGCCATCATTTTCTGGAATAAAGTATACATGGCGGGATTGATGTCATCGTCATCTTGTTGACCCTGTCCTCTGGCTGAACTTGGGGAACTCATCCTTTCTTGCTTGTTGCTAATATCGCTGACGCGCTGATATGGTGCAGTCTTCTTGCCTGATCTGGTCTGAACCATTCAACATTGCCGATACTCTTTGTAGGACAAAGGGGATGGTCAGGATGAAATTTTTTTTTGAGGATAACAATTTGAATGAAAAGGATAAGAGGAAAATCTGATGAGATTAGGTTGAGAATTTTGAAAGGATATCCCATTACCCGGGATTGGGTCGTCGCTGGAATTGCGATAATTGTATTGTTACTTCGACAAAGGAAGTACGCAACTAAGGTAAACCAAAAGGGAAGGCAGACGAATAATTTCCCACTGTCATGATCATGGAATTCACTAGAAAATAAGGTGAAGGGATTTTTGAAAACATGATTGAAATTCATGAGAAAACACATGATTTTTCTTGAGAGATATAGCAGGCAGGATTAAAATAAAGCTGGAAATTTGAGATCCAGAGGAAAGGAAGGATGGAAAATCGCCTAGAGTTTTGAGAAAAAGCAAAGGATTTGCAAAAATCGTCCAGGGTTTTGATAAATTCTTTGTAAAATGAGAGAGAATCTAAGAAAATAAGGGATTTTGAAAAATTGTCCAAGATTTTCAAAAAAAATTATGGAAAACTATAAGGAAACAAATGGAATAAAGAGAAATAACATTCAATCACATCCTGCACAAACAAGTATGCACATACAGTATTCCCTAAAAGCTGACTCTAGATGCACAAGTTTTGAAATAGTTGTAGGACCCTAACCCTAACTCTAAAGCTCAGATCATCTGTGTCCAATCATGCTATGCCACTATACTCGAGCTGAAACCCGATATACGTGGCATAAAATCAATTTCTTTGGTTCTAGGCTAATGTTTTTCTACATCCTTGAGCGTCTGCAGATATACTTTGGACTATGGCCCTCGGTACGTGGCATGGGGGGTTTAACCCAAATAGGTGACCCAGTTGTGAGGCTTTGTCCTGAACTATGGTTCTGGAAGAAAGCCCAGCAACGTGGTGGCCAGGTAAAAATAGGTTGGGTTGTTTTTGAAGTATGATCAACATCCAAGAAAATAGAAGGCTCTAATGACCTAAAGAAGTAGATTTTTGAAAATTTTATGAAGCAATCATTATTTTCAATCAAATCCTAGATTAAGGAAGATTGTATGAGACCTAAGTCTAAGTGAGCATGTATAATGCCTCCCCAATCGGTCCTACCAAACCATGCCTAGGTCTAAATGCAATCCATGTCAGCTGGGTATGAGTCTAGGCTCCTAGGTTCACATGATATCAGGAAATAAAAGCTAATATTTGTAAAACACAATTTTGACAAGTTGAATAGAGCAAAGCAGAAGATTGATCAGACGATGACAGGTCCCATCACGGTCGCCAAACCTGTTATCATTGCAAAATTTTACTTTTGCAAGTCAAACTGGCCTTTGAAAAAGTTTTGAAAATAACTTACCTCCGTTTTAAAATGCAGGATAATTCTGAGGAATGGGACTTGCCTGTCGGTACGAGGTTCAACAGTTCCTGGCACCTTTACCAGGGAAAGTTGAACCAAGGATCAATCATGTGCTTTGCTTTGTTCAACTTGTCTAAATTGATGTTTTATTTCCTAAATGCACAAAGAATCAGACATGTGCTATAAATTTCAAAAAATGCAGATTGAAAACATGATGTATGCTTCAAAGATTTAAAATACTTGGAAAAGATGGCACTTTGAAAATCGTGAGTTTTATTGAAAGAATATTTCTGAGGGAAAGAAATGTCGATTTCTAAAAAATCCAAGTGTTTTAGGAAAATCGATTTCTGAAGAATTTGATTTCCGAGAAAACTCAAAATAACTTAGCGAAAGTTGATTTCTCTGAATTTGAACTTTGGAATTGGGAATGCAACTTAAAAAATTGATTTTTGAGCTTTGAAAAGCATTTGGAAATCCTTTGAAAAAACAAGGGTTTTTTAGAGAATCAATTTTGAGGAAAATTAGGGGAAATTTAAGGAAAATCAATTTTTCTGAGGTGATATTGAGAAATAAATCAAAAGAAAGGGCGTGTGGCCCTGTGAAATACTTTCATGATGCAATCCAAACCTAGATGAATGAATACAATTTTGAATAAAACATTTTCTGAAGAACTTTTAAGAAAATTATTTGAAAAATGAAGTTTATGTGTCTTATAGAACTTTAATGAAGCAAATTCGCCTCATATCCCCGACTATGGCCACAGATATGAATTGAATATATCTCATTTGATTCTAAAAGGAGAAAAATATTTTTAAAAGATTGAAATATGCAATGGTTTTTGAAGATAGCCTAAGAGTATAGGTTGATTGTGACTTAAAAGAAGATGATAAATCTGGATTTTGTTCGTATTCTGACTATGGCCATAAATATGAACTTAATCAAGTTTATCAACTCCCTAGAAGCTAGTGCACGTGCCATTCATGTAGACCATGGTGAATTTGAATATGCATGAATCATCATTCATCACTATGAACACCCTAAATTTTCTCAAAAATCCAAAAATTCCCTTGTTGCCCCTGGGTCCCTTCCTTTGAATAATCGGGTCAATTTTAAATCAAAATGTCCATTCATTTCTTGGATTCACTAGAATCTAGAGTCAATTTTTATTTTTTGACCCAGTTTCTGATCCAAATCAGATATCCAGATCCAATTCTGATCTCGGATCTCTTATTCTTCAAAAAATAAAAAAAATCAATTTTTGGATTTTCTCGAATGCTTTATTTGAATTCGATCTCAATAAAAGACCCAGACCCAATATTTTCTGAAAAACTTGGATCCAGATCCATTTCTGAAAATCAATTTCCAAATTTAACCCAGTGTTTTTTTCCAAAACCTTATTTTCAGAAAATCTTTAAATTTTAAAAACAAATATTTTTACAAGAAACTTTCAAAAGCCTCGTTTGGGTCCCGCTTGCTAAAAGTACTCATATTTTTCTCATATTTTCGGATTTTCCTTCCAAAATTTAGGAAAAAGTAGTTTATCTACTTTATGAAAACCCCTTTTAGTTAAAACCCCCCTCTCTTTTTGAAAAACCTTTTCCTTAAAATAAAGACTCATTTTCAAAAACCTTTTTTTTTAAAAAATCACCATTTTAGAAATACTCAAAATTTACAGGATCTTCTTTGAAAAGGGGCCTAACGGCCTTCTGTTATAAAACAGAGGCCGAAGGCTCCTGATCTGTCACCGCTTTTTCACCCCTCCACCCTTCTGTACATCCTCTCTTCGTCAATCCTCTTCTCCTTCTCATTTTCTCTGATTCTTCCCAAGTAATCGAAAGGAGATTGATCATCCCAGCAGTCACAGGTAAGCAATACCTTCCTCGTTGATTCTTCATAGAAATCCCCTTTCCATTTCATATCATCGCTGTTTTTTCTTTCTTTCTTTTGGTTTTCGCCTTGCTTCATTTTCTTTTTCTTTGTTTTAAGAAGGCAAAAGGGTGGAATCGACCTGCATCTAGCAGTGTCGACCCACCTGTTGCTACATCAACAGGAATGACCTATTCCAACATATTTCCTTTCATTTTCTTCAGTATTTCATATTTTTGTTACATCCCAATTTATGGCTGGTTTTTCTTTCCAATTTCCTTTCATGATTTCAATTCGTTGTTTGCATCGGAATTTGATTCCATTTTTTTTTCTTTTGACAATTGGATTATATTCTAATGATCGACTCTCTGTTTATCTTTTTCTTTAGAGGCTCGATTTGCTGATGTTTTTTTTCCTTTCTTATTGCTCCTCTGTCAATCTTAACCATCTATCGCATTTTGATTTCACGTTTCCCCTTTCCTGTATTTTGTTAGCATTATATTCCAGTCTGTAGTTTATTCTATTTTCCCTTTTAATTATTCTTTTGGTTTGCATTTAATTCATGTCTTCCTGTCGATGATCAACTGGTTTTTCCTGTCCATACTTTTATCCTCCTCTTTTTTTTCCTTTTATGAATCATCATTCTGTTAGATATTTCTGCATTTTCTGTAATGGATTCATAGCATCGATGCTCGATAGCTTCATTACTGGCATATTATATGAGCATTTTTGTTTCCTTGTTTAGTATTTCACGATGCATAGCCATTTCTCCACTACATTATGTACAACTTCTCCTCTATTCCATGTTTTCAGCGTGTGCATCACCTCTGATTGTGGCATTTTGCATCAATCTATGTATGTCTCATGTGGTTTTTCCTGTAGCATCCCACATTCATGCAGCATCGTGCATCACATTTGTTCAACCCCCCCTTCCAATGTTCAAGCATTTATATTTCTCTTTGGAATCGTATATGCTCTCTTTGTCTTTTACTTTGTGTTCTTGAGATGGCCACTTGAGCCTTCAAGCATATTCTGCAAGTTATTATTACTGTCATCAAACACAAGGACGACTTGGCTGGAGCAACAGTTGGACAACTAAACTTCTTATTAGGAGCATCAACGAAAGATCGTGACCCTACTGAAGTCTAGAAGTTGCCACAGGATCCTTTTTCTGCATTCAAGATTCACCAAGAAAAGCTCTCATCCCTGATGGTTCTAGCTGCTAATGATTTATTTCATTAATAATACAACCCACCATAAATTGCTAGAGGTACTACAAAAGTTAGAGGATGAGAAGGGTTTCGGCTGGGGAGTTGATGCATCTGGCCCCTGTTGACTGCAAATTCTAGCAATGACCAGCCAATTATCGACTCCTCTGTTGCCTCTTCTGAATATGCACATCTGGAAAGTAAGGCAAGTTTAGTCATCTTAGAGGGGGTGGTAAGGCAAAACAATGGTTTCCTATAGTAGATTTATTGATGCATTCTTTCATCTCTGTTCTTTTTTCTTTTCTTTCTTTTCTCTCTCAAGATTGGTAACATTTTTGTTTATTTTCTACAGGGTCGCAGGATTGAGCTTCATCCTTATGCTTAATTTAAAACATGATTCATTGAAAATCAGGATGGTATCGTTTCAAACTTTTATTTCTCAAAAGCCTGGGTTCTTCTTTTACATGAAATAGGCCAAATGGGTACCCTGTTATAATGCTACGTCTGTATATTCATTTCATCATATCTAAACATAGATATTTTTCCTGTTAGAGCCTATAATGATATCTATTATATCTACTATTACATTAGATATCATGTTCTTAATTCGTCATGCTCATGGTGCTCTGATGGTTAGCCTCATATCGATGTGTGTCACTGCTGTAAAGTTTCAGAAAGGGCCTTATGTTAATAATGACTTGCCTGTCTTGTTTAAGTTGATGCATCTCTTTGACATGTTTTAACTTCATCATGGTACCCCAGAGAGATGTCTGTAGCTTTCCCTGTTATTTGCCTGTTTAGGATGCTATGATTAATCATCCATTGCCCAGATTGAAAGCAGAAACCTTTAAGCATTAATTGGGGCAATGATGAAGCAATGGTTCTCTTCATTGATAAAATTGATCCCTGTATTCAATCCTGATCTCATAGAACAATCCAGTCAAGTCATTTGTCCGCGATCTATCAAGCTATTCTCAGGGATTGAGTAAGATTTACATTACTTCCTTATTTGCTATTTTGGCAATATTGACCATCTCCCTGCCTACAAACCCATGCAGCACCCTGTTACTTGCGTTTTCCAACACTTGTGATATACTAACACCTACCTCACCTTGTTTATGCCTATCATTTCTCTGCTCTGCTGTATATCACCATCTTCAGCAGCATTTTACTGTCACGTTCTCATCTCCTGTAATATCTCTTAACTGTTGTAAATCTCTGCAACATCCTTCATAACCTCTATTTTCTCCATTCATCACAGCAACAATTGCTGCTACCACAACTTCACAATACACTCAACTGCTATATTTTCCAACACCACCATCCCACTGGTGTTACCATTTCAGCTGCACCCACTGTGCTACAGTGAGATCTTCACCTACAACAATGTCATCAATACAACCTCACATCCTGTACACTGTTCACCACAATGGCACCCTTTGCAATTCATATTTGTATTCACAGCAAATCTTTAAACCATCTCTGCTCCATTATAGCCATGTCTGCAATCATGATTGCTGCCACCCAAGCCTCCTTGGTCATCATCGACAATAGTGATATACCTATACAGTCACTCTCCAGCCTCCAAATACACTACATGACCCAGGCTTCCTTCCATTGCTAAAGTGCCATTCACAGTAGCTACACCCTCTTTCTCATTTACACCTTCCACTCACTGCTATACTCACCTGTGCACAACCCTTCATGCATTTCTCATTCACAGCATCTCCAGCTATGACTCCATCGCAGCCAATTTCCTGCTATATTCCACACTTCACTAACCCCTGCTACGGCATATTATCACTACTCATCTTCACCTACATATAATATATAACACTACCCCAGCTACTATATCCCCATCTCCACAACACTTTCCAACCCCTACCAGGTTGTACCCAAGCATAAAGCCCTAACATCCATACATCTCTACATCCATTGCCTTAGACATACGATACATTATGTCTTCACATAGGAATCTCTTATTAATCTAGGCATGCTTATATATAGGTAGGATCTTTTAATATGGTATTTTCATATTCTTGTCTCATGCTAACTCTGTTTTGCAGGAGAAGTTAAAGTGTTAAACTTCCTCTCTCTTAAATTAGAAGCTCTTGTAATTTTAATTCAAGTTTGTAATAGTTAGAGTGTAATGAGAAATTTTCATTTTTTCGCACTAGATTAGAATGAATAAGCATTGTAAATGTCATAAATCGCTTGTTTTTATACTTTTTGCCTTTATTTTTCCAAAATTCACAATGGTGAAATACGAATGGCACATGCACCATTCTAATAAGAGGTAATTAATCCTAAGCAAATGACCCACATTGATGGCCATAGTCAAAATGTAGACAATGCTTAGGATTCTTATCTTTTATGGAATAACATTAGATCCACACAGGGTCTCTTTTAAAAAATCATTATATTTTTTAAATATTTTCTCCCTTTATCAGAGTTTAACTTAAAATTAACTCAAAATATATATCAATGGCAATAGTCAAGATATATTGAGAGTTAATTTCATTTTAAACCCTATAAAGGCACAAAAATGTGTTTTATTCTTCACTTGAATTTAAATATGATTACTATATAATACATTCAATGACCATAGTCAGGGATGTATTATATCCTCAATCTTATTTTTAATTCACTTAAAGAATGAAATATGCCTTTTAAATTCAATTTCAAAATTCTTTAATTCATTTCATCATTTATGATAGAATTACATCATATTTTCAAAATTCTCTTTCAAAATTCAAGTGATTTTGAGATAATTCTTCAAATACCTTCTTCATTTCTTAAATCAATTCTCATTCATAAATTCAAACTATTTTTTCTCAATTCTATCTCATTTTAAAATTCAAATTTCAATTTCAAAGTCCAATATGACTTTGAAATTTCAAATTCATTAAAAAATTCAAATTTTCCATTCAAGTCGAATTTCAAAGTTCAAATTCAAACTTTGAAATTCCAAATTCATCTTTAGAATTCAAATTCAACTTCAAATTCAATGTTTCAGATCATTCAATTTAACTTTGCAATTTTCAGATTCATGTCCTGATTCAAGTTTCATTCTCTATCCTTCCTTTCAAATTTCAAAAGTCAATTTAGATCTCTCAGATCTAATTCCAGGTTTCATCTGGATTTCCGAAATCCAATCCTATCTTCAAATTCCACAGGAATTTCTCAAATCTATTTCAAATTCAATATGGATTCTCAAATTCAATTCCGAATTTCTCAAAATCTGATTTTCCACTTTTTCAACTTGGATATTTTAAAGATCCCAATCCAAATCCAATTTTGGTCTTAAAATCCAAATACATATTCAAAATCCATAATTCAGACTCAACTCCATCTTGGATTCCAGACTTCGGATCCAATTCCATCTAGGACTCTATATTTTAGATCCAATTCTACTTTTCAAATCTCATATTGGATTTTAGATCCAATTCCATCTCAGATTCTGGATTTTGGATCCAATTTCATTGTGGATTCTAGGTTTCACACCCAATTCTAAATTCCAAATCCCATCTAGATTTCTTCCACCTTTTTATTCTGATTTCAATTTTTAAATCTAGAGTTCCACTCTATCTCCAAAATTCCATCTTGACTCTCAATTCTAGATCCATTTTTGAAGTCCATATTCAACTTTTAATTCTTATTTCCTAAACTCCCTTCTTCAAACTCAGGTTCATCTCAATATTTGATTATTTCAAAATTCAAGATCTATTCTAAGCCTTAAAGTTAGAAAATCTAACTTCTCCAAGTCCGTCTTCCAAATTTCAAAAACCATTTCTTTATCATATTCTTCATAATTTCAAAACCATTCGGATAAAGATTCCAAATTCTTCTCAAAAGAGCATACATCTTTTGCATTTACACAAGCATGATTCTTTATGCACCTTTAGACTTAGAATAAATTTTTAGACAATATTAAGGCAAAGCAAAAAGGCATAAATTCGATCCTTGGTTCGATTACCTCTGGTAAAGGCGCCAGGAACGGTCGAACCTCGTACCGACGAGTGAGCCTCGTCTCTCTTTTCCCGCAAATATTTCAAAAATAGAGGCGAGTAATCTTTTTAAAATCTTTTTGAAATTAAGGTCAAGTTAGACCTTCGCAAAAGAGTTCCTCTCTCTCTTCTTTCTTTTCTTTTCTCTTCTCTCTTTTTTTTTGTCTTTTATTCTTCCCTTTAAAAAGAGAAAATAGAGGTTAGAAAGGAAAAGAGAAAGGAAGAGAGAGAACACCAAGAGGAAATTTTTTGCGATGATCACAATCACATATTGACATTATTATGAAATTAAACTATATGCACATGTAAACCCTAATCTAAGCAGAAATTTAAATTCTTATTCCAAATTTATTTACAATTTACATCACCAATTAAATTTAAATAAAGAAAAATAAAAGAGATACAGCCTGGAATATCCCTGCAAAATTAGAAAACTAGTTTATAAAAATATGTTGGATGTTTTGGATTTATCCAGTAATATATGGAAATTACTGGATTTATCCGTATATAAGCCTTTTTCCATGATTTCCTGAGATAAACATAATAAAATATGATGTAAAACTAAAGAAATAATAAATATAAATAACTTTGAAATTCAGAATTTGGTGGAAAATGACAAAAATACCCTTAAAAAGAAGACTATGGCCTTAAAATCAGGGTTTTCAGAAAATATTTTGGATTTAGGGCTCAAAAAGATTCAAAACAAAGCTAAATCAAATATGTAGCATCTTAACATGATTATAAACATAAAAAATCTTAAAAACATAAACTTTTATAAAAAAATAAAAAATATCACAAAAATCATGATTTTGCCAGTGTTTTGCTTGAATCAAGACCTCACAGGCATCCTATTTTTGTGATTTAATCAAACCAAGCATCAAACTAGTTTCAAAATTAATAAAAATTGATACATGCACTTCTGATAACCCTAAAATTAAACTAAAATAAAAAAATCTATTTTTGACATTATTTTATTATAAAATTTGCATAAAACCCTAAAATATGTAATTTTTGCCCGTGGGCACGTACCTATCACAGTGTCAGACCTGAATCAGAGACCAAATTACCATAGAAATTCATAAACTTTTACAGAGCGATACTACACATAAAAACAAAGATTTACCTTTTTTACAGTTCAGAAAAATCATCTCCAGTTAGGGAGATATCATTCTGGCAATATACGATCAATTATAACGAATATAAGACAAGTTGAAATAAATAGATTCTGTTTTGGGGGTAAGTAAATATAGCAAATCTCATTCAAAATTTATGAAATTTTAAAAGTGAATAGCAGACACACATAGAAAGATTTTTCCTTTGACAAATCATCAATCAAATCTTTGGTTAGGGAGATATGATCGACACAAGTCGATCTAGGGTTTAAATGAGATATAACGAGTTCTAAGAAACTGATTCTATTTTCTGACAGAGGAAAAATAGTAAACATAAACAAAAAATATAAAAAAAATGTAGTAAATACTAGACACTAAGACAAATCTACTGCAATTTACAGATCGTAAATCAAATCTCATATGACAGAAATATTGCATCTGCAAGTTGTGCATGAATCTTAATAGCGATTTCACGGGTTAGAAATCATGGTTCAACTTTCTATTTTTTAAACAGGATTCCCGAATCCAAAACTATCTGATTTTTTATAAGGGTTTACTGACAAATCCATGAACCAACCCTAAAAAAAACAGATTTTTCCAACAAAGATTTACCTATGAAATAATATGATTTTTATGGCTCCAGGATTGAAACACATGGATATTCAATAAAACACTAAAAACCATAATTTAAATATGAAAAATAATGAAAAAATATGCAAATAACACAACAAAATTGGATTTGATGCTTGAACATGTAAAATAAATACTAATATAATAAGAAAATAAAAAGTTCCAGAGAATACACGGTTAGTTTTGATTTAGCCTTTGAAAAGGGAGATTTGGCTAATTTAACGGGCGAAACTCATCTTTTATTGGGTAAAAACATAAAAAACCCTAATCTAAACCATTCTAACAGATCAAAAATGAAAAATAAACCATGAAACAACATTAAATCATGTTCTTGATCTCATTTTAGGGTTCTTGGAGGGAGACTATGCTCAAATTCAATGAAGAAGGGGTGGCAATGATGGAATCCATGGTAAAAGCATAAAAAATTAATAAAAAAACATGAAAGGAATTATAAAATCTTACCTTGGATGGCTGCAGCTGTAAGGGAGAAATGAAGGCTGACTGAGAGGAAAGAGAAGCTCCAAGAAAATAAGAAGGGAAAGAATAGGGGTCAACCCCCCCTTGGTCTCCTTATATAGAAAATTTTTAAGCCCTAATTAGGAGAAATTCTAATTGTTTTAGGATTCTCTTAATTAAAAGAGATAGGTCAAAGGGTGAGGGACAATTTTTTTTAGGAGTTTCCTAAACTAACCCTAGCCCTAACTACCTAATCTAACTCCTAATTAAACCCTAAAAAGTCCAAATATGGTGTCACCTAGCATGGGCCCACATTGGGTTTTTAAAACTTTAATTTAAAAACCTTAAAAGCCAATAGTTAAAAACCAAAGTAGAAAATGGATTTTCAAAATTAATTTTGACTCTTCTAAACCCCTAACCTAACTAGGACACTGACTACATCTAATCTAACCTTGATTTCTTCAAATGTGGCACCACCCAGAGTGGGCCCCATTTGATTTTTCAAAAATAATTTTAAAACTTGAAAATAAGAGATTTCAAAAGAGGTTTGAAATTAGAGTGAGAATTGAAATTGAAAGTTTTGAAATGACACAAAGTCCTGACTGGATCAGAACTCCTCCAGATATGGCGCCAACTGAGTAGGCCCCACATCAGAGTTTTTTTTAAAAAAAAAAGTTGAAATAAAGACTGAAAATGGTTTTAAAATAGAGTTAAAATCAACAGATGAAATTCAGAGGTTTTGAAAATAGAGTTCTAAGCAGACTGAAACTCTGGACTAGAGTACTGAACCAACTAAAACTCTGAGATTTAGATTTTTTAAAGACAAACAAAGAAGTTTTTGAAGGATTTTCTCAAAACTAGTAAAAATAAGTTGAAAAATATAGTCAGAGTTAGAGTCCTAACTCAACCGAAACTCTGAAATAGAGTCCTGAATCAACTAGAACTCTGCAAAATAAACTAATTTTTGAAAATAAGTGAAGAAAATGAGAATGAAGATAGAAACAATAATCAGGATAAAGTCTTGATCAGATTAGGACTCTGAAATAGAGTCCTAATCAGACTGAAATTCTAGATTTTTGACCTTTTTTGAAAAATTGATGAAAGAATTTTCGAAAACTAGTGAAAATAGCAACAAGCAATGAAATTAGAATAGAGTTTTGATCCATCTGGGATTCCAAAAAAGTGTCCTAATCCTGTTGGGACTCTAAGATTTTGGCTCTTTTAAAAGTCAGATAAGAAGGTTTTCGAAAACAAGTGAAGCAAAGGAGTAAAGGATGAAATCGGGATAGAGTCCTAGTCTGACTTAAACTCTTAAGAAGTGTCCTGATTCAACTAGAACTCTAGAATTTTGGCTAAAATGAAAGATTTTGAAAGGTTTTCTAAAAAACAGATAAAAATGGTAGTAAAAGGCAGAGTCCTGATTTGACTAGGACTCTGAAAAAAGAGTCCCGATCCAACTAAGACTCTGAGATTTTGGCCAAAATAAAAAGAATGTGCAAGGGATATGACTACGTCTGGTTTAAAATCAAAATAGAGTTTTGAAAAGGTTTAAAAAGATGAAAAGACAAAGTCCTGATTCAACTAGGACTCTGAAATTTTTGAGGACTTTGATAAATAAAGGAATCCAGAAATGACACCACCTAGATGGGTCTCATGTGAGGATTAAAATCAATTTAAAAAATGATTTTAAAACAAATTGAGATTGTTTTTCTGAAGAAATAAGATCCTGGGGGTTAACAAATGAAAAATATCGATGCAAAACCCAGGTTTATGAAATTGATCTTGAAAGAAAAGTTTTAAAATTGAATCTGGATTGAAAGATTTTGAAAACAGGAGTGTTGGATCTCGATAATGAGATGTAATGCCATGCAATGCAATGAAGTGATATGCCAAATGCATGCAGTGATATGCAATGACACATGAAATGTAAACCCTAGATGAGGGACTTGAAATCTCGGACCCCTAGCAGGGACAAAGAGTTTGAAGATTCATATCTGAGGATGAGAACTGACAATTAAAATTGAGCCAAAATAAGGATTGAATCTTGATTGTAGGATAGAGTATTGAATTTTTTGTAAAATTTGGGCTATGAATAACCCTGGCTCAGATATCGACCAACTGGTTTCCTCAAGACTGCAGAGAGTGGGTCCCAGTGGCAGGAGGTAGGTGTTTGTGAATGAGAGTGAAAATTTGGGGTATTTACACTTTCTCGCAAGTTCATCAAGTTTGATGGGACTGGCAACCCCAAAGCCCATTTGGCCATGTTCTTCGCAGAATGCAACCGGTTTAAAAAGGACAACAAAGCTTTATTCATATGCTTTCCGCGCAGTCTGGAGGGAATAGCAGTGAAGTGGTATACAGAGCATATCAATCTAATTGAGTTGCGAGACTTCGACAAAGTTGTCAATTTATTCATTGAAAGGTTCTTGTTCAATGTTGAGGCTTTGCCAACCCTCAACCATCTTTATAATATGAAACAAAATGACAATGAAAAGGCCGAAGATTTTATTCATAGGTGGAGATCCATCTGCAATATAATGAGAGATCCGATATCAGAAGGACATGCATTGTCGATGATCCTGAACAATTTCTCCCAACCTCTAAAGGGCCTCATCTCCACTTCTCCATCACAATCCTTTATCAAATTAATAGAACGAGCCGAATGGCTCAAAATGGGGATATAAAATAGAGTCTATGAGAGCATTACCATTGCGAGAAGCAGTCAAGATGCCAAAAGGAAAACTCATTTCACTCTTTCTGCCAATTCATCCAACAACAAGGGTAACCAGAATGATCATGGCAACAATTCATAGGGATTCAAAGGTCAAAAAGGGAAGTTTTTCAACAATGATAAGCCTTCGCAATCAAATCTTCAGCAAAAGAAGAAAATTAGGAGAAACCAAAGTGCAAGGACTGGAGTCCTGACCGAAAGTTCACCCATCTGGACCAGAAACTTGAGAGTGTTCTAGAATATTTGCTCGCGAAAGATATGATTTGTTTATCAAATGTTGTTGATCCTCCAACAATCTTGGAAAATTTCAAAGAACAGTTTTGCAAGTTTCACCGAGCGGTAGGGCATGACATGGAGCACTGTTTCGTTCTCAAGAACATTGTCCAGGACTGCATTGATAAGAATATTTTGGTGGAAGGCGAAGAAGAAGAACAGTCGGTCATCCTGACCAAGCCTTTTCCGAACCACTCAAAAGAATGATAATGCCAAAGTTTTTATGCTTTCTTCCTTTATGCCAGTCATCTTGTAGGGGCAAGTCAGCCCTAGTCTTTTGTGTCCTTTGGTCAAGTACCTGTATATATTCAATCCTTGTTATCAGCTTTACCCATCAATGAAAACATCAATTTTCCTTATATCTAGGTGTCACTTTCTTTATAATGTTATTTTCTAAATTCTCATGCAATATATCTTTTATGATTTTCCTTGAAAATTTATTCTCACATATTCCCCCAGAATTCACAAGGAGGCTCATTACCAATTCTAAATTACTTCTATTGCTGTTATATTCCTTCAAAGGGCCTTCTTCAATAAAAATGACCTTATATTATTCTTTCTTTTTCGCTATACTGGGGTATTTTTTTTTGTTATTTTATAAAAATTCATCTTTATTAGAAACCATGTATGCAGGCAAGATCAAATAAAAGCTTTTCATCATTTATATTCATCCTCATTCAAGATAAGGGGATAATCCTAAAAACAGGCTACATACAGTTAACTATGATGGTCTATTAAATTAAGAATTCTTCATAAAAAATCTTTATTGCAAGTTAAATAATCTAGTCCTCGAACTGGTCATTCTCAAAACATTTGATCCCAGATCAAACCATCTTCAAAACCTAGTCCTCGCACAGACGGTTTTCAAAATTCAACATTCTAGTTAAAGTTTTAATTGAGGATTCGAGTTCCGACTCAGACTTCTTTTTCCAACCTTTGGGTTGCTCTAGTCTCCTTTCCAAATCGAGTTCCAACTCGAACTTTTCTCTTTTTCAAAATCCAACTTTTAGGTTGGTCTATTTTTCTTTTAGATATTCGAGTTCCGACTCGAACTTCTCTCGTTTTCAAAATCCAACTTTCAGGTTGGTCTATTTTCCTTTTAAATATCCGAGTTCCGACTCAGACCCTTCTCTTTTTCAAAATCCAACTTTCAGGTTGGTCTATTTTCTTTTAGATATCCGAGTTCTGACTCAGACTCTTCTCTTTTTCAAAATCCAACTTTCAAGTTGATCTATTTTTCTTTTTAATATCCGAGTTCCGACTCAGATTGTTCTTCTTTTAAAATCCAACTTTCAGGTTGGTCTATTTTCTTTTGAATGCCTGAGTTCCGACTTAGATTTCCTTCTTTTCAAAACCCAACTCTCAAGTTGGTTTATTTTCTTTTGAATACCCGAGTTCCTACTCGAAATTCCTTCTTTTCAAAACCCAACTCTCAAGTTGGTCTTTTTTTCTTTTGAATACCCGAGTTCTGACTCAAATTTTCTTCTTTTCAAAATCCAACTTTCAAGTTGGTCTTTTTTTCTTTTGAATATTTGAGTTTCGACTAGGATTTCCTTCTTTTCAAAACCCAACTTTCGAGTTGGTCTATTTTCTTTTGAATACCCAAGTTTTGACTCAGATTTCCTTCTCTTCAAAATCCAACTTTCGAGTTGGTCTATTTTTCTTTGAATACTTGTGTCTCGACTCAGACTTTTCTTTCAAAATCCCAACTTCAGGATGTATCTCTTTTGTCAGAAACCATTTTTTACATTGATCTCATTTTCTTCATAGTTCTTAGGTTGAATCCCTTACGGACTAGTCTCTTTCAAAGAACTCAATCTGTAGGTTGAATCCCTACCGATCCATCTTTCTTTGTGGTTCTTAGGTTGAATCCCTCTTGAACCAATTTCATTTTCAAAAATTTGATTTGTAGGTTGAATCCCTATTGATCCACGGTCCTTAGGTTGAACCCCTTTTTGGACTAGTCATTTTCAAAAATGTGATCTGTAGGTTGAATTTCTACTGATCCATGGTTCTTAGGTTGAATCCCTTTTGAACCAATCTCATTGTCAATTATTTGATTTGTAGGTTGAACCCCTTTTAGACTAGTGTTTTTCAAAAAGGCAGTCTGTAGGTTGAATCCCTACTGATCCAAGGTCCTTAGGTTGAACCCTTTTGGAATAATGTTTTTCAGAAATGTGATCTGTAGGTTGAACCCCTTCTGATCCAAGGTTCATAGGTTGAATCCCTTTTGAACCAATTTCTTTTTTCAAGATTCAGTCTATAGGTTGAATCCCTACTGATCCAAGGTCCTTAGGTTGAACCCCTTTTGGACTAGTGTTTTCCAGAAATGTGATTCGTAGGTTGACCCTCCTGATCCAAGGTTCTTAGGTTGAATCCCTTTTGAACCAATTTCTTTTTTTAAGATTCAGTCTGTAGATTGAATCCCTACTGATCCAAGGTTCTTAGGCTGAATTCCTTTTGAACCAATTTTTTTTCAAAGGTTCAGTCTGTAGGTTGAATCCTTATTGATCCAAGGTCCTTAGGTTGAACCCCTTTTGGACTAGTGTTTTTTAAAAATGTGATCTGTAGGTTGAACCCTTCCTGATCCAAGGTTCTTAGGTTGAATCCCTTTTTAAACCAATTTTTTTTTCAAATATTCAGTCTGTAGGTTGAATCCCTACTGATCCAAGGTCCTTAGGTTGAACCCCTTTTGGACTAGCGTTTTTCAGAAATGTGATCTGTAGGTTGAATCTCTCCTGATCCAAGATTCTTAGGTTGAGTCCCTCTTAAACCAATGTCATTTTTTTAAAAATTGATTTGTTGGTTGGATCCCTACTGATCCACCTGTCTCTGCGGTTCTTAGGATTGAATCCCTTTTGAACCAATTTCCTTTTCAAAAATTTGATATGTAGGTTGAATCCCTGCTGATCCAATATTCTTTACGGCTCTTAGGTTGAATCCCTATTGAACTGATGTTGTTCTTAATTAAATCAATGTTGTTCCTAATTTTCGCATTGCTTCTTTAAATTTCAGCTCAAGGTCCCATCAAAATTGATATTGAGTAATCGTTTCACAAAGAATTCTTGAACATTTTGCCAACTTGCTAAAAACATTTGTTGATTTCAATATTTTAATGTACAAAGGAATCACCTCATATTATCTCTAGTATTCTTTCCAAAAAGGTGAAGCTTGCTGCAAAAAAGAGCAAAATTCAAACATTTTTCGTGTTGATCAACCAAAAGGATAAGAGAAATATCCTTGGTGTGATGAGCGAAGAAAATATTCAATGATGTGAAAAGCTAGAAGCAAATTGATATTAATCATAGCTATGGTGCATTTTAAAAGCTGATTCTTCTGGCAAGAAAGCAATGGAAGTATTCTGAGCAATAAAGAGTTCATTCAATCTCCCAATAAAGCAAGTATAATTGACTATCTGCAAAAGGGATCTCTCAACTATCATCAAGTTGAAGACTGATATGCGAGTTAGATCCCCGGGGACAAAGAAGATTCAGATCACCTCCAAGATGAAGGAGTGTGTGACATATCCTTCTAGGAAAAGTTTAGATCATCGCCGAGTTGAAGGCTGATGCGATGAACCTCTCGCCAATCCCTAAAAGATATTTGATTCATACTATCAAAAGATTCCAATCGAAAGAGACATCTTTTATCAATTTTTGGGGACAAGGAAAACCCTGATCACCTCTAAGTTGAAGGAGTGTGTGCAATGTTCTTCTATGGAAAATCATAACATCTCCAAGTTGAAAGATGATGCGATGAAATTCCTGCCAAACCCCAACAAAATTTAATTCTATGTCTCAAAAAGTGCAAAAAGTATATCTCAGATATCAAAATTGCCAAGAATCATCTTTTCTCATGCAAAATTCTTTCATCAATATCTTTTTACTGCTTGCTTTTATGAAATTGAGAATATTTCTTTTCTTTTCATATCAAGGAAATGGATAGCTTCCTTAAAGAAAATCAACAACATTAAAATTTGAATTTGACTCTTGAATTCGGAGAGTTAGCTTCATTTGAAGGAAATACTCTAGTTAAAAGAGAGAATATCTTTCGCACATACGTGCACAATTTTCAAGCATCCGAATCAACTACTATTTCATCTTATTGGCAAAATTTTCTGTCTATTCAAAAATGAAATAAATACTTAATGTCTATCTTGATGCAACCTAGCATGGTTTACATCTTCAAAAGAGTTGCCCCATCCTTATGAGGTATTTTCTTTCAGTCCCATCATGGTTTCCCTATGCTAACGGGGAATCCATACTTTCATATCCATTCAGGTAAAGATTGTACCTGAGCCTCGTCTCATGAGGTATTTTTCAAAAATGTTCCATCATGTTTTCCTCATTCTGACAAGGAATTCATGTATTCCATTCCCCATTCAGGTGAGGGTTAAACCTGAAATTCATTTTGAGATATCTTCGTCCCATCCAGGTCAAGGGCTAAACCTGAATCTTTCTAAAAAGTTTATTTCGTCTGAGCCCTGAGACTTCATCAAAATCTCCTTTTGTCACAATTTTGGGATCTTCATCCAAAAGTTCCATCACGATTTCCTCATTTCCTGTTATCTAATTATCTCATTTTCGAGGATTTCGTCATTCCCAAAGCCATTCAGGATAAGGTGTTAAATTTGAGAATCATTTTTCACAAAGCAATTCTTCCACACCCAGTTCAGATTTTCTGACTGGGACATTTTTAAAATTTGGTGTGTTTTCTTTGCTACTAAGCTCGGCTTTTAACCGGCTTAGCAGCAAAGAGTGGTATCTATGAACACCCCAAATTTTTCAAAAAAGTTAAAAAATTCCTTTTGTACCCTTAGCATTCACCTTCTGAGATATTTAGAAAGGCAATTCTGTCCATGTCCATTCATTTCTCAGATTCACTGGTTGAAGATCCAAAATCCAAATTCAATTTTCATATCTGACCCAATTTCGGATCCAGATCGAATATCCAAATCCAATTCTGAGCTAGATTCCCCTATTTTCAAAATACAAAATCAATTTTCTGAATAGCTCAGACATTTCATCCAGATCTGATATCCATCTGAACCCACTATTCTCTTTTCCTCAATTCAAAATCCAAACTCGAATATCTATTCAAAATCTCAGATCCAGATCTGTTTTTGAAGCTCAATTTCTAAAATTAATTTTATTTCAGATAACTCCTTTTTTTAAAAATCCTTAAGTTTTGAAGCAAAAATATTTTACAAAATTTCTTAAAATCCTCATCTTGATCCTCTCTTTTGAATTTTTAAGATATTTTCTTCAAAAACTTAAAAAGAAAAACTTTCAGAAAGTAGTTCGGCCCTCTTTTTGAAAAAATTCTTATTATAACCCTCTTGAAAACGATTTTTGTCACAACCATCTTTCTGAAATTTTTTAGAAAATAAAGGACCCGTTTTGAAATTTTCCTAACGACTCTCCCCTATAACTACCAATTGTAGGGTCGACCATGAGGCCATCTGCTTTTCACCTCTCCCCCTTTACCTCTCATTTGATCCGCTCTCACCCTTCCACCAAGCCTCTCTCTGATCCTCTCTCACATTCCCTCTTCTTGCTTCTTATATTCCCCTTTTCTTCTCCCCTTTTCACAGTTTTTCTCCCTTTCGATCGATCGAAGGAAGTCCTCCCCGCAGTAGAGCTCTTTTTCTTTCCTCCTTCCTGTTTTGCTTTCACGAATTACTCTTCTTATTCTTCATTGTTTTAATAGCAAGCATTATTTGTAGTGTCGATCTGCATCTAGCAGTATCGACCTACATATTGGAATGTTATTGAAATGCTTGCATTCCTGCATTTTTTTTAGTTTTTGTAATCTATTCCAGAATTTCTTTGATTTTCATATATTTTGAATACCTGTTTTATGCTTCAGCATCATCTGTACGCATCTCCAGTTCCACTTTTATAGTCTCTTTTGGTTTCGATGTCTTGTTTGCATTTCGATTTATTGTTTTCATTCTCATTTTCAAATAGCATTGGGTTTCTGTAAACACCCCAATTTTTCACTCACCTTTCTGACATCTCCACCAATTATCACATTTCAGTTCTCCGGAAGCAATGAAGGGCAAAATGATCATTTTCTGAGATTGGACCTTGCAAAAAGTCTAAAATTTCATTCTTGAGCCTCAAAATTTCTATATTTAGGTTCAGAAACATCTTCAAAACTGCAAATTTTCAAAGCTTATTCTGGACAAAAAGCTAGAATTTCCAAGTCCTGGCTCAGAATAGGGTTTCTTGAAACATGTCTTTGCATAGCATTGCATGAACATTTCATATCATTTCACTGCATTGCATGTCATTTCGAGGTCCAGAAACTCTCGATTTCAAAATTCTCAATCCAGATTCGAGTTTTAACTCTTTTCAAAATTGATTTCAAAACTTTGGGTCTTCAAAATTGCCAATCTTTCCCATTTTACCCCCAAGACTATGAATTACAAAAGTTTTTTCCAGAAAAATAATCTGGATATTTGGATATTGATTTTAAAGATTTTATCTCAAAACTTTTTGCAAAAAGACTTATAAATCTCTTTACAAAATTTTTTATATTTACTTTATACATATTTTTGCCCTGAAAACCCATTTTCTTCCGAATTCTTAAAAAAAGACAAAGTTTTATCTCATATTATAAAAATTCCAAAAAGAAGTTATTTCTTCTGCTTTTTATTTTCAAATAAATGGAGCGGGACCCGCCTTTGAACTAGCATCACACTCAGATTCTTAGAGTTTTTCCTCTCAGCATGGGGCTCCCTTCCACTTTGAGCACAGAGGAGGTGCCCATCGCAGATCTCCATCCAGCGTGAAGAAGCACTTCTCATCTTCTTTCAGCCCAGCCACAGAGGATCCAACAGGTTGCTGCCCCTTCTTCAGCTCAGTAGCAGGAAATCCAGCCAACACTTCTCATCCTTCTTCGGCCCATCAGCAGAGGATCCACCATCTTTCTTGTTGTCTACAGCAGAAGGCGGATTCTCTTTTACCTCTTCCCATCTCGGCTAACAGGAGGAAGGCCTCCAACAACATCTTTCCCCACCTCTATCGGCTGGAAGCCCTTTGGAGGGTATGTTTCTCTTACTTCCAGCAGGAGAAAGAGGGCAATCTGCACCTTTTCTCTTTTTGGACCCAGATCTGCAATTTTTGCTCCCACTGGAATCTTTCTGCATCTATTTACAGGCTAGATCTACCATTGACATATATACGTTTCTCTGCTTCAGCCAAGCAAAACCAGTCTCGTGATTTGCTGGTTATTGTTCCCATTAGTTCAGGTAGAAAAGAACCAGCCTTTTGATTGCTGGTTACGGATTCAGCTGGCACAAAAGATCACCAGGTAAGGTGATTTTACGTTGACTCTCCCCTTTTGTCCATGTTTTATTAAATCAGATTTTATTGCCAATAGTTGGAAGGGATGACCATGCCGTGAATGTGCGTGGGTTTTAGCCTAAGGCACAGGTTCAAAGGAAATATTTGGAGGATTTTCAGAATCAAACTAATTGGATGAGAGGTTAGTCCTTTTCATGGACCGAATCTCTCATTCCAATGTCCCACATTCACAGAATACCATCTCCCTTATGTTATCTCTGTAATTGTTATCAATTTTTTTTTATATGAGCTGCATCTCTGTTTGTTCCTAAATGCCATAAATTCTCTTATTCTTCATTCGTATGATTAGTCTTTTCCTCTTTTATGTTATTAAGCCTAGTGTCATTAGGTTGAAAGCTCCATATTTCCTCATAAAAATCTAATTTAGAACCTGTAAACAAAGTTAAAATCATTTTCTTTAAATCTTTATTTCCCCACTATGCCACATTTCCTCTGTTTCTCGTTGGAGCATGTTAATGCTTTTATGACTGATGCTTGACTTCATTTCTTAGTTCCCCTTTCTCTTACTCTGTTTTAAAGCATTTTTTTTTTAATTTGCCGAGTCTCTACTTAACTCACAATTCGAGAATATGTTGCTCTGTTTGCTGGTGTTCTCTAAGAATCTCTAACATTCGATTGATGTTTCTAACTGCTACTATGTTCTTGCTTCAGCCTTACTCTCCTGTGCATTTTGTCTGCAGCATGTCCATTGATATATAGGTATTATATGTATCACTATGTTATAATAATTCTTCTCCTTAATGTGTATATCGTTTATTGTATCCATCTTACCTGATGTTCCATAAATTCTATATTAAAGTCAGTCTATATATTTAATAGGTTCCTATTTTATGTAATTGAATTCAGCTTAGTTAAAGCTTATCTTATAAGCAGTCCATTCAACATATGCAGGTTATCAAGTTAAATTCCTGTACTTATCATATTGCAGATTTTTTTTTTTAAGTATTATTTGAATGCTGTCCATTTCATTATCCCAGATTTTTGGGTCTCAATGACTGAAACTAAGCTGATGACAGGGGAACAAAAAGTTTTTTTTAGGTACCATAGTCGATTATACTCTTTCAGCAGCATAATGACATGTACTATGTCTAAGTGATATTATGTCTTTACCTTAGTTTTGAGATTTTTTTTTTCACTGTAAAATGTGTATATACAGCCTCTATTTGCAGAAAATAGGCACGATGCACAGTACAATGAAATCTCACCATTTCTTTTGCTAAATTCACATTGTCTTCTTGCATTGAAGTTTCCCTTGTATATCTCTATATAATTATGGTTATGTATATATATCTGTACAAGTGTGATTGTTATACCCGCTTTCATCCATGATGATATACATATTATGTATATATATATACTTATATATATCTATGGATCTTTTCATATACATTAGTTTGCGTATAAGCACATAGGTATACACTTTTTCCTGTAAATGCACCTCCATTAGCACGTCACTTAGCACAAATTTGAGCATTTAGGTATATATACCTATATATTTTGTTGTACATGTTATATATATACCCATTTCCTTGGGTATCTTGTATATCCATTCCTTGTACTAATTCTCATTTTGTAGGAAAATCTGGAGGATATGGTTTCTTTTGGAGCTATCAAACATTTAATTATATATATATATATTTACCTTTGTAAGCAATGTAGCAATCAAATGTAAACTTTGGAATAATATTTATTTTTCTGCTTAGATTAAGATGCATCTCATATAGTTTGAATTCCTGAAATATCCTGCTTCTATGAATCATGCATTTTATTTTGAAAATCACTTTGGATGGACACGAATGGCACGTGCACCAACTCTTAGAGAGTTGATGAACTCGGTGGAGTCCATATTTACGGCCCTAGTCAGAATATGGACGAGACCCAGATTCATCATCTTTCTACCAGTCACATTAAGCCTACACTCTTAGGTTATCTTAAAAATGCACATCATATTTTCAATTTTGCAAAATATTGTGAATTAAATCAATTAAACTCTGAACATGTTCATGGCCACAGTCAGAATATGTGAAGGATTTATTTTGACTTAATACACATTTTTCCAACAAATTTCTCAGAAAATCTTTTCAAAGTGCATTCATTCATTCAAATCATCTGCATCATGGCATCATCCGCTTTTCTCATGATTTTCTCAAGAAAATTTCACTCCATGGAAATCGATTCCTCAAGAAACTATGAAGATTTTTGAAGTTGGATTTCCCAAGTCAAAGTTTTCCCGTGATTTTCCCTGAAAAATGTTATTTTCTTAAGATTCATTTTCAAAAGAAATTTCTCATCTTTCTCAGGAATCAAAATCGATTTTCAGATATTTCAAGGACAATATTCTCAGGATTTCAATTTTTTGAATTTTGATTTTCCATCTCCAAAGAGTTTTCCAATGAATTCCAATCGTTTTTCAAAGAAAATTTTCAAAGTCAGAGTTTTCTTGACAAATATTTTCCTTTTCAAATATTCATCTTTTCTCGAGAATTCTCTCCATTTTCTCAAGATTTTCTCACATCTTCATAAACTTTCTAGTGATTTCCAAATACTTTCATCTGAGTTTCCTGAGATTTCATCTGAGTTTCCTGAGAGATGAATTTCCATCTTTTTCCTGAGAAATGCTTTTCAACTCCAAATGTTTCTAAGCATACATCATGTTTTTCCAACTTATATTTTACAAAATCTTATAGCACATGCCTGAATTCTCTGTGCATTTAGGATAGAACACAATTTCGATGATTTCACTAAGTCAAGCACATTTTTGGTCCTTGGTTCGATTACCCCTGTTAAAGGCGGCAGGATCGGTCGAACTTTGTACCGACAGGTCGAGCCCCATCCCATGGATTTTCCCGCTATTTTAAAAAATGGAGGCGAGTATTTCAAAACAAATTTTCCAAAATCCGGTCAAGTTTGAATCGCGAAAGCCTTTTCCTTTTTCTCCCGCAGGGAAGGGAAGAAGGAAAAATTTCGCGACGATAACAGGTTTGGGGACCGTGATGGGACCTGTTCTTGACTGGTCAAAATTGTGCTTGACTTAGTTTAATTATCAAAACTGTGTTCACAAAATGTCAGCTCTCTTTACTTTCTGATATCATGCGAACCTAGGAGCCTAGATTCTGACCTAGCTGACATTGACTGCATATAGCTTAGGCATGGTTTGGTAGGACCAGATTGAGGAGATATTTTCATGCTCACATAGACATAGGTCTAAACACAACCCTCCTTAATTTAGGATCTGAATGCAAACAATGTACGTTTCTTCAAAGATTTTCAAAAATCTATCTCTCTAGGTCTTAGAGCCTTCTATTTCTTGCATGTGATCATTTTTTCAAAATCTCCATTACCTATCATTACCCGGTCTTCACGTTGCTGGGCTCTCTTCCAGAACCCTAGTTCGGGACAGAGCCTTACAACTGGGCCACTTATATGGGTTAACACCCCCTACCACGTACCACGGGCCACAGTCCGAAGTATATCGGTAGACGCTCAAGGATGTTGGAAAACCTTACTTTAGAACCGGAGTTGAAGTTATATGCCATGTACCTCGGATTTCAATTCGGGTATATCGGCATAACTGGATTGGACAAAGATGATCTGAACCTAGAGTTAGGATTAGGGTCCTACAGCTGTTTTCAAAATGATGCATCTAGAGTCAGCCTTCTAGGGAGTACTGTATGTGCATAAATGTTTGTGCAGGATGTGATTGTTTGTATATTACCTCTATTTTCTTACATTTTCCCCAAAATATTTTCAAATACCCATATTCTCATCCTTTCCCTTTATTTTCTCAAATCCTGGAAGATTTTCCCAAATATCCAATTTCTTTCAAAACTCCAGGTGTTTTTCCATTCTCCCGTTCTACTGAATCTCAAATTTCCAGCTGCATTTTATATCCTGCTGTGATCATCGCAAAATTTTCCCTCTCGTAATATTCTCTCTCTTCCTTCTCTTTTCCTTTCCAACCTCTTATTTTCCTCCCTTTTTGAAGGGAGAAAAGATAAAAGAACGGAAAGAAAGAGAGAAGAGAAAAGAAAGAAGAGAAGAGGAACTCTTTTGCGGGTCTCACTTGACCTTAATTTTGAAAATATTTGAAATAACTCACCTCCATTTTTGAAATATTTGCGGGAAAACTGGGAGACGGGATCCGCTCGTCGGTACGAGGTTCGACCGTTCCTGGCGCCTTTACCAGGGGTAATCGAACCAAGGGTCGAATTAATGCCTTTTGCTAAGAAATTATCTAAGTATTTATCCTAAGTCTAAATGCACAAAGAATCATGCTTGTGCAAATGCAAAAATGCATGCTCTTTTAAAAATATTTTGAAGAATTTCCAAGTGAATCTGATAAAGTGAAGAAGTGATTTTAACTTAGAACTTAAGATTAAAGTTCTAAGTTTTGAGAGTAAAAAGCTTGGGAATATGGATCTGGTTTTGGAAAATGATCTTGAAACTTCGAGATAAAAGGGATTTTCAAAGTCATAAATGGACTTTGAATCAGAATAGAAATGAAAATTGAATCGAAAGGAAAGATAGAATGAAATGGAATTGATTTACCAGTTGGATTTTTAAGATGAAATTCGAATCCAATATCTGAATTCTGAATAGAGTTTCAAAGTTGAATTCTGTATTTAGGATGGGAATTTGATTTTGAAGTGGAATTGGTTTGAGAAGTTGATTTGGAATATGGGATTCAAGCTGGAATTTGAATCTGGAATTTTGAATGGAATTGAATTCAAGGTTTTGAATCCAAGATGGTTTTTGGATATGAAAATAGAGTTGGACTCTGGATCCTAATATGGAATTGGATCTGAAGTTTGAGATCCAAAGTAGAATTGGATCCTAGATCCTAAGATGGAATTGGATCTAAAGTCTGAGATTCACAATAGAATTGGGTTCTGGATCCTAGAATGGATTTGGATCTGAAGTCAGAGATCTGTTATCGTCGCGAAATTTTTCCCCCGTCTTCCCTTCCTTACGGAAGAGAAAAAGGAAGGAAACACTTTCGCGCTTCAAACTTTGACCAGATTTTGGAAATTGTTTTGAAATACTCGCCTCCGTTTTTGAAAATTTGCGGGAAAATCCATGGGATGGGGTTCGACCTGTCGGTACGAGGTTCGACCGTTCCTGCCGCCTTTAACAGGGGTAATCGAACCAAGGACCAAAACTATGCTTGACTTAGTTAAATTATCGAAGTTATGTTCTATCCTAAATGCACAGAGAATTCAGGCATGTGCTATGAGATTTTGGAAAATGCCAGTTGGAAAACATGATGTATGCTTAGAAAATATTTGGAGTTGAAAAGATTCTCTCAGGAAAAAGCTGAAAGTCAATTTCTCAGGAAACTCAGATGAAAAAGATTTGAAATCTCAGGAAAGTTCATAAAGACTTGGGAAAATTATGAATGGTTGAAAATCCTGGGAAAATGGAAGTGATTCTTGAGAAAAGATGAACCTTTTGAAAAGGGAAACACTTCTTAGGAAAACTTGGACTTTGAGAGTTTTCTTAGGAAAATGATGGAAGATTTATAGGAAAGCTCATTGGAGAAGGAAATTCAAAACTTGGGGAATCGAAATCCTGGGAATTTTACCTTTTGAAATACTTGGAAATCGATTTTGGATCTTGGAGAAAGATTGGAAAACTCTTTTGAATCTCTTAAGAAAATATCATTTTCCAGGGAAAACTGTGGAAAAACTTGTCTTTGGAAAACCGATTTTAAGAAATCCTTAGAGTTTCTTGAGAAATCGATTTCTTGAGAATGAAGTTTTCTTAAGAAAAATCATGGGAAAACCAAGGATTTCATGATGCAAATGACATGAGTGAATGAATGCACTTTGAAAAGATTTTCTAAGGAATTGGTTGGAAAAATGTGCATTAAGTCCAAATAAATCCTTCACATATTCTGACTATGGCCATGAATATGTTCAGAACTTAGTTGATTTGATGCACATGATTTTGAAAACTTTGGAAATATGATGTGCATTTTAATATATCCTAAGAGTGTAGGCTCAATGTGACTAGTAGAAAGATGATGGATCTGGGTCTCGTCCATATTCCGACTAGGGCCGTAAATATGGATCCCACCGAGTCCATCAACTCCCTAAGAGTTGGTGCACGTGCCATTCGTGAACATCCATAGTGCTTTCGAAATAAGATGTATGCATCACATAAGCAGGATATTTGCATAAATTCAAACTATATGATATGCATCCTAGTCTAAGCAGGAAATTAACTCTCTTATTCCAAAATTTACATTATTACATTACTAAATAAAGGAAGTAAAAGAAATTTGCAGACTTCAGCTCCTTCTTTTGAATGTCCCTGCCAAACTTGAAATAAGGTTAGCTCAAATATGTGGGTTTTTCCAAGATTTTCCAATAATATTATGAAATTATTGGATTTAATTGGATATAAACCCTATGATCATGCTTCCTTGATATTTGAAATGATGAAAATGCAAGAAATTCGGTGGAAAATAGTTTGAAATTCGAAATGGCGGTCAAAATGACCAAAATACCCCTAAAATCAAAGTGATACCTTTAAAATCAGGGTTTTTGAAGGAAATTTTGCTAAAATTGAGATTTTGAAATTCAAATTGAATCAAATGATGATAAAATGCAGTAAGAGATATGATGACATGCTGCTAGACACATTAAGACTGTAAAATCAGAATTTGACATTTTGTAATTTATCCAAAATAACGAATTTCGTTTGTTTTTCGCTTGGATCTGGGTCCTGCGGGACCCTGTTTCGGTATTATGGATGATTCGAACCTCAAATGGATTTCAAATTGCACCAAATTCGGTATGAAGCATCTTAACACTCTGATAAACAACCTAGAATGCTAAAAATCACGAAATGATATGATTTAAATGCTAAAATTCAAGGAAAGTCCTAAAAATGATGGATTTTGCCTATGGATCCGAACCAAATGCAATGCTTAACATGATAATGCAAGATTTACACCATGAAAACTTCTGATATTTTGCAGACTGCTAAAAGACCCAAAATGGAACATTTTTGGTTTTTACAGCCTCGGGATTTGAGCCATGGTGAGTTCAATAACAGAGATTTAGTTCTGACAGAGGTAAAAATCACACTAATCTGATGAAAAATGCTAAATAAATACAAAACGGCTATGTAAATTTATGAAATTAATCAGAGTTATGCACAACTTTCATGTTGATGACTTTGGCATTTGATCAACAGAAACATAGATAAAAATATAACTATTCCTGCCTAAACTAACAGAACAGACAAATGTAGCAAAACAGGAGACTGACAATAAAAATCCGAAGCAGGGGTCAAAACTGTTCTAAAAATTACAGGCTTTTAGATGCAAACAGATGGTATCTCAGACACAACTTTCACTTTTTACAGTTTTGGATTTGGAGCAACACACAAAGAGAAACCACAGCCCTAAGTCGATCCAAGATCTCAGAGGCCCAAATTAGGCTCTGACACGTGTCCCAAACTCTCGGATTTTTGTCAGACATACAAAAAATCATAAAAATATGAAAAAATCATATTAAACACTAGACATTCTCCCGAGTTCAGAAAAGCTTTCGGATCGAAAATCGGATCTCCCATGAGGGATATCTCGATTTTACAAGTCGGCAAATGATTTTCAAAACGTATCCCGGGTAACAAAACCCGACTTGCCATTTTGAATGTTTACCGCAGTAAACAAATTTAAATGGCTCCGAATTTTTGGAAAAATTTTAGGGATACCTAAGGGCGCATTCCGTGATTTTTTTGGGATTTTTAATAAAAAACAAATGCATGAAATGACGTGTGGACTGACTGACAAAAACAGAGACCTACTGAAAATAAGCAGAATTGAAATAAAGGCTAAATTAATCCTAATTAATTCATGAAATATGCTAAATGAATGAAATAAAATGCAAATTAAATCTATCTAACTACATGCATGTTAAAAATCATCAAGGAAGCATAATGAAACATTTTTATGTATGTCGTTTTATGAGAATAGCTCAATCCATCCCTCAGATGAGCTCTTTCTTCAAACGACTCCCGATTCGAATTATGGAATCCAATCAATGAGAAAAGAAGTGCACCTTGTTTCGTTACGCAGCGTAGGAGCTCTTGAAACAGGCAGCTATCACGAGCTTCCTTCGTTCTTCGCTCCGGGCTTCAGATGGTTCACAAAAATCGACCTCTGTTGGAATTGAATTGGCCACAGCACGAGCTCTACTCCACCTTCTTCAATGCGCCAAAGGGGGCACGATTTCCACAGTTCAAAATCTGATTCTAGGAAGGCTAGGTCGGATTTTCCAAGTTCACCAGAGCTAAAAAAAATGATCCCCTTCAGGCTGGGCGTGAACCCTTGTTTTTATAAATTTTCTGAAAAATTTTTGAAATTCAAACAGGATCGATCTGAGCCCTCCATGTGGCGCCATCTCAGGGGGTGCTATCTGGGGGTTTGAAATTCGAATTTGGCTTTTGCAGGGAGCCCTCAGGTGGCGCCACCTCAAAAGGCTATTTTGATTTTTTGAGAAAAATAAAAAATGGAAATTTTGTGGGTGAGACACCTCAGCAGGGGGAATTTGGAATTTTTCAAAAGTTTGCTTGATTCTCTCTGCAGGGAACTCTCAGAAGGCGCCACCTCAGAGGGTGCTCTCTTGGAATTTGAAATTCAAACTCACCTTTTGTAGGGAGTCCTCAGGTGGCGCCACCTCATGGTGGGCTACCTTTTTTAAAAATAAAATAAAAAATAAAAATGGAGCCAAGTGGAGTCCTGGAATGGTGCCACCTCAAAAGGTGTTTGACACATGTCAGAAGGTCAGAGCAGTGGGCTCAGAAGGCGCCACCTCAGAGGAATTTGAATTCTACCTTTTCTGGAGAAAGGAGATCTGGACATGTGGCGGACAAGTGTCAGCTGTCTGGAGAGGCTTTCTCAAATGGCGCCACCTCAGGGGGAAGTTTGAAATTCAAATGGAGGTTGGCCCTGGAGGAATGGAGGGTGGACATGTGGCGCCACCTCAGGGTGGCTCCTACAATGCCATGTGGCAAGAGGGAGGAAAAGGAGGGAAAGGGACATGTGGCGCCATCTCAGGCCATCTGGAAAAATCAGAGCTCAGGATTTTTGCCACCTAGTGCCTTGTTTGAATTTTGAATGGTTTGCTTTTTCTGAAGAAAGCCAGGAGTGACATGTGTCTCCTACTTTTCTGAAAGAGGTAGGGAGAAGACATGTGTCCTCTACTTTTTCTGAAAGAAGCAGAGAATGACACGTGGCAGAGGGGAGAGAAGGAGGGCCAAGCCATGTGGCGCCATCTCAGACAACCTGGAAAAGGTAGAAGTTCAGGATTTGCGCCACCTATGAGGAGTTTTGAACTTTTGAATTCTAGTTTTTCTGAAGAAAGCAGGAAACGACACATGGCACTTGCTTTTTCTGAGGAAATGAAAGCTTGCCACGTGTCCTCTGCAGGAGACACTCTCCAGATGGCGCCACCTCAGAGGAGACAAGCTCCACTTTTTCTAGACAGGATAACCTATGACACTTGGCATCTCCTGGTAATCTTGGAATGACACATGGCGCAGGATGGATAGGGTGACACATGGCAGATAAATGGGATGACATGTGGCGGCTTCTGAAGGTAGCCCCACACTGACACTTGGCAGAAGAGGGAGGGTGACATGTGGCACCGACTCTAGGTGAACCCTATGCTGACACATGGCATGTAAATGGAAGGAGAGAGAAATGACAAGTGGCACCAATCCAGGGGACAAGGCTCCTATATTTTTGGGTTTTTTTCAAAATTCAAAATTTTCAAAAGAAAAGCTTGTGTGACACCACCTCAGTGTGGGTCCCACATTGCTTCTTTATTGAAATAAGGATAAAATAACTTCTTTTTGGAATTTTCATAAAATCTGGACTAATGGGCAAAACAGGAATTTTGGAAAGAGTTGGCCCTTGTAGGGCGATTTTGTAAAAGGAAGATATTTGAAATTTGTCAAAAACGGCAAAATCTGAGGTGAAGTGACTGAAATCCACATTAAAAACTATCCATATCGTTTTCCTGAGAAAATATTTTGAAATTCAGAAAAATGGGAAGAATTGATAATTTTGAAGACCCAGGGTTTTGAAATCAATTTTGAAAAGAGTTGAAATTCTAATCTGGATTGAAAATTTTGAAATCAAGAGTTCTGGACCTCGAAATGACATGCTGTGCAGTGCAGTGATTTGAAATGCTCATGCAATGATATGCAATGTCATGTCTTATGAAATGCAATCTTGAATCAAGACTTGGAGATGTCTGTCTCCTGTCAGGAATAAAATTTTGAACATCTGAGTTAAAATTAGAGAAATTTTGAGAGTTGCAGATGAAATTTGGACTTTTGCAAGATATGGCTCAGAAAATGACCATTTTGCCCTCCAGCGATTTCAGAGGCTGGATGTTGATGCTTGGTGGAGGTGTAGGGGAGGTGAGTGAAAATTTGGGGTGTTTACAGATGCCCCTCTTTGCTACTAAGCCGGCTCATGGCCGAGCTTAGTGGCAAAGAAAACACACCAAATTTTGGGCTATATAAAAAAATGCCCCAGTTAGAAGGATCTGACTAGGTGTGAAGAAATTAGCCCGAGGAAGATGGTAGATATGGAACGAAGAATGAAGAGGAAAGATTTGCTCTATGAGTGCGAAGTTCAGGTTTATGCCCTTGACCTGGATGGGACAAAAATACCTCGCATGGAACGAAGCTCAGGTTTTGACCCTTGACCTGATTGGGGAATGGAATATCTCATCGAAATTAGACTCAGGTTTGTACCCTTAACCTGATCGGGCGGAAAATGGAATACCTCTTTGATTGAGGCTCAGGTTTGTACCCTTATCCTGATCGGGCGGAAGACGAAATACCTCTTTGATTGAGGCTCAGGTTTATACCCTTATCCTGATCGGGCGGAAGATGAAATACCTCTTTGATTGAGGCTCAGGTTTATACCCTTATCCTGATCGGGCGGAAAATGAAATACCTCTTTGATTGAGGCTCAGGTTTGTACCCTTATCCTGATCGGGCAGAAAATGGAAATACCTCATTGGTTGAGGCTCAGGTTTGTACCCTTATCCTGATCGGGCGGACAATGGAATGGAATCCTCGAAGGAAGAGACCATGATGGAACCTTTGGATTTTGCACAGTAAATCCGACAGGGGTTTTGCAAAAGGAAGGAAAATGGGGTCCCTAAAGCTTGAAAAGGGATTGATTTTGGGCGTCCCATTGGTGAGACTAAATAGCTTTTGAAATTGCCTTTTGCGGGAAAATGATTGTTGGTTCGACCTCGAACCGAAATGGGACTGTCTATGGTGGGACAGTGGGGACACAGGGAAGTGTGCAATCTGAGAGTTCATGCTCTCAAAGAAGGGAAGGAATCAAGTCCTTAAGAGGGATTTAAAATTGGTGTCGGGATGTGTCAAAAACGGACATCAAGCTCTCACTTCACGTCAGGATAGCTGGAAAATATTGTCAAAATGTTGGAAATTCTGCTGTTGATTCAAAATTTTTGAAAATGTTGCATATTGTTGCGAAGATATTCCTTCTTTTCTACCTAAAGCATTACCTCTAAACAAGGTTCACTTTGTAGAATCGAGACTTGGAAACCCAAATTGCTTGCAATTGACCTTCTTCAAGGAAGTTATCAATTTCCTTGATATGAGCAGGAAAGAGAATTTGATATTATGAAAGCAATTGATGAAAGAATATTGATAATAGAATTTCACAAATTTAAAGAGGATTCTCGATAGATTTGGCAGTTTGATATCCTGAGAGCTTCTCTCTTGATAATCTTTCTGCACTCTTTTGGCCCTCTGGTGTTTTGCTACATTCTCCTTCATTTTGGAGATGTTCTGACTTTTTCTCTCTTTCTTTTTCCTCTCTTGCTCTCTTTTGGGAAGGGTACGTCACAAACTCCTTCAACTTGGAGATGTTTCGATCCTTCTTGGACGATGGGTTTGGAGATCTTTGGATGACAGCTGAAATTAAATATCTTTTAGGGATTGTCGAGGGGTTCATCGCATCTGCCTTCATCTTGACAGTGCTTTGGACCTTCCCTGGAAGGATCCGTCACAAACTCCGTCATCTTGGAGATGTTTCGAATCTTCTTTGGCCCCGGGGGTCTACTCGCCTAATTCGCCTTCATCTTGACGACAGGTGAGAGATCCCTTTTGCGGATACTCAATTGCAGCTTAGGTGATTTTGAGGAGACAGGGTTTGGGTGAATTCTCTCTTTTCTAGCACTCAGGATATTTCCACTGCCTCATCTTTGCAAGAATAGCCTTTAAAGATGTGTCATCGACTGCGATCAATATCGATCATCTACGGCTTTTCAATAACATTGAATCTTCTTTTCTGGCCATATCGAGGATTTATCCTTCATCCTTTTGGTTGGCCAATAGAAAGAATTTGAGTTTTGAATCTCTTTTCGCAAAAGCTTCACTCTTTTGGAAGCGATGCTGAAGGTAAATTGAGATAGAGATTAGTGCAATAAAGATTCTTAAATCAACAAATAATTTGATTGACAAATTGACAAAATTTTTTTGAAATCCTTGGTGAAAGTGAGTATTTGAAATCCGGCTCAATACATCCGTGACGAAAATTCTCCTCTCTTTTTCCCCAAAAAGAGAGACTCAGGCTTAGCCCTTACCTGAATGGGAAATGGGAAATACTCCTCTCTTCCCTAAAGAGGAGGTGTTTGCAAAACGAACTTTCGAAGAGAAATTAAGCTTTCGTCAAAGCTCCCTAATATTAGGCTTCTCTTATGGAAAGGGGGCCGATAATAGTGAGGTCTGAAAATTGGGTCATGAAAGGAACGAGTCCATCACACTCTCCCTGCAAAGAGGGTCTTTCATGACGAAAATGGCCTAGTACGAAATTGGGGGGTCACAAGAAAAGCGAGTCTTCGTCGAGCCTCTCCCTTATCAAAAGGGTTCCTCGTGTGAAATTGGAAATTGTTTTGCAAACGGTTCACAAAGACGCGAGTCCCTTCAAACTCTCCCTGAAAAGGGGCTAAGTGAACGAATTGGATAGCATGCAAAAAGAATGAGCTCCCTCGAACTCTCCCTAAAAAGGGTATCTCGCAAGAGAAAATGATTGAAATTGGGTATTGAGATTGATTGACCCAAAGGTCGAGATGGGAAATTGGAAAATTGGTTGCTGGAAATTGAATGACCCGAAGGTCGAAATTGGATGATCTGATGGTCGGAATTGAGAATTGATTTGACCACAAAGGTCGAAATTGAGAATTGGTTGACCGAAAGGTCGAAATTGTGTGACTTGAAGGTCGAAATTGAGAATTGAGTGACCTAAAGGTCGAAATTGATAAAAGAAGGTCAAAGATTGGAAATTGATTTACCCGAAGGTCGAAATTTGGAAATTGATTGACCCGAAGGTCGAAAATTGGAAATTGAAGGTCGAGAATTGGAAATTGATAGACCCGAAGGTCGAGAATTGGAAATTGATTGACCCGAAGGTCGAAAATTGGAAATTGAAGGTCGAGAATTGGAAATTGATAGACCCGAAGGTCGAGAATTGGAAATTGATTGACCCGAAGGTCGAGAATTGGAAATTGATTGACCCGAAGGTCGAAATTGAGATTGGTAATTGAAATTGAGAATTGGAAATTGGTAATTGAAATTGAGAATTGGAAATCGGGTGACCCAGAGGTCGAAATTTAGAGAATTACCTGATTTGAGGATTTAAATTGAAATTTGGAGGGCAAAATATCAAATTTGAGCAATTGACAGACCCTGATGATCAAAATGACTTGGATCAATAAAGGAGAATAATGAGTTCGAGTCAGAGCTCGAATAAAATACAGAGATCATGAGTCGGAACTCGGATCAACAAAGGAAAATGGAAGGCTCGAATCATAACTCAAATAAGATAATGAGATCACGAGTCTGTAAACACCCCAAATTTTCACCCTCATCCAGTGTTTGTCCATTTCATATATCATTGCATATCATTGCATCCATTTTTGCATATCATTTCATTGCATTGCATAGCATTGCATGGCATGGCATTACATGTCATTATATCTCATTTTCGAGATCCAGCACTCCTATTTCAAAACATTCAATCCAGATTTGAACTTTAAAGCTTTATTTCAAAATCAATTTCAAAACCTGGGTTTTTATTCAATACTCTGTCATTTTCCAACCCCAGGACTTTATATTTCGTAATATTTTCTCAGAAAATAATCTGGATTCATTTCAAATTCAAATTTTAATCGATTTCAATTCACAGATGAGACCCATTGAGGTGGTGTCGCTTCTGAACTCCTCTATTCATCAAATTTCTCAAATTTTTGAAAGTTTCAGTCCGATCAGGACTCTGTCTCAGAGTCCTAATCCAGTCAGGAGTCTGTTTTTAAGTCTGTTTTACTTCCATTTTTAGTCTTTTTCGATTATTTTTAAAATTTAGGTCATTTTACAGAGTCCAGTTAGTTCAGGACTCTATTTTAGAGTTCGGTCGAGTTAGGAGTCTAACCCTGACTGTGTTTTCTGACTTATTTCATCATTTCTTGATAAAATCTTTTGAAAATTCTTTCATTTGGCTTTTAAAATCTAAAATCTCAGAGTCCTAAGAGTTCAGGACTCTAACCCGGAGTTCCAGTTCGCTTGAGACCCTATTTTTAAAGATCTTGATTTTTAATTATTAATTTTAACCCCTTTTTAAAGGTATTTTCAGTGTTTATTTCAAAATTTGCAAAACTCGATGTGGGCCCACTCAGTTGGCGCCGTATCCAGAGGAGTTCTGACCCAGTTGGAACTCTATGCCATTTCAAAAATTCTAATTTTAAGTTTACTTTTGAAAGTCTCCTTCAATTTCAAGTTCTAAAATCGCTTTTTGAAAAACTCAAGTAGGGCCCACTCAAGGTGGCGCCATATTCGAGTAAGTCAGGGCTAGACTAGGGTTAGTCAGTGTCTTGGTTAGTGTTAGAGGTTTAGAGGAGTCAAAATCAATTTTAAAAATCTATTTTATTTAAGTTTTAAACAATTGGTTTTTAAAGGTTTTAAATTCAGGTTTTAAAAACCAAATGTGGGTCCATACTAGGTGGTACCACATTTGGACTTTTTAGGGTTTAATTAGGTGTTAATTAAGGTTTAATTAGAGTTCATTTAGGGTTAGAAAATCACAAAAAATCGTTGCCTTTAGTGGATTTATTAGAAAGAGTCCTAAAAAAATGAAAAACCTCTTAATTAACCCTAATTAAGTGACTTTTTGAAAAACTATAAAAAGGGACCTAAGGGGGGGCAAAAGGGGGGCTCTTTTCTCTCAAATTTTCGTGGCCTCTCTCTCCTCTCCAGCACCTCCACCTTCCTCCATTGCAGCTGCAAGCACCAAGGTAATATTTTTAATATTTTTTAGTTTTATTTAATACTTTTTCATGTTTTAAATCAATTTTAGCCATTGGTGTCATCCCCTTCATGGATGAAACCATGGATTCAACCTCAAGAACCATCAAGAATCAGAAAGAACAATCCAAGAAGGTGATCTAACCCTGTTTTGGGTGATTTACAGAGATTTTAATCCATTAGAATTGATTTTAATATGATTCTTTGCATTAATAACCAATAAAATATATGATTTACCCTTTTTAATGGGTTAAATCTATGTTTTAAAGGTGATATCAAATTCCAGCCATTGATTCCCTGTTTTTAATTTATTTTCATGGTTTATTCATGTTTGTTTTACGTTCTACAACATAAAAATAATTTTTATTTACTGTTTTATGGTTTATTTTATTTATTTACATTAGTTAATGCATGGTTTGTCAAGTTTCTTAAATTTTTGTGTGTTTTAGGTTTAGAACAGTAAAGATAATGTTATTTCGGATTGAAGTTCTAATTGTTTAGTTCTGATTTTTTTATATGTGGTGCATGCATGAGTTATTGAGTTACTGTAGAAAAATCAGAGGTTTTGGATCTCGGGAACCCTGTCAAAAAAATCAGACATCAAATCGGGTTTTTAAAGCTTTAAAATCGTGGTTAAAATCAAGAAGGTAACTTGCTGTGATGATATTTCTCTCATCTTATATCCGATTTTAGATCTGTCTTTTGTGAAATTTTCGGATTTTTTTATCACTGTTTAGTATTTTTACCCTTTTAGAGAATCTGTTTTTAAATTTAAAGCTCGTTAGGGTTTACCAAAACCCTAATCAGACTTGTGTTAGTCATAAATCCCAAACCACAGATCCGATTTTAGATCTGTAAAAAGTGAGTATTGTTATTTTTCTGTCTACTGTTCACCACTAAAATTTCAGAGATTTTTGTTTAGAATTTCTATTTATGTCTGTATTTTCAATTTGGAATAGCCGTTTTAATCCCTGTTAAGAGTGATATATTTTAGCCCAGATTGCCAGAAGGGTTTCTCCCTAACCGGAGATGATTTTTCCGATCTGTAAATTGGGAAATCTCTGTTTTTCTTCTTAGTTAGTCTCTGTAAAATTTCATAAATTTCCATGGAGATTTGACTCCTGGTTCAGGTCTTGGACTGAAACTGGTTGGTGAATTAGGTCAAAAATAGCATATTTTTAGGGTTTAATGCAATTTTCGGATTGATTTAATGTTAAAAAATTATTTTTATGATTCCAATTCAACATTAGAGTTATAACAAGTGCAGGTACCAATTTTTATGGATTTTGGAATCCATTTGATGGCTGAATTAAGCAAATTGCAAAACCGGGTTCCTGAAAGATCCAAAAACACTGCAAAAATCACAAAATTTGTGATATTATTGGATTTTCGTGCATAAGCATATATTTTTAGGGTTTAATCATGTTCATAATCATATTAGGATGCTTTAGGTTTAATTTTGTGCTCATTTGATTTCATTTAGTGCATAAAACCTAAGTTTTTACCAAAATCTATTTCTAAAAACCCTGATTTCAAGGCCATAGTCTTGCTATCGGGGGCAATTTGGTCATTTGACCTAAATTTCGAAATCCCTAACCCTAATTTTCATATTTTTAAGCATGTCACATCATATTTAGCTTAGTTTATTACATTCAAATTTCAAAACTTGCATTTTATCAAAATATCTTTCTAAAAACCCTAATTTCAAGGCCATAGTCTTGTTATTAGGGGTATTTTGGTCATTTGAACCCCAATTTCGAAATTTCATATCTTATCTTCCTTATTTATTCAATTTTATTTCATACTTTATCATTTTGATTTAAGGGAATCATGGCAAAAAGGCTTATATCTAGCAAAATCCCACAATTTCCTGATATTGTTGGATAAATCTAGAAAAGCCAACATATTTTCATTAACCAAGTTTTCTAGTTTTGCAGGTACATTGAAGACTTTATTTTTCATGTATTTAAATTTCAATAGTGATGTAAACTAAATTAAACTTTGGAATAAGAATTTACATTTCCTGCTTAGCTAAGGATGCATTGCATATAGTTTATTTTTTTTATAATGTTAATGTGTGATGGATGATGATTCATGCATATTTTTATAAATTCACCATGGTCTACACGAATGGCACATGCACTAGCTTCTATGAAGTTTATAAACTTGCTGGAATTCGTATTTATGGCCATAGTCAGAATATGAATGATACTCAGATTTATGATCTTCACATTAGCCACATTCAACCTACACTCTTAGGCTAACTTCAAAAATGCACTGCATTTCTCAAAAATACAAAAAGTATTTCTCAATTCCTCAAAATCATATTCATTCATTTCATGCAATTGCCAATTCCAATTCCAATCTTAATTCAAAGAAGTTCATTTTCTCAAAATCTCCTAAGTCTTATAGCAAAATCGATTTTCCCAAAGACATTGAATTTCAAAGGATATTTCAAGTATTTCCCAAGTTTCAAATTCAAATTTTCTAAGTTAGAATTTCAATTTCCAAGTTTGAATTAAGAGAAACCAAGTCTCTCAGAATCGATTTTCACCAAATGTCAAGGATTCCTCAAAATTGATTTTTATTTCTCTCAGAAGTATATTTCAAATCCCATTTCACGATTTCTCATGTGATATCATTTCCAAGATTTACATTTTCTAAATATTTCAATCATTCAAAGCAAACATCATGTTTTCAAATGTGCATTTTCTGAAAATTCATAGCACATGCCTGATTCTTTGTGCATTTAGAAATTAGAATATGATTTAGACAAGCTGAATAGAGTAGAGCATAAGATTGATCCTTGGTTCAATTACCCCTGTTAAAGGTGGCAGGAACGGTTGAACCTCGTACCGACAGGCGAGTCCCATTCTACGAAATTTTCCCGCATTTTAAAAACGGAGGCGAGTTATTTTCAAAAACTTTTTCAAAGGTCAGTTTGATTTGCAAAAGTTAAAAATTTTGCGATGATAACAGGTTTGGCGACCATGATGGGACCTGTCTTCGCCTGATCAATCTAATGCTCTACTTAGTTCAAATTGTCAAAATCGATTTCCATGGAATGTCAGCTTTGCTTTATGATATCATGTGAACCTAGGAGCCTAGACTTGAACCCAGCTGACATGGAATGCATATAGACTAGGTATGGTTTGGTAGGACCATATTGAGGAGAATTATTCATGCTCACATAGACTTAGGTCTAATACAACACTCCTCAATTTAGGAATTGTATGAAAACAATGTTTGCTTCTTCAAATATTTCAAAATTCTATCTCTTTAGGACTTAGAGCCTTCTGTTTGATTGCATGTGCTCATGTTTTTTAAAAACCACCCCCACCTATATTGTCCCGGTCTTCACGTTGCTGGGCTCTCTTCCAGAACCATAGTTTGGGACAGAGCCTCATAACTGGGCCACCTATTTGGGTGAAAGCCCCCCTGCCACGTACCAAGGGCCATAGTCCAACGTATATCGGCAGGTGCTCAAGGATGTTGGAAAACTTGAACCTAGAACCGGAGAATTTGATTTTATGCCACGTACATCAAGCCTTGGCTTGAGTATATAGGCATAACTGGATTGAATACAGTTGATCTGAACCTTAGAGTTAGGATTAAGGTCCTACAGCCATTTCAAAATTTGTGCATCTAGAGTCAGCTTTTAGGGAATGCTGTATGTGCATACTTGTTTATGCAGAATTTGATTGAATATGTTATTTCCTTTTTATTTTTCATATTTTCTAAAAATACTGGACAATTTTTCAAAATTCCCCAGTCCATGTCCATGTACTGTCCATGTTTTAAATCCTGGACGATTTTCAAAATACTTCATTTTATAAAGTACTTCCTTATATTTCATTAAACCCTGGACGATTTTCATAAAGTTCCTCCATTTTCTTCAAAACTCCGGGTGATTCCTCAAAATCGATTTTTATTTCTCTCAGAAGTATATTTTAAATCCCATTTCACGATTTCTCATGTGATATCATTTCCAAGATTTACATTTTCTAAATATTTCAATCATTCAAAGCAAACATCATGTTTTCAAATGTGCATTTTCTGAAAATTCATAGCACATGCCTGATTCTTTGTGCATTTAGAAATTAGAATATGATTTAGACAAGCTGAATAGAGTAGAGCATAAGATTGATCCTTGGTTCAATTACCCCTGTTAAAGGTGGCAGGAACGGTTGAACCTCGTACCGACAGGCGAGTCCCATTCTACGGAATTTTCCCGCATTTTAAAAACGGAGGCGAGTTATTTTCAAAAACTTTTTCAAAGGTCAGTTTGATTTGCAAAAGTTAAAAATTTTGCGATGATAACAGAGTCGGAACCCGGATCAACAAAGGAAAATGAAGGACTTGAATTAGAGCTTGGATAAGATAAGGAGAACTCGAGTCGGAACCCGGATCAACAAAAGAAAATGAAAAACTCGATTCAGGGTTCGAGTAAGGTAATGAGATCACGAGTCGGAACCCGGATCAACAAAAGAGAATGACAAGCTCGAAGAGATCTCGAGTCGGAACCCGGATCAACAAAAAAAATAAAGAGCTCGAATCAAAGCTTGAACAAATAAAGAGATCTCGAGTCGGAACCCGGATCAATAAAGAAAAATAAAGAGCTCGAATCTGAGCTCGAATGAATAAAGAGATCTCGAGTCGGAACCCGGATCAACAAAGAAAATGAAGAGCTCGAATCTGAGCTCGAACAAGGTATAGAGATCACGAGTCGGAACTCGGATCAACAAAAGAAAATGAAGAACTCGAGTCAAGGCTCGAGTAAAGTAGAGAGATCACGAGTCGGAACCCGAATCAACAAAAGAGAATGAAGAGCTCGCATCTGAGCTCAAATAAATAGAGAGATCTCGAGTCGGAACCCGAATCAACAAAAGACAATGGAGAGCTCGCATCTGAGCTCAAAGTAAAGAGATCTCGAGTCGGAACCCGGATCAACAAAAGACAATGGAGAGCTTGAGTCTGAGCTCGAGTAAGGTAGAGAGATCACGAGTCGGAACCCGGATCAACAAAGGAAAATGAAGAGTTCGAGTCAAGGCTCGAATAAGGTAGAGAGATCACGAGTCGGAACCCGGATCAACAAAGGAAAATGAGGAGTTCGAGTCGAGGCTCGAATAAGGTAGAGAGATCACGAGTCGGAACCCTGATCAACAAAGGAAAATGAAGAATTCGAGTCAAAGCTCGAATGAATAGGGAGATCTCGAGTCGGAACCCGGATCAATAAAGAAAATGAAGAGCTCGCATCTGAGCTCGAATGAATAAAGAGATCTCGAGTCGGAACCCGGATCAACAAATGAAAATGAAGAGTTCGAGTCAAGGCTCGAATAAGTTAGAGAGATCACGAGTCGGAACCCGGATCAACAAAGGAAAATGGATTTGAATAAAAACCCGAGTCGGAACTCGGTTTTCTGAAAATTTGGGATTTTAAAAATGTGCCAGTTTGAGTACTGGATTTTGAAATAATACCAGTTCGAGCGCTGGGTTTTGGTTCAGTATTGGCGATGATCTTTGGATCATTAGGAATTGTGATGGGACTGTTTGTTGAAATCCCAATACCGACCGGATTGTTATTAATGCAATTGAATGCAAATGAATATGAGTTGATGCATATGAATGCACAAGTGCATGAAATGAGGAATTTGTTTATCCTGCCTGCATATAGAATGCTTGAAAACAAATTTTCAAAAAGATGTCCCAGTGTAATGGGGAGAGATAATAACAAAAATAGAACAACCACAAGAAGAATGTCATAATTAAATGAGAAAAGTTGATGATTTTATTGATGCCTTAAAAAGGGATGACGACTTGAAAAAGGAAAACCACTAGGACTATATCGTCCTGACAAAATGAGAAGGCATTGGCATTGGCATCGTCATTCTTCAGAGTGATCTGGGAGAGGCTTGGTCAGGACTGCAACTCGTCCCTCCCTTTCTTCCGACACCAAAAGCTCTTTATCGATGTAGTCCTGTACAATATTTTTTAGAACGAAGCAACGTTCAGTATCGTGCCCCATTGCCCGATGGAACTTGCAAAACTGATTCTTGAACCTTCCCATGATGGTGGGAGGAGTTGTGGCCTTTGGGAGCTTCACTAATTCCTTAATCAACATGTATTCAAGGACTTCGTCGAGTGGCTTGTCTATAGGAGTGAAATCTCGATCGCCGCTCCAGTTTCCGCGCTTTGGTTTTCCTTGATTTTTTTCCTTTTGCTGAGGGCTGGATTGAAAAGGTCTATTCTGGATTCTAGAATACTTTCCTTTCAAATCTTTAGACTCTTCTAACTTGCTGCTTTGACTGCCTCTGTTTTTGTTGTTGTTGGGTTTAGAACTGGTTGCCCTGTTGTGGTCTCCAATGATGCTCATAGGGATGGTGATCGATGCCCCTTCTTTAACAGGAACTTTTCCGAAATTGGCTTCAGCTTGCTCGGATAATATCTTAATCATCATTCTTTTGAACAACCGATATATGGCGGGATCAATCTCTTCCTTGATGGTCTGAGCTCCCTCTTTGACAGACTTTATGGAATCCATTTCTCACTCACTGTCTGTAACTAATGTGCTGAAGTAGCGCGGTCTTTGATCTCGTCAGGATCACACAACTATGCCAATGCCCTCTGCAGAACCACATGGGATGTTTAGCATGATGGAAAAAAGAATTTTGAAACCAACACTCTTGAGGGAAAAACAAATGATGGAATTGGAAGGACATGTCAAAAATTTGGATAAAATTTGGAAGATATACTGGGAGATATGGAAAAGTTTTTGAAGCAAAATTTGAAATTTCAAAAATTTGCAGGCAGGATTGGAATAAGGCTGGAAATCCGAGATCCAGTAGAACGAGAGAATGGAAAATCACCTGGAGTTTTGAAAGAAATGGGATATTTGAGAAAATCATCCAGGGTTTGAGAAAAGATCTCGTGTAAAATAAAGATATTTTGAAAAAGGCCTAATAAGTTGAGAAACATTAGGAAACATAAAGAATTGAGAAAATCATACATACAATCATATCCTGCACAAACATTTATGCACATTCAGCACTACCTAAAAGGCTGACTCTAGATGCATCAATTTGAAAACAGCTGTAGGACCTTAATCCTAACTCTAGGTTCAAATCATCTTTGTCCGATCCAGTTATGCCGATATACCCGAATCGAAATCCGAGGTACGTGGCATAGAATTTCAACTCCGGTTCTAAGGTAAGGTTTTCCAACATCCTTGAGCGCCTACCGATATACTTCGGACTGTGGCCCGCGGTACGTGGTAGGGGGGTGTTAACCCAAATAGTTGGCCCAGTTGTGAGGCTCTGTCCCGAACTATGGTTCTGGAAGAGAGCCCAGCAACGTGAAGACCGGGTAATGATAGGTAATTGAGGGTTTTGAAAAATGATCACATGCAAGAAATAGAGGGCTCTAAATCCTAGAGAGATAGACTTTGAAAAATTTGAAGAAGCATACATTGTTTGCATTCAGATCCTAAATTGAGGAGGATTGTATTTAGACCTAAGTCTATGTGAGCATGAAAATTTCTCCTCAATATGGTCCTACCAAACCATGCCTAAGCTATATGCATTCAATGTCAGCTGGGTCAGAATCTAGGCTCCTAGGCTCGCATGATATTGAAAGTAAAAGAGCAGACATTTTATGAACATGATTTTGATAATTGAACTAAGTCAAGCATAATTTAGGTCAGACAAGGACAGGTCCCATCACGGTCGCCAAACCTGTTATCGTCGCGAAATTTTTCCCCCGTCTTCCCTTCCTTACGGAAGAGAAAAAGGAAGGAAACGCTTTCGCGCTTCAAACTTTGACCAGATTTTGGAAATTGTTTTGAAATACTCGCCTCCGTTTTTGAAAATTTGCGGGAAAATCCATGGGATGGGGCTCGACCTGTCGGTACGAGGTTCGACCGTTCCTACCGCCTTTAACAGGGGTAATCGGACCAAGGACCAAAACTATGCTTGACTTAGTTAAATTATCGAAGTTATGTTCTATCCTAAATGCACAGAGAATTCAGGCATGTGCTATGAGATTTTGGAAAATGCCAGTTGGAAAACATGATGTATGCTTAGAAAATATTTGGAGTTGAAAAGATTCTCTCAGGAAAAAGCTGAAAGTCAATTTCTCAGGAAACTCAGATGAAAAAGATTTGAAATCTCAGGAAAGTTCATAAAGACTTGGGAAAATTATGAATGGTTGAAAATCCTGGGAAAATGGAAGTGATTCTTGAGAAAAGATGAACCTTTTGAAAAGGGAAACACTTCTTAGGAAAACTTGGACTTTGAGAGTATTCTTAGGAAAATGATGGAAGATTTATAGGAAAGCTCATTGGAGAAGGAAATTCAAAACTTGGGGAATCGAAATCCTGGGAATTTTACCTTTTGAAATACTTGGAAATCGATTTTGGATCTTGGAGAAAGATTGGAAAACTCTTTTGAATCTCTTAAGAAAATATCATTTTCCAGGGAAAACTGTGGAAAAACTTGTCTTTGGAAAACCGATTTTAAGAAATCCTTAGAGTTTCTTGAGAAATCGATTTCTTGAGAATGAAGTTTTCTTAAGAAAAATCATGGGAAAACCAAGGATTTCATGATGCAAATGACATGAGTGAATGAATGCACTTTGAAAAGATTTTCTAAGGAATTGGTTGGAAAAATGTGCATTAAGTCCAAATAAATCCTTCACATATTCTGACTGTGGCCATGAATATGTTCAGAACTTAGTTGATTTGATGCACATGATTTTGAAAACTTTGGAAATATGATGTGCATTTTAATATATCCTAAGAGTGTAGGCTCAATGTGACTAGTAGAAAGATGATGGATCTGGGTCTCGTCCATATTCCGACTAGGGCCGTAAATATGGATCCCACCGAGTCCATCAACTCCCTAAGAGTTGGTGCACGTGCCATTCGTGAACATCCATAGTGCTTTCGAAATAAGATGTATGCATCACATAAGCAGGATATTTGCATAAATTCAAACTATATGATATGCATCCTAGTCTAAGCAGGAAATTAACTCTCTTATTCCAAAATTTACATTATTACATTACTAAATAAAGGAAGTAAAAGAAATTTGCAGACTTCAGCTCCTTCTTTTGAATTTCCTTGCCAAACTTGAAATAAGGTTAGCTCAAATATGTGGGTTTTTCCAAGATTTTCCAATAATATTATGAAATTATTGGATTTAATTGAATATAAACCCTATGATCATGCTTCCTTGATATTTGAAATGATGAAAATGCAAGAAATTCGGTGGAAAATAGTTTGAAATTCGAAATGGCGGTCAAAATGACCAAAATACCCCTAAAATCAAAGTGATACCTTTAAAATCAGGGTTTTTGAAGGAAATTTTGCTAAAATTGAGATTTTGAAATTCAAATTGAATCAAATGATGATAAAATGCAGTAAGAGATATGATGACATGCTGCTAGACACATTAAGACTGTAAAATCAGAATTTGACATTTTGTAATTTCTCCAAAATAACGAATTTCGCTTGTTTTTCGCTTGGATCTGGGTCCTGCGGGACCCTGTTTCGGTATTATGGATGATACGAACCTCAAATGGATTCCAAATTGCACCAAATTCGGTATGAAGCATCTTAACACTCTGATAAACAATCTAGAATGCTAAAAATCATGAAATGATATGATTTAAATGCTAAAATTCAAGGAAAGTCCTAAAAATGATGGATTTTGCCTATGGATCCGAACCAAATGCAATGCTTAACATGATAATGCAAGATTTACACCATGAAAACTTCTGATATTTTGCAGACTGCTAAAAGACCCGAAATGGAACATTTTTGGTTTTTACAGCCTCGGGATTTGAGCCATAGTGAGTTCAATAACAGAGATTTAGTTCTGATAGAGGTAAAAATCACACTAATCTGATGCAAAATGCTAAAGAAATACAAAACGGCCATGTAAATTTATGAAATTAATCAGAGTTATGCATGACACCTACATAAACAACTTTCATGTTGATGACTTTGGCATTTGATCAGCAGAAACACAGAGAAAAATATAACTATTCCTGACTAAACTAACAGAACAGACAAATGTAGCAAAACAAGGGACTAACAAGAAAAATCCGAAGCAGGAGTCAACACCGTTCTAAAAATTACAGGCTTTTAGATGCAAACAGATGGCATCTCGGACACAACTTTCACTTTTTACAGTTTTGGATTTGGAGCAATACACAAAGAGAAACCACAGCCCTAAGTCGATCCAAGATCTCAGAGGCCCAAATTAGGCTCTGACACATGTCCCGAACTCTTGGATTTTTGTCAGACATACAAAACAAAATAAAAATCTGAAAAAATCATATTAAACACTAGACATTCTCCCTAGTTCAGAACAGCTTTCGGATCGAAAATAGGATCTCCCATGAGGGATATCTCGATTTTACAAGTCGGCAAATGATTTTCAAAATGTATCCCAGGTAACATAACCCGACTTGCCATTTTGAATGTTTACCACAGTAAACAAATTCAAATGGCTCCGAATTTTTGGCAAACTTTTAGGGACACCTAAGGGCGCATTCCATGATTTTTTTGGGATTTTTAATAAAAAACAAATGCATGAAATGACGTGTGGACTAACTGACAAAAACAGAGACCTACTGAAAATAAGCAGAATTGAAATAAAGGCTAAATTAATCCTAATTAATTCATGAAATATGCTAAATGAATGAAATAAAATGCAAATTAAATCTATCTAACTACATGCATGTTAAAAATCATCAAGGAAGCATAATGAAACATTTTTATGTATGTCGTTTTATGAGAATAGCTCAATCCATCCCTCGGATGAGCTCTTTCTTCAAACGACTCCCGATTCGAATTATGGAATCCAATCAATGAGAAAAGAAGTGCACCTTGTTTCGTTACGCAGCGTAGGAGCTCTTGAAACAGGCAGCTATCACGAGCTTCCTTCGTTCTTCGCTCCGGGCTTCAGATGGTTCACAAAAATCGACCTCTGTTGGAATTGAATTGGCCACAACACGAGCTCTACTCCACCTTCTTCAATGCGCCAAAGGGGGCACGATTTCCACAGTTCAAAATCTGATTCTAGGAAGGCTAGGTCGGATTTTCCAAGTTCACCAGAGCTAAAAAAAAATGATCCCCTTCAGGCTGGGCGTGAACCCTTGTTTTTATAAATTTTCTGAAAAATTTTTGAAATTCAAACAGGATCGATCTGAGCCCTCCATGTGGCGCCATCTCAGGGGGTGCTATCTGGGGGTTTGAAATTCGAATTTGGCTTTTGCAGGGAGCCCTCAGGTGGCGCCACCTCAAAAGGCTATTTTGATTTTTTGAGAAAAATAAAAAATGGAAATTTTGTGGGTGAGACACCTCAGTAGGGGGAATTTGGAATTTTTCAAAAGTTTGCTTGATTCTCTCTGCAGGGAACTCCCAGAAGGCGCCACCTCAGAGGGTGCTCTCTTGGAATTTGAAATTCAAACTCACCTTTTGTAGGGAGTCCTCAGGTGGCGCCACCTCATGGTGGGCTACCTTTTTTAAAAATAAAATAAAAAATAAAAATGGAGCCAAGTGGAGTCCTGGAATGGTGCCACCTCAAAAGGTGTTTGACACATGTCAGAAGGTCAGAGCAGTGGGCTCAGAAGGCGCCACCTCAGAGGAATTTGAATTCTACCTTTTCTGGAGAAAGGAGATCTGGACATGTGGCGGACAAGTGTCAGCTGTCTGGAGAGGCTTTCTCAAATGGCGCCACCTCAGGGGGAAGTTTGAAATTCAAATGGAGGTTGGCCCTGGAGGAATGGAGGGTGGACATGTGGCGCCACCTCAGGGTGGCTCCTACAATGCCATGTGGCAAGAGGGAGGAAAAGGAGGGAAAGGGACATGTGGCGCCATCTCAGGCCATCTGGAAAAATCAGAGCTCAGGATTTTTGCCACCTAGTGCCTTGTTTGAATTTTGAATGGTTTGCTTTTTCTGAAGAAAGCCAGGAGTGACATGTGTCTCCTACTTTTCTGAAAGAGGTAGGGAGAAGACATGTGTCCTCTACTTTTTCTGAAAGAAGCAGAGAATGACACGTGGCAGAGGGGAGAGAAGGAGGGCCAAGCCATGTGGCGCCATCTCAGACAACCTGGAAAAGGTAGAAGTTCAGGATTTGCGCCACCTATGAGGAGTTTTGAACTTTTGAATTCTAGTTTTTCTGAAGAAAGCAGGAAACGACACATGGCACTTGCTTTTTCTGAGGAAATGAAAGCTTGCCACGTGTCCTCTGCAGGAGACACTCTCCAGATGGCGCCACCTCAGATGAGACAAGCTCCACTTTTTCTAGACAGGACAACCTATGACACTTGGCATCTCCTGGTAATCTTGGAATGACACATGGCGCAGGATGGATAGGGTGACATATGGCAGATAAATGGGATGACATGTGGCGGCTTCTGAAGGTAGCCCCACACTGACACTTGGCAGAAGAGGGAGGGTGACATGTGGCACCGACTCTAGGTGAACCCTATGCTGACACATGGCATGTAAATGGAAGGAGAGAGAAATGACAAGTGGCACCAATCCAGGGGACAAGGCTCCTATATTTTTGGGTTTTTTTCAAAATTCAAATTTTTCAAAAGAAAAGCTTGTGTGACACCACCTCAGTGTGGGTCCCACATTGCTTCTTTATTGAAATAAGGATAAAATAACTTCTTTTTGGAATTTTCATAAAATCTGGACTAATGGGCAAAACAGGAATTTTGGAAAGAGTTGGCCCTTGTAGGGCGATTTTGTAAAAGGAAGATATTTGAAATTTGTCAAAAACGGCAAAATCTGAGGTGAAGTGACTGAAATCCACATTAAAAACTATCCAGATCGTTTTCCTGAGAAAATATTTTGAAATTTAGAAAAATGGGAAGAATTGATAATTTTGAAGACCCAGGGTTTTGAAATCAATTTTGAAAAGAGTTGAAATTCTAATCTGGATTGAAAATTTTGAAATCAAGAGTTCTGGACCTCGAAATGACATGCTGTGCAGTGCAGTGATTTGAAATGCTCATGCAATGATATGCAATGTCATGTCTTATGAAATGCAATCTTGAATCAAGACTTGGAGATGTCTGTCTCCTGTCAGGAATAAAATTTTGAACATCTGAGTTAAAATTAGAGAAATTTTGAGAGTTGCAGATGAAATTTGGACTTTTGCAAGGTCCGGCTCAGAAAATGACCATTTTGCCCTCCAGCGATTTCAGAGGCTGGATGTTGATGCTTGGTGGAGGTTTAGGGGAGGTGAGTGAAAATTTGGGGTGTTTACAAGATCCAAAGTGAAGTTTGAGTCTGGATCCTAAGATAAATTTGGATCTGAAGTCTGAGATCCAATGTAGAGTTGGGCTCTGGATCCTAAGATGGATTTGGATCTGAAATCAGAGATCCAATGTAGAGTTGGGTTCTAGACCCTAAGATGGAATTTGGACCAGAAGTCTAAATTCCAAAGTGAAATCGGAGTCTGGATCCTGAGGAGGAATTGGATCTGGAGTCTGAGATCTAACATGAGTGTTGAATCCTAGATCCTAAAATCGATTTGTAGTTAAATTCTGAAAATGAATCAAGAATCTCAAAGTTAATTTGAACTTTGATTTTGATTGAAAATGTGAATATAAAATAAATTTTGAATTTCAAAGTCAATTTGAACTTTGAAATTTGATTTGAATTTGAATAAAATGACTTTGAAATCTCAAAGTTAAATTGAACTTTGAGATTGAAAATGAAATTGAATTTTGAAAATGAAAAGGATGAATTGGATTTGATAAGGATCGAAGATAGATTGAAGAAGATATTAACATCACTTGGAGTTTTTGAAAAAGGAAGTTTTGAAAATATGATGCAATTCTCTCCTATATGATGAATGAATTCGAATAATTTTGAAATTGGAATTTGAAAAGCTATTTCATTCTTTAAATGAATTAAAATAAGATTGAAAATATAATACATCCTTGACTATGGTCATTGAATGTATTATATAGTAATCTATATTAAAATTCTAGTGAAGAATGAAACACATTTTTGTGCTTTTATAGAGTTTAGAATGGAATTAACTCTCAATATACCCTGACTATGGCCATTGGTATATATATTGAATTAATTCTAAGTTAAACTCTGATAAAAGGTAAAATATTTGAAGAATATGATGATTTTTGAAAGAGGATCCAGTGTGGATCCAGTGTTATTTCATAAAAGATAAGAATACTAAGTCTTGTTTACACCTCGACTATGGCCGTTGGTGTAAATCATCAACTTAGAATTAACTTACCTTTTATGAAATGGTGCATGTGCCATTCGTGTTTCACCATTGTGAGAATTTGAGAAATAAAGAAAAAAAAATGCATGGAATAAACAATTCATGGTATTCTATGATGCTCATTCATTCTACCTAAAGCAAGAAATGTAAATTTTCATTCAAATCTAGCTATTACAATTCTGTAATTTGAAATTACAATTCCTATACTAAGAGGAGAAATATCCCTTTTATGCATTTCCTGCGATAAGATAGAGTGACCATATATAATAAAATGTCAAAAATGGAAAGACAAAATGGAAAATACAAGGCCCTACTCATACTAATGAAAAGATACCTATGGATTAACCTAATGTGGGGTGCCTATCTAAAAAGAGATGCATATATTCTTAAAGGAAATGTAATGTACATACCTAAAGGCCGTGCTTAAGCCTTATGCAAAAACTCACCTATGCCAATATGATGTAAAGGAGAGATATCCATGTGACATGTTAACTAATGAAGATCTATGTTGAATATCCTAAATTATTCAAAAAAAAAAAAGGCCTATCCTATGCAAGACTTAGTGCTGAATAACTGATATTTCAGGCACTACCTATATATTTACATCGAATAGGATGTGGTAAAAGATAAAGGAATGGAGACCCCCTGCAAATAACCGGTGCACCTGTTGATGTGCAAATGATAATGTAGATGCATAAATGTAATTACTCATAGCCTCAGCAAAATATCAGTTGGAAGACCCTTGTTGTTTGTTAAGACCCCACCATCCAAATCAAAAGGGAAAATGGCCTTGATGTTACAGATTCACAGAAAATTGCCAAACCATCTTATGTTAAAAACTTTCAGTCACAGGCCTATGATGGTCGTTGTATGCAGAAAACATTGTAAGGGTAAACCACTCTTCTAAAAAAAAAGCTGTATGATATGTTGTATATAATTGCAGTGGATGGATAGGTTGAGACAGGATCGCTATATATAAGACTGAGGGAATCCCAAAGAGCCCCTCCATCAATACCAATATCAGGTAACATAGCTTTTAGCTTTTATTATGTCCAGAAAAGAATCACTTGCTATCGCCAAAGGCCCAGACAATGTAGTTTCTGTCTTAGATTTTAAGAACATCTCCAAAACTAGCCACCACTTGGCTGTAGCTAGCCATTTAAGGGTTGCAGTAACCGAGCTACCAAAAACAATTTTATCATGTCTCTAGGTTGGTCTTATCCTATTCACCAATCAAATAATTCTATCTTGTCCTTGTGAACCATGAAACAATTCAGGGCTTTTAAACTAAATGGGAGTATGCTCTCACAAAATGTAAGTCTATGAAAATTGCCCTGTAGTATCTATAGTGTTGAATGCATAAGTCTGTAATGACCCCCCAAAGGTAAAATTATGCTTGTTTCAAAGTAAGCAGCACACGTTAAATTTTATATAAACTTACAAGTGCATATACATGAGATCATCCAGATAGGCAAGAAAAGGGAAACTATTACACTAAGAAGAAAAAAAAAGAAAAGAAAAGAAAAAAAAGGGACAAAGAAACGATATTCAATGATGAAATCTTGGAATATCGGAGCACTTACCTAGTAACTGACAGATATTCTTCAATATAAGCGCAGGTGTGAACACACATACACCTAGTAATTGACAGATATTCTTCAATATAAGCGCAGGTGTGAACACACATACACCTGCAAATACCAACTTTATTCTTTAGGAAGACATTTTAAGACGCAATAAACCATCAATATTAATGATCATATGTGAAATAGTGGAAGAAAAAAAAAAAGTTGTTTGCTTGAAGAGCAATTATCATTAGATGACCCTTCGATATTAGCTAGGTCCAGTGTATTCATCAGGAAAAACTTCCATTATTTTCATTTTATGAGACACTACACCCCTTCAGGGTGCGATTCGACTACCGCACACGCCTGCAGATTGATGTGCAGAACTCAGGCAATAACTGCTGAGCATAATAACAATTGCCTTTTCCTTGATTTTCTAAGACCTTGAGAACAAACTTTGTAAGTGCCTGCAATGCTGAGTATCTCATCCTCTGGAAATCACGGACTCTAAATTTCTGTGGAAGCTGTTTTACCAAAAATAAATTCAGCTACAGAAGCTCATCGCCCCAGTTGCTTAAGGGTGGTGAGATCTAGAAACAAGTGGGGCTGAAACAAAAAAAAATGCATGGAATCCTGTACTGGTTTGGGATCATTTCCAAATGCTTTTTATACCTTACCCAAAATGGAATGAAGGAAGATATTAGTAGTATTTCAGACAAATCAAAGGGGTTCGAACAGAGGATTTTACAGGATCCAAACCAATATTACAAAATCTATTAGTGTAAGGATGAGAGATCCATCGGTAACAGTTCTAGATGCTGTAGCAGAGATTTATACCAACGGAGCCATTCCATAACTGTCAATATTTAAATTGAATCCACCTGATATTATTACTTACCTTACAGAAGCTTTAACGCATGTTCCAGCAGATCATGATGGATGGTTCAATAAATGTAAGACAATGCTAAATCAAATAAGAAGAATGAGATCACAACAAAGAACATTATTCTAATACAGAATCAATTTTTTTTTAGAAACAACTAATATGAGCCCCCTCCTTTGATCTATTGCCACGATACGAACCTTGATTTATGCCTATCGTCGGGACTTGGCATGAAGACTCTATCCATTTATCGTATATATATATATATATATTTTTAGTTTTGTTCACTTGATCACTGAAGCTTATTGCGTAAATCCAGTGTTGCTAAATCAGCTTATTGAGGTTGAAGGCATACATCAATCGAATGTAAAAATGCACAACAATAATCCAGAAACTACAGGAAAAGATATATGAATTGCGCTCTTTATACAGCATGAACATTGAAACCACACTGAACTTGAAATTTTCCTGCTCCATTTTTTATGAGGATTCTTACTGAGCTCCCATCCTGACATCTCCCACCTTGCTAGTCCTGGCGGCTTTCTTCAGTTCTGCCCTGTAGATAAGCTATTGTCCCAGATTGTTCGGATCTCAGGGAACAGAGGGCCTCGGAATATTCAAAATGTACTAGTGTATGAGAAGTCAGTGAGACGTAAGAACATTACAATAGGTATTTAGGAAATCGGACGGAGTTCAAACAGTGGTGTCGCAAATGATGTAGAATGTTACTTAAAAAAAAAGGTGTTGATGCTACAAACTCGATATTAGCTGATTAATCAAATAAATACATTACAGAATGTGAAACGTGGTAATTTCGAATGAGGCATCAACTGTGCAGAGATCGGAAAACAAGGGATGAAGGACTTATCGAGTGACTAAAATACAACCGAAAATGTTAAAATACGGAATAAAACAGGAAAAAGCATGTAAGTATCATTCATAAGCAGAAATATGATAAAAAAAAATGCTTAATCGAACAATGTTGAAACAGGGAACAATCGTAACCAGACCAGGGTGAAAGGAAATGCAGAAGGAAGACAAAAGATAAAATTATGTCGAAACGAAATCTTCCGATTACTCTTGCACAAGATGGGTCGAAATTGCCATAAGCAATCCAAAAACCATCCCTGGTGCGTTAATGGTGTTGAAAGCAGGAAAGAGAAACAATGAAAATAAGAATCGGATGGAGAAGAAGTTTTTACCTGACTTTGCAAGGGTTATGAAGGAGGAAGAAAGGGAGACGCCAAAGGAGAGAAGGATCAATCCGGGGGAACTCAATGATGAAGGAGAGAGGTAACGCCAGAACGACCGATACGAGAATGATGGATGATCTCCCCCTCCGATGGGGGGGCCTCCTTTTAAAGAAAAGAAAAAGATGGTTCGAGAGTGGGTTTGTTGGAGATAGGCGGTCGGAGGTGAATCCGTTGGTGATGGGTGGCCGAGAAAGGGGGTTTTGAGGAGAGGAGACATGGAGGGCTCGGCTGAGGGTTTCCAGCGTAAAAGCGAGCGGGGGCGATTAGGGTTTATTTGTGAAAAAAAAAAAATTTGGTTTTTTTCAAAAAGAGGCTCCCTTAACAAAAATTTTCATAAAAAATGGTTTAAAAATGATTTTTTTAGCAAAATCGACTTTAAGAAGTTTCAACTCATTCATTTTTCTTGAATTTTTCCATTTTTTTGGTTTTTATTTTATTTTCTATTTTTTGTATTTTTAGAATAAAAATCCTAGAGTCTTACGAGAAATCAAAGGTCAAAAACTATATATATATTTTTTGTGTTTTTGTAAAATATTTACAAGAAGGGAGTTTTTCTGAGAATTTAAAAGTTATTTTGAGAAAACTTCTTCAGAAATGGGTTTTGATCCGGATTTTGAAGAAATATGGTTTTAAAGCACAGGATTCGGATCCGGAATTGATTTTGAACATATCAACGTGAATTTTAATCCAGAAAATCTGAAGAATAATTGAAATTTAGCTTTGAAATCGTTTCGATCTTCTCAGAAAATAGAGTCAGAGGCAAAAAGGGTCATTTTTATAAAATTTTGGAAAATTTGGGGTGTTCACACATGCCTGCAAAATTTTCAAAATTTCCTATATTTGCCTAAATCTCATTCCGAGTTTCTCTGTTTTCAGTCCAATGGCATCCAGTCAAATCGATCCTATTTTTCCAAAAGGTCACATCTCCTACGAGGTGCGACAAGGTCGTCCTGAACATCGAGCCCTTAGCACCAGAACTTTCATTCCCCGGTGGTACTATTTCTGGCTCAAAAGCTTTTCTCGAATGTTCCTGAACCATTTGAGCGAGTGCGGATTAGAAGTGGCATCAACGGTCGGAAAGCAGACCATCAATGGCAACCTGATCCACGCAATGGCAGAGCGATGGAATCCACGAACCTGTACCTTCTGATTCCCATGGGGAGAAATGACTGTTTTAATGGATGAATTTTCAGAAATTATGGGATTACCAGAACCAGCCGATCAGCTAGAAGATCCATTAGAGCATCAATTTCTGATTAATGTCAAGGGTTTGGACCCCCGAGACTCATTAGCTCGTATGACAGGCCGCCGATCCTGGCCCCTGATTTAGTTGGATGGAAACAAATATGTCAACCTGCTCGAGTTGTATCGCCAGTACGAAACCTTCATTGAAGTCAGCTCACTATCAAGGATAGCTAGAGAAAGGATCCAAAATGCAATGGTTTTATGCACTGTAGGATTAGCCCTTTTCTCAGACGGACAAAACTACATGGACATCAGAATAATCCAACTTATGCAAAGATGGGGAAGTCGACAAACCAATCGTCTCTCCATAGCCATGGCAGCGCATGCTTTTCTGTATAGGGGTCTGACCCGTTTCTCACTTGGAGAATCCATCTTAGTTGAAGAATGCATTTACGCACTTCAATCCTGGTTCTTCCAACATATTCCAGCTCGAGCAAATTCTTTCAGATATAATGGTCAAGAACTTCTTCCAGTGGCACAGTACCAGTCCATGATCGACAACATTCAAGAAGACGACATTGTCTGGGACTATTTTGATCGACAATTATCTCCTCTCAGATATACATATGCTTATGGCAAGCAGTTCAAATTGCTGGGACCATTCTTCTGCACTTACTATCAACCGGAGCGGTGTGTTCGACAGTTCTCCCAGAGGCAGCAATATGTTGAAGCCCGACTGTTATCAGGAGCTATGGCAGAATTTGATCTCACTTCCGCACAATGGTCCGGGGCATATCATTCTGCTCGCTACGACTGAGATTCCTTTGTCACTCTCAAATTCTTTCCTGGTCCTAGAGTGTCTGCTGACTATCGTGAATGGTGGCAAATTGTTTGTCCTTCACCTCTCTGTCAAGATCAATAAAAAATTCAAATTTTCTTACTTCAATAAAATCTTCTCCTTTTCTATTGTGGTTGACGACCTCGCCTAGGTAACAAGGCACATTTTCCGTTGTTCATTTCTCTTACAAAAGAAGGACAACATAATTGTCGTAATTCCTGCGATGACTCAGTCCCTAGTAATGGGATATCTTTTTCAAATTGTCTACCATATTTTCAGCAAATATTTCTTCCAAAAGCCAATTCCTTCAGAATCTAATCAGGTCTTTGCTCTGCAGAGAGCATCCGCAACATTTGATGGTTCGAACAAGGTCAGGAAGAAGAACCGCATCACCACAACACTCCTCAGCCTCAGAAGGAGAAATGGATCCCCCCGGAAGTCAAGATCAGCAGCAAGAAGATGATGGCATAAATCCACAAATATATGCTATGTTCCGGAAAATGATGAACAAAATGATGAGTGAACAGGCTGGGACCAGTGTAAAGAAGAATCCATTCAGAGAGAAGTTCCACGAGCACAAGAATAAGAAGGCTTCCAAGAAGCAGGTTCAGCCAGAGGAAATTTCAGATGAATCAGAATCAGCGGAAGACACTGAGGAAGAATATGAGGTGCCTCCGGCAGTTCAAAAACGTGGCCGAGAACAAAAGAGAAACCGCAAATCAAAGAGTCAGGTCACAGAAGAACCTTTGCAGACGCAATTCAGAGAAATGGCCAGAGTTGTTAAAGATCTGCAAGCCCGCGACAAGGGCAAGAAAGTCTTCACCGGCGAGGACTTCTATGATGGCGTAGAAGGTGATGATGATTGGGAGAACCTTCCCCGAAAATTCATCAAGTTTGATGGTTCTGGTGACCCGAAAGCTCATCTCGCCACATTCTTCGTAGAGTGCTCAAGATTCAAGAGAGATAACAGAGCACTATTTTTGTGTTTCCCCCGCAACTTGGAAAGAGTTGCAGCTAAATGGTATGCTGAGCATATCAACCTCATCGAGCTCAAGGAGTTTGATAAAGTGGTGAACTTGTTTATTGAACGCTTCTTGTTCAACACAGAGGCGCTCCCGACACTAAGTCATCTCTGCAATCTATAGCAGAATGAGAACGAAAAAGCACGGGATTTCATTCATAGATGGAGGTCAGCCTGCAATAAAATGAGGGATCCCATATCAGAAAGACATGCTTTATCACTAATCCTCAACAATTTTTTGCAACCTCTGAGAGGATTGATCTCCACTGCACCATCTAGGACCTTCATTGAGCTAACTGAGCGAGCAGAATGGTTCGAGCTGAGTGTAGAGAATGGAGTCTACGAAGGCTTCACATTTTCCAAGAATAACCCTCAAGGTGAACAAAAGAAGAAAGCTCACTTCACCTACTCTGCCAATAACAACAGCAACAACAATCGTTATAAAGGGCAATAGAAAGATTATTGCTATGGTGCAGGCAATGCAAACAATAAAGGTGATCAGAAAATGAAGCCTGCTCCTCAATACAGCAAGCCTCCTCAGCAGGATCAAGAGCCGAAACTGCGTGAGAAAGCCAAACATGATGGATGGAGCTATGATAAAAAATTCACTCCTCTCGATCAATCGCTCGAAGATGTGCTCGAGTATATGTTGTCGAAGGAAATGGTCAAGTTGCCTAGACTGGCCGATCCCCCTGTGCCTATGGGGAAGTGGAAAGATCAATTTTGCAAGTTCCACAGAACAGTGGAACACAACACTGAGAACTGTTTCATTCTCAAGAACATTATGCAGAATCTTATTGACAAGAATCTATTGGTAGAAGGAGAAGAAGAAGAAAAAATGAATATTCTCAATCAGCCCTTTCCTTCACACACCACAACAATGATATCTGAACAACCGTTCCTACCTCATGAGCACATCAAACCATGTTCCGTCCAAGATCTCCAAGTTCAGCATTAGGTGTCAGTGCTACGGCAAGCAGGCCCAACTTCTAAGAAAATGGACATAATCTCAGCACTTGGTAAGATGAAAGTGTCTGAAGAACCTACAAAGTCATCCCCCAAGTTAAGAGGAATTCCTGATTTCCTTAATGAGTTCATCAAGCCTATGCCGGAAAAGGAAAGTCAGAAGCCTCTGACTGCTCTATCTAATGTTTCCATCTTGGATTTAGCCAAGAGTTCCTGCAAGCATCAACAAGTGCTGGATGATTTGCTTAGGAAGATTAAAGTTAAGCCCAGTACCACACCTGAAGACATGACACAAATTGTAAATTCAGCCATGACCAATGCACCAATCACCTTCTCGGATGAGTACCTTCCAAGGCCTCATTCCTTTCACAATAATGCCTTGTACATCATCGTTCGGGTAAGGGGAATGATAGTGCCCCATGTGCTAGTTGATGGAGGCAGCAACCTCAATATATGTCCTGAAATGATAGCAAAGGCGCTAGGCATCAAGGAAGAAGAATATATTCCAGATCCTATCACTATCTATGGGTTTGACAACCATGGTCAAACAACTAAGGGCAAGATACTTCTGGAAGTGTTCATCAATTATTCGGTGCACTCCATCCTTTTTCATGTGGTCAATGTGCCACCCACCTACAATCTACTGCTCGGAAGGACATGGATCCATAGTGCGAATGCGGTGCCTTCCACTCTGCATCAATGCGTGAAATGGTCAAAAGGTGGAATGATCACAACAGTACTAGGAGAGGACCCAGAAGAAAGGCTCCTGCAGCCCATGATCCCTCGACCATCATTCACTGCAGATATTCCCAGCATCAGGGAAGGTGAAGAAATCGGTCTCGGAGAAAGTCAGGAAATACTCCAGACATCCTCAGAATTAGCTCTACACACTGTAGCCATGACCCGATGGAGAGGTCCTGAATTCTTCAAGATTGGAGGCCAAATCAACTACAACACTATCAAAGATCATCCGTTGTTTCCGTAATTCATGAAAACAAGAAAGGGATTTGATTTACTTCCGAAGCATGGTTATCAACCCTTCAAAGGACTGGGCAAAATGAAGATGGCCGCATCGAGCCAATGATTCAAAAGCATCGTCCCCATAGAGCAGGACTAGGATTTTCCGGTGAAAGCCAACAAAAGAAGACTGTTTTTGTTAAAGGGGCACATTAAGAAATCAGTTGTTGCTTTTCCTTTCTATTCCTTTCAAAATAAATGTCTCGATGTTTTTTATCAAGTCAAATCAATTAAATGTCAAGTTTCTTTGTCTATCTGGATGCCATCCATTTCTTTTCTCTCCATCTCCTAATTTCGATGTTATTTTATGCATGGTTCTTTTCAAATGATTGTTTGTCTTATAATGGACAATTTTTCCTGAATCCAATTTCTTATCCAAAATTTCAGAATGTCTTCTCAAGCAATCAAGAAGCTCGTTCTCAATCCAAAGGCTTTCCAGAAGTTGGCAGCAATTCACCGAGTCAAAGCAAGCACAGAAGATGGCAAGGTTTGCAAAGCAGTCAGATGATTATGCAGAATTTGATCAGTCCCTTCAAGAATTACTAGAATTCGCCTCAGTTCAGAAACAGGATGAACCATCAGCTCTAGTACAAGATCCGACTAAAGATGTCAATATAGGCTCCGAGGAAGATCCCAAGATCCTAAAGATCGGTATCAGTCTAAATCCGGAAGAGAAAGAAAGGCTTACAAATTTTCTCAAGCAACATGAAGAAGTGTTTGCATGGACATATGAAGATATGCCAGGTTTAGACCCCAAATTGGTCGAACACCGCCTCGTTTTGAAGCCAGATCCTAAGCCAGTTAAGCAGAAGCTGAGAAAAATGAATCCCAGAATAAAACAACAAGTTAAAGAAGGACTCAAAGATCTGCTCAAAGCAGGGTTTATCCGAACTATTGACTATTCAGATTGGTTAGCCAATATTGTTGTTGTTCCAAAGAAAAGCGGCAAAGTAAGGATTTGCATAGATTTCAGAGACCTCAACAAAGCGACTCCGAAAGATGACTATCCACTTCCAAGCATTGATCTTATAATTGACAACACGTCAGAACATGCCATGTTCTCGTTTATGGACGGATATTCCGGCTATAATCAGATTAAGTTGGCCGTCAAATTTTTTCCCGTCTTCCCTTTTCTTGCGGAAGAGAGAGAGGTTTTGAGACTCGAGAATGGAATTTAGGACTTTCTGCAAGGTTCAATCTTGAAAAATGACCATTTTTCCCTTCATGGGTTCCGGAGAACCGAAATGTGGTGATTGAGGGCGATGTCAGGGAGGTGAGTGAAAATTTGGGGTGTTTACAGATGCCCCTCTTTGCTACTAAGCCGGCTTATGGTCGAGCTTAGTGGCAAAGAAAAACACTTCAAATTTGGGTTATATATAAAATGCCCTAGTTAGAAGGATCTGACTGGGTATGAAGAAATTAGCTCGAGGAAGATGGTAGATATAAAATGGAGAATAAAGAGGAAAGATTGGCTTTATGAGAGTGAAGTTCAGGTTTTTACCCTTAACCTGGATGGGACAGAAATACCTCGCATGGAACGAAGCTCAGGTTTGACCCTTAACCTGATTGGGGAATTAAATATCTCATAGAAATGAGACTCAGGTTTGTACCCTTAACCTGATCGGGCGAAAAATGGAATATCTCATTGGATGAGGCTCAGGTTTATGCCCTTATCCTGATCGGGCGGAAGATGAAATACCTCTTTGATTGAGGCTCAGGTTTGTACCCTTATCTTGATCGGGCAGAAAATGGAATACCTCTTCGGATGAGGCTCAGGTTTGTACCCTTATCCTGATCGGGCAGAAAATGAAATACCTCTTTGATTGAGGCTCAGGTTTGTACCCTTATCTTGATCGGGCGGAAGATGAAATACCTCTTTGATTGAGGCTCAGGTTTGTACCCTTATCCTGATCGTGCGGAAAATGGAATACCTCTTTGATTGAGGCTCAGGTTTGTACCCTTATATTGATCGGGCGGAAAATGGAATACCTCTTTAGATGAGGCTCAGGTTTGTACCCTTATCCTGATCGGGCGGAAAATGAAATACCTCTTTGATTGAGGCTCAGGTTTGTACCCTTATCCTGATCGGGCGGAAAATGGAATACCTCTTTGGATGAGGCTCAGGTTTGTACCCTTATCCTGATCAGGCGGAAAATAAAATACCTCTTTGATTGAGGCTCAGGTTTGTACCCTTATCCTGATCGGGCGGAAAATGGAATACCTCTTTGATTGAGGCTCAGGTTTGTACCCTTATCCTGATCGAGCGTAAAATGGAATAGTATGATGGAACCTTCGGATTTTGCACAATAAATCCGACAGGGGTTTTGCAAAAGGAAGGAAAATGTGGTCCCTAAAGCTTGAAAGGGGTTGATCTTGGGCATCTCATTGCTGAGACTAAATAGCTTTTGAAATTGCCTTTTGCGGAAAATGATTGGTGGTTCGACCTCGAACCGAAATGGAACTGTCTATGGTGGGACAGTGGGGACACAGGGAAGTGTGCAAATCTGAGAGCTCGCTCTTAAAGAAGGGAAGGAATCAAGTCCTTAAGAGGGATTTAAAATTGGTGTCAGGATGTGTCGAAAACGGTTATCAAGCTCTCACTTCACGATAGGATAGCTAGAAAATATTATCAAAATATTGAGAATTCTGTTGTTGATTCAAAGTTTTTTGAAAATGCTGCACATTGTTGCAAAGATATTCTTTCTTTTCTACCTTAAGCATTACCTCCAAACAAGGTTCACTTCGTAGAATCAAGATTGGAAACCCAAATTATTTGTGATTGACCTTCTTCAAGGAAGCTATCAATTTCCTTGATACGAACAGGAAAGAGAATTTGATATTATGAAAGCAATTGATGAAAGAGTATTGATAATAGAATTTCACAAATTTAAAGAAGATTCTCGATAGATTTGGCAGTTTGATATCCTGAAGGCTTCTCTCATGATAATCTTTCTGTGCTCTTTTGGCTATCTTGGGTTTTGGCTACATTCTCCTTCATTTTGGAGATGTTCTGACTTTTTCTCTCTTTCTTTTTCCGCTCTTTTGGAAGGGTACGTCACAAACTCCTTCAACTTGGAGATGTTTCGATCCTTTTTAGACAATGTTGACTCATGGGTTTAGAGATTTTTGGATGATAGCTGAAATTAAATATCTTTTAGGGATTGTCGAGAGGTTCATCGCATCTGCCTTCATCTCGACAGTGCTTTGGACTTTCCCTGGAAGGATCCATCACAAACTCCGTCATCTTGGAGATGTTTCAAATCTCCTTTGGCCCCGGAGGTCTACTCGCTTAATTCGTCTTCATCTTGACGACAAGTGAGAGATCCCTTTTGCGGATATTTAATTGTAGCTTAGGTGATTTTGAGGAGACAGGGCTTGGGTAAATGCTCTCTTTTTCTAGCGCTCAGGATATTTCTGCTGCCTCGTCTTTACAAGAATATTCTTTAAAGATGTGCCATAACTGCGATCAATATCAATCACCTATGGCCTTTCATTAACACTGAATCTTCTTTGCTGGCCATATCGAGGATTTATCTTTCATCCTTTTGGTTGGCCAATAGAGAGAATTTGAATTTTGAATCTTTTTTCGCAAAAGCTTCGCTCTTTTGGAAGTAATGCTGAAGGTAAACTGAGGTAAAGATTTATATAATAAAGTTCTGAAATCAACAAATAATTTGATTGACAAATTGATAAAATTTTCTTGAAATCCTTGGTGAAAGAGAGCGTTTGAGGTCCGGCTCAACACATCCATGACGAAAATTCTCCTCTCTTTTTCCCCAAAAAGAGAGACTCAGGCTTAGCCCTTACCTGAATGAGAAATGAGAAATACTCCTCTCTTCCCTGAAGAGGAGGTGTTTGCAAAATGAACTTTCGAAGAAAAATTAAGCTTTCGTCAAAGCTCCCTAATATTAGGCTTCTCTTATAGAAAGGGGCCGATAATGGTGAGGTCAGAAAGTTGGGTCATGAAAGGAACGAGTCCATCACACTCTCCCTGAAAAGAGGGTCCTTCATGACGGAAATGGCCTAGTATGAAATTGGGGGGTCACAAGAAAAGCGAGTCTCTATCGAGTCTCTCCCTTTATAAGGGTTCCTTGTGTGAAATTGGAAATTGTTTTGCAAACGGTTCACGAAGACGCGAGTCCCTTCAAACTCTCCCTGAAAAGGGGCTAAGTGAACAAATTGGATAGCATGCGAAAAGAATGAGCTCCCTTGAACTCTCCCTAAAAAGGGTCTCTCGCAAGAGTAAATGATTGGAATTGGATATTGAGATTGATTGACCCAAAGGTCGAAATTGAAAATTGGAAAATTGATTGTTGGAAATTTGAATGACTCAGAGGTCGAAATAGGATGACCTAACGGTCGAAATTGAGAACTGGTTGACCGTAAGGTCGAAATTGTGTGACCCGAAGGTCGAAATTGAGAATTGAGTGACCCGAAGGTCAAAAATTGGAAATGACTTGGAGGTCAAAATTGAGAATTTGGAATTGAAAATTGAGAATTGGAATTGGAATTGAAATTGGAAATTGGGTGACCCAGAGGTCGGAATTGGAGAATTGCCTGATTTGAAGATCTAAATTGAAATTTGGAGGGAAAAATATCAAATTTGAGCAATTGACAGACCCTGATGATTGAAATGAAATTCCACTAGAGGGGGGGTGAATAGTGAAATATGATAATGATCGATAAAATAAAAATAATTAAGCAATAAGGCACAACATATAAAACATAGAAGTTATACTGGTTCGGTCAGTATCTAGACCTACATCCAGTTCCCAAGCAAACCACTTGAGATTTCCACTATAACATCCGAGTCACCGGATAAATAGTACAACACCCTCTTCCCAAGAGGTCTTCTTCTCTCAACAGAGAAGGGGCACACCCTCTTCCCAAGAGGTCTTCTTCTCTCAACAGAGAAGGGCAACACCCTCTTTCACAGAGGTCTACTTCTTTAAACAAAGAAGGAGTACAATGAATAACAGAGTTACAATACTTCCTATAGAACCTTCAGAATGATATGAATGCACGAATGAAGGATTCTTAGAAATGATTTGTTTGTCACTCAGAGGATACTCTTTGTCAAAGAGCTGGACTTGACTTTTTCTCTTTTCTTTCTTTTTCTTTTTCTCTTTCTTTTTCAAGGCTCTCTTTTCAAATCACGAATAAAAATTTTTCTCTTTGTAAGCTCACACGTCTATTCCATTTCATTGTCTGAATAGTTTATTTGAGTGTGTTTATATAGCCCTTTTAAAAAGTAGTCGTTACATTTTGGAATTATAACTTTTTGAAATATGAAATGTTATGTCATTTCAAAAATATCTTTTAGAGAAGTTCGAGAATGACTTTTTCCATAAGAGTAAAATAGAGGGTACACTAGTCGTTGTATTATTTTAGGTAATACATATTTTTTGTAAAAAGTCTATTTCTTACAATAGTACATTAAACGTTGGGTTGTAGTTTTGTCTTTATTCTAATTAATGATTTGAGGTACATTAGTACTTCTTTGCTTTAAATGAGTGTAAGTATTATGAGTGTTTTGAGATATTTATTTGTACATAGTCATGTCAAGTGTTTTCTTTATGTTGTGTTTTTCAAAGTCTCCAGAGAGAATAAGGACCAAAAGAAGGTCGAAATTCTTTGAGAAGGATATTAACATGGATTTGTTATAGGAGGCATTTAATGCTTTGTAAAGAGAATGATGACTTCAAGTAAGTCGACATTCTATGGTTATGAGAAAAAGTAACTAGAGTCCTTTCAAAAACATATTTTATGTGTTTTTCTTTTATGTAGCCGATTTATGTTTTTGTCTTCTTCTTGTATTAAGAAATATTTCATTAAAGAAGATAACTAAAGTCTTTTCAAAGACATATTTTATTTGTTTTTCTTATGTAGTCGATTTTATGTTTTTGTCTTCTTCTTAAAAAATATTTCTTTAAAGAGGGAAACTAAAGTCTTTTCAAAACCATATTATATTTGTTTTCTCCATGTAGTCGATGTTATGTTTTTGTCTTTTTCCTACATTCCTTTTTTTCATGTTGTCTTGTATATAGTATAAGGTACAATTATTATATGACAAAATATCTTTTTCATGAAAGGTTGTAAGAAGGTACAATTATTAGTTTTCAAAAAGGAGCTTTTTGAAACTATCGTATACTTTTATGATATAGTGATTATGAATGAGTATGTAATATGCAATATGCAAGTTCCTGAAGGTTCTGTTACATATGACTCTAAAGAAGAAAAAAAGTCTTCATCTTGAGGTAGCCAATTTCTTCATTTGAACTTTAGGAAAGCATGGCTCATCAAGCTTTTTCTTCAAGGAGTATGATTGCACCATAGTTGTACTTGAACAGGAAGTCTCCATCCTTATTGGGTGAGATATCCTTGCATCAAATACTCGTTAGATTTATGGCAACACATATTCAGTCATAATATAACATTATTTCAAGAGAACATATTATCATATATAAAATCAAATGAGACAGTGTATCATATTATTTGACATCAAAACCGAATTTCTCAACATTCTCCCCCTTTTTGATGATGACAAAATATGCTCCCCCTGTCAAAAAGACATTATGCATAGAAATAATAATATGATAAAAAAGTTTGAAATAATGTTTAAAGAGAATATTTCTCCAATAATGGAGACAGGTTTTCTCCCCCTTTGTCATGGACAAAAAGGAGGGATGAGAGTAAAAAAAATATTACAGACCGAAAGTATAAAAGTAATTTAAAAGTTATTACAGATAAAAAAATGAGTTTATCGCGAAGGTGGAGAAGGTGAATGTGGTCGGTTGGCACGATTCCGCTTGCGAGTCTGCTGCAACAGGGCTTGATTACGAAGGATTCGATCCTGAGTTTGCTCGATATCCATCATAGCAGAAAAGTAATTGAAGGAGGATATTGGATCTGCTTCATCAGAGCCGGGCATGTGCAGGGACCTTAGATTGAAGGTGGTACCATCGAGGACTTGAGAGGGACGGAGGGTGACTTCGTTGTGAAGTGGTACTTGGAAGTATTTGAGAATGGGAGTTACGAAACACCCAAAAAGAAGAGGCTCGAATTTCTGATAACGAATAAAGAGGTCGAAAAGAATGGATGACCAATTTATCGGAAGAGACAAAAAGATTGCGTAGATAAGAAGAGAGATTTTTCGAGGAACTAATCCTTGGCGGGGGCGCTTGGGATAGATGTTGTGGAGAAGAATCTGGGCAAGTAGCTGAGCATGAGGTTGGAGATTTCTCATGTGCCACAGAAGTTGGTAGCAGTTGGTGCAGAGAAGTATTTTTCGAAGTACCGATCGGTCGATTGGCACTATGGTATTAAGGTTGGTACCGGTGGTAGGTAGGTTTAGAATTCTACCTAGGTTGGAAGCATCGAAAATCATCAGCTGTCTTCGGACTTTGCTGGTGATTGAGGTCTGTTCATGATCAGTAGAGAAGTTGGTATAAAACAGTCGGACTAGTTCGGGATAATAGGCAGCTGGGGATGAAGATCCTATTAGAGGTTTGAGTTCAGGGAGATAGGTGTCTAAGTCGAAGAGCATGAAGTCGTCAAAGTTGACCATTTTACCTTCATGAATGGGGCGAGAGCATAGTGAGTTGTAAGTGTGAAACAAATCTGGATACCTTAGATCGGCTGCTGTAATCACATTGTTGGAGGAAGAAGAGGCCATTGCAAGAGTTTGTAACAAAAAAAGAACTAAGGAGAGCGAGTTTGAACCGAGAGAAAGTTTGTATAAGGATAGAAAAGTTTGAATGGAATGGTAAGAGATGAACCAATTGATTTAAATAGAAAGAAGAAAATAATTGTTGATATGAAATGAATGACATTGGAAGTGAGTAATTTTTAGATTTTAGTCAAATAAGGAAATCCGTGAGTAGTAAGTTAAGAGACTTGTGAATGACAAATCAAATCAATGTTTGAGGATAGTGTATTATATTAGATTGAGGAGGACATAGTTATTGAAATATATAGATTTTACTATGGGTGAGTTTATCGACTAGTGAGAGAAGCCAATAGAGTATGGGGTGTCATGTTGAACCAAAAAAAAGAGTGATTGATCTTGAAAATAATGGCCTAATAAAACAAACAACTTTTTACTCTATGTGGAGGGATTCTAAATTCATGAAAGGAGAGTTAAGGACATAAAAAAATGATATAGATATGTAGAGAAGAGAGAAAGGTGATAAAGGACAACATTTACTTGATTTAGATATGACATAAAGTAGAGTTAGAATAAATAAAGGTTTGCTTGGAGACAAGACTTTAATGATTCTCGATTTTAGTGAGATATACAATAAGAGAGAGGCAAGGTCACGGATGGAAAGAAAAGTCATGATTGCCTAATATAGAAAAAGTTTTTATGGAAATAGGTCATAGGGTGATCATGTGATGTGTACTTTGAAAGGTATGACATTTTAAAGAAAAGAGTGCCTTAAAAAAATGTTTCATGATTAATGTGTTTTCATATTTGTAATTTTTATGAGTATACGTAGATATGAGAAGGACACAATTTGACTTTGACTAATGGTAAGAGAGATGATGAGACAAAAAAAAAGAGAAAGAGTCAAAAGTATATAAGAATTGATAAATGATAGATTAAAAATAAGAATAGACATGGAGGAGTCGGATTCAAAAAAAATATATAAAAAAATGTATTCGAGAGACGAAAAGAAATAATTATGAGTGAAGAGTAATAATTGTGAGTTGTCATAGAGAGAAATGAGATGACATATATGGATTTTTGTGTAGGATAAAGAAGTGATAAAAGACATGATTGATGAAAGACATAATGTTATGATTGATATGAATTATTAGAGAATAAGGTTAAGTTTTAAACAAGAATTGACAAGAATGGAGGCTCAATTGTATATGAGAGAGATGATAATAGATAGTTAGACGGGCTATGATATAACAAATGATATAGTAAAGACAATTTACGTGAGAATATAGCAACTAGATCTTTTAGAAAAAGGTAAAAAGGACCAAAAAGAGTCATTCGATTTTAACTAATGAAAAATATGAGTTCTCATAAACTAAGTAGAGAGGTGAAACAATTTATCGTAAGAAAAGTTTTCATAAAAGGACAAAAATAATAAAGGAGTTGAGTGATGTGAACATTGTTATGATAGCTTTTTAATATAATTAGTTTTTATGGATATGAGAGAAAGGGGATAGGACAAAGAGTCATAATGGATGTGTACTTGAAGGATGACAAGTTGAAAGACATAAAAAATGTGTCTTATAAGAATATGAAGAGCACGTGAATATGGAAACTTAGTTTGACTAACAAAAATCGATAAGAGGGAAAGCTATTTAAGATTTAAACAAAACTTATAAGAGGTATTATAATAAGTGTGATTAATTTATAAGTCACTTAGTTTGCATATTCCTAGTTCTCTTCTGATTCGTGTGAAGTCTTCATGTTTTAATGGTTTAGTGAATATGTCTGCTAACTGTTGATTAGTGGGTATGAATTCTAGTTTAATTATGTTGTTTAAGACTTGTTCTCTTAAGAAGTGGTGTCTTATTTGAATGTGCTTAGTTCGTGAGTGTAAAATTGGATTCTTAGATAGGTTGATAGCACTCGTATTATCACAGAAAATAGTTGTATTTTCAAAATTTAAACCAAAATCTTTTAAAGTTTGTTTCATCCAGATGACTTGTGTACAGACTAGGCTAGCAGCAATGTATTCGGCTTCAGTAGTTGATAAGGATACACAGTTTTGTTTCTTACTGAACCATGATACTAGTGAGTGCCCTAGCATGTGACATGTTCCACTTGTGCTTTTTCTGTCAGATTTACTTCCAGCAAAGTCAGCATCGCTGTATGAGATTAGATCAAATGTAGAGGATTTTGAATAGAATAATCCAAAATCAACCGTGTCTTTTAAATATCTCATTATTCTTTTTACAACTTTAAGATGTGATTCTTTTGGATTTGACTGAAATCTAGCACACAAGCAAACACTAAACATTATATCTGGACGGCTAGCAGTTAAATAAAGAAGTGATCCTATCATACCTCGGTATACCTTTGTATCAACAGACTTACCATCTTCATCTTTGTCCAACACAGTAGTAGTGCTCATAGGAGTAGATTTTGAAGCAGTTGAGTTCATGCTGAACCTCTTCAGAAGTTCACGAGCATACTTAGATTGATTGATGAAAACTCCATCCTTGGTTTGCTTAATATGCAGTCCAAGAAAGTAGGTGAGTTCTCCCATCATACTCATTTCGAATTCCTTCTGCATGGACTTAGAAAAATCTTCACAGAGAGTGTTGTTAGAAGATCCAAAGATGATGTCGTCGACATAAATTTGAACAATTAGGGTATGATTATTCACTACTTTGACAAATAGTGTAGAATCTGCTTTGCCAACAGAAAAGCCAGTTTTTAATAAAAAGGTTTTAAGTCTTTCGTACCAAGCACGAGGTGCTTGTTTTAAACCATATAAAGCACGTTTGAGTTTAAAAACATGATCTGGGTATTGTTCATTTTCAAATCCTGGAGGTTGTTTTACATAAACTTCTTCATTTATAAAACCATTTAAGAAAGCACTTTTAACATCCATTTGATATAATTTGAAATCCATATAGATTGCATATGCTAAAAGCATTCTAATAGATTCAAGTCTAGCAATAGGAGCAAATGTTTCATCAAAATCAATATCTTCCTTCTTGTTGTATCCTTGAGCTACTAGTTTGGCCTTGTTTCTTATAACATTATCTGTTTCGTCTAGCTTGTTTCTGAAGATCCATCTTGTCCCAATGATTGGATGATCCTTTGGTCTAGGTACAAGATCCCAAACGTCATTTCTTTGGAATTGATTCAGTTCTTCAGTCATGGCTAGCATCCAGAACTCATCAATGATGGCTTCATCAATCTTCTTTGGTTCAAGTTGAGAAATGAATGCCATGTTTGCAATCCGTTCTAGCTGAGCTCTAGTTTGAACCCCCTTTGTTAGTTCTCCCAAAATCTGCTTTTGAGGATGATCTTTGATATCGACAAAGGTTCTTTGATGATCATCTTCATTAGACTTAGCTGTGTTATCTAAAAATAAATCTGTACTTTCAACATCATCATCATTAGTTTGTATATGAACAGATTGATCAATAGATTCACAAAAACTAACATGCATAGATTTTTCAATAGTATTATGACTCTTATTGAAAACTCTGTATGCTTTACTATGACTTAAATATCCTAAGAATATGCCTTCAACAGATTTAGCATCAAACTTATCCAGGCTATCTTTTGTGTTTAAGATAAAGCATTTACATCCAAAGACTTTGAAATAGTCTATTCTTGGAGTTCTGTCATAGAATAGTTCATAGGGAGTTTTATTTAATAAGGGTCTAATGAGAACTCTATTTGTTATGTAGCATGCAGTATTAACAGCTTCTGCCGAAAAAGATTTTGCAAGATTATTGTGTTGGAGCATAGTCCTGGCAGATTCCTGAAGGGTTCTATTCTTTCTTTCTACTACACCATTTTGAGGTGCAGCTCTAGGAAAGGCAAAGTTATGAGAAATACCATGCAAGTTACAAAAATTTTCAAAGAGTTCATTTTCAAATTCTCCTCCATGGTCACTACGGATTTTAACAATAGAACAAGATTTTTCGTTTTGTAATTTTTTACATAAGATTTCAAACTGACAAAACGTGTCACTTTTGTTTTTCAAAAATATTACCTAAGTAAATCGTGAGTAATCATCTACAATGACAAAAGCATATCTATTATGATTAAGGCTAGCTACCCTAGAGGGACCAAAAAGGTCCAGGTGGAGAAGCTCTAAAGGTCTTTTACTTGAAATGACATTTTTTGATTTGAAAGAAGATTTTGACAATTTTCCTAATTGACATGCATCACAAAAATAATACTTTTTAAAAGATATGTTGGGTAACCCACGTACTAACTTATATTTAGCTAGTTTAGACATGTATTTAGAATTGACATGACCCATTCTCATGTGCCATAGATGTTGAGTGTCATTATTAGCTATGAGACAATGTTCTGTGATGTTTTCTAGGTATAGTTCATATATATTATTCTTTCTTATACCTTTTAAGATGATGTTTTCATTGGAGTCAGCTATGAGGCATGCATCATGATTAAAGCTAACATTATAACCTGTGTCACACATTTGACTGATACTTAGTAGGTTATGTTTTAAGCCTTTAACAAGAAGAACGTCTTTGATAAGAGGTTTATCTATGTTACCAATATTTCCAATACCACTTATCAAACCTTTGTTGTTATCTCCAAAGGTGACGGTTCCTCCTTCTTTATGATGAAGAACAACAAAAAGGTCTGGATGTCCTGTCATGTGCTTTGAACATCCACTATCTAGTATCCATCTGTTCTTCCTTTTTGGAGCCTGCAAAACATTAAGTAAATCTCCTTTTTGGTACCCAATCGGGTCCTTTTTTGTTAGACTTTGGAACCCATATCCATTTTGATTTGGGTTTGTCTATATCTTTAGGGGAGTTAGAAAGATTATCATTATAATACTCCTTATTTGGTTCAGATGAACTTTTCACAAACGTGGTCTTTTGATTCATACAAGAAGGTTTTTTGAAATGAGAATAGCCAATACCATTCTTGTAAAAAGAGACCTTCTGAGAGGATAAGAGTTTATCCAAGTTCTCTTTACCTTTAGTAAACTTGAAAACCGTTTTCATGAGGTTCTCAGTTTTACTTTTTAGCTCTGAAATTTCTACTTGCATATTTTTAGTTTTGGAGCTAGTAGAAGAAATTTCAGATGTAAGCATAAGATTTTTCTTTTTCAACTCAGAATTTTCACTGCTGAGTTTTTCATTCTCTTGGGAAAGCTTTAAATTTTCAGATTTCAAAACTTTATTTTTGAAACTCAATTTTCTAGATTCTTCAAATAGTTCTTGAAAAGCATCTAGAAGTTCTTCAAAGGAAAAATCAGAGATTTCACTTACCGAACTTTCGTTTGCCATGAAGCACATATTTGCAGTTTCGGCTTCATCATCACTTGACTCTTCACTAGTGGATGGTTCTGAATCATCCCATTGAGCATGCAGAGCCTTTTTCTTGAAGAACCTCTTCTTTGGTTCCTCTGTTTTGGACTTTCTTTTGAGAAGGGGACAGTCACGTTTTAAGTGGCCTGGCTTATTACACTGAAAGCACATGGGATCTTCTTTAAGATCTTTTCTTTTCTTGTGCCTGTTTGGAAGCCGGTTCCTTCTCATGAAGCGCTGGAATTTTCTGGTAAGTAGCGCAATTTCTGATTCTTTATATGAGTCTTCATCCTCAGATAGGGCTGGGAAAGCTAGAGTTTTCTTTACTGGTTGCTCTTCTTCCCTTCTTTCTTTCATGTGGACTTCATAGGCCATAAGATTGCCTATTAAGTCGTCCAATGTAAGCTTAGATAAATCTTGAGCTTCTTCAATAGCAGTAGTCTATTTCTCCCAATCAGTTGTGAGAGATCTCAAGATTTTCTTCACTTTTTCAGTCTGGGAATATGTTACACCCAGAGATTTCAGATCATTGGTGATATTGGTGAATCTGGTAAACATCTCTGTGATGGGTTCATCTTTGTTCATTTTGAACAACTCATATTTTCTAACTAGAGATGAGATTTTGGCTTCTTTTACTTTGTTGGTTCCTTCATGAATAACCTCCAAAGAATGCCAAATGTCATATGCAGATTCACATATAGATATTCTGTTGAATTCATTCTGATCAATGGCACAATATAAGGCATTCATAGCCTTTGCATTTAGGTTTGCCATTTTCTTTTCTTCATCAGACCATAAGTTATAGTCTGCGGATGGAGATGTGTATGGAAGCTCAAAAATTTTCCATACAGCAAAGTCTATGGATTTGAGAAAGATAGCCATTCTGCACTTCCAATATCCATAGTTGGAGCCATTGAAGAAAGGAGGACGAGATGCGTGTTGACCTTCAATATCACGAGCATAAGAGGTAGATGCCATATGTGCTGGAAGACTTGTTATGTCAAAACCAGCAAACCTGCTTTGATACCAAATGAAATTCCACTAGAGGCGGGGGGGGGTGAATAGTGAAATATGATAATGATCGATAAAATAAAAATAATTAAGCAATAAGGCACAACATATAAAACATAGAAGTTATACTGGTTCGGTCAGTATCTAGACCTACATCCAGTCCCCAAGCAAACCACTTGAGATTTCCACTATAACATCCGAGTCACCGGATAAATAGTACAACACCCTCTTCCCAAGAGGTCTTCTTCTCTCAACAGAGAAGGGGCACACCCTCTTCCCAAGAGGTCTTCTTCTCTCAATAGAGAAGGGCAACACCCTCTTTCACAGAGGTCTACTTCTTTAAACAAAGAAGGAGTACAATGAATAACAGAGTTACAATACTTCCTATAGAACCTTCAGAATGATATGAATGCACGAATGAAGGATTCTCAGAAATGATCTGTTTGTCACTCAGAGGATACTCTTTGTCAAAGAGCTGGACTTGACTTTTTCTCTTTTCTTTCTTTTTCTTTTTCTCTTTCTTTTTCAAGGCTCTCTTTTCAAATCACGAATAGAAATTTTTCTCTTTGTAAGCTCACACGTCAATTCCATTTCATTGTCTAAATAGTTTATTTGAGTGTGTTTATATAGCCCTTTTAAAAAGTAGTCATTACATTTTGGAATTGTAACTTTTTGAAATGTGAAATGTTATGTCATTTCAAAAATATCTTTTAGAGAAGTTCGAGAATGCTTTTTTCCATAAGAGTAAAATAGAGGGTACACTAGTCGTTGTATTATTTTAGGTAATACATATTTTATGTAAAAAGTCTATTTCTTACAATAGTACATTGAACGTTGGGTTGTAGTTTTGTCTTTATTCTAATTAATGATTTGAGGTACATTAGTACTTCTTTGCTTTAAATGAGTGTAAGTACTATGAGTGTTTTGAGATATTTATTTGTACATAGTCATGTCAAGTGTTTTCTTTATGTTGTGTTTTTCAAAGTCTCCAGAGAGAATAAGGACCAAAAGAAGGTCAACATTCTTTGAGAAGGATATTAACAAGGATTTGTTACAGGAGGCATTTAATGCTTTGTAAAGAGAATGATGACTTCAAGTAAGTCGACATTCTATGGTTATGAGAAAAAGTAACTAGAGTCCTTTCAAAAACATATTTTATTTGTTTTTCTTTTGTGTAGCCGATTTATGTTTTTGTCTTCTTCTTGTATTAAGTAATATTTCATTAAAGAAGATAACTAAAGTCTTTTCAAAGACATATTTTATTTGTTTTTCTTATGTAGTCGATTTTATGTTTTTGTCTTCTTCTTAAAAAATATTTCTTTAAAGAGGGAAACTAAAGTATTTTCAAAACCATATTATATTTGTTTTCTCCATGTAGTCGATGTTATGTTTTTGTCTTTTTCCTACATTCCTTTTTTTCATGTTGTCTTGTATATAGTATAAGGTACAATTATTATATGACAAAATATCTTTTTCATGAAAGGTTGTAAGAAGGTACAATTATTAGTTTTCAAAAAGGAGCTTTTTGAAACTATCGTATACTTTTATGATATGGTGATTATGAATGAGTATGTAATATGCAATATGCAAGTTCCTGAAGGTTCTGTTACATATGACTCTAAAGAAGAAAAAAAATCTTTATCTTGAGGTAGCCGATTTCTTCATTTGAACTTTAGGAAAGCATGGCTCATCAAGCTTTTTCTTCAAGGAGTATGATTGCACCATAGTTGTACTTGAACAGGAAGTCTCCATCCTTATTGGGTGAGATATCCTTGCATCAAATACTCGTTAGATTTATGGCAACACATATTCAGTCATAATATAACATTATTTCAAGAGAACATATTATCATATATAAAATCAAATGAGACAGTGTATCATATTATGTGACATCAAAACCGAATTTCTCAACATGAAATGACTGGAATTAACAAAGGCGAATGATGAGTTCGAGTCAAAGCTCGAATAAGATACAGAGATCACGAGTCGGAACCCGGATCAACAGAAGAAAATGAAGAGTTCGAGTCAGGGCTCGAGTAAGGTAATGAGATCACGAGTCGGAACCCGGATCAACAAAAGAAAATGAAGAGCTCGAGTCAGAGCTCGAGTAAATAAAGAGATCTCGAGTCGGAACCCGAATCAACAAAAGAAAATGAAGAGCTCGAGTAAATAAAGAGATCACGAGTCGGAACCCGAATCAACAAAAGAAAACAAAGAGCTCGAGTCAAGACTCGAGTAAATAAAGAGATTTCGAGTCGAAACCCAGATCAACAAAAGAAAATAAAGAGCTCGAATCAGAGCTCGGATAAGGTAAAGAGATCACGAGTCGGAACCCGGATCAACAAAGAAAAATGAATAGCTTGAATCAGAGCTCGAGTAAATAAAGAGATCTCGAGTCAAAACCCGAATCAACAAAAGAAAATGAAGAGCTCGAGTCAGAGCTTGAATGAATAGAGAGATCTCGAGTCGGAACCCGGATCAACAAAAGAAAATAAAGAGCTCAAATCTGAGCTCGAAAGAGATCTCGAGTCGGAACCCGGATCAACAAAAGAAAATGATTTGAATAAAAATTTGAGTCGGAACTCGGTTTTCCAAAAAGTTGGATCTTGAAAATGTACCTATTTGAACACTGGATTTTGAAATAATACCAGTTTGAGCGCTAGGTTTCGGTTCAGTATTGGTGATTGTCTTTCAATTTTGAATCATTAGGAATTGTAATGGGACTGTTTTGTTAAAATCCCAATACTGACCGGATTGTTGTTAATGCAAATGAATATGAATTGATGCACATGCATGCACAAGTGTGTAAAATGAGGAATTTGTTTATCCTGCCTGCATATAGAACAAAATTTTAAAAATGCCCCAGTATAACTGGGAAAGCAAGTTTGATCATTATTTGAGGAAAACGGGAAGATTACAAGAGGAGAATAAATGTTTCAACTATAAAACTTTTTTAAGTGTCGAGCATTAATGGGATCTGAAAATTCTACCCCATCGGCATTGATGAGCCGATATGAGTTGCGGGGTAATGCTTCTTTGACAACATAGGGACCTTCCCAATTGGGCGACCATTTGTCGCTGGGATGATGTTTGAGGTAAGATGTGGATCGAAGTACTAAATCATTGACTTTGAATCTTCTTTCGATGATAGACTTCGCATATTGCCTGGCTACTCTCTGGCGATAGGATTGTGCATGCTCTGCTGCTTTTAGCCTTCTCTCGTTGAGTAAATCTAGCTGTACCAGTCGCTGCTACTGATATCGAATGAGGGGTAATTCTATCAGTGACACAAATTTCAAAGCGGGCTTCTGAACATGTATCGGCAATACTACTTTTGTTCCATAGACCACTTCTGATGGAGTAGCATTCGTTGGAGTGCGAATAGTGATCCGATAGGCCCATAGTGTATCGTGGATCTTCTCATGCCAGTCACGACCTGTTTCCACAGTTCGCTCTAAGATACGAATTAAATCTTGTTGGTGGCCTCTGCCTGACCATTTCCTTGAGGGTAATATGGGGTAGAGAAATGATGATAAATCTTGAACTTTGAGCAGAATGTCTTCATTTTTTCGTTCTTCAAATGACTACCATTATCTGACACGATGTCATGTGGGATGCCGAAACGACAAAGGATGTTCTTGTGAATGAAAGAGACCACGTGTCGACCTTCTACTGTGCGAAGAGTGATAGCTTCTACCCACTTGGTGAAATATTCTGTTGCGGCAAAGAAGTATTTGTGGCCATTTGAAGCAGAGGGAGTGATGGGACCTACGACATCGAAGGCCCACATAGAAAATGGCCATGGAGAGACAACAAATTGCAGATATGCTGCCGGAGCATGAATAGAAGGTGCATGTATCTAGCATTGCACACACTTCTTCACATAATGATAACAATCTTGTTGCATAGTCTTCCAGTAGTAACCTGCTCTGATGATTTGCTTGACAAGGGTTTGGTAGCTGACGTGGCCGCCACAAATGCCTTCGTGTGCTTCTCGCACGACTTCTTTGGCTTCTTCTTCATCTAAACATCTGAAATACTCTGAGCTGAATCCTCGACGATAAAGGACATTTGCCAGAATGAAGTATCGAGTAGACATACGCTGGATTGCCCGCTGCTCTTTCTTTGAGAGTTCTGGAGGAAATTCGCCAGTTTCTATGAAAGTTTTGATATTGTAATACCAAGGCTTCTTCCTTTGCTCAGCCTGGTTTACTTGTTCTGCTGGAAGGAAAGCAGGTTGGTCAAGTCTGCCAATTTCAAAAGAGCGACAAGATTCTCCATTCTTGAATGCCATAATGGAGCCTAAACTGGCTAGGCTATCAGCCACTTGATTAAAATCTCTCTTGATATGAAAAAGCTGAAATTCTTCAAAATTACTGACAAGAGCTGAAACAATTTTCTGATAAGGAAATAGCTTCTGATCTTTGATCTGCCATTTGGCTCGGACTTGATTGACAACGAGTAATGAGTCTCCATAGGCATGCATTTTCTTAACATTGAAGTCTAATAGAATCTTTAGACCTTGAATCAGGGCTTCATATTCAGCCATGTTGTGAGTGCATTGAAAGTCTAACTTGAGAGAAAATGGAATCATTTCTTTCTCAGGAGTGATTAATAGGATTCCAATGCCTATTCTGGCCATATTCTTGGAACCATCGAAAAATAAATTCCAGATCGGATATCGCTGGATGTTGCATATTTGCTCATCTGGGAAATTATCTTCGGCTTTCACCTCTTCTGCCAAAGGAAAATCTGTCAATTGATCTGCAATTGCTTGGCCTTTGATTGACTGCTGCGAGACGTATTTTAAATCATATTGCATCAGTAAGACTTGCCATTTTGCGACCCGTCCGCTTAGGAAAGGTTGCTCCAAGATGTACTTTAGAGGATTGAGTTTGGACAAGATTTTGACTTCAGACGCCAGTAGGTAGTGACTTAGCTTCTGACACATCCATACCAGAGCTAGGCAGGTCTTCTCTATATGAGAGTATTTATTTTCATAGTCTATGAAAGTCTTACTCACATAATAAATGGCGTGCTCTATCAAGCTGCCTTCTTTGTACTGCGCCAAGAATCCACCGCATGCAACTTGATTGACTGAGATGTATAACAAAAGAGGTTTTCCCAATTTTGGCGACTTCAAGATAGGAGGATTGAGAAGATACTTTTTTATTCGATCGAACGATTGCTGACATTCTGGTCCCCATTCGAACTTTACTCCTTTTCTGAGTAAGTGGTTGAAGGGCTCACATCTCATCGCCAAGTTGGAAATAAACTGCCGAATTGATTGCATGCGTCCCTGAAGGCTACGCAACTCTTTGAGATTTTTCGGGGGTGGCATATCAATGATAGCCTTTTCTTTGGCTGGGTCAACTTCAATTCTCTTTTTGCTGACCAGAAAACCCAACAATTTGCTCGATTTAACTACAAAGACACATTTTTGCGGGTTAAGCCTTAACTTGTAAAGAATGAGTCGCTTAAACACTTGGTCAAGAGCTTCGAGGTGATCTTCTTCCTCTTTAGATTTCACGAGGATATCATCAACATACGCATCCATGATTTTGCGCATCTAATCGTGAAAAGATAGCGACCATTGCCCGTTGATACGTTGCTCCGGCATTCTTGAGCCCAAAAGGCATGACTGTATAGCAGAAAGTGCCCCAAGGCGTAGTGAAGGAAGTTTTTAACTGATCGCGGGCGGCCAACTTAATCTGGTTGTAGCCGGAATATTCATTCATGAAGGAGAACATGGCATGTCCTGCTGTGCTGTCAATCAGAAGATCAATGCTTGGCAGTGGATAGTCATCCTTCGGAGTTGCCTTGTTGAGGTCTCTGAAGTCTATGCAAATCCTGACTTTGCCACTTCTTTTTGGGACAACGACGATATTGGCTAACCAATTTGGATAGTCAATAGGTCGGATAAACCCTGCTTTGAGCAGATCTTCAAGTTCTTCTTTGACTTGTCATTCTATTATGGGATCCATTTTTCTCAGCTTTTGCTTAACTGGCTTTACATCTGACTTCAAAACGAGTCGGTGTTCGACCAATTTGGGATCTAAGCCCGGCATATCTTCATATGTCCATGCGAACACATCTTCATGTTGCTTGAGAAAATTTGTAAGCCTTTCTTTCTCTTCCAGACTTAGGCTGGTACCGATTTTGAGAACCTTGGGATTGTCCTCTGAACCGATATTGACATCTTCAGTTGGGTTTTATACTAGAGCGGATGGTTCATCCTGTTTCTGAACTGAGGCGAACTCTGGTAATTCCTGAAGATACGGATCAAATTCTGCATAATCATCTAACTGCATTGCAACCTTGCTATCTCTTGTGCTTGCTTTGACTCTGTGAATTGCTGCCGACTTCTGAAAAGCCTTGGGATTGAGAACGAGCTTCTTGATTGTCCGAGAAGTCATTCTGAAATTTTGGATAAGAAATTTGGTTCAAATAAAATTGGCCTATCGCAAGACAAGCAATCATTTGAAGATAACTTATGCATAAAATGGCATTATGAAGAGATAGACGGAAAGGAGATAGATGGCATCCATATAGACAAAGAAACTTGGAATTTTATTGATTTTGAATTGATCAATGACATTTGGTAAAATGAGACATTTATTTTGGAAAGAATAGAGAGAAATAACAAATGGTCTTCAATGTGCCCCTTTGATAAAAATAGTCTTTTTTGACGAGCTTCCTCCGGAGAACCCTAGTCCTGCTCTGTGGGGACGATGTTTCTGGATCACTGGCTCGATGCGGCCATCTTCATTTTTGCCGAGTCCCTTGAAGGGTTGATAACCGTGTTTCAGAAGTAACTCAAACCCTTTTCTTGCCTTCATGAATTGAGGAAACAACGGGTGATCCTTAATGGTACTGTAGTTGATTCGGCCTCCAACCTTGAAGAATTGAGGACCTCTCCATTGGGTCATGGCTACAGTGTGCGAAGATAGTTCTGATGATGCCTGGAGTATTTCTCGATTCTCTCCAAGATTGATCTCTTCACTTTCCCTGATGCTGGGAATATCCGCATTGAATGATGGCCGAGGAATCATGGGCTGTGGGAGCCTTTCTTTGGGGTCTTCTCCCAGTATTGTGGTAATCATTCTACCTTTTGACCACTTTACGCATTGATGGAGGGTGGAAGGCACTGCATTAGCATTATGAATCCACGTCCTTCCGAGCAGCAAGTTGTAGGTAGGTGGCACATTGACCACATGGAAAAGGATGGAGTGCACTGAATAGTTGATGAATACTTCCAGAAATATCTTGCCCTTGGCCATTTGACCATGGTTGTCAAACCCATAGATAGTGATGGGATCTAGAATATATTCTTCATCCTTGATCCCTAATGCCTTTGCTGTCATCTCGGGACAAATATTGAGGCTACTGCCTCCATCAACCAGCACATGCGGTACTGTCATTCCTCTGACTCGAACGACAATGTACAAAGCATTATTATGAAATGAATGAGGCTTTGGAAGGTCCTCATCCGAGAAGGTAATTGGCGCATTTGTCATGGCAGAGTTCACAATTTGTGCCATGTCTTTAGGAGTGGTACTGGGCTTAACTTTGATTTTCTTAAGTAAATCATCCAGTACTCGTTGATGCTTGCTAGAATTCTTGGTCAAATCAAAGATGGAGACATTGGATAGAGCGGTCAGAGGCTTCTGACTTGAACTTTCTGGCCTGGGTTTGATGATTTGATTGAGGAAGTCAGGAGTTCCCTTTGATTTGGGGGCTGACTTTACAGGTGCTTCCGAAACTTTCATCTTGCCGAATGCTGAAATTATATCCATCTTCTTAGAATCAGGAGTTGCTTGTCGTAGCACTGACACCTGGTGCTGAACCTGGAGATCTTGTGCAGAACAGGGCTTGATGTGCTTATGCGGCAAGAATGGTTGTGTAGACACTACAGCTGTGGTGTGTGAAGGGAAGGGGTGATTGAGAATGTCCATTTTTTCTTCTTCTTCTCCTTCCACTAGAAGATTTTTTTCAATGAGATCTTGTACAATGTGTTTGAGAACAAAGCAGTTCTCAGTGTTGTGTCCCACTGTCCTGTGGATCTTGCAAAATTGATCCTTCCACTTCCCCATAGGCATAGGGGGATCAGCCAATCTAGGCAACTTGACCATCTCTTTTGACAACATATACTCGAGCACCTCCTCGAGTGATTGGTCTAAAGGGGTAAACTTTTGTCGTAACTCCATCCTTCATGTTTGGTCTTCTCACGCAGTTTTGGCCCTTGATCCTGGTGAGGAGGCTTGCCGTATTGAGGAGCAGGCTTTCCTTTCTAATCTCCTTTATTGTTTGAACTGCCTGAGCTGTAGCAATAATCTTTCTTTTGCCCTTTGTACTGATTCCGACTGTTGTTGTTGTTGGCAGAATAGGTGAAGTGAGCTTTCTTCTTCTGCTCACCTTGGGAGTTGTTCTTGGAAAATGTGAAGCCTTCATAGACTCCATTTTCCACACTCAGTTCGAGCCATTCGGCTCGTTCAGTCAGCTCAATGAAGGTCCTGGATGGCGCTGTGGAGATCAATCCTCTTAACGGCTGCGAAAAATTGTTGAGGATTAGGGACAGTGTCTTTCCGAGATAGGATCTCTCATTTTGTTACAAGCTGACCTCCATCTGTGAATAAAGTCCCGCACCTTTTCATTCTCATTCTGCCTTAAATTGCAGAGATGGCTCAATGTAGGAAGCGCCTCTGTGTTGAACAAGAAGCGTTCAATGAAGAGATTTACAACTTTATCGAACTCCTTGAGCTCGATGGGGTTGATATGCTCAGCATACCACTTAGCTGCAACTCCTTCCAAGCTGCGTGGGAAGCATAGAAACAATGCTCGGTTGTCCCTCTTGAACCTCGAGCATTCAGCAAAGAAAGTGGCGAGATGAGCTTTTGGGTCGCCAGAACCGTGGAACTTGATGAATTTACGGGGAAGATTCTTCAGATCATCATCTCCCTCTAAGCCGTCGTAGAAGTCTTCACTGGTGAAGACTTTCTTGCCCTTGTCGCGGGCTTGGAGATCCTTAACAACTCGAGCCATTTCCCTGAACTGCGCTTGCAAAGGTTCTTCTTTATCTCGGTTCTTTGATTTGTGGCTTTTTCTCTGATCTCGGCCTCGCTTCTGAAATACCGGAGGCACTTCATATTCTTCATCTGTATCTTCAATTGAGTCTGTTCCGTCTAAGATCTCTTCAGGCTGAACTTGCTTTTTAGAAGCTTTCTTATCCCTGTGACTATGGAATTTCTCTCTGAAGGGATTCCTTTCTGAGCTGGTCCCGGGCTGCTCATTCATCATTTTATTCATCATTTTTCTGAACATGGCATACATTTGAGGGTCTATGCCATCGTCTTCTTGCTGTTGTTCTTGACTCCTCTCAGACCGGGGGGAGCCCATCTCTTCTTCTGAGGCTGACGAGTACTAAGATGTTGTTGTTCTTTTGACTGATCTTGTCTGAACCATCAAATGTTATGGATGCTCTCTGCAGGGCAAAGACCTGATTAGATTCTAAAGGAATTGGCTTTTGGAAGAAATATTTGCTGAAAATATGGTAGACAATTTGAAAAAGATATCCCATTACTAGGGATTGAGTCATCGCGGGAATCACGACAATTATGTTGTCATTCTTTTTGCAAGAGAAATAAACAACGAAAATGTGCCTTGTTACCTAGGCGAGGTCGTCAAACCACAATAGAAGGAGAGAGTATTTTATTGAAATTAGAAAAATATGATTTTATTGATCTTGACAAAGAGGTGGAGGACAGACAATTTGCCACCATTCACGATAGTCGGCAGACACTCTAGGACTAGAAAGATTTTAAGAGATACAAAGGAATCCCAGCTGTAGCGGGCAGAATGATATGCCCTGGACCATTATGCGGAAGTGCGATCGAATTCTGCCATGGCTCCTGATAACAGTCGGGCTTCGATGTACTGCTGCCTCTGAGAGAACTGCCGAACACATCTCTCTGGTTGGTAATAAGTGTAGAAGAAAAGTCCCAGCAACTTGAACCGCTTGCCATAAGCGTATGTGTATCTAGGAGGAGATAGTTGCCGATCAAAATAGTCCCAGACAATGTCATCTTCTTGAATGTTGTTGATCATGGATCGGTACTGCGCCACTGGAAGGAGTTCTTGTCCATTGTATCTAAAAGAGTTTGCTCGGGCTGGAACATGCTGGAAGAACCAGGATTGAAGTGCGTAGATGCAACCTTCAATTAAGATGGATTCCCCAAGTGAGAATCGAGTCAGACCTCGATATAGGAAAGCGAGCGCTGCCATGGCTATGGAGAGGCGATTGGTTTGCCGACTTCCCCATCTTCTCATAAGCTGGATTATTCTGATATCCGTGTAGTTTTGTCCATCTGGAAAGAGGGATAATCCTACAATGCATAGAACCATTGCATTCTGAATCCTTTCTTTAGCTGTCCTCGACAACGAGCTGACTTCAACGAAGGTTCCGTACTGGCGGTACAACTCAAGCAGGTCAACATATTCATTTCCCTCCAACTGGATCAGGGGCCAGGATCGGCGGCCTGTCATACGAGCTAAGGAGTCTTGGGGGTCCAAACCCTTGACATTGATCAGGAATTGATGTTCTAATGGATCACCTGGTTGACCGGCTGGTTCTGGTAACTCCATGATTTCTGAAAATTCATCCATTAAAATGGTCATTTCTCCCCATGGGAACCAGAAGGTACACGTCTGTGGATTCCATCGCTCCGCCATTGCGTGGATCAAGTTGCCATTGATGGTCTGCTTTCCGATTGCTGATGCCAATTCTAATCCGCACTCGCTCAAATGGTCCGGGAACATTCGGGAAAAGCTTTTCAGCCAGGAATAGTACCACCGGGGAATGAAAGTTCCGGTGCTGAGGGCTCGATGTTCAGGATGACCTTGTCGCACCTTGTAGGAGATGTGACCTTCGGAAAAGATAGGATTGACTTGACTAGATGCCATCGAACTGAAAATAGAGAAAGACTCAGAATGAGACTTAGGAAAATATGGGATTTTTTTTTTTTGCAGGCAGGATAAAATGCAGCTGGAAATTCAAGATCCAGTAGAAAGGTAGAATGGAAAATCTCCTGGAGTTTTGAAAGAAATGGGATATTTAAGAAAATCATCCAGGGTTTGAGAAAATAAAGGAAAATGATGAGAATATGGGTATTTGAAAATAATTTTGGTGAAAATATGAAGGAAATAAAGGTAGCATACAAACAATCACATCCTGTACAAACATTTTATGCACATTCAGCATTCCCTAAAAGGCTGACTCTAGATGCATCATTTTGAAAACAGTTGTAGGACCTTAATCCTAACTCTAGGCCCAGATCATCTTTGTCCAATCCAGTTATGCCGATATACCCGAACCGAAATCCAAGGTACGTGGCATAGAATTTCAACTCCGGTTCTAAGGTAAGGTTTTCTAACATCCTTGAGCGCCTACCGATATACTTCGGACTGTGGCCCGCGGTACGTGGTAGGGGGGTGTTAACCCAAATAATTAGCCCAGTTGTGAGGCTCTGTCCCGAACTAGGGTTCTGGAAGAGAGCCCAGCAACGTGAAGACCGGGTAATGATAGGTAATGGAGATTTTGAAAAAATGATCACATGCAAGAAATAGAAGGCTCTAAGACCTAGAGAGATAGATTTTTGAAAATCTTTGAAGAAACACACATTGTTTGCATTCAGATCCTAAATTGAGGAGAGTTGTATTTAGACCTAAGTCTATGTGAGCATGAAAATATCTCCTCAATATAGTTCTACCAAACCATGCCTAGTCTATATGCAGTCAATGTCAGCTAGGTCAGAATCTAGGCTCCTAGGTTCGCATGATATCAAAAGTAAAGAGCTGACATTTTGTGAACACAGTTTCAATAATTGAACTAAGCCAAGCACAATTTTGATCAAAAAAGGACAGGTCCCATCTCGGTCGCCAAACCTGTTATCGTCGCAAAATTTTTCCCGTCTTCCCTTTCCTTGCGGAAGAGAGAGAGGTTTTGAGACTCGAGAATGGAATTTAGGACTTTCTGCAAGGTTCAATCTTGGAAAATGACCATTTTGCCCTTCATGGGTTCCGAAGAACCGAAATGTGGTGATTGAGGGCGATGTCAGGGAGGTGAGTGAAAATTTGGGGTGTTTACACTATCCACTTCCAAGCATTGATCTTCTAATTGACAACACGTTAGAACATGCCATGTTCTCGTTTATGGACGGATATTCTGGCTATAATCAGATTAAGTTGGCTGCCCGCGACCAATCAAAGACTTCCTTCACTACGCCTTGGGGCACTTTCTGCTATACAGTTATGCTTTTTGGGCTCAAGAATGCAGGAGCAACGTATCAACGAGCAATGACTGTTATCTTTCACGATCAGATGCGCAAAATCATGGATGCGTATGTTGATGATATCCTCGTGAAATCTAAAGAGGAAGAAGATTACCTCAAAGCCCTTGATCAAGTTTTTAAGCGACTTATTCTCTATAAGTTAAGGCTTAACCCTCAAAAGTGTGTTTTCGGAGTCGAATTTGGCAAATTGTTGGGTTTTCTGGTCAACAAAAAGAGAATTGAAGTTGACCCAGCCAAAGCAAAGGCTATCATTGATATGCCACCCCTGAAAAAATCTCAAAGAATTGCGTAGCCTTCAGGGACGCATGCAATCAATCCGGCGATTTATTTCCAACTTGGCAATAAGATGCGAACCTTTCAATCACTTTCTCAGAAAATGAGTGAAATTTGAATGGGGACCAGAGTGTCAGCAATCGTTCGATCACATCAAGAAATATCTTCTCAATCCTCCCATCCTGAAGCCGCCAGAACTAGGAAAACCCCTTTTGCTATATATCTTAGTCAATCAAGTCGCATGCGGCAGATTCTTGGCACGGTACAAAGAAACCAGCTTGATAGAGCACGCCATTTATTATGTGAGTAAGACTTTCATAGACTATGAAAAGAAATACTCTCAAATAGAGAAGACCTGCCTAGCTCTGGTGTGGATGTGTCAGAAGTTAAGATACTACCTGCTAGCATCCGAAGTCAAAATCTTGTCTAAACTCAATCCTCTCAAATACATTTTAGAACAACCTTTCCTCAGTGGACGAGTGGCCAAATGGCAAGTCTTACTGATGCAGTATGACTTAGAGTATGTCTCGCAACAATCAATCAAAGGTCAAGCGATCGCAGATCAATTGGCAGATTTTCCTGTGGCAGAAGAAGTAAAAGCCGAAGATGATTTCCCGGACGAGCAAATTTGCAATATCCAGCAATCTCCAATCTAGAACTTATTTTTCGACGGTTCCAAGAACATGGCAGGAATAGGCATTGGGATCTTATTAATCACTCCTAAGAAGGAGATGATTCCATTTTCTCTCAAGCTAGATTTTCAATGCACCCACAATATGGCTGAGTATGAAGCCCTGATTCAAGGTCTGAAGATCCTACTAGACTTCAATGTTAAGAGAGTACATGCTTACAGAGACTCATTACTCGTTGTCAATCAAGTCCGAGCCGAATGGAAAGTGAAAGATCAGAAGCTATTTCCTTATCAGAAAATCGTCTTTGCTCTTGTCAGCAAGTTTGAAGAATTTCAGCTTTTCCATATCAAGAGAGATTTCAATCAAGTGGCTGATAGTCTGGCCAATTTATGCTCCATTATGGCATTCAAGAATAAAGAATCTTGTCGCTCTTTTGAAATTGGAAGACTTAACCAACCTGCCTTCCTTCCAACAAAACAAGTAAACCAAGCTGAGCAAAAGAAGAAGCCTTGGTATTATAATATCAAAACTTTCATAGAAACCGACGAATTTCCTCCAGAACTCTCAAAGAAAGAGCAGCGAGCAATCCAACGTATGTCTACTCGATATTTCATTCTGGCCAATGTTCTCTATCGTCGTGGATTTAGTTCAGAGTATTCCAGATGCTTAGACGAAGACAAAGCCAAAGAAGTCGTGCGAGAAGCACACAAAGGCATTTGTGGTGGCCACATCGGCTACCAAACCCTTGTCAAGTAGATCATCAGAGCATGTTATTATTGGAAAACTATGCAGCAAGATTGTTATCATTATGTGAAAAAGTGTGTTCAATGCCAAATACATGCACCTTCTATTCATGCTCCAGCAACATATCGGCAATCTGTTGTCTCTCCATGGCCGTTCTCTATGTGGGCCTTCGATGTCGTAGGTCCCATCACTCCCTCTGCTTCAAATGGTCATAAATACTTCCTTGCCGTGACAAAATATTTCACCAAGTGGGTAGAAACTATCACTCTTCGCACAGTAGAAGGCCGACACGTGGTCTCTTTTATTCACAAGAGCATCCTTTGCCGTTTCGGCATCCCGCATGACATCGTGTCAGATAATGACAGTCATTTTAAGAATGAAAAGATGAAGACATTCTGCTTAAAGTTCAAAATCTATCATCATTTATCTGCTCCATATTACCCTCAAGGAAATGGTCAGGCAGAGGCCACCAACAAGATCGTAATTCGTATCTTGGAGCGAACTGTGAAAACAGGTCGTGTTTGGCATGAGAAGATCCACGATGCACTATGGGCCTACCGGACCACCATTCACACTCCCACAAATGCTACTCCATCAGAATTGGTCTATGGAACAGAAGTAGTATTGCCGCTACATGTTCAGAAGACCGCTTTGAAATTTGCTTCACTTCTGTAATTACCCCTTGATCAATACCAACAGCAACGACTGGTGCAGTTAGACTTGCTCGATGAGAGATGGCTAAAAGCAGTAGAGCATGCTCAATCCTATCACCAGAGAATAGCCAGGCAGTACGCGAAGTCTGTCATTAAAAGGAGATTCAAAGTCAATGATCTAGTACTACGATCCACAACTTATCTCAAGCATCATCCTGGCGGCAAATGGTCGCCAAATTGAGAAGGTTCCTATGTCGTCAAAGAAGCATTACCTCGCAACTCATATCGGCTCATCAACGCCGATGGGGTGAAATTGTCAGATCCCATTAATGCTCGACACTTGAAAAAGTTCTATACTTGAAGCATCTATTCTTCCTTTGTAATCTTCCTATTTTCTTCAATAAGGATCATACTTTCTTTTCCAGTTACACTGGGGCATTTTTAAAAAATTTTGTTCTGTATGCAGGCAGGATAAACAAATCTCTCATTTTACACTCTTATGCATCTATGTGCATCAATTTAAATTCATTTGTATTCAACTGCATTAATAACAATCTGGTCAGTATTGGGATTTCAACAAACAGTCCCATCACAACTCCTAATTGTTATTCAAAATCGAAAAACAATCATTAATACTGAACCAAAATCCAGTGCTCGAACTGGTATTATTTCAAAATCCAGTGCTCGAACTGGTATCATTTCAAAATCCAGTGCTCGAACTGGTATTATTTCAAAATTCAGTGCTCGAACTGACATTATTTTAAAATCCAATTTTCAAGATGGTCTATATTTTCCTTTGAAAAACCGAGTTCCGACTCGGGTTTTCCTTTAAATTATTTTTCTCTTTGAAGATCCGAGCTCTGACTCCGGTTTTCCTTCAAATCATTTTTTCCTTTGAAGATCTGAGTTCCGACTCAGGTTTTCCTTTAAATTATTTTTTTTCTTTGAAGATTCGAGTTCCGACTCGGGTTTTCTTTTAAATCATTTTTTTCCTTTGAAGATCTGAGTTCCGACTCAGGTTTTCCTTTAAATTACTTTTTCTTTTGAAGAACTGAGTTCCGACTCGGGTTTTCCCTTAAATCATTTTCCTTTGTTGATTCAGGTTCTGACTCGTAATCTCTCTACCTTATTTGAGCTCTGACTAGAGCTCTTTATTTTCTTTTGTTGATCCGGGTTCCGACTCGTGATCTCTTTACTTTATTCGAGCTCTGACTTGAACTTATCATTCTCCTTTGTTGATCCAAGTCATTTCGATCCTCAGGGTCTATCAATTGCTCAAATTTGATATTTTGCCCACCAATTTTCAATTCAAATCTTCGGATCATTCAATTCTCCAATCTTGACTTCTGGGGCACCCAATTTCCAATTTCAAATTCCAATTCTCAATTCCCATTACCAAATTCTCAATTTTGACCTCCAGGTCATTCAATTTCCAATTTTCGACCTTCGGATCACTCAATTCTCAATTTCGACCTTCGGGTCACTCAATTCTCAATTTTGACCTTCGGGTCACACAATTTCGACCTTTTGGTCAACCAATTCTCAATTTCGACTGTCAAGTCATCCAATTTCGACCTTTGGGTCATTCGAACAATCAATTTTCCAATTTCCAATTTCGACCTTTGGGTCAATCAATCTCAATATCCAATTTCAATCATTTTCTCTTACGAGAGACCCTTTTAGGGAGAGTTCGAGGGAGCTCATTCTTTTCGCATGCTATCCAATTCGTTCACTTAGCCCCTTTTCAGGGACAGTTTGAAGAGACTCGCGTCTTCGTGAACTGTTTGCAAAACAATTTCCAATTTTACACAAGGAACCCTTTTTATAGGGAGAGGCTCGACGAAAACTCGCTTTCCTTGTGCCCCCCCCCCCAATTTTCATACTAGGTCATTTTCGTCATGAAAGACCCTCTTTTCAGGGAGAGTGTGATGAACTTGTTCCTTTCATGACCCAATTTTCCGACCTCACTACTATCGGTTCCTTTTCCATAAGAGAAGCCTAATATTAGGAAGCTTTAACGAAAGTTTAATTTCTCTTCGAAAGTTCGTTTTGCAAACACCTCCTCTTCAAGGAAGAGAGGATTATTTTCCATTTCCCATTCAGGTAAGGGCTAAGCCCGAGTCTCTCTCTTTTGAGGAAAAAGAGAGAAGAATTTTCGTCACGGATGTGTTGAGCCGGACCTCAAATGCTATCTTTCACCAAGGATGTCAAGAACGTGTTGTCAATTTGTCAATCGAAATTATTTGTTGATTTCAGAATTTTATTGCATGAATTTTTACCTCAGTTTACCTCTAGCATTACTTCCAAGAGAGTGAAGCTTTCGCAAAAAGAGATTCAAAATCCAAATTCTTTCCATTGGCCAACCAAAAGGATGAAGGATAAATCCTCGATATGGCTAGAAAAGAAGATTCAATGTTATTGTAATGCCGCAAGTGATTGATATTGATCGCAGTTATGGTACAACTTTAAAGACTATTCTTGTAAAGACGAGGCAGTGGAGATATCCTGAGTGCTAGAAAAGAGAGCATTTATCCAAGCCATGCCTCCTCAAAATCACCTAAGCTGCAATTAAATATCCGCAAAAGGAATCTCTCAATTGTCGTCAAGATGAAGGCAAATTAAGCGAGTAGATCCCCGGGGTCAAAGAAGATTTGAATCATCTCCAAGATGACGAAGTTTGTGACTGATCTTTCAAGGGAAAGTCCAAAGCACTGTCGAGATGAAGGCATATGCGATGAACCTCCTGACAATCCCCAAAAGATATTTAATTTCAGCTATCATCCAAAGATCTCAAGCCAATCAGTCAATCTCATCAACATGACTCCTAAGGTAAGGAAGGATCAAAACATCTCCAAGTTGAAGGAGTTTGTGACGTACCCTTCTGAAAGAGAGAAAGAGAAGAAAAAGAAATAGAGAAAAAGTGGGAACACCTCCAAAATGAAGGAGAATGTAGCCAAAGCCCAAGGAAGCCCAAAAGACTGCAGAAAGATTATCATGAGAGAAGCTCTCAGGATATCAAACTGCCAAGTTTATCAAGAATCTTCTTTAATTTGTGAAATTCTATTATCAATATTCTTTCATCAATTGCTTTCATAATATTAAATTCTCACTTTCTTGTTCATATCAAGAAAATTGATAGCTTCCTTGAAAAAAGCCAATTGGAAACAATTTGGATTTCAAATCTTGATTCTATGAAGTTAATCTCGTTTGGAGATAATGCCTCAGGTAGAAAAGAAGGAATATTTTTGCAACAATATGCATTATTTTCAAATACTTTGAATCAACAACAAAATTCTCAAGCATTTTGACAATATTTTCTAGCCGTCTTGACACAAAGCGAGAGCTTGATGTCTGTTTTTTATATATCCTGACACCAATTTTACATCCCTCTTAAGGACTTGATTCCTTACCTTCTTTGAGAGTGTGAGCTCTCAGATTTGCACACTTCCTTGTGTCCCCACTGTCCAACCATAGACAGTCCCATTTCGGTTCGAGGTTGAACCACCAATCATTTTCTCGCAAAAGGCAATTTAAAAGCTGATTTTAGTCTCAGCAATGAGACGCTCAAGATCAATCCCTTTTCAAGATTTAGGGACCCCATTTTCCTTCCTTTTGCAAAACCCCTGTCGGATTTATTATGCAAAATCCGAAGGTTCCATCATGGTCTTTTCTTTCGAGGACTCCATTCATTTTCCGCCCAATCAGGATAAGGATACAAACCTGAGCCTCCTTCGACGAGGTATTTCATTTTCCGCCCGATCAGGATAAGGGTACAAACCTGAGCCTCCGTTGATGAGGTATTCCATTTTTCGCCCAATCAGGATAAGGGTACAAACTTGAGCCTCATTCAATGAGGTATTTCACTTCCCACCCGATCAGGTTAAGGGTACAAATCTGAATCTCATTTCAATGAGATATTTCATTCCCCAATCAGGTTAAGGGTCAAACCTGAGCTTCGTTCCATACGAGGTATTTTTGTCCCATCCAGGATAAGGACAAAAACCTGAACTTCGCTCTCATAGAGTGAATCTTTCCTCTTCATTCTCCATTTCATATCTATCATCTTCCTCGGGCTAATTTCTTCATACCCAGTCAGATCCTTCTAACTGGGGCATTTTTTTTATATAGCCAAAATTTGGAGTGTTTTTCTTTGCCACTAAGCTCGACCATGAGCCGGCTTAGTAGCAAAGAGGGGCATCTGTAAACACCCCAAATTTTCACTCACCTTCCTGACATCTCCACCAATTATCATATTTCAGTTCTTCGGAAGCAATGAAGGGCAAAATGATCATTTTCTGAGATTGAACCTTGCAGAAAGTCTAAAATTTTATTTCTGAGCCTTAAAATTTCTATATTTAGGTTCAGAAACATCTTCAAAACTGCAAATTTTCAAAATCTTATTTTGGACAAAATGCTAGAATTTCCAAGTCCTGGCTCAGAGTAGGGTTTCTTGAAACATGTCTTTGCATAGCATTTCATGAACATTTCATATCATTTCACTGCATATCATGTCATTTTGAGGTCCAGAAACTCTTGATTTCAAAATTCTCAATCCAGATTCGAGTTTTAACTCTTTTCAAAACTCTGGGTCTTCAAAATTGCCAATCTTTTCCATTTTACCCCCAGGACTTTGAATTACAAAAGTTTTTTCCAGGAAAACAATCTAGATATTTGGATATTGATTTTAAAGATTTTATCTCAAAACTTTTTGCAAAAAGACTTTTAAATCTCTTTACAAAATTTTTTATATTTACTTTATACATAGTTTTGCCCTGAAAACCCATTTTCTTCCAAATTCTTGAAAAAAGATAAAGTTTTATCTCGTATTATAAAAATTCCAAAAAGAAGTTATTTCTTCTGCTTTTTATTTTCAAATAAATGGAGCGGGGCCCGCCTTTGAACTAGCATCACACTTAGATTCTCAGAGATTTTCCTCTCAGCGTGGGGCTCCCTTCCACTTTGAGCACAGAGGAGGTGCCCATCGCAGATCTCCATCCAGCATGAAGAAGCACTTCTCATCTTCTTTCAGCCCAGCCGCAGGGGATCCAGCAGGTTGTTGCCCCTTCTTCAGCTCAATAGCAGGAAATCCATCCAACACTTCTCATCCTTCTTCAACCCATCAACAGAGGATCCACCATCTTTCTTATTGTCTACAGCAGAAGGCAGATCCTCTTTCGCCTCTTCCCATCTCGGCTAACAGAAAGCAGGCCTCCAACAGCATCTTTCCCCACCTCTATCAGCTGGAAGCCCTTTGGAGGGTCTGTTTCCCTTACTTCCAGCAGGAGAAAGAGGGCAATCTGCGCCTTTTCTCTTTCTGGACCCAAATCTGCAATTTTCTGCTCCCACTGGAATCCCTCTGCATCTATTTACAATCTACCATTGACATATATATGTTTCTCTGCTTTAGCCAAGCAAAACCAGTCTCGTGATTTGCTGGCTATTGTTCCCATTAGTTCAGGTAGAAAAGAACCAGCCTTTTGATTGTTGGTTACGGATTCAACTGACACAGAAGATCACCAGGTAAGGTGATTTTACGTTAATTCTCCCCTTTTGTTCATGTTTTATTAAATCAAATTTTATTGCCAATCGTTGGAAGGGATGACCATGCCGTGAATGTGTGTGGGTTTTAGCCTAAGGCACAAGTTCAAAGAAAATATTTGGAGGATTTTCATAATCAAACTAATTGGATGAGAGGTTAGATCTTTTCATGGACCGAATCTCTCATTCCAATGTCCCACATTCACAGAATACCATCTCCCTTATGTTATCTCTGTAATTATTATCAGAAAATTGTTTTTTATATGAGCTGCATCTCTGCTTGTTCCTAAATGCCATAAATTCTCTTAGTCTTCATTCGTATGATTAGTCTTTTCGTCTTTTATGTTATTAAGCCTAGTGTCATCAGGTTGAAAGCTCCATATTTCCTCATAAAAATCTAATTTAGAACCTGTAAACAGAGTTAAAATCATTTTCTCTAAATCTTTATTTCCCCACTATGCCACATTTCCTCTGTTTCTCGTTGGAGCATGTTAATGCTTTTATGACTGATGCTTGGATTCATTTCTTAGTTCCCCTTTCTGTTACTCTGTTTTAAAGCATTTTTTTTATTTGCTGAGTCTCTACTTAACTCACAATTCCAGAATATGTTGCTCTGTTTGCTGGTGTTCTCTAGGAATCTCTAACATCCGATTGATGTTTCCAACTGCTACTATGTTCTTGCTTCAGCCTTACTCTCCTGTGCATTTTGTCTGCAGCATGTCCATTGATATATAGGTATATTATGTATCACTATGTTATAATAATTCTTCTCCTTAATGTGTATACCGTTTATTGTATCCATCTTACCTGATGTTCCATAAATTCTATATTAAAGTCAGTCTATATATTTAATAGGTTCTTGTTTTATGTAATTGAATTCAGCTTAGTTAAAGCTTATCTTATAAGCAGTCCATTCAACATATGCAGGTTATCAAGTTAAATTCCTGTACTTATCATATTGCAGATTTTTTTTTAAGTATTATTTGAATGATGTCCATTTCATTATCCCAGATTTTTGGGTCTCAATGACTGAAACTAAGCTGATGACAAGGGAACAAAAAAGTTTTTTTTTTTTCGGTACCATAGTCGATTGTACTCTTTCAGCAGCATAATGACATGTACTATGTCTAAGTGATATTATGTCTTTACCTTAGTTTTGAGATTTTTTTTTTCACTGTAAAATGTGTATATGTAGCCTCTATTTGCAGAAAATAGGCATGATGCACAGTACAATGAAATCTCACCATTTTTTTTGCTAAATTCACATTGTCTTCTTGCATTGAAGTTTCCCTTATATATCTCTATATAATTCTGGTTATGTATATATATCTGTACAAGTGTGATTGTTATACCCGTTTTCAACCATGATGATATACATATTATGTATATATATACTTATATATATCTATGGATCTTTTCATATACATTAGTTTACGTATAAGCACATAGGTATACACTTTTTCCTGTAAATGCACCTCCATTAGCACATGTCACTTAGCACAAATTTGAGCATTTAGGTATATACCTATATATTTTGTTGTACATGTTATATATATACCCATTTCCTTGGGTATCTTGTATATCCATTCCTTGTACTAATTCTCATTTTGCAGGAAAATCTGGAGGATATGGTTTCTTTTGGAGCTATCAAACATTTAGTTATATGTTTTTTTTTTACTTTTGTCAGCAATGTAACAATCAAATGTAAACTTTGGAATAATATTTATTTTTCTGCTTAGATTAAGATGCATCTCATATAGTTTGAATTCCTGCAATATCCTGCTTCTATGAATCATGCATTTTATTTTAAAAATCACTTTGGATAGACACGAATGGCACTCGGAATATGGAGTCCATATTTACGGCCCTAGTCGGAATATGGACCAGACCCAGATTCATCATTTTTCTACCAGTCACATTGAGCCTACACTCTTAGGCTATCTTAAAAATGCACATCATATTTTCAATTTTGCAAAATATTGTGAATTAAATCAATTAAACTCTGAACATGTTCATGGCCATAGTCAGAATATGTGAATGATTTATTTTGACTTAATACATATTTTTCCAACAAATTTCTCAGAAAATCTTTTCAAAGTGCATTCATTCATTCAAATCATCTGCATCATGGCATCATCTGCTTTTCTCATGATTTTCTCAAGAAAATTTCACTCCATGGAAATCGATTCCTCAAGAAACTATGAAGATTTTCGAAGTTGGATTTCCCAAGTCAAAGTTTTCTCGTGATTTTCATTGAAAAATGTTATTTTCTTAAGATTCATTTTCAAAAGAAATTTCTCATCTTTCTCAGGAATCAAAATCGATTTTCAGATATTTCAAGGACAATATTCTCAGGATTTCAATTTCCTGAATTTTGATTTTCCATCTCCCAAGAGTTTTCCAATGAATTCCAATCATTTTTCAAAGAAAATTTTCAAAGTCAGAGTTTTCTTGACAAATATTTTCCTTTTCAAATATTCATCTTTTCTCGAGAATTCTCTCCATTTTCTCAGGATTTTCTCACATCTTCATAAACTTTCTGGTGATTTCCAAATTCTTTCATCTGAGTTTCCTGAGAGATGAATTTCTATCTTTTTCCTGAGAAATGCTTTTCAACTGCAAATGTTTCTAAGCATACATCATGTTTTTCCAACTTATATTTTACAAAATCTCATAGCACATGCCTGAATTCTCTGTGCATTTAGGATAGAACACAATTTCGATGATTTCACTAAGTCAAGCACATTTTTGGTCCTTGGTTTGATTACCCCTGTTAAAGGCGGCAGGAACGGTCGAACCTCTTACCGACAGGTCGAGCCCCATCCCATGGATTTTCCCGTTATTTTAAAAAATGGAGGTGAGTATTTCAAAACAAATTTTCCAAAATCTGGTCAAGTTTGAATCGCGAAAGCCTTTTCCTTTCTCTCCCGCAGGGAAGGGAAGACGGAAAAATTTCGCGACGATAACAGTTTCCAATTTGCATTCAATTCCCTGTTTTAACTGCATTTTATTGTCCTTCTGATTGCATTTTGTTCATATTGTTCATTATATTTCATTCATTTTAACTATATTTTGCTCCATTGCATTTTTTTGTCTGTTTTGACTGTTTCATTTATTTCTTTCGTTTATTTTGCATCTCTTCAGATTCCTGCATTTCAGCATTATAGGTTCATCTCATCACACCATTGTTTTGGTAGTCATTTTGGCTTCAACATTTGTTCCATGTATCATCCTTATCTTATTTCGGGTTCACATTCTGCAGTATGTGCAGATCCCTGGATCAGATTTTGATCTTCAATAGCTTCTACTTATGTCTCGTTTTATGGTATTTTACAATTTCATTTCATCAAAATTCTAACCTATCATCTTTGTTCATCCGATTCTGATCTATATTCTCATCGACACCTTTGCACCTTCTGTCTTGCATTTCACAACATCTCCGATAACGTGTTTGTAACTTCATTTCTTGCATTTTTACATCCCCTGTGATTTCTGTGCATCGCTAACAATGGAATTCATATACATTGCATCTTGTATTCTACCTACATACCACCAACCAAAGACAGAGTACTATAGAGTTTATAATCCTAACATATACTCATGTCATCCCCTGTGCTTCCTGATATTGGGTGTGAATCAAAAGCCGATAATGGATGGTCCCTATCATGGTTGAAACAAGACTTTGTTGATTCATTTTTAGTATCTGTGGATCCCCCACAAGATCCTGAATGCTTCTAAAAGGGTTAGATGAATTGATTCTACTATATTAGGTCTTGACGCTTCTGTAGAGCAGGTGAATTCACAAGAATACAGGTTGTGGCATTTATCCTTTTTTTTTTACTTAGCTTGGTTCAGATCTGTTCATTTAGGTTTGGTTCAGGATTACATAATTTTAAAACTGACCAGACTTAACTGGTATATTATCAGGCGGCGTAGCTTAGCTTAATCTTTAGACATTTTTTTAAGACAATGGAGGAAGTCGGTTGAAAAGCACATGAATGTGCTGTCACACTGTTCTCTATATTTTGGGAGAGCTAGTTGAAGTACGTGAATATGTTGTCAGATTGTTTTTCTATATGTTGGAATGCTGGTTGAAATGCTTGATCTCGTTGAATGTAATTCAAGTCTGGTCTAATTTCGGGTTTCTTATGTGGCATCTCCTTAGATATTTTATCATAGGACTCTCAATCATCAACATTTTACGGTTAGTCAGTTACCTGCATACCAGTTTATCCATCTGTATTATCATTCCGACGTCTCGTCTTGAAGAGGTATCATATGTTTTTGCATTCCCTAACAAAGTCTTATGGTGTGAGTGTGTGTGAATGGGCAAAACAAGTTATATCACTGTAAACACCCAAAATTTTCACTCACCTCCCCGACATTTCCACCAAACATCATCATTCAACCTTTGAAATCGCCGGAGGGCAAAATGGTCATTTTCTGAGCCGAAACCTTGCAAAAGTCTAAATTGCATCTGCAACTCTCAAAATTTCTCTAATTTTAACTCAGATGTTCAAAATTTTATTCCTGACAGGAGACAGACAGCTCCAAGTCTTGGTTTAAGATTCTATTGCATAAGACATGACATTGCATATCATTGCATGAGCATTTCAAATCACTGCACTGCACAGCATGTCATTTCGAGGTCCAGAACTCTTGATTTTAAAATTTTCAATCCAGATTAGAATTTCAACTCTTCTCAAAATTGATTTCAAAACCCTGGGTCTTCAAAATTATCAATTCTTCCCATTTTACCCCCAGGACTCTGAATGTCAAAATATTTTCTCAGGAAAACGATCTGGATAGTTCTTAATGTGGATTTCAGTAACTTCACCTCAGATTTTGCCCTTTTGATAAATTTCAAATATCTTCCTTTTACAAAATTGCCCTACAAGGGCCAACTCTTTCCAAAATTCCTGTTTTGCCCATTAGTCCAGATTTTATGAAAATTCCAAAAAGAAGTTGTGGTTTTATCCTTATTTCAATAAAGAAGCAATGTGGGACCCACACTGAGGTGGTGTCACATAAGCTTTTCTTTTGAAAAATTTGAATTTTGAAAAAACCCAAAAATATAGGAGCCTTGTCCCTTGGATTGGTGCCACTTGTCATTTCTCTCTCCTCCCATTTCCATGCCAAGTGTCAGTGTGGGGCTACCTTAAGAAGCCGCCACATGTCATCCCATTTTATCTGCCATGTGTCACCCTATCCATCCTGCGCCATGTGTCATTCCAAGACTACCAAGAGATGCCAAGTGTCATAGGTTGTCCTGTCTAGAAAAAGTGGAGCTTGTCTCCTCTGAGGTGGTGCCACTTGAAGTGTGTCTCCTGCAGAGGACACGTGTCAACCTCTCCCTCCTTCTAGAAAAGTAGCCTGACACATGTCTCTCCCTACTTTTCTCAAAAAAGTAGGAGACATGTGTCACTCCTAAATTCCTACAGAAAAGGTAGGCTTGTCTCCTCTGAGGTGGCGCCATCTGGAGTGTCTCCTGCAGAGGACACGTGGCAAGCTCTCATTTCCTCAGAAAAAGTAGACGCCATGTGTCGTTTTCTGCTTTCTTCAGAAAAACTAGAATTCAAAAGTTCAAAACTCCTCATAGGTGGCGCAAATCCTGAAATTCAACCTTTTTCAGGTTGTCTGAGATGGCGCCACATGGCCTGGCCCACCTTCTCTCCCCTCTGCCACGTGTCATTCTCTGCTTCTTTCAGAAAAAGTAGAGGACACATGTCTTCTCCTTACTTCTTTCAGAAAAGTAGGAGACACATGTAACTCCTGGCTTTCTTCAGAAAAAGCAAACCATTCAAAATTCAAACAAGGCACTAGGTGGCGAAAATCCTGAGCTCTGATTTTTCCAGATGGCCTGAGGTGGCGCCACATGTCCTTTCCCTCCTTTTCCTCCCTCTTGCCACATGGCATTGTAGGAGCCACCCTGAGGTGGCGCCACATGTCCATCCTCCATTCCTCCAGGGCCAACCTCCATTTGAAATTCGAATTCTCCTCTGAGGTGGCGCCATCTGAAGAACCACTCCAGCAGGCTGACACTTGGAACCATCCTGGACTGCCACATGTCCAGATCTCCTTTCACCAAAAAAAGCAAAATTCAAATTCCTCTGAGGTGGCGCCTTCTGAGCCCACTGCTCTGTCCTCCTGACATGTGTCAAACACCTTTTGAGGTGGCGCCATTCCAGGACTCCACTTGGCTCCATTTTTATTTTTTATTTTATTTTTAATAAACGTAGCCCACCATGAGGTGGCGCCACCTGAGGACTCCCTACAAAAAGTGAATTTGAAATTCAAACTCCAAGAGAGCACCCTCTGAGGTGGCGCCTTCTGGGAGTTCCCTGTAGAGAGAATCAAGCAAACTTTTGAAAAATTCCAATTTCCCCCTGCTGAGGTGTCTCACCCACAAAATTTCCATTTTTTTATTTTTCTCAAAAATTAAAACACCTTTTGAGGTGGCGCCACCTGAGGGCTCCCTGCAAAAGACAAATTCGAATTTCAAACCCCTCAGATGGCACCCCCTGAGATGGCGCCACATGGAGGGCTCAGATTGAGCCTGTTTGAATTTCAAAAATTTTCAGAAAATTTATAAAAAAAGGGTTCACGCCCAGCCTAGGGGGAGATCATTTTTTTTTAGCTTTTGTGAACTTGGAAAATCCGACCTAGCCTTCCTAAAATCGGATTTTGAACTGTGGAAATCGTGCCCCCTTTGGCACATTGAAGAAGGTGGAGTAAAGTTCGTGCCGTGGCCAATCCGATTCAAACATAGCTCGATTTTGGTGGACCATCCGAAGCTCGGAGAGAATGACGAAGGAAGCTCGTGATAACCGCCCCTTTCAAGAGCTCCTACGCTGCGTAACGAAACAAGGTGCACTTCTTTTCCCATTGATTGGATTCCATAATTCGAATCGGGAGTCGTTTGAAGAAAGAGCTCATCCGAGGGATGGATTGAGCTATTCTCATAAAACGACATATATAAAAATGTTTTGTTATGCTTCCTTGATGATTTTTAACATTCATATAGTTAGCTAGGTTTAATTTGCATTTTATTTCATTCATTTAGCATATTTCATGAATTAATTAGGATTAATTTAGCCTTTATTTCAATTCTGCTTATTTTCAGTAGGTCCCTGTTTTTGTCAGTCAATCCACACGTCATTTCATGCATTTGTTTTTTATTAAAAATCCCAAACAAATCAAGGCATGCGCCCTTAGGTATCCCTAAAATTTTGCCAAAAATTCGGAGCCATTTGAATTTGTTTACTGCGGTAAACATTCAAAATGGCAAGTCGGGTTTTGTTACCCGGGATACGTTTTGAAAATCATTTTCCGACTTGTAAAATCAAGATATCCCTCATGGGAGATCCCATTTTCGATCCGAAATATGTTATGAACTCGGGAGAATGTCTAGTTTTTAATATGATTTTGTCAGATTTTTATGATTTTGTTTTATGTCTGACAAAAATCCTAGAGTTCGGGACACGTGTCAGAGCCTAATTTGGGCCTCTGAGATCTTGGATCGACTTAGGGCTATGGTTTCTCTTTGTGTGTTGCTCCAAATCCGAAACTGTAAAAACTGAAAGTGGTGTCCGAGATGTCCCCTATTTGAATCTAAAAGCCTGTAATTTTTAGAACAGTGTTGACCCCTGCTTCGGATTTTTCTTGTCAGCCCCCTATTTTGCTACATTTGTCTATTCTGTTAGTTTAGGCAGAAATAGTTATATTTTTGTCTGTGTTTCCGTTGATCAAATGCCAAATTCATAAACATGAAAGTTGTTCATATAAATGTTGTGCATAACTCTGATTAATGTCATAAATTTCCATAGCCGTTTTGTATTTCTTTAGCATTTTTCATTAGATTAGTGTGATTTTTACCTCTGTCAGAACTAAATCTCTGTTATTGAACTCACCATGGCTCAAATCCCGAGGCTATAAAAACCAAAAATGTTTCATTTCGAGTCTTTTAGCAGTCTGCAAAATATCATAAGTTTCCATGGTGTAAATCTTGCATTATCATATTAGGCATTGCATTTGGTTCGGATCCATAGGCAAAATCCATCATTTTAGGACTTTCCTTAAATTTTAGCATTTAAATCATATCATTTCGTGTTTTTTAGCATTCTAGGTTGTTTATCAGAGTGTTTAGATGCTTCATACCGAATTTGGTGCAATTTGGAATCCATTTGAGGTTCGGATCATCCATAATACCAAAACAGGGTCCCGCAGGACCCGGATCCAAGCGAAAAACAAGCAAAAATCATTATTTTTGATAAATTGCAAAATACCAAATTCTGATTTTACAGTCTTAATGTGTCTAGCAGCATGTCATCATATCTCTTACTGCATTTCAGCATCATTTGATTCAATTTGAACTTCAAAATCTCAATTTTACCAAGTTTTCCTTCAAAAAACCCTGATTTTAAAGGTATAACTTTATAATTAGGGGTATTTTGGTCATTTCGACCCCAATTCCGAATTTCAAACTGTTTTCCACTAAATTCCCTGCATTTACATCATTTCAAATATCAAGGAAGCATGATCATAGGGTTTATATCCAATTAAATCCAATAATTTCATAATATTATTGGAAAATTTTGGAAAAACCCACATATTTGAGCTAACTTTATTTCAAGCTTGGCAGGGACATTCCAAAGAAGGAGCTGAAGTCTGCAAATTTCTTTTATTTCCTTTATTTAGTGATGTAATAATGTAAATTTTGGAATAAGAGAGTTAATTTCCTGCTTAGACTAGGATGCATATCATATAGTTTGAATTTATGCAATATCAGGTTTCTATGATTCATGCATTTTATTTCAAAAGCACTATGGATGTTCACGAATGGCACGTGCACCAACTCTTAGGGAGTTGATGGACTCGGTGGGATCCATATTTACGGCCCTAGTCGGAATATGGACGAGACCCAGATCCATCATCTTTCTACTAGTCACATAGAGCCTACACTCTTAGGCTATCTTGAAAATGCACATCATATTTCCAAAGTTTTCAAAATCATGTGCATCAAATCAACTAAATTCTGAACATATTCATGGCCACAGTCAGGATATGTGAAGGATTTATCTTGACTTAATGCATATTTTTCCAACAAATCTCTTAGAAAATCTTTTCAAAGTGCATTCATTCACTCATGTCATTTGCATCATGAAATCATTGATTTTCTCAAGATTTTCTCAAGAAAACTTCATTCTCAAGAAATCGATTTCTCAAGAAATTCTAAGGATTTTTCAAAATCGGCTTTTTAAAGACAAGTTTTTCCACAGTTTTCCCAGGAAAATGATATTTTCTTAAGACATTCAAAAGAGTTTTCCAATCTTTCTTCAAGATCCAAAATCGATTTCCAAGTATTTCAAAAGGTAAAATTCCCAGGATTTCGATTCCCCAAGTTTTGAATGAGTTTTCCTATAAATTTTCCATCATTTTCCTAAGAAAACTCTCAAAGCCCAAGTTTTCCTAAGAAGTGTTTCCCTTTTCAAAAGGTTCCTCTTGTCTCAAGAATCACTTCCATTTTCCCAAGATTTTCAACTATTTCTGATTTTTCCACATCTTTATAAGCTTTCTCATGTTTTCAAAAAACCCTTTTTACCTGAGTTTCCTGAGAAATTGACCCTTTTCCTGAGAGAATCTTTTCAACTCCAAATATTTTCCAAGCATACATCATGTTTTCCCAAGCTGCATTTTCCAAAATCTCACAGCACATGCCTGAATTCTCTGTGCATTTAGGATAGAACATAACTTTGATAATTTCGCTAAGTCAAGCATAATTTTGGTCCTTGGTTCGATTACCCCTGTTAAAGGTGGCAGGAACGGTCGAACCTCGTACCGACAGGTCGAGCCCCATCCCATGGATTTTCCCGCAATTTTCAAAACGGAGGCGAGTATTTCAAAACAATTTCCAAAATTCGGTCAAGTTTGAAGCGCGAAATCGCTTCTCTCTTTTTTTTCTCTTCCGCAAGGAAGGGAAGACGGGGGAAAAATTTCGCGACGATAACAGGTTTGGCGACCGAGATGGGACCTGTCCTTGTCTGACCTAAATTATGCTTGACTTAGTTTAATTATCAAAATTATGTTCATAAAATGTCAGCTCTTTTACTTTCAATATCATGTGAGCCTAGGAGCCTAGATTCTGACCTAGCTGACATTGATTGCATATAGCTTAGGCATGGTTTGGTAGGACCATATTGAGGAGATATTTTCATGCTCACATAGACTTAGGTCTAAATACAACCCTCCTCAATTTAGGATCTGAATGCAAACAATGTATGCTTCTTCAAAGTTTTCAAAATCTATCTCTCTAGGATTTAGAGCCCTCTATTTCTTGCATGTGATCATTTTTCAAAATCTCCATTACCTACCATTACCCGGTCTTCACGTTGCTGGGCTCTCTTCCAGAACCATAGTTCGGGATAGAGCCCCACAACTGGGCCAACTATTTGGGTTAACACCCCCCTACCACGTACCGCGGGCCACAGTCCGAAGTATATCGGTAGGCGCTCAAGGATGTTGGAAAACCTTACCTTAGAACCGGAGTTGAAATTCTATGCCACGTACCTTGGATTTCGATTCGAGTATATCGGCATAACTGGATTGGACAAAGATGATCTGAACCTAGAGTTAGGATTAAGGTCCTACAGCTGTTTTCAAATTGATGCATCTAGAGTCAGCCTTTTAGGGAGTGCTGAATATGCATAAATGTTTGTGCAGGATGTGATTGTATGATTTCCTTAATTTTCTATATTTCCCAATGTTTTCCAACTTCTTAGGCCTTTTTCAAAACATCTTTATTTTCCACAAGATGTTTTCTCAAACCCTGGATGATTTCCTCAAATATCCAATTTCTTTCAAAACTCTAGGCGATTTTCCATTCTACCTTTCTACTGGATCTCGAATTTCTAGCTGCATTTTTATCCTGCCTGCAAAATTTTTCAAAATTTCTCACATTTTCCTAAGTCTCATTCTGAGTCTTTCTCTGTTTTCAGTTCAATGGCATCCAGTCAAGTCGATCCTATCTTTCCTGAAGGTCACATCTCCTTCGAGGTGCGACAAGGTCGTCCTGAACATCGAGCCTTAGCACCGGAACTTTCATTCCCCGGTGGTACTATTCCTGGCTAAAGAGCTTTTCCCGAATGTTCCTGGACCATTTGAGCGAGTGCGGATTGGAGCTGGCATCAGCAGTCGGAAAGCAGACCATCAATGGCAACCTGATCCATGCAATGGCGGAGCGATGGAATCCTCGAACGTGTACCTTCTGGTTCCCATGGGGAGAAATGACCGTTTTAATGGATGAATTTTCAGAAATCATGGGGTTGCCAGAACCAGCCGGTCGACCAGGAGACCCCTTAGAGCATCAATTCCTTATCAATGTCAAGGGTTTGGACCCCCGAGACTCCTTAGCTCATATGACAGGCCGCCGATCTTGGCCTCTGATCCAGTTAGAAGGAGATGAATATGTTGACCTACTTGAGTTGTACCGCCAGTACGGAACCTTCGTCGAAGTCAGCTCGCTTTCAAGAACAACCAAAGAAAAGATTCAGAATGCAATGGTTCTATGCACTGTAGGACTGTCCCTTTTCCCAGATGGACAAAACTACATGGACATCAGGATAATCCAAATTATGAGAAGATGGGGAAGTCGGCAAACCAATCGTCTCTCCATAGCCATGGCAGCGCTCGCCTTCCTATATCGAGGTCTGACCCGATTCTCACTTGGAGAGTCCATTTTAGTTGAAGGATGCATCTACGCACTTCAATCCTGGTTCTTCCAACATGTTCCATCCCGAGCAAGCTCTTTCAGATACAATGGTCAAGAACTCCTTCCAGTGGCGCAGTACCAGTCTATGATCAACAACATTCAAGAGGATGACGTTGTTTGGGACTATTTTGATCGGCAAATATCTCCTCCCAGATATACGTACGCTTATGGCAAGCGGTTCAAGTTGCTGGGACCATTCTTCTGCACTTACTACCAACCAGAGAGATGTGTTCGGCAGTTCTCCCAGAGGCAGCAGTATGTCGAAGCCCGACTGTTATCAGGAGTTATGGCAGAGTTTGATCTCACTTCCGCACAATGGTCTGGGGCATATCATTCTGCCCGCTACGGCTGGGATTCCTTTGTCTCTCTCAAAATCTTTCCAGGTCCTAGAGTGTCTGTCGACTATCGTGAATGGTGGCAAATTGTTTGTCCCCCACCTCTTTGTCAAAATCAATAAAGTCATGTTTTCTCCATTTCAATAAAATTTTCTTTCTCTTTCCATTGTGGTTTGACGACCTCGCCTAGGTAACAAGGCATATTTTCGTTGTTTATTTCTTTTGCAGAAGGAATGACAACACAATTGTCGTGATTCCCACGACGACTCAGTCCCTAGTAATGGGACATCTTTTCCAAATTGTCTACCATATTTTCAGCAAATATTTCTTCCAAAAGTTAATTCCCTCATAATCTAATCAGGTCTTTTGCCCTGCAGAAAGCATCCATACCATTTGATGGTCGAGACAAGGTCAGGCAAAAGAACCACGGCATCCCAGTACTCGTCGGCCTCAGAAGAAGAAATGGGTTCCCCCCGGTCTGAGAAGAGTCAAGAGCAGCAACAAGAGGATGATGGCATAGACCCTCAAATGTATGCCATGTTCAGAAAAATGATGAATAAGATGATGAATGAGCAGCCCGGGACCAGCTCAGAAAGGAATCCATTCAGAGAAAAGTTTCATGGTCGTAGGGGTAAGAAGGCTCCCAAGAAACAGATCCAACCAGAAGAGATTTCAGATGAATCAGATTCCACTGAAAACACAGATGAAGAATATGAGGTGCCTCCGGCATTTCAGAAGCGGGGCCAAAGTAAAAGCCGCAGATCAAAAAGCAGAGATAAAGAAGAGCCTTTGCAAGCGCAGTTTAAAGAAATGGCTCGAGTTGTCAAGGATCTGCAAGCCCGCGACAAGGGCAAGAAAGTCTTCACCAGTGAGGACTTTTATGACGGCTTAGAAGGGGATGATGATCTGAAAAATCTCCCCCGAAAATTCATCAAATTCGATGGTTCTGGCGACCCAAAAGCTCTTCTCGCCACATTCTTCGCAGAATGCTCGAGGTTCAGAAGGGATAACCGAGCATTGTTTCTATGTTTCCCCCGCAGCTTGGAAGGAGTTGCAGCCAAGTGGTATGTTGAGCATATCAACCCCATCGAGCTCAAGGAGTTCGATAAAGTTGTAAATCTCTTTATTGAACGCTTCTTGTTCAACACAGAAGCGCTGCCTACATTAAGTCATCTCTGTAATTTAAGGCAGAATGAGAATGAAAAAGCACGGGACTTCATTCACAGGTGGAGATCAGCCTGTAATAAGATGAGAGATCCTATCTCGGAAAGGCATGCATTGTCCCTGATCCTCAACAATTTTTCACAGCCGTTAAGAGGATTGATCTCCACAACGCCATCCAGGACCTTCATTGAGCTGACTGAACGAGCTGAATGGCTCGAGCTAAGTGTGGAAAATGGAGTCTATGAAGGCTTCACCTTTTCCAAGAACAACTCCCATGGTGAGCAGAAGAAGAAAGCTCACTTCACTTATTCTGCTAACAACAACAACAAAGGCCGAAATCAGCATAAAGGGCAGAAGAAAGATTACTGCTACAGCTCAGGCAGTTCGAACCACAAAGATCAGAAAGCAAAGCCTGCTCCTCAGTTCAGCAAGCCTCCTCAGCAGGATCAAGGGCCAAAACTGCGCGAGAAGACCAAACATGAAGGATGGAGTTACGACAGAAAGTTTACCCCCCTTGACCAATCACTCGAAGACGTGCTCGAGTACATGCTATCAAAAGAGATGGTCAAATTGCCCAGATTGGCCGATCCCCCTATGCCCATGGGGAAATGGAAAGATCAGTTCTGCAAGTTCCACATGACAGTGGGACACAACACCGAGAACTGCTTTGTTCTCAAAAACATCGTGCAAGATCTCATTGAAAAGAATTTATTGGTAGAAGGAGAAGAAGAAGAGAAAATGGACATTCTCAATCACCCCTTCCCTTCGCACACCACAGCAGTAGTGTCTGCACAACCCTTTCTACCGCATGAACATATCAAGCCATGTTCTGCGCAAGATCTCCAAGTTCAGCATCAGGTGTCGGTGCTACGACAAGCAACTCCAGATTCTAAGAAGATGGACTTAATTTCAGCATTCGGTAAAATGAAAGTTGCATAAGCACCTGTGAAGTCAGTTCCCAAATCAAAGGGAACTCCTGACTTCTTCAAGCAAATCGTTAGACCAAGGCCAGAGAATTCAAGTCAGAAGCCTCTGACTGCTTTATCCAATGTCTCCATCCTTGACTTGGCCAAGAATTCTAGCAAGCACCGACAAGTACTGGATGATCTGCTCAGGAAAATCAAAGTTAAGCCCAGTACCACTCCTGAAGACATGGCACAGATTGTGAACTCCGCCATGACCAATGCACCAATCACCTTCTCAGATGAGGACCTTCCAAAGCCTCATTCCTTTCATAATAATGCCTTGTACATTGTCGTTCGAGTCAGAGGAATGACGGTACCGCATGTGCTGGTCGATGGAGGCAGTAGCCTCAACATATGTCCTGAAATGACCGCAAAGGCATTAGGGATCAAGGACAAGGAATACATTCCAGATCCCATCACTATCTATGGGTTTGACAATCATGGTCAAACGGCCAAGGGCAAGATATTTCTGGAAGTGTTTATCAACTATTCGGTGCACTCCGTCCTTTTTCATGTGGTTAATGTACCACCAACCTACAACTTGCTGCTCGGTAGGACGTGGATTCACAATGCTAATGCAGTGCCTTCTACCCTCCATCAATGTGTAAAGTGGTCAAAAGGTGGAATGATTACCACAATACTGGGAGAAGACCCAGAAGAAAGGCTCCCGCAGCCCATGATTCCTCGGCCATCATTCAATGCAGATATTCCCAGCATCAGGGAAAGTGAAGAGATCAATCTCGGGGAGAATTGAGAAATACTTCAGGCACCATCAGAGCCATCTTTGCACACAGTAGCCACGACACGATGGAAAGGTCCTCAATTTTTCAAGGTTGGAGGTCGAATCGACTACAGCACCATTAAGGATCATCCCTTGTTTCCTCAATTCATGAAGTCAAGAAAGGGATTTGATTTACTCCTGAAGCATGGCTATCAACCCTTCAGGGGACTCAGCAAAAATGAAGATGGCCGCATCAAGCCAATGATCCAGAAACATCGTCCCCACAGGGCAGGATTGGGGTTCTCCGGAGGAAGCTCATCAAGGAAGACTGTTTTTGTCAAAGGGGCACAATGAAGACCATTTGTCATTTTCTTTCTATTCTTTTCCAAATAAATGTCTCATTTTACCAATGTCGTTGATCAATTCAATCAATAAAATTTCAAGTTTCTTTGTCTATCCGGATGCCATCTACTCCCTTTTTGTCTGTCTCATCATTTTATAATTTAATGCCATTTTATGTATGGTTCTCTTCAAATGATTGCTTGTCTTACTATAGGCCGATTTGTCTGAACCAGATTTCTTCTCCAAAATTTCAGAATGACTTCTCGGACAATCAAGAAGCTCGTTCTCAATCCCAAGGCCTTTCAGAAGTCGACAGCAATTCACAGAATCAAAGCAAGCACCGAAAATGACAAGAGTGCAAAGCAGTCGGATGATTGTGCAGAATATGATCAGTCTCTTCAGGAATTACTGGAGTTCGCTGCAGTTCAGAAGCAGGACGAACCATCTCCTCTAGTACAAGATCCAACTGAAGGTGTCAATATCGGTTCAGAGGAAGATCCAAAAATTCTCCAGATCGGAACCAGTCTGAGTCCGGAAGAAAAGAAAAGACTTACAGATTTTCTCAAGCGGCATGAAGAAGTGTTCGCATGGACGTATGAAGACATGCCAGGCTTAGACCCCAAATTAGTCGAACACCGTCTTGTCTTAAAGCCGGATGCTAAGCCAGTCAAGCAGAAGCTGAGAAAAATGGATCCCAGAATAGAACAACAAGTCAAGGAAGGACTTGAAGATTTGCTCAGAGCAGGATTTATTCGAGCTATTGACTACCCGGATTGGTTAGCCAATATCGTCGTTGTCCCAAAGAAAAGTGGCAAAGTAAGGATTTGCATAGACTTCAGAGACCTCAATAAGGCAACTCCGAAGGATGACTATCCACTTCCAAGCATCGATCTTCTAGTCGATAGCACGGCAGGACATGCCATGTTCTCTTTCATGGACGGATATTCCAGCTACAATCAGATTAAGTTGGCCGCCCGCGACCAATCAAAAACTTCTTTTACTACGCCTTGGGGCACTTTCTGCTATACGGTTATGCCTTTTGGGCTCAAGAATGCTGGAGCAACGTATCAACGGGCAATGGCTGTCATCTTTCATGATCAGATGCGCAAAATCATGGATGCATATGTTGATGATATTCTCGTGAAATCTAAAGAGGAAGAAGATCACCTCGAAGCACTTGATCAAGTCTTTAAAAGACTTATTCTTTACAAGTTAAGGCTTAACCCGCAAAAGTGTGTCTTTGGAGTCGAATCAGGCAAACTGTTGGGTTTTCTGGTAAGCAAAAAGGGAATTGAAGTTGACCCAGCCAAAGCAAAGGCTATCATTGATATGCCTCCCCCGAAGAATCTCAAAGAACTACGTAGCCTTCAAGGACGTATGCAGTCAATCCAGCGATTCATTTCCAATTTGGCGATGAGATGTGAGCCCTTCAACCACTTACTCAGAAAAGGAGTTAAGTTCGAATGGGGACCAGAATGTCAGCAATCGTTCGATCGAATCAAGAAGTATCTTCTTAATCCTCCCATCCTGAAGCCACTAGAATTGGGAAAACCTCTTTTGCTATACATCTCAGTCAATCAAGTCGCATGCGGCGGATTCTTGGCGCAATACAAAGAAGGCAGCCTGATAAAGCACGCCATTTATTACGTGAGTAGGACTTTCATAGATTATGAAAAGAGATACTCTCAAATAGAGAAGACCTACCTAGCTCTGGTATGGATGTGTCAGAAGCTAAGACACTACCTGTTGGCATCAGAGGTCAAAATCCTGTCTAAACTCAATCCTCTCAAGTATATCTTAGAGCAACCTTTTCTCAGCAGACGAGTCGCAAAATGGCAAGTCTTACTGATGTAGTATGACTTAGAATACGTCTCGCAACAATCAATCAAAGGCCAAGCAATTGCAGATCAATTGGCGGATTTTCCTCTGGCCGAAGAAGTGAAAGCCGAAGATGACTTCCCTGATGAGCAAATTTGCAACATCCAGCAATTTCCGGTCTGGAATTTATTTTTTGATGGTTCTAAGAATATGGCTGGAATAGGCATTGGGATCTTACTAATCACTCCTGAGAAGGAGATGATTCCATTTTCTCTCAAGTTAGATTTTCAATGCACTCACAATATGGCTGAATATGAAGCCCTGATTCAAGGTCTAAGGATTCTATTAGACTTTAATGTCAAGAGAGTACATGCCTACGGTGACTCATTACTTGTTGTCAATCAAGTTTGAGCCGAATGGCAAGTCAAAGATCAGAAGCTATTTCCCTATCAGAAAATTGTTTCGGCTTTTGTCAGCAAGTTCGAAGAATTTCAGATTTTTCACATCAAGAGAGATTTTAATCAAGTGGCCGATAGCCTAGCCAGTTTAGGCTCCATCATGGCATTCAAGAATGGAGAATCTTGTCGCTCTTTTGAAATTGGCAGACTTGACCAACCTGCCTTCATTCCAGCGGAACAGGTAAACCAGGCTGAGCAAAGGAAGAAGCCTTGGTATTACAACATCAAAACTTTCATAGAAACTGGCGAATTTCCTCCAGAACTCTCAAAGAAAGAGCAGCGAGCAATCCAGCGTATGTCTACTCGATACTTCATTTTGGCCAATGTCCTCTATCGTCACGGATTCAGTTCAGAGTATTCCAGATGTTTAGATAAAGACGAAGCCAAAGAAGTCGTGCGAGAAGCACACGAAGGCATCTGTGGTGGTCACGTTGGCTACCAAACCCTTGTCAAGCAAATCATAAGAGCAGGTTACTACTGGAAGACTATGCAACAAGATTGTTATCATTATGTGAAGAAGTGTGTGCAATGTCAGATACACGCACCTTCCATCCATGCTCCGGCAACATATCTACAATCCGTTGTTTCTCCATGGCCGTTCTCCATGTGGGCCTTCGATGTCGTAGGTCCCATCACTCCTTCAGCTTCAAATGGCCACAAATATTTCCTTGCCGCAACAGAATACTTCACCAAGTGGGTAGAAGCCATCACTCTTCGCACAGTAGAAGGCCGACATGTGGTCTCTTTTATTCACAAGAACATCATTTGCCGTTTCGGCATCCCACATGACATTGTGTCAGACAACGGCAGTCATTTCAAGAATGAAAAGATGAAGACATTCTGCTCAAAATTCAAGATCTATCACCATTTTTCTGCTCCATATTATCCTCAAGGGAATGGTCAGGCAGAGGCCACCAACAAGATTTTAATTCGTATCTTGGAGCGAACTGTGGAAACAGGCCGTGACTGGCATGAGAAAATCCACGACGCACTATGGGCCTATCGGACCACCATTCGTACACCAACGAATGCTACTCCATCAGAACTGGTCTATGGAACAGAAGTAGTATTGCCGCTACATGTTCAGAAGCCCGCTTTGAAATTTGCTTCACTTCTACAATTACCTCTTGATCAATACCAGCAGCAGCGACTAGTGCAACTAGACTTACTCGACGAGAGAAGGCTAAAAGCAGCAGAGCATGCTCAATCCTATCGCCAGAGAGTAGCCAGGCAATATGCGAAGTCTATCATCGAAAGAAGATTCAAAGTCAATGATTTAGTACTTCGATCCACAGCTTACCTCAAGCATCGTCCCGGCGGCAAATGGTCGCCAAATTGGGAAGGTCCCTACGTTGTCAAAGAAGCATTACTCCGCAACTCATATCGGCTCATCAATGCTGATGGGGTAGAATTGCCAGATCCTATTAATGCTCGACACTTGAAAAAATTTTATACTTGAAACATTTATCCTTCTCTTGTAATCCTTCCTGTTTCTTTCAAATAATGATCCAACTCTCTTTCCCAGTTACACTAGGGCATTTTAAAATTTTGTTCTATATGCAGGCAGGATAAACAAATTCCTCATTTCATGCACATGTGCATTCATATGCATCAATTCATATTCATTTGCATTCAATTGCATTAACAACAATCTGGTCAGTATGGGGATTTCAACAAACAGTCCCATCACAATTCCTAATGATTCAAAATCAAAAGGTCATCACCAATACTAAACCAAAACCCAGCGCTCGTACTGGTATTATTCCAAAATCCAGTACTCAAACTGGCACATTTTCAAAATTCCAATTTTTCAGAAAACCGAGTTCCGACTCAGGTTTTATTTCAAATCATTTTCATTTGTTGATCCGGGTTCCGACTCGTGATCTCATTACATCATTCGATCTCTGATTCGAGCTCTTCATTTTCTCTTATTGATCCGGGTTCCGAATCGTGATCTCTGAATTTTATTCGAGCTCTAACTCGAACTCATCATTCTCCTTTATTGATCCAAGTCATTTCGATCATCAGGGTCTGTCAATTGCTCAAATTTGATATTTTGCCTTCCAAATTCCAATTTAAATCCTCAAATCAGGCAATTCTCCAATTTCGACCTCTGGGTCACCCGATTTCCAATTCTCAATTTCAATTACCAATTTCCAATTCTCAATTTCAATTACCAATTACCAATTTCCAATTCTCGACCTTCGGGTCAATCAATTTCCAATTCTCGACCTGCGGGTCAACCAATTTCCAATTTTCGACCTTCGGGTCAATCAATTTCCAAATTTCGACTTCTGGTCAAATCGATTCTCAATTTCGACCTTCGGGTCACACAATTTCGACCTTTCGGTCAACCAATTCTCAATTTCGACTTCTGGTCAAATCAATTCTCAATTTCGACTTCTGGTCAAATCAATTCTCAATTTCGACCTTTCGGTCAACCAATTCTCAATTTCGACCTTTTTGGTCAAATCAATTCTCAATTTCGACCATCAGGTCATCCAATTTCGACCTTCGGGTCATTCAGTTTCCAGCAACCAATTTTCCAATTTCCAGTTTCGACCTTCGGGTCAATCAATCTCAATGTCCAATTTCAATCATTTTCTCTTGCGAAAGACCCTTTTTAGGGAAAGTTCGAGGGAGCTCATTCTTTTCGCATGCTATCAAATTCGTTCACTTAGCCCCTTTTTAGGGAGAGTTTGAAGGGACTCGCGTCTTTGTGAACCGTTTGCAAAACAATTTCCAATTTCACACGAGGAACCCTTTTGATAGGGAGAGGCTCGACGGAGACTCGTTTCCTTGTGACCCCCCAATTTCATACTAGGCCATCTTCATCATGAAGGACCCTCTTTGCAGGGAGAGTATGATGGACTCGTTCCTTTCATGACCCAATTTTCTGACCTCACTATTATCGGCCCCCTTTCCATAAGAGAAGCCTAATATTAGGGAGCTTTGACGAAAGCTTAATTTCTCTTCGAAAGTTCGTTTTGCAAACACCTCCTCTTTAGGGAAGAGAGGAGTATTTCCCATTTTCCATTCAGGTAAGGGCTAAGCCTGAGTCTCTCTTTTTGGGGAAAAAGAGAGGAGAATTTTCGTCACGGATGTATTGAGCCGGATTTCAAATACTCACTTTCACCAAGGATTTCAAGAAAATTTTGTCAAATTTGTCAATCAATTGTTGATTTCAGAATCTTTTATTGCACTAATCTCTATCTCAATTTACCTTCAGCATCACTTCCAAAAGAGTGAAGCTTTTGCGAAAAGGGATTCAAACTTCAAATTCTTTCTATTGGCCAACCAAAAGGAGGAAGGATAAGTCCTCGATATGGCCAGAAAAAAAGATTCAATGTTATTGAAAAGTCATAGATGATTGATATTGATCGCAGTTATGGCACATCTTTAAGGATTATTCTTGTAAAGACAAGGCAGTGGAAATATCCTGAGCGCTAGAAAAGAGAGCATTTACCCAAGCCCCGTTTCCTCAAAATCACCTAAGCCGCAATTAAATATCCGCAAAAGGGATCTCTCACCTGTCGTCAAGATGAAGGCGAATTAGGCGAGTAGACCCCCGGGGCCAAAGAAGATTCGAAACATCTCCAAGATGACGGAGTTTGTGACGGATCCTTCCAGGGAAAGTCCAAAGCACTGTCGAGATGAAGGCAGATGCGATGAACCTCTCGACAATCCCTAAAAGATATTTAATTTCAGCTATCGCCCAAAGATCTCCGAACCCATCATCTAAGAAGGATCGAAACATCTCCAAGTTGAAGGAGTTTGTGACGTACCCTTCCCAAAAGAGAGAAAGAGAGGAAAAAGAAAGAGAGGAAAAAGAAAGAGAGAAAAAGTAAGAGCATCTCCAAAATGAAGGAGAATATAGCCAAAAAACTCACAGAGAGCCAAAAGAGTGCAGAAAGACTATCATGAGAGAAGCTCTCAGGATATCAAACTGCCAGATCTATCAAGAATCCTCCTTAATCTTGTGAAATTCTATTATCAATATTCTTTCATCAACTGCTTTCATAATATCAAATTCTCTTTCTTGTTCATATCAAGGAAATTGATAACCTCCTTGAAGAAGGTCAATCGCAAGCAATTTGGATGCTAAATCTTGATTCTACGAAGTGAACCTTATTTGGAGGTAATGCTTTGGGTAGAAAAGAAAGAATATCTTTGCAAAAATGTGCAACATTTTCAAATATTTTGAATCAACAGCAAAATTTCCAACATTTTGACAATATTTTCTAGCTATCCTGACATGAAGTGAGAGCTTGATGTCCGTTTTCAATGCATCCTGACACCAATTTTAAATCCCTCCTAAGGACTTGATTCCTTCCCTTCTTTGAGAGCATGAACACTCAGATTGCACACTTCCCCGTGTCCCCACTGTCCCACCATAGTGTTATCATCGCAAAATTTTTCCCCTCCCTTGCGAGAGAGAAACGAATTTCGCGAGTCAAACTCGACCAAAGTTTTGAAATTGGTTTTAAAAATTACTCGCCTCCGTTTTGAAAATTTGCGGGAAAATTCCGTAGAATGGGATCCGCCTGTCGGTACGAGGTTCAACTGTTCCTGGCGCCTTTACCAGGGGTAATTGAACCAAGGATCAATTATGTGCTTTAACTTGACTCAAATATCTAAATGATGCTCTATTTTTCCTAGAATGCACAAAGAATCAGGCTTGTGCTATGGAATTTTAAAAAAATGCAAGTTTGAAAAAAATATGATGTTTGCTTTGGAAAATTGAAATATGCTGGAAAAATGATTGGAAAAGTACTTGAAATTGGGATTCCTGGGAAAACATTGAAGTTCATTGAAAATCAGAAATTTGCATTGGAAAGTGATTTCTCAGGAAAACTTGAACTTTGGAAAATCGATTTTGAAATTTGGAATTGCTTTGCTGAGAAAATGGATTTGAGAATTCTAAGAAAATCTAAGAAATTCATTGGAAAATGACTTTTGAAATGGAAAATAAATTCTCAGGAAAATTGGAAAATATGAGAAAATCGATTTCTGAAAACTTGAGATTTTGAAATTTGAGAATTTGAAAACATAGGAAAATCTTGGTTTGAAATTGGGAAATGCTTTGAAATCTCTTTTGAAAACTCAGGATTTTGAGAAAATCAGATCCTGAGAAAAACTTGAAAATTTTTGAGAAAGCTGAATTTTCTGAAATTGAAATTGGAAAATGAATTTGAAAATAATGCAATTTGAATGATATGAATGAATGAATATGAGTTTAAAAGAGAATTTCAATTGAGGAATTGGAAAATCCTTTTAAAACTTTAAAAAATGCAGTGCATTTTGAAGTTAGCCTAAGTGTGTAGGCTGAATGTGGCTAATACGAAGATCATAAATCTTGGTTTTCTTCGTATTCTGACTATGGCCATAAATACGAATCCCACCGAGTTTATAAACTCCATAAAAGCTTGTGCACGTGCCATTCGTGTAAACCATAGTGAATTTGAAATAAATGCACATGAATCATACATCACATATTAAAATTTGCATAAATTAAACTATATGCAATGCAGCCCTATTCTAAGCAGAAATGTAACTCTTATTCCAAATATTACATTGATTTTTACATTGAATTGAAATAAAAGAAATAAAATGGCTAAGTCTTCTTCTTGAATATTCCTGCAAAACTGGAAAATAAAGTTAGCACAAAAATGTAGGTTTTTCTGAATTTATCCGAAAATATAGAAAATTATCGGATATTATTCAGATATAAACCCAGAATCATACCCCCTTTGATATAAACATGAGAAATATTGAATAAATTTTGAAAATAAACTTGAAAATTCGAAATTGGGGTCAAAATGACCAAAATACCCCTGATGACCTTGAAATCAGGGTTTTATGAAAGAATTTTTATAAATTTTGGAATTTTGAAAATCAAATGAAATAAATCAAACATAATATGATAAAATATGATGATATGCATGAAATTTTGAAGAATTAGAAATTGAAATTTTGAAATTTAGGTCAAAATGACCAAAATACCCCTGATAACAAGACTATGGCCTTGAAACCAGGGTTTTCTGAAATAAATTTTGCAAAATTGAAAAATATGAAATGCAAATGAGATTAAAATTAACCCTAATATGATTCTACATGCTTATGTACATGATACAAACCCTAAAATGGCGAAAATATCATAAAATATCAAATTTAACCTGATTTTCGCTTCTGAATTTAAAGATAAACTAACACATGGAGCAAATGAACTTGGAATTAAACCAAATTTGGCATGAACACCTAAAATAACCCTAAAAACAGAATGGAGCTCGAAAATCTAATTTTTTTTTGTACTTTTAAATATGAAAATTCAAATAAAAACCCTAAATTTTATGATTTTTGCCTAAAATATTGATTCTAAAGGGGATTTAGGATATCAAACTTCCATAAAAATTTCCCAAATTTTATGGGATGACAGAGGACAGTAAGGCAAGGATTTTTTCCTTTTACACTTTCTGTTTTTGACCTATGGTCGGAGCTGTACCACTCCGGCAAATCGGATCGGAATCCGGCGACTCTAGTAAATGAAGGAAACAGACAGGTTTCGGTAGAAAATGTGGTAAAAATGGCAAACAGATGGGAAAATGGCTGAAATTGTGGGAGAATGTCCCTGACAAACATAGAAAGATTTTATCTTTTGACACTATTGGGATTCGGGTTACGGTTTGGAAAAGACCACACTATTATCAGAGACCTAAATCTCTGGAATTTCTGGACATTGGAATCTGTTAGACAGAAAGAGAAAATCCGGAAAAAATAATGAAACAGATCCAAAAATTCCCAAATTTTGGGAAATGACAGAAAATCATGTTAGGAACAACTTTCATGTTGAAAATTTTTGCAGACGGACTACATATTTGGAGGAGTCTGTGCATTAGGGTCTGTCTATACCCTGACGAAGGAAAATCAAGATTTTCCCAGGCGGCTGGGAAATCTGATTTTTGTAAGAGATCAAAACTACTTGGAAAAACCTAAAAATTTCCAGATCACTAGTATATTTAATTATGAATCCACTGTGATTTTTGAAGGACAATCCGGATCTCCCACAAGGGTGATCTTGACTGATCTTGTCTGCTAAAACAAATAATGGAAATTCCAGGCAGGTCCAAAACCCATTGTCACCCTTTTTTTTGGTAATAATGATTTAAAATTAGATCAAAATTTTTACAGTAACTAAAGCCATACAGATCTAACATTAATAAAATTCACAGAATTTAAAGATGCAAAAATTTACATGAAATAACCTATGGACTTTATACCGAAATGAACTCTATGAATTCTAACTTAGATCATAATGAAATGTACATTGAAATGAATGGAATAAATTAACAATCCTAACATAAATGCATTTTCTATCATAAAGTATCATGAAATATAAAACTAATACACAAATCAATGGGGATACAACATATTCTTTGTTGTTGGCTTGCGAAATGGGAGATCCAATCCATTGAGTGGATGGACCTTATCGTTTGATTAGCCCCTATACATGAGATATGTATTTTTCATATTTTCCCTTTCTTTTCTTTTCTTTTCTTTTGTTTTTATTTTTATCTACAACTAAAACCTTTCACCAACATGAGTTCAGTTTTAAACTGATTCACGTTGTGTTGATGAAGCAATTTATGATAGCATTCTATCATCATATGGCATGGAAAAGGGTTATTACACATTCAAACCAAATGTAACAAGGTGGGGGCCTTACCTCAAGCTCTTCCTTGCAACAAAATGGAGCAGCTGCAACGAAGGGGGTTGCTGGAGATGGAGGTTACCCAAAGGGGGTTGCTGCAACGTCTAGAGGGACTGAAGCAAAGTGGAGGATCAGCTGTTACCAAAGAATGGCTGGAGAGGGCTGGAGGAAGGAGGTCCGGCTGGAGCTTGAATGGCTGGAAGTTCAGCTTCTATTGGTGGTGATGAAGGCTGTTGGCGGTGGCTGAGAGAGATGGCAGATGAAGCTGCCAAGGAGGTTGGTAATGGCTGGAAGTGTTGTGGCTGTTGGCTGGATGAAGATGCAGCAAGGAGCTGGTCCGCTGGAGGCTGTGGTAGCAGTGAGCTTGGAGGTGGGCTGCAGCAAGGATGGTGGCTGGAATGGAGAGCTGGATGCAAGGATGAAGATGGCTGGAGCTGAAGCTTGAAGACGTGGCTGGGCTCTTGCTGCACCAAAGGAGGTTGTCCTCAAGGAGAGAGGGTGCTGTGGGACTTCAAAGGGAGAGAAAGAGAGAGAGAGAGACGTTTTTTTTTTGGAGAGGATGGGCTGCCGTGTGAGAGCTTTTTTCTCCTTTTTTTTCTTTTACTAACTTAGGTAGAAATCATCAAGACCTAAGTTTTCTAAGAGGGAATGAGTTTAAGGAGGAAAGGGAAGTGCGTGAATCCCTCAGCAGACGTGGATGGGCTGGAAGGCTGGGGAAAGGAAGGGAGGAAGGAAAGGAAGAAGGAAAGAAAGGGAAGAAAAGAAAGGAAAGAAAAGGAAGGGAAAAGGAAAGAAGAGGAAGGAAAGAGGGAAGAAAGAAGAGGGAAAGGAAGAAAAGGAGTTTACGTGAGTGTGCTGGAGAGAAAAAAAAAAAAGTGGAAGAAAGAAAGAAAGAAAAAGGAAGAAAAAAAAAGAAAAGAAAGAAAAGAAATAAAGAAGAAAAGAAAAGAAAAGAAAAGAAAAGAAAAAAAATATATATATATAAAAGAAAATGGAGGAAGAAAGAAAGGAAATGGGAGAAATAGAGGGGATGGAGGCTTGGGCGACCACCTTGTGGGTCCCACCTCTCTAAAAATAAATAAAAAATAAATAAAAAATAAATAAAAACAAAAATAAACAAATAAAAAAGGAGCATCTTTTTTTTTTTTTTAATAAAATAGAAATGCAAATGAATGGGCCATCTCAGAGCGGGTCCAAATTTCAATTTTGAAATTCATTTTGAAGATTAGAGGGGTAAAATAGTCTTTTCAGAAAGTTTCCAGACGAAACGAGCTATTTTTGGCAGATTTTTAAACGAGCTCGGATTTTGAAGTTCAATACCCCGTTGCGAAGCAAATCCAGTGTAGAATTTAAAAATGTAATTTTGAAAGAAATCCATATTGTTTTTCTCAAGAAAATGCTTCCAACCGAAACGAGCTATTTTTGGCAGTTTTTGAAACAAGCTCAGATTTTGAAGTTCAATACCCCATTGCGAAGCAAATCCAATGTAGAATTTGAAAATTTGATTTTGAAAGAAATCCAGATTATTTTTCTTGTGAGAAAATATTTCCAAATTTATACTCCCGGGGATAAAATTGTCAATTTTGGAAACCCAGGGTTTCAAATTGATTTCTAAAAGCTTTTAAAACTCGATCTGGATTGAAATTTATAAAACTGGAGTTCTGGACTTCGAAAATGAAATGAAATGTGATGAAATGATATGAAATGATGAGAAATGACATGAAATGTTATGCGAAATGCTAACCTTGAATAAAGAATTTTGGATGTCAGACCCCGATTGACACTTGTACCAGTTTAAAAAGCATTAAAATTGATAAAATTTGCAAAATAGCTCAAGAAATGGTTTTCGGGACTCTACTGGGTCAGAGTGACACTGAAAATTGGGGTGCGAGCTGGATTGAACTGAAGTGAGCTGGATTGAGCTGGGTTTTAGAGTTTCAGAACTCAAATGAACAGACCAGGCACTGACTCAACTGACCTTTCCGACTGAATTTTCAAGAAAAGCTGCCATTTTTAGAGAAATGGTACGGAATGATCACTAGAGCGAAGTGAATTACGAACCTGAGTTGGGTTTGAGCTAGAACAAAGGTCAGTAATACTGACATGAATTAAAATCGAAGCTTGAACACTAGCTCAATTGACTAAACTCAACTCAATTTCAGCTGAAAGAGCTAAAATGAACTAAAATGGGCTCCTAGTCACTTGGAAATTGTTTTGAACTGAAACTGGAGCACTCGAACTCGTGGTGAGCTCAAGTTAGACTCTGGGGAGTATGACTGACTATGAATGACTGACTCGGAGCCAATTGGCTTGGATTTGAGTGAGAAGTAAGCTCATTTCTGAAGAAATGATCCCATTTTGGCAGGAATGGTCAGAAATGGAAATGGTTTATTCATTATGAGATCAGATGAGCTTGAGATGACTGATATTCTAACTGTCTTGAACTGACCAATGAGCTTGGTTGACTCCGACTGACTGGGGTCCGGGATGACCTAGGGGTAAAATGGTAATTTTCCTAATGAAATTGGGTAAAATGGTGATTTTTTGAAATTGACTCGGGGTTTGACTCCTACATTGACCTAACAAGGTTGTCACTGCACGAGGGGGGTTGTTTGAGAATGGATGTGGAAAATTTGGGGTGTTTACACATAGACAGTCCCATTTCGGTTCGAGGTCGAACCACCAATCATTTCTCGCAAGAGGCAATTTCAAAAGCTGATTTTAGTCTCAATAATGAGACGCTCAAGATCAATCCCTTTTCAAGCTTTAGGGACCCCATTTTCCTTCCTTTTGCAAAAAACTCTGTCGGATTTACTGTGCAAAATCCAAAGGTTCCATCATGGTCTCTTCCTTCGAGGATTCCATTCATTTTCCGCCCGATCAGGATAAGGGTACAAAGCTGAGCCTCCTTTGATGAGGTATTCCATTTTCCACCCGATCAGGATAAGGGTACAAACCTAAGCCTCAATCAAAGAGGAATTTCATTTTCCGCCCGATCAGGATAAGGGTATAAACCTGAGCCTCAATCAAAGAGGTATTTCATCTTCCGCCCAATCAGGTTAAGGGTACAAACCTGAGTCTCATTTCTATGAGATATTTCATTCCCCAATCAGGTCAAGGGTTCAAAACCTGAGCTTCGTTCCATGAGAGGTATTTCTGTCCCATCCAGGTTAAGGGAAAAAACCTGAACTTTGCTCTCACAAAGCAAATCTTTCCCCTTCATAATCCATTTCATATCTACCATCTCCCTCGGGCTAATTTCTTCAGACCCAGTCAGATCCTTCTAGCTGGAGCATTTTTTTATGTATAGCCCAAATTTGGTGTGTTTTTCTTTGCCACTAAGCTCGGCCATGAGCCGGCTTAGTAGCAAAGAGGGGCATCTGTAAACACCCCAAATTTTCACTCACCTCCCCGACATTTCCACCAAACATCATCATTCAACCTTTGAAATCGCTGGAGGGCAAAATGGTCATTTTCTGAGCCGGAACCTTGCAAAAGTCTAAATTGCATCTGCAACTCGCAAAATTTCTCTAATTTTAACTCAGATGTTCAAAATTTTATTCCTGACAGGAGACAGACAGCTCCAAGTCTTGGTTTAAGATTCTATTGCATAAGACATGACATTGCATATCATTGCATGAGCATTTCAAATCACTGCACTGCACAGCATGTCATTTCGAGGTCCAGAACTCTTGATTTTAAAATTTTCAATTCAGATTAGAATTTCAACTCTTCTCAAAATTGATTTCAAAACCCTGGGTCTTCAAAATTATCAATTCTTCCCATTTTACCCCCAGGACTCTGAATGTCAAAATATTTTCTTAGGAAAACGATCTGGATAGTTCTTAATGTGGATTTCAGTAACTTCACCTCAGATTTTGCCCTTTTGATAAATTTCAAATATCTTCCTTTTACAAAATTGCCCTACAAGGGCCAACTCTTTCCAAAATTCCTGTTTTGCCCATTAGTCCAGATTTTATGAAAATTCCAAAAAGAAGTTGTGGTTTTATCCTTATTTCAATAAAGAAGCAATGTGGGACCCACACTGAGGTGGTGTCACATAAGCTTTTCTTTTGAAAAATTTGAATTTTGAAAAAACCCAAAAATATAGGAGCCTTGTCCCTTGGATTGGTGCCACTTGTCATTTCTCTCTCCTCCCATTTCCATGCCAAGTGTCAGTGTGGGGCTACCTTAAGAAGCCGCCACATGTCATCCCATTTTATCTGCCATGTGTCACCCTATCCATCCTGCGCCATGTGTCATTCCAAGACTACCAAGAGATGCCAAGTGTCATAGGTTGTCCTGTCTAGAAAAAGTGGAGCTTGTCTCCTCTGAGGTGGTGCCACTTGAAGTGTGTCTCCTGCAGAGGACACGTGTCAACCTCTCCCTCCTTCTAGAAAAGTAGCCTGACACATGTCTCTCCCTACTTTTCTCAAAAAAGTAGGAGACATGTGTCACTCCTAAATTCCTACAGAAAAGGTAGGCTTGTCTCCTCTGAGGTGGCGCCATCTGGAGTGTCTCCTGCAGAGGACACGTGGCAAGCTCTCATTTCCTCAGAAAAAGTAGACGCCATGTGTCGTTTTCTGCTTTCTTCAGAAAAACTAGAATTCAAAAGTTCAAAACTCCTCATAGGTGGCGCAAATCCTGAAATTCTACCTTTTCCAGGTTGTCTGAGATGGCGCCACATGGCCTGGCCCACCTTCTCTCCCCTCTGCCACGTGTCATTCTCTGCTTCTTTCAGAAAAAGTAGAGGACACATGTCTTCTCCTTACTTCTTTCAGAAAAGTAGGAGACACATGTAACTCCTGGCTTTCTTCAGAAAAAGCAAACCATTCAAAATTCAAACAAGGCACTAGGTGGCGAAAATCCTGAGCTCTGATTTTTCCAGATGGCCTGAGGTGGCGCCACATGTCCTTTCCCTCCTTTTCCTCCCTCTTGCCACATGGCATTGTAGGAGCCACCCTGAGGTGGTGCCACATGTCCATCCTCCATTCCTCTAGGGCCAACCTCCATTTGAAATTCGAATTCTCCTCTGAGGTGGCGCCATCTGAAGAACCACTCCAGCAGGCTGACACTTGGAACCATCCAGGACTGCCACATGTCCAGATCTCCTTTCACCAAAAAAAGCAAAATTCAAATTCCTCTGAGGTGGCGCCTTCTGAGCCCACTGCTCTGTCCTCCTGACATGTGTCAAACACCTTTTGAGGTGGCGCCATTCCAGGACTCCACTTGGCTCCATTTTTATTTTTTATTTTATTTTTAATAAAGGTAGCCCACCATGAGGTGGCGCCACCTGAGGACTCCCTACAAAAAGTGAATTTGAAATTCAAACTCCAAGAGAGCACCCTCTGAGGTGGCGCCTTCTGGGAGTTCCCTGCAGAGAGAATCAAGCAAACTTTTGAAAAATTCCAATTTTCCCCTGCTGAGGTGTCTCACCCACAAAATTTCCATTTTTTTATTTTTCTCAAAAATTAAAACACCTTTTGAGGTGGCGCCACCTGAGGGCTCCCTGCAAAAGACAAATTCGAATTTCAAACCCCTCAGATGGCACCCCCTGAGATGGCGCCACATGGAGGGCTCAGATTGAGCCTGTTTGAATTTCGAAAATTTTCAGAAAATTTATAAAAACAAGAGTTCACGCCCAGCCTAGGGGGAGATCATTTTTTTTTAGCTTTTGTGAACTTGGAAAATCCGACCTAGCCTTCCTAAAATCGGATTTTGAACTGTGGAAATCGTGCCCCCTTTGGCACATTGAAGAAGGTGGAGTAAAGTTCGTGCCGTGGCCAATCCGATTCAAACATAGCTCGATTTTGGTGGACCATCCGAAGCTCGGAGCGAAGGACGAAGGAAGCTCGTGATAACCACCCCTTTCAAGAGCTCCTACGCTGCGTAACGAAACAAGTTGCACTTCTTTTCCCATTGATTGGATTCCATAATTCGAATCGGGAGTCGTTTGAAGAAAGAGCTCATCTGAGGGATGGATTGAGCTATTCTCATAAAACGACATATATAAAAATGTTTTGTTATGCTTCCTTGATGATTTTTAACATTCATATAGTTAGCTAGGTTTAATTTGCATTTTATTTCATTCATTTAGCATATTTCATGAATTAATTAGGATTAATTTGGCCTTTATTTCAATTCTGCTTATTTTCAGTAGGTCCCTGTTTTTGTCAGTCAGTCCACACGTCATTTCAAGCATTTGTTTTTTATTAAAAATCCCAAACAAATCACGGCATGCGCCATTAGGTGTTCCTAAAATTGTTCCAAAAATTAAGAGCCATTTGAATTTGTTTACTGCGGTAAACATTAAAAATGGCAAGTCGGGTTTTGTTACCTGGGATACGTTTTGAAAATCATTTGCCGACTTGTAAAATCGAGATATCCCTCATGGGAGATCCTATTTTCGATCAGAAATATGTTCTGAACTCGGGAGAATGTCTAGTTTTTAATATGAGTTTTTCAGATTTTTATGATTTTTTTTTATGTCTGAAAAAAATCCGAGAGTTCGGGACACGTGTCAGAGCCTAATTTGGGCCTCTGAGATCTTAGATCGACTTAGGGCTATGGTTTCTCTTTGTTTGTTGCTCCAAATCCGAAACTGTAAAAAGTGAAAGTGGTGTCCGAGATGTCCTATATTTGAATATAAAAGCCTGTAATTTTTAGAAGAGTTTTGACCCCTGCTTCGGATTTTTCTTGTCAGCCCACTGTTTTGCTACATTTGTCTGTTCTGTTAGTTTAGGCAGAAATAGTTATATTTTTATCTGTGTTTCCGTTGATCAAATGCCGAAGTCATAAACATAAAAGTTGTTCATGTAAATGTCGTGCATAACTCTGATTAATTTCATAAATTTCCATGGCCATTTTGTATTTCTTTAGCATTTTTCATCAGATAAGTGTGATTTTTACCTCTGTCAGAACTAAATCTCTGTTATTGAACTCACCATGGCTCAAATCCCGAGGCTATAAAAACCAAAAATGTTTCATTTTGGGTCTTTTAGCAGTCTGCAAAATATCAGAAGTTTCCATGGTGTAAATCTTGCATTATCATATTAGGCATTGCATTTGGTTCGGATCCATAGGCAAAATCCATCATTTTAGGACTTTCCTTAAATTTTAGCATTTAAATCATATCATTTCGTAATTTTTAGCATTCTAGGTTGTTTATCAGAGTGTTTAGATGCTTCATACCGAATTTGGTGCAATTTGGAATCCATTTGAGGTTCGGATCATCCATAATACCAAAACAGGGTCCCGTAGGACCCGGATCCAAGCGAAAAACATGCGAAAATCGTTATTTTTGATAAATTGCAAAATACCAAATTCTGATTTTACAGTCTTAATGTGTCTAGCAGCATGTCATCATATCTCTTACTGCATTTCAGCATCATTTGATTCAATTTGAACTTAAAATCTCAATTTTACCAAGTTTTCCTTCAAAAAACCCTGATTTTAAAGGTATAACTTTATAATTAGGGGTATTTTGGTCATTTCGACCCCAATTCCGAATTTCAAACTGTTTTCCACTAAATTCCCTGCATTTACATCATTTCAAATATCAAGGAAGCATGATCATAGGGTTTATATCCAATTAAATCCAATAATTTCATAATATTATTGGAAAATTTTGGAAAAACCCACATATTTGAGCTAACTTTATTTCAAGCTTGGCAGGGACATTCCAAAGAAGGAGCTGAAGTCTGCAAATTTCTTTTATTTCCTTTATTTAGTGATGTAATAATGTAAATTTTGGATTAAGAGAGTTAATTTCCTGCTTAGACTAGGATGCATATCATATAGTTTGAATTTATGCAATATCAGGTTTCTATGATTCATGCATTTTATTTCAAAAGCACTATGGATGTTCACGAATGGCACGTGCACCAACTCTTAGGGAGTTGATGGACTCGGTGGGATCCATATTTACGGCCCTAGTCGGAATATGGACGAGACCCAGATCCATCATCTTTCTACTAGTCACATAGAGCCTACACTCTTAGGCTATCTTGAAAATGCACATCATATTTCCAAAGTTTTCAAAATCATGTGCATCAAATCAACTAAATTCTGAACATATTCATGGCCACAGTCAGGATATGTGAAGGATTTATCTTGACTTAATGCATATTTTTCCAACAAATCTCTTAGAAAATCTTTTCAAAGTGCATTCATTCACTCATGTCATTTGCATCATGAAATCATTGATTTTCTCAAGAAAACTTCATTCTCAAGAAATCGATTTCTCAAGAAATTCTAAGGATTTTTCAAAATCGGCTTTCCAAAGACAAGTTTTTCCACAGTTTTCCCAGGAAAATGATATTTTCTTAAGACATTCAAAAGAGTTTTTCAATCTTTCTTCAAGATCCAAAATCGATTTCCAAGTATTTCAAAAGGTAAAATTCCCAGGATTTCGATTCCCCAAGTTTTGAATGAGTTTTCCTATAAATTTTCCATCATTTTCCTAAGAAAACTCTCAAAGTCCAAGTTTTCCTAAGAAGTGTTTCCCTTTTCAAAAGGTTCCTCTTGTCTCAAGAATCACTTCCATTTTCCCAAGATTTTCAACTATTTCTGATTTTTCCACATCTTTATAAGCTTTCTCATGTTTTCAAAAAACCCTTTTTATCTGAGTTTCCTGAGAAATTGACCCTTTTCCTGAGAGAATCTTTTCAACTCCAAATATTTTCCAAGCATACATCATGTTTTCCCAAGCTGCATTTTCCAAAATCTCACAGCACATGCCTGAATTCTCTGTGCATTTAGGATAGAACATAACTTTGATAATTTCGCTAAGTCAAGCATAATTTTGGTCCTTGGTTCGATTACCCCTGTTAAAGGCGGCAGGAACGGTCGAACCTCGTACCGACAGGTCGAGCCCCATCCCATGGATTTTCCCGCAATTTTCAAAACGGAGGCGAGTATTTCAAAACAATTTCCAAAATCCGGTCAAGTTTGAAGCGCGAAATCGCTTCTCTCTTTTTTTTCTCTTCCGCAAGGAAGGGAAGACGGGGGAAAAATTTCGCGACGATAACAATCACCCATCCCACCAGCAGCTGTTACTAAGTCTGAGGGTTCCAGGTTTCTTAGTGCTCTGTCAAAGTTGGCATCCGAATCCGATATTTCTGCTCTTATTGGCCCACTTGAAGAATTGTCTGATATTTGTCGATGCAACTTGAATTTCCATCTTGACCTTCATGACTGATGTCTTTGATCTTGCAAGTTCTGCTAATGGGAAGAATTGTTGTTATGTAATAAATAAGGTGGTCCTTCCCAGAGGTTCAAATATCACTAGAAGTCTGATAGCCTCAACTATTGGTACACTTTTATGTTTACCTGTGATGAATTGCAAATTTCAGTGCCCACCAAATTTGGGCTTGCCACCTACATCTTTCCCTGCTGCACCTGCATCTCCACCTACAGCATCACCTACAACATATTCTTCACTTATTCACTTCATTGTATATCAATGCAGCACTTCCATCATCACCTCCATGCCACAACACAGTACTCTTCCCTGTACATCTATGATCATTGCAAAATTTTTCCTCTTGTCCTTCTCTCTGCCTTTCAAACCTCTATTCCCTTTTTGAAGAGGAAATAAAAGATAGAAAAAAAGAGAAAAAAGAGAAAAAAGAAAAGAAAGAAGAGAGATAAACTCTTTTGCAAAGGTCTCACTTGATCTTAATTTTGAAAATATTTTAAAAATTACTCACCTCCGTTTTTTAAAATTTGCAGAAAAATGGAGAGACGGGATTCGCTTGTCGGTACGAGGTTCGACCGTTCCTGGCGCCTTTACCAGAGGTAATCGAACAAAGGATCAAACTTATGCCCTTTGCTTTGCCTAAATATTGTCTAATAATTTATTCTAAGTCTAGAAAATGCACAAGGAATCATGCTTGTGAAATGCAAGGATGTATGCTCTCAGGAAGAATAATTTTAAAACCTTTAGATTTATCCAAGTGATTTTTGAAATAAATTTGAAGATACTTTAAAGAAATGATTCGAAGGTTTGAAATTGGTTTGAAAAAGTTAGATTTTGAATCTAACTTAGAACTCAAAAATGGATCTGAAAGAAGAGACTTGAATTTCTAAGTCTTGGAATAATCAGAGGTTTGGAAAATAGATCTTGAATTGGAGAAATAAAGAGAAAAGGAGTATTGAGATAGAATTTTGAAGTCAAAATAAAATTTTCAAAAAAAAATGAACTTTGAATTTGAGTTGATTGTCAAAAGAAAATCAATTTTGAAGAGAGATCGTTGAACCTGAGTTCTGAATTCAGAACTTGAAACAGGAATTTTGAATTGGAAATTGAACTTAAACTTGGAAGAATAGATTTGAAAGTGGTTTTGGAAAATTGAAATTGGAATCTTGAAATTCAGATAAGATTTGAAAATGGAATTGAGTTGGGAATTGAAAATCAAAATGGGAAAATGGAACTGGATTTGAAAATCTGAATCCAAGATGGAATCAGATTTTAAAATCTGGAATCCTAGATGGAATTTGGAAATTTTGGAATTGAAATCTGGAATCCTAGATGAATTGGATCTGAAATCTGGAATCCAAGATGGAATTGGATTTTGCAATCTGGAATACAAGATGAAATTGGATTTGAAAATCTAAATCCAAGGTGGAATTGGATTTGAAAATCTGGAACCCAAGATGGAATTGAATCTGAAATCTGGAATCCAAGATGGAATTAAATTTGAAATCTGGAATCCAATATGGAATTAGAAGATGGATCTGGATTTTGGGAACTCAGATAGAATTTGGATTTGGATTCAAGAAATCCAGATAGAACTTCAAGATGGATTTGGATTTGAGAAATCCTAATTGAATTTGAAAGATGGACTTGAATTTAGCACTAATCTTAATCTCAAAGTGATTTGAAAATTAAAAAACTTAGAAAATCTCAAAAGAACTTGGGGATTTGAGAAATTGAAGTGAAGAATAGAAAATAAACTTGGTTTAAAACTTGAATTTTTGAAATCAGGTGATGAATCTGGGATTTCAAAGTTGAATTAAACTTTGAAATTCAATCTAGAATATTGAATTGAATTTGAAATTTAATCCTAAAAATGAATTTGGAATTTCAAAGTTGAATTGAACTTTTGAAATTTGATTTTGAATTGGAAATTCAATTTTGAATTTAGAGATGAATTTGAAATTTCAAAGTTAAATTGAACTTTGAAATTGGAATATTGAATTTTGAAAAATAAGATAGAATTGAGATTAGGAAGATGAATTTGAATAAGAATTGAAGATTGATTTGAGAAATGAAGAAGATATTTGAAGAATCATCTCAAAATCACTTGGATTTTTGAAGAAAATTTGAAATAATTTGAAAAAATATGATGTAATTCTATCCTAAATGATGAATGAATTAAAGAATTTTGAGAATTGGATATTGAAAAACATATTTCATTCTTTAAATGAATTGAAATAAGATTGAAGATATAATACATTCCTGACTATGGCCATAAAATATATTATAAGATAATCTATATTTAAATTCAGATGAAGAATAAAACACATTTTGGTGTCTTTATAGAGTTTGAAATGAAATTAACTCTCAATATATCCTGACTATGGCCATTGATATATATTTTAAGTTAATTTCAAGTTAAACCCTGATAAAGGAAGAAGAATTTCAGAAAATATGATGATTTTTGGAAGAGATCCAGTGTGGATCCAATGTTATTCCATAAAAGATGAAAATCCTAAGTTTTGTTCACATTTTGACAATGGCCATAAATGCAAATAGTCAACTTAGGATTTAATCACCTTTTATTAGAATGGTGCATGTGCCATTCGTGTTCCCATTCGTGAATTTTTGAAATAAAAGAGAAAATGATATGAAACAAGCATTTCTAGAGAATATGCGTGCTCATACATTTTATTCTAGTATTGAAATACAAAGAATTATCATTATCACCTAGCTATTACAATTCTGAAAATGAAGTTGAAATTACAATTTCTAAGCTAAGAAAGGAAATAACATTTTTATATATTTCCTGCAAAACAAAAGGGGGGTTAGTACGAATAAAAGGAGAGATGGCAATATCTCATAATATCAAGAAGGCAAATGATGAAAGGAATTTGAGATGTATGTGAGATGCATATAGCTAAATCCATATGAATATGCATATGAGAATATGCATGCTTAAATGTACATGAAGATGAAGAGATGCTATAAGTGAGTTGGTGTGAGGGTGCTTGTGTTGGGTTATTGTGATCATGCAAAATTTTTCCTCTCGTTCTTCTTTTCCTTTCTCTTTGCCTTTCTAGCCTCTATTCTCTTTTAAAGGAGAATAAGAAGATAGAAAAGAAGAGAGAATGAGAAAAAGAAAGAAGATAGAGAAACTCTTTTGCAAGGTCTCATCTAACCAAAATTTTAAAAATGTTTAAAAATTACTTGCCTTTGTTTTGAAAATTTGCGGGAAAATGGAGAGATGGGATTCGCTCGTCAGTACGAGGTTCGACCGTTCCTAGCACCTTTACCAGGGGTAATCGAACCAAGGATCGAATTTTATGCCTTTTGCTTTGCTAAAATATCATCTAAGAATTTATTCTAAGTCTAAATGCACAAAGAATCATGCTTGTGCGATGCAAATGCAGAAATATATGCTTTTGAGAAAGTATTTTGGAAACTTAGGATTTTTCAAGTGATTCTGAGATAAATTGGATTATAGGGTGAAGAATTCTTTTTTTTGAAAGTTGAATCTTACTTAGAACTTGAGATAGATCTGAAAAGGATATTTGAAGTTCTAAGTCTTAGAATAATCAGAGTTTGGGAAAATAAATCTTGATTTGAAAAGGATAAAGAAAAAGGGGAATTTTGAAGCTGAGATAGAAAAATTGAGGTTTCTAAGGCCTAAATAGACTTTGAATTTTGATTTTTGAATCTGGATCTTGAAGTAGATGATGAAATTTGGAATGGAATTGAATTCCAGATTTAAAGTTTGAAATCAGGATGGAATTTGGATTTTGAGAAATCCAAATACAATTTAAAAAATAGATTTGAATTTAAGAAGTCCAGATGTGATTTGAAAATGGAATTAGTTTTGCAATCTGGGAATCAAGATGGAGTTGGATCCGATATCTGGAATCCAAAATGGAGTTGGATCCGAAGTCTGGGATCCTAAATGGAATTTGGATCCGAAGTCTGAGATTCAAGATGAAGTGAGATCTGAAATCTGGAATCCTAAATGGAATTTGGATTCGAAGTCTGGGATCCAATATGAAGATTGGATTTGGAAATCTGGATCCGAAGTCTGAGATCCAAGAAGAAGTTGGATCCAAAATCTTGAATCCTAAATAGAATCTGGATCTGAAGTCTGGAATCCAAAATGAAGTTGAATTCTAGAGTCCTAAATGGAATTGGATCTGAAATCTGGGGTCCAAAATGGAGATTGGATTTGGAAATCTGAATCCAAACTGGAATTGGGTTCTAATTTTAGAATTGGATTTTGAAAATCCAAATGGGATTTTTGAAGGTGGATCTGGGTTTTTGAAAAACCAAATTAAATTTAAAACGTAGGAAAAATCAAATTTTGAGATTCAGAATCAATCTCAAAACTTTGATTTTGAATTTGAGAATCAAGACTCAATGAAAAATAAAGGATAAACTTGATTTAAAGTTTGAGTTTTGAAATCAGAAGATGAATCAGGAATTTCAAAATTAGTTTGAACTTTGAAATTGAATTTGAAATTGAAGTCAATTTGAAGTTTGAAATTTGATTTGAATTGGAATTAGAATTAGAATTAGAATTAGAATTTTGAATTTAGAGATGAATTTGAAATTTCAAAGTTAAATTGAACTTTGAAATTGGAATATTGACTTTTGAATGTAAAATGAATTTGAAATTTCAAAGTCAAATTGGACTTTGAAATCAGATTTTGAACTTTTGAAATGAGATAGAATTGATGAATTGAAATAGAAATTGAAGAAATATATTTAAGATCACTTGGATTTAAAGAAAAAAAAAAGAACTTTGAAAATATGATGCAATTCTATCCTAAATGATGAAATGAATTAAAGAATTTAAAATTGGATTTTGAAAATTATATTTCATTCTTTTAATGAATTGAAATAAGATTGAAGACATAATACATCCCTGACTATGATCATTGAATGTATTATATAGTAATCATATTTAAATTCAAGTGAAGAATAAAATACATTTTGGTGCCTTTATAGAGTTTTAAATGAAATTAACTCTCAATATATCCTGACTATGGCCATTGATATATATTTTGAGCTAATTTTAAATTAAACTTTAATAAAGGAAGAAAGTATTTGAAAATATGATGATTTTTTTTTGAAGGAGATCCAGTGTGGATCCAATGGTATTCCATAAAAGATGAAAATCCTAAGTTTTGTTCACACCCTGACTATGGTCATTGATGCAAATCATCATCTTAGGATTTAATCACCTCTTATTAGAATGGTGCACGTGTCATTCGTGTTCCCATTCGTGAATTTCTGAGAAACAAAGGAAAAAAAATAGTATGAAACAAACCATTCATGATATTTACAATGCTCACTCTATCTAATGCAGGAAATGAAAGTTTCTCATTATAATCTAGCTATTACAATTCTAGGATTGAACCTCTAAACCAAGAAAATAAATGACATTTTCTATTTCCTGTAAAATAAACAGAGTTAGCAAAACATCATATATGGGAAGAAATTTAAAACATTAAATTGGAACAAAAATGGATATATTGACAAACATGATACATATGTTAAACTATTTAAGAAAAGAAAAAAATAAATAAATACAATGTCTTAAGCTAATGATGAGAATAGATATTAAATACATATACTAAATCCTAAACTCACTATGAATTCTAGGATATCTATATGCTATCTTAATGAAGAAAACCTATTGCAATACATGTGATAGACTGATCATGATATAGTAATGGATGTTGTACTATTATGAGGGAAGTGAGGGATAGAATGTGAAAGAGCTTAATAAAGGTAGACCATGCTGGAAGTGTTGTGATGGTGCAACAAGTATGGTAGGCTACAAGGACGTGGCACAGCCAGGTGCTTCTATAGATGTCCAAGAAATGAAGTAATACAGTGAAAGTGCAGATGATGGTACAAGTGCATATGCAGTGGTAAGTTATATATGCAAAAATGCAATTTGGTAATGATGATATGCTTATATAATGTACACAGGTGTTGTGCTCACACAGGTTGAAGTGTCATACGCTACTGAATGTGGTAGATGAAAAGATGACAGTGGGACAGGGCTAGCAGGGGATGGATGTACGCATATTGTAAATGCAGGTGCTATGGAAGGAATGATGTCAGGTGTGTGAGAGACTGTGTGACTACATATACTATAGTTAATGAATGATGTTGCCTTGAAGGAGATATAGCCATAACATAGTGATACCACAGGCAACATTGCAGAGATTTTTTTTTTCGTAGGGACTGCAACTTTCACAGTAAATGTCCTGATTCCTGAACTAGCAACATTTGATACAATTGTCTACAGTGAAGCAAACCCCTTTGGGATGGCCAGACTAAATACAGTAATTTACTCTTGATGTATGCGCAAATCACATCTTCAGAATAACCGGAGCCTAATGAGTTGCCAACTTAACAAAACCTGACACAGGAAGTGGTTTGTAAAAAAAGAAGAAGAAAAAATAAGGCAGCGAGGATACCAAATGATTAACAATATTGTGAAGGTGGTAAGGTGTTGCGACTCCAGCACTGTTAACTTTAAGATGGCAGGCTTACCTGTAGAGGAACGCCCAACAATGTGCAGCATGTATTCTCTTATGTGAGACCAAGTGTTAGCCACGTTGGGGGTATACAACAGCGAGATTGTGCACCCATGGTGGGGTGTTTCATAGTGTTGTTGTAGTGGCATTTGCAGGAAATGTGCAGCAGGTAAACATGGATAACAGATGACGTGACAGGGAACATGTGCACAGGTAAGTATTGTGCGTGCTACAGAGTGCAATAGAGTGCAAATAACTGGAACTAACTAATGCTACAATAAAGTGATGTTTACGAATAGTGTTGTTTGCAGAAAGGTGGGTATATAAAGTTACAGGTGAATGTGATGGTAGATAGCAAGTGGGTGCTGATATATATTGCAGGAAATGAATGGAGCAGCGCACCCATGTGCTCTTCAACTGATTTCCTCCACCATCTTAAAGAGAATCCAAAGATTACGCTGTCTGATGATATACCAGTTAAGCCCAGCCAATTTTTTTTTAGGCTCAAATCTTGACCCAAATATTGAGAAATGTTCTACTTGAAATTCCCAACACCTTTTCTAACTCAACCAAACAAAACAGAGCAATTAAAAGGGGAATGTATAATGACTATAGTTAGAACAAACAGGTAGAAAAAAAAAGTCACTAAAAAAAATTCTTCTAATCCTCTACCTCAAAAATGGCAAAGCAATATCCAAAAGATCTTCAAAGACTAGAATGCGGACATAATTTTCAATAGAAATGAGTCGACCATGTATCCAACGTTCAAGCAGAGTATTGAAACATGAAACTAGTAGAATTTTAGTTACTTATCAAATATTAACAATAACAAGAGCAAAGGGAGCTTAGCATATTTTTGTAATCACAACGTAGTAAAAAAAAGAAACGGTGGCAGTCAGGTTAGCAGGAAAATCTAATACAAATAAGATTCTTCTAAAAGACCCCCAATGACCTCATGATAATGGTTCGCATTCAGATTTTAAGGGTGAGATGATGATGAGAAAGCACCAAGAGATTTGCACATTGTCACAGCAAAAGGCCTCCAGCTAACAAAACTTTTATGTATACAATCTCGTTCCCACCATGCCTTGAAACGATGTAGCACTTCTCACAGCAGAATAATAATAATAATAAGAAGAAGAAATGGGGATTCAATGCCTTGAAATAATGCAGCACTTCCCACCATCACCTTACTACAAACGCCACCAACATGACACCATGCCTTGAAACGATGTAGCACTTCTCACAGCATAATAATAATAATAATAATAAAAAGAAATGGGGATTCAATGCCTTGAAATAATGCAGCACTTCCCACCATCACCTTACTACAAACGCCACCAACATGAAGATTCCTAGGTGGTTTCCAATTCATCATCACAAACACCAATCACCCGACAATCACAAATTCCATTTTGGCAACAAAAAAAAAACCCAAGGACCGATCCCTCCAAACCTTAATCATCAGCTGGAAAGAAAAAAACAATAGAATGATCTGATGAGGGAAGTGACATATAACCCAACGAAATGACCCAGGATGGATGAGAAATCTAATAAAGTATGGAGGAAATGAGCAGGGATTATAAATGATGCCCTGCTGGATTAAAATATAAGGATGAAAGAGTATCTATACAATTGTAAAGGCACAGACATTGACGCTGGATTGATTCAAACGAATCAGACGCACGAAGCAAAAAAATAATGACATAACATAAACATAATTTTACTAAATAAAAACACAAAATGAATATATACTTAGAACAAACAGAGGTTATGGATGAAATGGAATGTAATGCATCAATCAAACAATTAATGCCCTTGAATATGCTGCAGATGATTATGATAATGCAGAACAAAGACATTAGTGGATGGGATCAATTGACGAAACGAAAGATTGGTAATGCTAGGCAAGAATGAACACAACATGCTTGACTAAATCCATTAATAAACTGAAACCAAATGAATGAAATGCAGTAACATAAAATCCGGGATCCGATGTGCATTTCAAAATCAATATACATTAAGGTAAAACCATCGGATGGTGGGCTATATCAAATGAGATTGTAGAAAAGAAAAGAAACCAATTACGAGAAAACAAAAAATGATGATGCGAATGAGGAACAAAATGTTGAGCATATTACATAAATCAACTGGAGAAATTCAGAAAAGGGGCTATAAAGAAAAGAAGATGTTGGAATATAAAATCCCATTAATGTCGCACAGGGTGGATCGATCCTACTATCAGTAGTTGATGCCCACCATTTGTGCTTTATGATGCAAAAGAAATGGAGAATAACAAAGGCAGAACAGAGAAATGCTATATAAAATAAGAAGAAACAATCAAACAAAATATTTACAGAGGATTAGAAAGGAGAGAAAGATAGTTGCTTACCTGTAGTTGTAAGTACCTTCAACCTTCAATCACAGATGTATTCGTCCTTCAGAAGAAAACAGAGATTGAAGGAGCAAGAGGGGAAGAAAAGTGGATGTTGATTGATGCCGTGATAGGGATCTGGAGAAGATGTGCTTCTTCTCGAGTATGCGGCCAACTCTTCAAGGTCGATTGTATCCCAGGAAGAAGAAGGAAGGCCAGTGGAAGAAAACGTGATTCGTCAAGTGGTAAGGCAGAAACTGGATGTTGCTAACTGTGGGTCGGGTGCAAATGGGGAGGCAAAGAACGAACTTAATGGATGATCGACCCCTTCCCCTGTGGTTTGCTTATATAGGAGATGGAGGAAGGATCTGGAAGAGGGGGAGTTTGTTGGAGATCGATGGGGAGAGGAAAAGAAGGATGATCCAAGGGTCGATCAATCAATTGAGAGAGGAAATCAGTTTGGGATCGATGGTCATCTGTGGAAGGTGATGATCGGAGGGCGGCGATGGGTGATCCTCTGATAGGGAAGAGGCACATGAAGGGATCCTCCCCTTCCTTTCGTGCGGTTCTTCTCGTAACGAGAGACCGTTGAGTCAATTTTCAAAAGAGGTTCAGGAAGTTTTTAAAATTTTTGAAAGCATGGCTCCTTCCAAAAAGGTTTTTCTCCAAAAAGGGGTTTTAGCAAAATACTTTCAAAAACAAAGATTTTCTAAACTAATTTCTTTTGTATTTTCCTTTTTCTATTTCTATTTTTTTGTGTTTTTGAAATAAAAGCTATGAAATCTAAGGGAAAATAAGGGATTTTAAAATTTTTGTATTTTTGAAAAATATTTACAAAAGAGGGCTTTCTGAGAATTTCGATTTTTAATTTTGAAATTTTCTCAGAAAAATGGGTTTAAATCCGGATTTGGATGAAATATTCGAGTTTTGAACCTTGAACCTCGAACTACAGATCATCGAATCCAAATGGACACCGGATCGACTGTCTAAGCCTTTCATAAATTCTTTTGGTATTTTTGCAAATTTAGTTTTGAAAATTGGATAACGAGGCTCAAATTTGGTGTTTGATATTGGATTCTGGTCTGAGATTGAGTCAGATATAGAAAGTTGATTTGATTCCGGTAAATTCGAGAAATAAACTAGAATTTTGAGTGAAAATGACTCAATTACTCAAAAAATGGGGCCCAGGGGCAAAAGGGGAACATCTATAAAATTTTAAAAAATTTAGGGTACTCACAAATTCCCCCCTTTGCTACTAAGTCGGTTGAAAGCTGAGCTTAGTGGCAAAGAAAACACTCCAAATTTTAAAAAATGCCCCAGTCAGCAGATCTAAACTAGGCGTGGAAGAAATGTCACTTTCAGGCTTAACACCTTATCCTGAATGGCTTTGGGGAGATGAAATCCTCGAAGATGATATAACTAGATAATAGAGATGAGGAAATCATGATGGGACTTTTGGGTGAAGATCCCAAAATAATGAGAAATAAGAATTTTGGTCAAGTCTCATGGGTGAGGCGAGATCAACTTTTTTGAACGACTTAGGTTTAGCCCTTAACCTGGATGGGACGAAGATATATCAAGATGAATTGAATGGGAAAAGGACCACATGAGGGCCTTGATGGGACATTTTTGAGAAAAATGCCTCGTGAGATGAAGCTCATGTATGATCCTCTCTTGGATGGCTATGGAGAACATGGATTCCACGATGGGGAAAACGACAATGGGACTGACAGAACCACCTTGGTGGAATGAGGCTCAGGTTTAACCCAAACCTGAACGAAAGATACCTCGTGGAGCGAGGTTCAAGCTTAACCCTTAACCTGAAAGGGATGACCATTCAGAATCCTCGAACGAAGAAACCGTGATGGGACAGAAAGAAATACATCACCAAAATGAGATTCAGGTTTAACCCTTGACATGAGTAGGAACTGTACGGAATCCTTGGATGAAGAAATCGCGATGGGACTAGAAAGGATATCTAGTTGAAACGAGATTCAGGTTTTACCCAAACCTGCATGGAAAAATACCTCATGGAGCGAGGTTCAGGCTTAACCCTTAACCTAAAAGGGGCGACCAAACGAAATCCTTGGATGAAGAAACCATGATAGGACCTTCGGAATTTGGACGAACAAATCCGGAAGGGGTTTGCGAGAAGAGAAAAATGAGGCTCCCTAAAGCTTGGAAAATGGATGATCTTGGGCATCTCATTGCTGAGACTGAATCAACTTTTAAAAACAGACGACCTCTTACAGAAGGTTTGGGTGATACCTCGAGGAGCGAGGTAACAAGTTTAGTCCTTAGCCTGAATGGATACAGAATCCTTGAAGAGCGAGGAAACTGTGATGGGACCTCTAGACTTCGCACAACAAGTCCAGGAGGGGTTTGCAAAAGGATGAAAATGGGGGTCTCTAAAGCTTGAAAAGGGGTTGATCTTGGGTGCCTCATTGCTGAGACTAAAACAGCTTTTGACAATAACAGACCTTTTGCTGAAAGTTCAGGTTTTAACCCTTATCCTGAGCGGGAACTGTCTATGGCGGGATAGTGGGGAACATCGAGAAGTGTGCAGATCCGAGAGATTTAGATCAAACAGAAGGGAAGGACTTTTCATTCCTAACGAGGGATGATGTCAGGATACGTCAAAATGAACGTCAAGTTCTTGCTTCATGTTGGGATAACAAGAAAATATTGCCAATAAGATGTCAAAATTGTAGTTGATTCAGAATGATTGAATTGTGCATATGTGTGAAAATATCATCTCTTTTTACCTAGAGTATTAACTCCAATTTGAGCTAACTCCGCAGAATCAAGAATTAAATTCAAATTTGTTGCTATTGAGTTTCTTCAAGGAAGACATCAATTTCCTTGATATGAAAAGAGAGAAAAATACTCTTAGCTTCATAAAAGCAATTGAGTGAAAAGATATTGATAAAAGAATTTCATATAGATAAAGATGATTCCTGACAGTTTCGGGTAGTTTGATATCCTGGGCATTTCCCATGATGATCTTTTTGCACTCTTTTGAGTCATGGAGCTTTCTTGGGTTCTTGGGAGAAGCTTATTACATCATCCTTCATTTTGGAGATGTCCTGACTTTTCTCTCTTTTTCGGGGAAGGGTATGTCACAAACTCCTTCATCTTGGAGATGCTCTGATCCTTCTTTTTCTCCAGCATTATAATGATGGTATTGACTTATTGGTCAAAACTCTCTAGATGATAGCATAAATCAAATATCTTTTACGGTTTGTCGAGAGGTTCATCACATTCGCCTTCATCTTGACGGTGACCTGAACTTTCCCTGGAAGGATCATTCACAAACTCTTTCATCTCGGAGATGATCCAAATCTTCTTTAGCCCCGGGGGTCTAGCTCGCATATTTGTCTTCATCTTGACGATAATTGAGAGATCCCTTTTGCAGATATTTGATTGTGGCTCAAATGACTGAAGAGATACGGATTGGGTAGGTTCTTTTTACTGCCCAGGATATTTCCACTGTCTTACTGCCTGAAGAACGATCTTTAAGAATGTGCCATAGCTATGATCAATATCAATTCACTTATGGCTTTTCAACATCATCGAATTTTTCCTTTGCCGGTCATATCGAAGATTTTTCTTCATCCTTTGCTCTTTCTTTGCAAAAGTCTTGTCCTTTTTAAAAATAATACTGAAGGTAGTTTGAGGTAATTCTTTGTGCAATAAAAGTTTTTGAGATCAACAACCGTTTTTGGTAGCAAATTGGCAAAATATTCTAGAAATCCTTGATGAAAGTAATTGCTTGACATTGAATCAACACCTCCATAACAAAATTCTCCTCTCTTTTTCTCAAAAAAGAGAGACTCAGGCTTAGCTCTTACCTGAATGGGAAGTTGGAAATACTCCTCTCTTCCCGAAAGAGGAGGTGTTTGTAAAACAGAACTTTCGAAGAGAAATTAAGTTTTCGTCAAAACTCCCTATCTCTAGGCTTCTCTTATGGAAAGACGGCCGAAAAATGAAGTTGAGAAAGTATCGCAGAGGAATGAGTCCATCACACTCTCCCTAGAAAAGGGTCCTCTGTGAAGAGGTTGGCCAAAGATGAGAAAAATGGGGGCCACAAAAAGAATTGAGCTTCCGTCTAAGCTCTTCCTGGAAAAAGGGTTCTTTTGTGTAAAGTTGGTTGTTGTTTTGCAAACTGTTCGCGAAGAAAATGAGTCCCTTCAAACTCTCCCTGGAAAAGGGTTCTTGCGAACAAAAAATGGTTGCATGCTAAAGGAACGAGCTCCGTCAAACTCTCCCTGAAGTGGGTCATTCGCAAGAGAAAAAGATTGATTTTTTTTTACAGAATGGTAACTCGAATGTTGAAATTGAGATTTAGAGCTTGAATTGTTGATGAATGGTTAGTACAAAGACTGAACCTGGAGGGCTAACTTGATCATTCAGCCATACACTAGCACGAGCGCTAGATGTACCAGTACGAGCACTAGATTTTGAAGATGTACCAGTACGAGCATTGGGTTTTAAAAAACACACCGGTACGAGCACTGAATTTCGAAAATGCACCAGTACGAGCGTTGGGTTTTTGAAAGTGCACACCAGTACGAGCACTGGGTTTAAAAAATGCAACAGTACGAACGTTGGGTTTTCGAAAATGCACACCAGTGCGAACACTGGGTTTTGAAAAATGTACCGATACGAGCACTGAGTTTTTGAAAAACATACTAGTACAAGCACTGGATTTTTGAAAAAGTACCAGTACGAGCACTGGTTTTTGAAAATGCACCAGTCCGAGCGCTGGATTTTGAAAATGCACTAGTTTGAGCACTGGATTTTGAAAATGCACCAGTACAAGCACTGGATTTTGAAAATGCACCAATACGAGTGCTGAATTTTGAAAGACACACCAGTACGAGCACTGGGTTTTGAAAATGCGCCAGAACGAGTACTGATTTTTCAAAATGTACCAGTACGAGCACTGGGTTTTAAAAAGCACACCAGCACGAGCACTGGGTTTTAAAAAATGTACAAGTATGAGTACTGGATTTTGAAAATCACACCAGTACGAGCACTGGGTTTTGAAGAAGAGACCGACACTCCTAAGATATTTGGAAATTGAAGCAAGAATGATTGCTGGTGTTTCAGGATTATCCCTTATCCTGAAGGAGAAGTTCAGGTTTGTCCTTTAACCTGAAAGGGGGTGTAAGAAAAAAACTTTGGTCCAATACGAGCATTAGATCAAAAGGGGAAATCTGAGTCGGAACTCGAAATTGAGAAAATAGAAGATAAAGGGGGAAACCTGAGTCAGAACCCAAATTTTCAAAACAAAGATAAAATAAAAAACCAAGTTTGAAAACTTGAATCTTCAAAGGAACAATCAGTTCCAACACGAGCATTGAATCCGATGGGAAGTCCTAGTCGGAACTCGAAGCTTCAAACGACAAAAAAAAGGGAAAACCTAAGTCGGAACCCGGATCTTTAAAATAATGATAAATATAGAAAACCCGAGTTTGAAAACTCGAATCTTCAAAGGAATGATCGGTTTCAACATGAGCGTTGAATATGATAGGAAGTTCGAGTCGGAACTCGAAACTTCAAACAACATATAAAAAGGGAAAAACCAGAGTCGGAACCTAGATCTTTAAAATAATGATAAAAATAGAAAACCCGAGTTTAAAAACTCAAATCTTCAAAAGAACGATCAGTTTCAACACGAGCGTAGAATCTGATAGGAAGTCTGAGTCAGAACTCGGAACTTCAAACAATACATAAAAAGGGAAAACCCGAGTCGGAACCCGGTTCTTTAAAATAATGATAAAATAGAAAACCCGAGTTTGAAAACTTGAATCTTCAAAGGAACGACCAATTTCAACACGAGAGTTGAATCCGATAGGAAGTCCGAGTCGGAACTCAGAACTTCAAATGAAAATATAAAACGAAAAACCCAAGTCAAAACCCGGATCCTGAAAATAAAGATAAAATGGAAAACCCGAGTTTGAAAACTCGAATCTTCAAAAAAACGATTGGTTCCAACATGAGCATTGAATCCAATAGGAAGTTCGAGTCAGAACTCGGAACTTCAAACAACATATATATAAAAAAGGAAAAACCCGAGTCGGAACCCAGGTCTTTAAAATAATGATAAAATGGAAAACCCGAGTTTGAAAACTCGAATCTTCAAAGGAACGATCGGTTCCAACATGAGCGTTGAATCCGATAGGAAGTCCGAGTCGGAACTCAGAGCTTCAAACAATATATAAAAGGGAAAAACCTGAGTCAGAACCCAGATTTTTAAAATAATGATAAAATGGAAAACCCGAGTTTGAAAACTCGAATCTTCAAAGGAACGATTGGTTCCAATACAAGCGTTGAATCCGATAGAAAGTTTGAGTCGAAACTCGGAACTTCAAACGATGTATAAAAGGAAAAAACCGGATTCGGATCCCGGATTTTTAAAATAATGATAAAATGGAAGGATTGACAAAATGTATGAATAGATTCCGACAATACAGAAGATGAGAGATTCATTCGAGATCCTTGACCCAAGATGGTGTAAGATTCAAATTTATTTATGACAGTTTCAGGATTTTCCCTTATCCGGAAGGAGTATAGAAAAAATTGATGTGAATTGAGGAATTTATGGAAAATAATTCAAGTTTATCCCTTAACCTAAAAGGGACGTACCTTGAAGAACGCGGTTCAAGTTTAACCCTTAACCTGAAGGGGGGAAATGAATAAAATTTATAAAAATGGAGAAGAAATAAAGAAATTTATTGAAAATTTATTTTGGAAAAGAATTCTAACAGGTAGCATTGGTGCTCCTATGAGGGGTCTCAGGATTATCCCTTATCTTGAATGGGAACACCTCGAAGAACGAGGGTCAGGTTTATCCCTTAACCTGAAAGGGTATAAAGATTGATAAAATTAATAAAATTGATAAAAGCTTGATAAAACTTGACAAAGTTCCTAACATAATTGCATGCCATTTCTCAAAATATGGTATTTTTGGATCTGTTTCATTATTTTTCCCGGATTTTCTCTTTCTGTCTAACAGATTCCAATGTCTAGAAATTCCAGAGATTTAGGTCTCTAATAACAGTGTGGCCTTTTCCAAACCGTAACCCGAATTCCAAGCGTGTCAAAAAATAAAATATTTCTCTATTTGTCAGGGACATTTTCCCACAATTTCAGATATTTTTAAATCTGTCTTCCATTTTTCCTACATTTTCTACCGAAACCTGTCTGTTTCCCCTAAATCCTAGAGTCGCCGAATTCCGATCCGACTTGCCGGAGTGGTACAGCTCCGACCGTAGGTCAAAACCAGAAAGTGTTAAAGGAAAAAATCCTTTCCTTACTTTCCTCTGTCACCCCATAAAATTTGGGAAATTTTTATGGAAGTTTGATATCCTAAATCTCCTTTAGAATCAATATTTTAGGCAAAAATCACAAAATTTAGGGTTTTTATTTGAATTTCCATATTTAAAAATATAAAAAATTATATTTTCGAGATCCATTATGTTTTTAGGGTTATTTTAGGTGTCCATGCCAAATTTGGTTTAATTCCAAGTTCATTTGCTCCATGTGTTAGTTTATCTTTAAATTTAGAAGCGAAAATCAGGTTAAATTTGATATTTTATGATATTTTCGTTATTTTAGGGTTTTTATCATGTACATAAGCATGTAGATTCATATTAGGGTTAATTTAAATCTCCTTTGCAATTCATATTTTTCAATTTTGCAAAATTTATTTCAGAAGACCCTGGTTTCAAGGCCATAGTCTTGTTATCAGGGGTATTTTGGTCATTTTGACCTAAATTTCGAAATTTCAATTTCTAATTCTCCAAAATTTCATGCATATCATCATATTTTATCATATTATGTTTGATTTATTTCATTTGATTTTCAAAATTCCAAAATTTACAAAAATTCTTTCATAAAACCCTGATTTCAAGATCATCAGGGGTATTTTGGTCATTTTGACCCCAATTTCGAATTTTCAAGTTTATTTTCAAAATTTATTCATTATTTCTTATGTTTATATCAAAGGGGGTATGAATTTGGGTTTATATCTGAATAATATCCGATAATTTCCCATATTTTCGGATAAATTCAGAAAAACCTACATTTTTGTGTTAACCTTGTTTTCTAGTTTTGCAGGAACATTCAAGAAGAAGACTTAGCTTTTATTTTTTTTATTTCAATTCAATGTAACCTCAAATGTAATAATTTGGAATAAGAGTTACTTTTCTGCTTAGAATAGGGTTGCATTGCATATAGTTTAATTTATGCAAATTTTAATATGTGATGTATGATTCATGCATATTTATTTCAAATTCACTATGGTTTACACAAATCGCACGTGCACAAGCTCTTATGGAGTTTATAAACTCGGTGGGATTCATATTTATGGCCATAGTCAGAATACGAAGAAAACCAAGATTTATGATCTTCATATTAGCCATATTCAGCCTACATACTTAGGCTAACTTCAAAATGCACTGCATTTTTCAAAGTTTTAAAAGGATTTCCCAATTCCTCAATGAAATTCCCTTTTCAAATTCATATTCATTCATTCATTCATATCATTCAAATTGCATTATTTCCAAACTCATTTTCCAATTTTAATTTCAGAAAATTCAGCTTTCTCAAGAATTTCCAAGTCTTTCTCAGGATCTGGTTTTCTCAAAATTCTAAGTTTTCAAATGACATTTAAAAGCATTTACCAAGTTCAAATCGAGATTTTCCTATGCTTTAAAATTCTCAAATTTCAAAATCCCAAGTTTTCAGAAATCCATCTTCTTAGAATTCCCATTTCCCTGAGAATCCAGTTTCCTGAGGATCCATTTTCCATTTCAAAATCCTTTTCCAATGATTTTCTGATTTTCTCAAGATTCTCAAATCCATTTTCTCAGAAAAGAAATTCCAAATCTCAAAATCGATTTTCCAAAGTTCAAGTTTTCCTGAGTATTCATTTTCCCATGAAATTCAATGATTTTCCCAAGAATCCCATTTTCAAGCACTCTTCTAACCATTTTTCCAAGCATATTTTTCAAAGCAAACATCATGTTTCTCAAACTTGCATTCTTTTCCAAATTTCATAGCACAAGCCTGATTCTTTGTGCATTCTAGAAAAAAATAGAGCATAATTTAGATATTTGAGTCAAGTTAAAGCACATAATCGATCCTTGGTTCAATTACCCCTGGTAAAGGTGCCAGGAATGGTTGAACCTCGTACCGACAGGCGGATCCCATTCCATGGAATTTTCCCGCAAATTTTCAAAACGGAGGCGAGTAAATTTTCAAAACAATTTTCAAAACTTTGGTCGAGTTTGACTCGCGAAATTCCTTTCTTTCTCGCAAGGGAGGGAAATTTTTTTTTGCGATGATAACAGGTTTGGCGACCGTGATGGGACCTGTCTTCGCCTGATCAAGTATGTGCTTTAACTTAGCTCAATTATCAAAATTAGGCTCTATGGAATGTCAACTTTTAATTTCTGATTTCATGTAAACCTAGGAGCCTAGACTTGAACCCAGCTGACATGGATTGCATGTAGACTAGGCATGGTTTGGTAGGACCATATTGAGGAGAATTATGCATGCTCACATAGACTTAGGTCTGAAATACAACACTCCTCAATCTAGGACTTGTATGAAAACAATGTTTGCTTCTTCAAAAGTTTTCAAAATTCTATCTCTTTAGGACTTAGAGCCCTCTGTTTGCCTGCATGTGATCATATTTCAAAAACCACCCCACCTATGTCTACCCGGTCTTCACGTTGCTGGGCTCTCTTCCAGAACCATAGTTCGGGACAGAGCCTCACAACTGGGCCACTTATTTGGGCTAACGCCCCCCTGCCACGTACCAAGGGCCATAGTCCAACGTATATCGGCAGGCGCTCAAGGATGTTGGGAAAACACAAGCCTAGACCCGGAGATGAGTTTTATGCCACGTACATCGAGCCTCGGCTCGAGTATATCGGCATAGCATGATTGGACAGAGTTGATCTAAGCCTAGAGTCAGGATTAGGGTCCTAAAGCTCTTTTTAAATCAATGCATTTAGAGTTAGCTTCTTAGGGATTGTTGTATGTGCATAATTGTTTGTGATTGAATGTATTCATTTTCGTCTTATTTTATCATATTTCTCCAATTTTTCTAAAATATCAGACAATTTTCCAAAATACCTCATTTTCCATCTTTTGTGAAATATCTCCCTTTTCTCAAAAAAAAAAAAAAACCTGGGCGATTTTTCCAAATTATCCACCTTTTCTTCAAAACTCCAGGAGATTTCCCATTCTTTCGTTCCTCTGGACTTCGAATTTCCAGCTTTCATTTTATCCTGCCTGCAATTTTCAAAATTCTTGTATTTTTCCAAAGTCTAATTCCAGTCTTCTTGTCTTTCAGTCCAATGGCATCTAGTCAGCTCGATTCTGTTTTTCCTGAGGGTCACATCTCCTACGAGGTGCGACAAAGTCTTTCTGAGCATCGATCTCTTAGCACCAGACCCTTCTTCCTCCGGTGGTACTATGTCTGGTTCAAAAACTTCTCTCGTATGTTTCCGGACCACTTGAGCGATTGTGGGTTGGAATTGGCATCTGCAGTGGGAAAGTTGACAATCAACGGCAATCTGATTGATGCACTGGCAGAGCAGTGGAATCCGCGCACTTGCACATTCTGGTTCCCATGGGGCGAGATAACACTATTGATTGATGAATTTTCAGAGATTATGGGACTATCCGAGCCAGTCGGTCAGCCTGGAGATCCATTAGAGCAGCAATTTCTGATCAATGTCAAGGGTCTGGACCCCAAAGATGTCGTAGCTTGCATGACACGGGGCAAGTCTTGGCCACTGATTGAAGAAAACAAGAATGAGTATGTGAGCCTGATAGAGATCTACCGACAACATGGAAAATTTGCAGAAGTCAACTCGCTGTCCAGAACAGCTCGAGAGAGAATTCAGCATGCGATGGTTCTATGTACTGTGGGACTTCCTTTCTTTCCAGATGGACAGAATTAAGTGGATGTCAGAATAGTTCAGCTTTTGAGAAGATGGGGAAGTCGACAGACCAGCCGTTTCTCGATAGCCATGGCCGCGCTTGCTTTTCTATACAAAGGATTGACTTGTTTTACGCTTGAAGAGTCCATCTTAGTCGAGGGATGTACCTATGCTCTTCAGTCTTGGTTCCTTCAGCATGTACTGATCAAAGCTAGTTCGTTCAGATATAACGGCAAGGAACTTCTTCCAGTTGCGCGCTACCGATTCATGATCGATTATTTGCAGGAAGAAGAAGAGGTGTGAGACTATTTTGATCGAGAATTATTGTCTCCCAGATACACCTATGCATATGACAAGAGATTCAAGCTGCTTGGTCCATTCTTCTGCGCCTACTATCATCCAGAGCGGTATGTTCAACCGTTTTCACAGAGGCAGAAGTGCATAGAAATGCAACTACTATCAGGGGTTATGCTAGAGTTCAACCTTGCATCAACGTAGTGGTCTGGAACATACCATTCTGCCAGATATGACTGTGATTCTTTCATCATTCTCACTCTTTTCCCTGGTCCTCGTGTCTCTGCTGATCATTAAGAGTGGTGGCAGACTGTCTATATGCTCCCTCTTTCCCAAGTCCACTATTAATGCAATCATATTTTTTTTCTTCAATAAAAAAAAAATTCCTTCAACTTTCATTCTATCATGGTTTGACGACCTTACCTAGGTGACAAGGCATATTTGCAGTTGTTCGTTCTCCTTGCAAAGAATGGCAACACAATTGTCGTAACTACAGCGGCGACTCAATCCCTAGTAATAAGATGTTCTTCCAATTATCTACCAAATTCTCATCAAATATTTTTTTTATATTCATTTCTATCCTGAATCTTCATCATCGAAATTTAATCATCCATACTGTAGAGAGCATCAGTATTCTCAAGTGGTTCAGATTAGATCAAGCAAGAAGACACCACTGTATCAGGGCATCAGTGATTTTAGAAGCAAGCAAGAAGAAATGGATTCTCCAAGATCTGCCAGAAGACAGAGTCTGAATGATAGGGATGACATTGATTCTGCTACATATCAGATGTTCAAGAAAATGATGATTAGGATGATGTCTGAGCAGGCTGATGACAGTCTCAGAAAGGCTCCCATCAAGGAGAAGACATTTGTCTCCTTCTCTAAGAATATCACTGGCAAGAGCAACAAATGATTCGGCGCGTGTCTGCTCGATATTTTATTCTCGTCGATGTCCTCTATCATCATGGATTCATTTCTGAATATGCCAGATGCCTAGATGAAGATGAAGCCAAAGAAGTCGTGTGGGAAGTACACTAAGGCATTTGTGGTGGTTATGTCGGCTACTAAACTCTTATCAAGCAAATCATCCAGGCAGAATATTATTGGAAGACTATGTAGCAAGATTGCTACCATTTTGTGAAGAAGTGTGCTCTATGCTAGATACATGCACCTTCTATTCATTCGCCAACAACATATTTGCAAACCGCCATCTCTCCATGGCTATTTTCTATGTGGAACTTTGATGTTGTGGGCCCCATCACTCCTTCTGCTTCAAACGGCTACCAATATTTTCTTGCTGCAACAGAATATTTCATTAAATGGGTCGAAGCTATCACCTTACACACAGTAGAAGGTCAACATGTGGTCTCATTCATCCACAAGAATATCCTTTGTCATTTCGGCATACCACACGATATTGTGTCGGACAATGACAGTCATTTTAAGAATGAGAGAATGAGGACATTTTGCTTGAAGTTTAGAATTCATCATCATTTCTCCGCTCCTTATTATCCTCAAGGAAATAGCCAAGCAGAGGCCACCAATAAGATTTTGATTCGAATCCTGGAGCAAACTTTGGAAACAGGTCGTGACTAGCATGAGAAGATTCATGATGCATTGTGGGTGTATCGAACCACCATTCGAACTCCAATTAATGCTACTCCGTCAGAACTTGTCTACGGAACTGAAGTAGTGCTGCCTCTACATGTTCAGAAACCTGCCTTGAAGTTCGCATCACTGCTGGAGTTACCGCTTGATCAGTATTAGCAGCAGCGACTGGTACAACTTGATTTGCTCAATGAAAGAAGACTCAGAGCAGCAGAGCACGCTCAATCATATCGTCAGAGGATAGTCAGGCAATATGCAAAAAAAAATTTATTTGAAAGGAAATTCTAAGTCAATGATCTAGTGATCAGATCAACGACCTATCTCAAGCACCGCCCGGGTGGCAAATGGTCGCCGAATTGGGAAGGGCCCTATGTTGTCGAGGAAGCATTACCCCGCAATTCATATCTGCTTATCAATGCCGATGGTGTGGAATTATCAGACCCCATCAATGCTCAACATTTGAAAATTTTCTATACTTAAATCCTCTATTCCATCATTTGTAATTCCTCAATATATTTTCTTCAATAATGGTCAAATTCTTCTTTCCGAGTTACACTGGGGCATTATTTTGAAAATTTGTCTTCAAAACATTCTGTATGCAGGCAGGATCAAACAAATCTCTCATTTTGCATACATGTGCATTCATTTACATCATTTTGCATACATGTGCATTCATTTACATCATTTTGCATACATTTGCATTCATTTACATTTACATGCATTCATTTGCATCCATTTACATTCATTTGCATCAAATTCATTTCCCCTTCAGGTTAAGGGATAAACCTGAACATCCCCTTCAGGTTAAGGGATAAACCTGAATTTCCCTTTCAGGTTAAGGGATAAACCTGAACCACCCATTCAGGATAAGGGATAAATCCTGAGACCCCGACAATAGTCTAAGTCATCGTAAGGATGAAGACTGAAAATCTCTCATTAGAATCAGTTGGGTATATTTTCAGAAGTCCGTATTCGTGTTACTAAAATTTTCTAAATCTAGTGTTTAAGCTGGTAAATTTTCAAAATCCAGTGTTCGTGCTGGTAAGATTTTCAAAAACCAGTGTTCGTGCTGGTAAAATTTTCTAAATCCAGTGTCCGTGCTGGTAAGATTTTCAAAAACCAGTGTTCGTGCTGGTAAAATTTTCTAAATCCAGTGTCCGTGCTGGTAAATTCTTCAAAATCCAGTGTTCGTGCTGGTAATTCTTCCAAAAACAATATTCGTACTGATCTATTTTCAAAATCCAGTACTTATGCTGGTTTATTTCCAAAATCCGGTATTCACACTGGTACATCTTTCAAAATCCAATTTTTATTGGTCAAACTTTCTAAATCTGGTTTTACTGGTTAATGTTTTCAAACCTAATCCATGCTGATCTAGTCTTCTTGCGGGATTCGAGTTCCGACTCGAATTTTCTTTCCTCTGGGATTCGAGTTTCAACTCGAATTTCTTTACCTTCTGAATTGGTCTAGAAGATTAGAGTTCCGACTCGAATCTTCTTCCAAATCCAATTCAAATGTCCTAGAATTGGTCTAGAAGATTAGAGTTCTGACTCGAATCTTCTTCCAAATCCAATTTCAAATTTCAAAGTTCCAAATTCTAATTTCGGCCCTCGGGCCACCCAATTTCCAAATTTTCAATTTTGACGTTCAGGTCAATCAATTTCCAAATTTCTAATTTTGACCTTCGGGTCAATCAATTTCTCATTTTCCAATTTCCAATTTTGACATCCGGGTCACCCAATTCTCTATTTCAACCTTCGGGTCACTCAATTTCAAATTTTGACCTTCGGGTCATTCAAATCCTCAATTTTGACCTTCGGGTTATTCAATCCTTCAATCTCAACCTTTGATTTTCCATTTCGACCCCTTGTGTCATTCGACTCCCAATTTCGACCTTCGGGTTATGTAATTCTCAAATCTTGACCTTCGGGTCATCCAATTTGATCAATCAGGCCTCTGGGCCGTCCACTCTATCAGATTCTCAATTCAAGCCTTCGGGTTACGATCTTATCAGCATCAATCATTCTCCTGCGTTCGGTTTACAACTTTGTCAATATCTATCACTTTCCAACCCTTCGGGTTACAATTTCATTAATGTCAATCATTTTTAAATCAACAAATCCTGCTTTCGAGCTGGTCGGTCAACAAATTCTGCTTTCTAGCTGGTCGGTCAACAAATCCTGCTTTCGAGCTGGTCGGTCAACAAATCCTGCTTTCGAGCTAGTCGGTCAACAAATCCTGCTTTCTAGCTGGTCGGTCAACAAATCCTGCTTTCGAGCTGGTCGGTCAACAAATCCTGCTTTCGAGCCGGTCAGTCAATAAATCCTGCTTTCGAGCTGGTAGTTCAACAAATCCTGCTTTCGAGCTGGTCGGTCAATAAATCCTGCTTTCGAGCTGGTTAGTCAAAACAAAACCCAACTTTCAAGTTGATCTTTCACTGAGTCTTTTCAAGACTCAATTTGGTCATGGATGTGTCAATTAGACCTCAAGCAATTTCTTTCACCAAGGAATTCGAGAACATTTTGCCAATTTGCCATTAAATATTTGTTGATTTCAAAATTTTTATTGCACAAAAACATTACCTCAGAATACCTTCAATATTATTTTCGAAAGGTCAAAGCTTTTGTGAAAAAGGATTCAAAATTCAAATTCTTTCTACTGGCCAACCAAAAGGATGAAGAATAAATCCTCGATATGGCCAGCAAAAGGAAATTCAATGTTGTTGCAAAGCCATAAGTGATCAGTATTGATCGCAGTCAATGGCACATTTTTAAAGATCATTCTTGGAAAATAAAGCAGTCGAAATATCCTGGGTGATACAGAAAAATCCATTCAATCCCTATATCTCCTCAATCACCTAAAGCTGTAATTAAATATCTGCAAAAGGATCTCTCAACTGTTGTCAAGATGAAGGCGAATTAGGCGAGTAGACCCCGGGGACAAAGAAGATTTGGATCATCTCCAAGATGAAGGAGTTTGTGACGGATCCTTCCTGGGAAATTTCAGAGCACCGTCAAGATGAAGGCGACTGCAATGAGCCTCCCGACAAACCCTAAAGGATATTTAATTTCCGCTATCATCAAGAGATTTCCAACCAATGAGCCAATAACCGTCGATATAATCCCTGAGAGAAAAAGAAGGATCGAAACATCTCCAAGATGAAGGAGTTTGTGACGTACCCTTCTAAAAAAAAGAGAGAGAGAGAAAAGTCAAGACATCTCCAAAATGAAGGATGATGTAATCTCCAAAAACCCAAGAGAGCTCTAATTCTGCCAAAAAAAAAAAAGAGTAGGCAGAAAGATCGTCATGAGAAAGAATCCCAGGATATCAGACTGCCAAATCTGCCAAAGAATCTTCTTTAATTTTGTGAAATTCTATTATCAATATTCTTTCACCAATTGCTCTCACAATATCAAGAATACTCTCTTTTCTGCTCATATCAAGGAAATTGATAGCTTCCTTAAAAGAAAGCCAATTGTAAGCAATTTGAATTCGAATCTTGATTCTAAGGAGTTAAGCCCAGTCGGAGGTAATACTTCAGGTAGAAAAGAGGAAAGATTTTCATACCAATATACATCAATCTCAAGCATTTTGAATCAACAAACAATTTTTAACATTTTGGCAATATTTTCTTACTATCTTGACATGAAATGAAGAGCTCGATGTCCATCTTGACACATCCTGATATCACCTTTTACCTCCTTGAGAGAGTAACCTTTGTCATCTTTCGCGTTGTCGAAAGAATTCATCTTTTGCGTTGTCAAAAGAATCGCCTTGCTCCTTTGGATCGCCTTATCATCTTTCGCGTTGTTGAAAGAATCGCCTTGCTCCTTTGGATCACCTTTTTCCATCTTTCGCGTTGTCGAAAGAATTCATCTTTTGCGTTGTCAAAAGAATCGCCTTACTCCTTTGGATCGCCTTGTCGTCTTTCGCGTTGTTGAAAGAATCGCCTTACTCCTTTGAATCGCCTTTTTTCATCTTTCGCGTTGTCGAAAGAATTCATCTTTTGCGTTGTCAAAAGAATCGCCTTACTCTTTTGGATCGCCTTGTCATCTTTCGCGTTGTTGAAAGAATCGCCTTGCTCCTTTGGATCACCTTTTTCCATCTTTCGCGTTGTCAAAAGAATCGCCTTACTCCTTTGGATCGCCTTGTCGTCTTTCGCGTTGTTGAAAGAATCGCCTTGCTCCTTTGGATCGCCTTTTTCCATCTTTCGCGTTGTCGAAAGAATTCATCTTTTGCATTGTCAAAAGAATCGCCTTACTCCTTTGGATCGCCTTGTCGTCTTTCGCGTTGTCGAAAGAATCGCCTTGCTCCTTTGGATCGCCTTTTTCCATCTTTCGCGTTGTCGAAAGAATTCATCTTTTGCGTTGTCAAAAGAATCGCCTTACTCCTTTGGATCGCCTTGTCGTATTTCGCGTTGTTGAAAGAATTGCCTTGCTCCTTTGGATCGCCTTTTTCCATCTTTCGCGTTGTCGAAAGAATTCATCTTTTGCGTTGTCAAAAGAATCGCCTTACTCCTTTGGATCGCCTTGTCGTCTTTCGCGTTGTTGAAAGAATCGCCTTGTTCCTTTGGATCACCTTTTTCCATCTTTCGCGTTGTCGAAAGAATTCATCTTTTGCGTTGTCAAAAGAATCGACTTACTCCTTTGGATCGCCTTGTCATCTTTCGCGTTGTTGAAAGAATCGCCTTGCTCCTCTGGATCGCCTTGTCATCTTTCACGTTGTCGAAAGAATTCATCTTTTGCGTTGTCAAAAGGATCGCCTTGCTCCTCTGAATCGCCTTGTCATCTTTCGCGTTGTTGAAAGAATCGCCTTGTCATCTTTCGCGTTGTTGAAAGAATCGCCTTGTTCCTTTGGATCGCCTTGTTATCTTTCGCGTTGTCGAAAGAATTCATCTTTCGTGTTGTTGAAAGAGTCACCTTATTCCTCTTCAAGAAAATTGTCTTATTCACCATCCAACTTACCATTTTCATTTTCTTCCCAATCAGGATAAGGGTACAAACCTGAGCCTCCTTTAGATGAGGTATTTCATTTTCCTCCTAATCAGGATAAGGGTACAAACCTGAGCCTCCTTTGATGAGGTATTTCATTCCCCGGTCAGGTTAAGGATCAAACCTGAGCTTCGTTTCTACATGAGGTATTTTCCGTCCCATCCAGGTTAAGGGCAAAACCTGAATCTTACTTCTGTTGAAGTAAATTTCTCTTCTTCATTCTCCATTTCATATCTACCATTTTCATCAGGGCTAATTTCTTCATACCCAGTCAGATCCTTCTAACTGGGGCATTTTTATAGCCAAAATTTGGTGTGTTTTTCTTTGCCACTAAGCTCGTCCTCAAGACGGCTTAGTAGCAAAGAGGGGCATCTGTAAACACCCCAAATTTTCCACATCCATTCTCAAACAACCCTCCTCATGCAGTGCCAACCCTGTAGGTCAGTGTAGGAGTCAAACCCCGAGTCAGTTTCAAAAAATCAACATTTTACCCATTTTCATTAGGAAAATTACCATTTTACCCCTAGGTCATCCCGGACCCTAGTCAGTCGGAGTCAACTAAGCTCATTGGTCAGTTCAGGACAGTTAAAATATTAGTCATCTCAAGCTCATCTGAGCTCACAATGAACAGACCATTTTCATTTCTGACCATTCCTGCCAAAATGGGATCATTTCTTCAAAAATGAGCTCATTTCTCACTCGAATCTAAGCCAATTGTCTCCAAGTCAGTCATTCCCAGTCAGTCATGTTCCCCAGAGTCTAACTTGAGCTCACCAGGAGTTCAAGTGCTCCAATTTCAGTTCAAAACCATTTCTAAGTGTTCAGGAGCCCATTTTAGTCCATTTCAGCTCTTTCAGCTGAAATTGAGCCGAGTTCAGTCAGTTGAGTTAGTGTTTGAGACTTGATTTTAGTTCATCTCAGTATTACTGACCTTTGTTTTAGCTCAAACCCAGTTCAGGTTCGTAATTCACTTCATTCCAATGACCATTCCATACCATTTCTCTAAAAATGGCAGCTTTTCTTGAAAATTCAGTTGGAAAGGTCAGTTGAGTCAGTGTCCGTTGAGTTCATTTGAGTTCTGAAACTCTAAAACCCAGCTCAATCCAGTTCATTTCAGTTGAATCCAGCTCAAACCCTAATTTTCAATGTTACTCTAGCTTGGCAGAGCTCGAAAATCATTTCTTCAACCATTTTTGCAAATTTTGTCAATTTTAACACTTTTTGAACTGGTACAAGTGTCAATCGGGGTCTAACATCCAAAATTTTTCATTCAGGGTTAGCATTTCGCATAGCATTTCATATCATTTCTCAGCATTTCATAACATTTCATCACATTTCATTCCATTTTCGAAGTCCAGAACTCCAGTTTTATAAATTTCAATCCAGATTGAGTTTTAAAAGTTTTCAGAAATCAATTTCAAACCCTGGGTTTTCAAAATTGACATTTTTACCCCCAAGATTCTAAAGTTGGAAATATTTTCTCGAGAAAAACAATATGGATTTCTTTCAAAGTTAAATTTTCAAATTCTATACTGGATTTGCTTTGCAACGAGCTATTAAACTTCAAAATTCAAGCTCATTTCAAAAACTGCAAAAAATAGCTCATTTTGTTTGGAAATATTTTCTCGAGAAAAACAATCTGGATTTCTTTCAAAATCAAATTTTCAAATTCTACACTGGATTTGCTTCACAACGGGGTATTGAACTTCAAAATCCGAGCTCGTTTAAAAAACTGCCAAAAATAGCTCGTTTCGTCTGGAATTTTTTTTGAAAAGACTATTTTACCCCTTTAATCGTCAAAATGAATTTCAAAAGTGGAATTTGGACCCGCTTTGAGATGGCCCATCCATTTGCATTTTCTTGTTTTAATTTATGAGAAGAAAAAAATTATCTTTTTCTTTATTTGTTTTGTTTGTTTTATTTTATTTTTTATTTTTTTTATTTTTTTATTATTGTATTCTTCCTAAGGCGGGACCCACAAGGGGGTCACCCAAACCTCCAGCCCATTTCCTTTCTTTCTTCCTCCATTTTCTTTTTTTATATTTTTTTTATTTTCTTTTTTTATTTTATTTTCTTTTCTTCTTTATTTCTTTTCTTTCTTTTTTTTTCCCTTCCTTTTTCTTTCTTTTTCTTTCTTTCCTCCTTTCTTTCCTCTCCCTCTATTCACGTATAGTCTTTTCAGCCTCTCCTTCTCTACCTCTTTCCCTCTCCTTTTCCTCTCTTTCTTTCCTTTTCTTTCTCCCCTCTTCTTTCCTTTTTCTTCTTCCCTTCCTTCTTCCCTTCTTCCTCCAAAGCCATACGGCTGTAGCCTTGGGCATTACACAGCCTTCTTCATTAATCATTGGTAACTTAGGGAAAGATATCATCTTTCCTAAGTTACCAACCAAAAATAAGAGGAAAAAGAACGGCTGCCCCAAAGGATTCCGATCTCACGTCTTTCTCCCTCTCTCTCTCTCTCTCTCTCCCTTGAACTCTCTCTTTCTCACCCCTTGGCTGCAACTTCCAGCCATTGAAACCCTATTCTTGCAGCCCTTACACAGCCACCAGCTGGGCCTCCATCATAGCCTTCTTTGGTGGCAGCAAGAGCCCAGCCACCAGCAGCTTTTCTTCAGCCACCACAGCAACCAGCAAGAGCCCAGCCACCAGCAGCTTTTCTTCAGCGACCACAGCAACCAGCAACCTCCAGCAGTGCAGCAGCAAGCCTCCTTCAGTCCCTTTGCTTCAACCTCCTTCAACGTTGGCAACATCATACGGCAGCAACCTCCAAAGTTTCAGCCCACCTCCAGCAAGATCAGCAGGCCCCTTTGAAGCAATCACCACCATCGTCATCACCTTCAGGCCTCCATTGCTGCAGTAGGAGCAAGATTAATTTCTTCATACCAACCCTCACTGCCACATCTCCTTGCTGCAGCTACTACCTTCATATCAAAGCGGTCGTCAAGCTCCAGCCGGTGCAACAAGGCAGCCTCCTCATCGCTGCAATTCCCTCCAAGGCTGTACCACTGAAGCAAATCAACTCCCTTAGTGCAGCCATTTTCAACTTGCCTTTTGTTGCAAAGATTTCCAGATTTCTTCAACTAATCCAAGCAAAACCTCCATCTTCTTCAAGCTAGCAGCAACACCATTGCTATAGCTTACCTTCAGCCAACCCAAGGTAAGATCTTCATTTTTTTTTTCTTCTTCTTTTTTACTCTTTTATTTCCTTTATTGTCATGCTTAAGGCTACATGGAGTAGGGAATCCGTCCAATGAATGGACTGGATTTTTCCTTTTCACAGCAACATCAAACATAAGAGTTCGTGTACCCCCTCGTGATGGTTTTGATTTTCATGTTTTATATAATTTCATATTTAAAAATTGCATTTTCATTATGCGTTTTTTTGATGTAGAATCCATAGAATTTAAGTTTTGTGCAAAGTCTATATGTTATGTCATGTGAGTTATTGCACCAATAAATTATGTAAATTTTAGAGTAATTGGGTCTACATATCTTTGTTTTACTGCCGAAAATTTGATTCTATTCGGGTTTTGGAACCCTTCTAAATCAATCAAACCCTATATCGAGTTTTCTGTCCCTCAGAATTTCCAGTTTGCGCTTTAGCAGACAAGAACCTCCGACACCACCCTCATGGGAAATCCAAATCGTCCTCCAAAAATCACAGTGGATTCATAATGGAATCTACTAGTGATCTGGAAATTTTGAGGTTTTTCCAATTAGTTTTGATCTCTGTAAAAAATCGGATTTCTCAGACCCTTGGAAAAATCTCGATTTTCTTTCTTCAGGGTATAGACAGACTCTAATGCACCGAGTCCATCCAATCTGTAACCTTTATGCAAAACCTTTCAACATGAAAATTGTTCCTAACATAATTGCATGCCATTTCTCAAAATATTGGAATTTTTGGATCTGTTTCATTATTTTTCCCGGATTTTCTCTTTCTGTCTAACAGATTCCAATGTCCAGAAATTCCAGAGATTTAGGTCTCTAATAACAGTGTGGCCTTTTCCAAACCGTAACCCGAATTCCAAGCGTGTCAAAAAATAAAATATTTCTCTATTTGTCAGGGACATTTTCCCACAATTTCAGATATTTTTACATCTGTCTTCCATTTTTCCTACATTTTCTACCGAAACCTGTCTGTTTCCCCTAAATCCTAGAGTCGCCGAATTCCGATCCGACTTGCCGGAGTGGTACAGCTCCGACCGTAGGTCAAAACCAGAAAGTGTTAAAGAAAAAAATCCTTTCCTTACTTTCCTCTGTCACCCCATAAAATTTGGGAAATTTTTATGGAAGTTTGATATCCTAAATCTCCTTTAGAATCAATATTTTAGGCAAAAATCACAAAATTTAGGGTTTTTATTTGAATTTCCATATTTAAAAATATAAAAAAATTATATTTTCGAGATCCATTATGTTTCTAGGGTTATTTTAGGTGTCCATGCCAAATTTGGTTTAATTCCAAGTTCATTTGCTCCATGTGTTAGTTTATCTTTAAATTTAGAAGCGAAAATCAAGCGAAAATCAGGTTAAATTTGATATTTTATGATATTTTCGTTATTTTAGGGTTTTTATCATGTACATAAGCATGTAGATTCATATTAGGGTTAATTTAAATCTCCTTTGCAATTCATATTTTTCAATTTTGCAAAATTTATTTCAGAAGACCCTGGTTTCAAGGCCATAGTCTTGTTATCAGGGGTATTTTGGTCATTTTGACCTAAATTTCGAAATTTCAATTTCTAATTCTCCAAAATTTCATGCATATCATCATATTTTATCATATTATGTTTGATTTATTTCATTTGATTTTCAAAATTCCAAAATTTACAAAAATTCTTTCATAAAACCCTGATTTCAAGATCATCAGGGGTATTTTGGTCATTTTGACCCCAATTTCGAATTTTCAATTTTATTTTCAAAATTTATTCATTATTTCTTATGTTTATATCAAAGGGGGTATGAATTTGGGTTTATATCTGAATAATATCCGATAATTTCCCATATTTTCGGATAAATTCAGAAAAACCTACATTTTTGTGTTAACCTTGTTTTCTAGTTTTGCAGGAACATTCAAGAAGAAGACTTAGCTTTTATTTTTTTTATTTCAATTCAATGTAACCTCAAATGTAATAATTTGGAATAAGAGTTACTTTTCTGCTTAGAATAGGGTTGCATTGCATACAGTTTAATTTATGCAAATTTTAATATGTGATGTATGATTCATGCATATTTATTTCAAATTCACTATGGTTTACACAAATCGCACGTGCACAAGCTCTTATGGAGTTTATAAACTCGGTGGGATTCATATTTATGGCCATAGTCAGAATACGAAGAAAACCAAGATTTATGATCTTCATATTAGCCATATTCAGCCTACATACTTAGGCTAACTTCAAAATGCACTGCATTTTTCAAAGTTTTAAAAGGATTTCCCAATTCCTCAATGAAATTCCCTTTTCAAATTCATATTCATTCATTCATTCATATCATTCAAATTGCATTATTTCCAAACTCATTTTCCAATTTTAATTTCAGAAAATTCAGCTTTCTCAAGAATTTCCAAGTCTTTCTCAGGATCTGGTTTTCTCAAAATTCTAAGTTTTCAAATGACATTTAAAAGCATTTACCAAGTTCAAATCGAGATTTTCCTATGCTTTAAAATTCTCAAATTTCAAAATCCCAAGTTTTCAGAAATCCATCTTCTTAGAATTCCCATTTCCCTGAGAATCCAGTTTCCTGAGGATCCATTTTCCATTTCAAAATCCTTTTCCAATGATTTTCTGATTTTCTCAAGATTCTCAAATCCATTTTCTCAGAAAAGAAATTCCAAATCTCAAAATCGATTTTCCAAAGTTCAAGTTTTCCTGAGTATTCATTTTCCCATGAAATTCAATGATTTTCCCAAGAATCCCATTTTCAAGCACTCTTCTAACCATTTTTCCAAGCATATTTTTCAAAGCAAACATCATGTTTCTCAAACTTGCATTCTTTTCCAAATTTCATAGCACAAGCCTGATTCTTTGTGCATTCTAGAAAAAAATAGAGCATAATTTAGATATTTGAGTCAAGTTAAAGCACATAATCGATCCTTGGTTCAATTACCCCTGGTAAAGGTGCCAGGAATGGTTGAACCTCGTACCGACAGGCGGATCCCATTCCATGGAATTTTCCCGCAAATTTTCAAAACGGAGGCGAGTAAATTTTCAAAACAATTTTCAAAACTTTGGTCGAGTTTGACTCGCGAAATTCCTTTCTTTCTCGCAAGGGAGGGAATTTTTTTTTTGCGATGATAACAGGTTTGGCGACCGTGATGGGACCTGTCTTCGCCTGATCAAGTATGTGCTTTAACTTAGCTCAATTATCAAAATTAGGCTCTATGGAATGTCAACTTTTAATTTCTGATTTCATGTAAACCTAGGAGCCTAGACTTGAACCCAGCTGACATGGATTGCATGTAGACTAGGCATGGTTTGGTAGGACCATATTGAGGAGAATTATGCATGCTCACATAGACTTAGGTCTGAAATACAACACTCCTCAATCTAGGACTTGTATGAAAACAATGTTTGCTTCTTCAAAAGTTTTCAAAATTCTATCTCTTTAGGACTTAGAGCCCTCTGTTTGCCTGCATGTGATCATATTTCAAAAACCACCCCACCTATGTCTACCCGGTCTTCACGTTGCTGGGCTCTCTTCCAGAACCATAGTTCGGGACAGAGCCTCACAACTGGGCCACTTATTTGGGCTAACGCCCCCCTGCCACGTACCAAGGGCCATAGTCCAACGTATATCGGCAGGCGCTCAAGGATGTTGGGAAAACACAAGCCTAGACCCGGAGATGAGTTTTATGCCACGTACATCGAGCCTCGGCTCGAGTATATCGGCATAGCATGATTGGACAGAGTTGATCTAAGCCTAGAGTCAGGATTAGGGTCCTAAAGCTCTTTTTAAATCAATGCATTTAGAGTTAGCTTCTTAGGGATTGTTGTATGTGCATAATTGTTTGTGATTGAATGTATTCATTTTCGTCTTATTTTATCATATTTCTCCAATTTTTCTAAAATATCAGACAATTTTCCAAAATACCTCATTTTCCATCTTTTGTGAAATATCTCCCTTTTCTCAAAAAAAAAAAAAACCTGGGCGATTTTTCCAAATTATCCACCTTTTCTTCAAAACTCCAGGAGATTTCCCATTCTTTCGTTCCTCTGGACTTCGAATTTCCAGCTTTCATTTTATCCTGCCTGCAATTTTCAAAATTCTTGTATTTTTCCAAAGTCTAATTCCAGTCTTCTTGTCTTTCAGTCCAATGGCATCTAGTCAGCTCGATTCTGTTTTTCCTGAGGGTCACATCTCCTACGAGGTGCGACAAAGTCTTCCTGAGCATCGATCTCTTAGCACCAGACCCTTCTTCCTCCGGTGGTACTATGTCTGGTTCAAAAACTTCTCTCGTATGTTTTCGGACCACTTGAGCGATTGTGGGTTGGAATTGGCATCTGCAGTGGGAAAGTTGACAATCAACGGCAATCTGATTGATGCACTGGCAGAGCAGTGGAATCCGCGCACTTGCACATTCTGGTTCCCATGGGGCGAGATAACACTATTGATTGATGAATTTTCAGAGATTATGGGACTACCCGAGCCAGTCGGTCAGCCTGGAGATCCATTAGAGCAGCAATTTCTGATCAATGTCAAGGGTCTGGACCCCAAAGATGTCGTAGCTTGCATGACACGGGGCAAGTCTTGGCCACTGATTGAAGAAAACAAGAATGAGTACGTGAGCCTGATAGAGATCTACCGACAACATGGAAAATTTGCAGAAGTCAACTCGCTGTCCAAAACAGCTCGAGAGAGAATTCAGCATGCGATGGTTCTATGTACTGTGGGACTTGCTTTCTTTCCAGATGGACAGAATTAAGTGGATGTCAGAATAGTTCAGCTTTTGAGAAGATGGGGAAGTCGACAGACCAGCCGTTTCTCGATAGCCATGGCCGCGCTTGCTTTTCTATACAAAGGATTGACTTGTTTCACGCTTGAAGAGTCCATCTTAGTCGAGGGATGTACCTATGCTCTTCAGTCTTGGTTCCTTCAGCATGTACTGATCAAAGCTAGTTCATTCAGATATAACGGCAAGGAACTTCTTCCAGTTGCGCGCTACCGATTCATGATCGATTATTTGCAGGAAGAAGAAGAGGTGTGGGACTATTTTGATCGAGAATTATTGTCTCCCAGATACACCTATGCATATGACAAGAGATTCAAGCTGCTTGGTCCATTCTTCTGCGCCTACTATCATCCAGAGCGGTATGTTCAACCGTTTTCACAGAGGCAGAAGTGCATAGAAATGCAACTACTATCAGGGGTTATGCTAGAGTTCAACCTTGCATCAACATAGTGGTCTGGAACATACCATTCTGCCAGATATGACTGTGATTCTTTCATCATTCTCACTCTTTTCCCTGGTCCTCGTGTCTCTGCTGATCATTAAGAGTGGTGGCAGACTGTCTATATGCTCCCTCTTTCCCAAGTCCACTATTAATGCAATCATATTTTTTTTCTTCAATAAAAAAAAAATTCCTTCAACTTTCATTCTATCATGGTTTGACGACCTTACCTAGGTGACAAGGCATATTTGCAGTTGTTCGTTCTCCTTGCAAAGAATGGCAACACAATTGTCGTAACTACAGCGGCGACTCAATCCCTAGTAATAAGATGTTCTTCCAATTATCTACCAAATTCTCATCAAATATTTTTTTTATATTCATTTCTATCCTGAATCTTCATCATCGAAATTTAATCATCCATTCTGTAGAGAGCATCAGTATTCTCAAGTGGTTCAGATTAGATCAAGCAAGAAGACACCACTGTATCAGGGCATCAGTGATTTTAGAAGCAAGCAAGAAGAAATGGATTCTCCAAGATCTGCCAGAAGACAGAGTCTGAATGATAGGGATGACATTGATTCTGCTACATATCAGATGTTCAAGAAAATGATGATTAGGATGATGTCTGAGCAGGCTGATGACAGTCTCAGAAAGGCTCCCATCAAGGAAAAGACATTTGTCTCCTTCTCTCAGAATATCACTGGCAAGAGCAACAAATGATTCGGCGCGTGTCTGCTCGATATTTTATTCTCATCGATGTCCTCTATCATCATGGATTCATTTCTGAATATGCCAAATGCCTAGATGAAGATGAAGCCAAAGAAGTCGTGTGGGAAGTACACTAAGGCATTTGTGGTGGTTATGTCGGCTACTAAACTCTTATTAAGCAAATCATCCAGGCAGAATATTATTGGAAGACTATGTAGCAAGATTGCTACCATTTTGTGAAGAAGTGTGCTCTATGCTAGATACATGCACCTTCTATTCATTCGCCAACAACATATTTGCAAACCGCCATCTCTCCATGGCTATTTTCTATGTGGAACTTTTATGTTGTGGGCCCCATCACTCCTTCTGCTTCAAACGGCTACCAATATTTTCTTGCTGCAACAGAATATTTCATTAAATGGGTCGAAGCTATCACCTTACACACAGTAGAAGGTCAACATGTGGTCTCATTCATCCACAAGAATATCCTTTGTCATTTCGGCATACCACACGATATTGTGTCGGACAATGACAGTCATTTTAAGAATGAGAGAATGAGGACATTTTGCTTGAAGTTCAGAATTCATCATCATTTCTCCGCTCCTTATTATCCTCAAGGAAATAGCCAAGCAGAGGCCACCAATAAGATTTTGATTCGAATCCTGGAGCAAACTTTGGAAACAGGTCGTGACTAGCATGAGAAGATTCATGATGCATTGTGGGTGTATCGAACCACCATTCGAACTCCAATTAATGCTACTCCGTCAGAACTTGTCTACGGAACTGAAGTAGTGCTGCCTCTACATGTTCAGAAACCTGCCTTGAAGTTCGCATCACTGCTGGAGTTACCGCTTGATCAGTATTAACAGCAGCGACTGGTACAACTTGATTTGCTCAATGAAAGAAGACTCAGAGCAGCAGAGCACGCTCAATCATATCGTCAAAGGATAGTCAGGCAATATGCAAAAAAAAATTTATTTGAAAAGAAATTCTAAGTCAATGATCTAGTGATCAGATCAACGACCTATCTCAAGCACCGTTCGGGTGGCAAATGGTCGCCGAATTGGGAAGGGCCCTATGTTGTCGAGGAAGCATTACCCCGCAATTCATATCTACTTATCAATGCCGATGGTGTGGAATTATCAGACCCCATCAATGCTCAACATTTGAAAATTTTCTATACTTAAATCCTCTATTCCATCATTTGTAATTCCTCAATATATTTTCTTCAATAATGGTCAAATTCTTCTTTCCGAGTTACACTGGGGCATTATTTTGAAAATTTGTCTTCAAAACATTCTGTATGCAGGCAGGATCAAACAAATCTCTCATTTTGCATACATGTGCATTCATTTACATCATTTTGCATACATTTGCATTCATTTACATTTACATGCATTCATTTGCATCCATTTACATTCATTTGCATCAAATTCATTTCCCCTTCAGGTTAAGGGATAAACCTGAACATCCCCTTCAGGTTAAGGGATAAACCTGAATTTCCCCTTCAGGTTAAGGGATAAACCTGAACCACCCATTCAGGATAAGGGATAAATCCTGAGACCCCGACAATTGTCTAAGTCATCGTAAGGATGAAGACTGAAAATCTCTCATCAGAATCAGTTGGGTATATTTTCAGAAGTCCGTATTCGTGTTGCTAAAATTTTCTAAATCTAGTGTTTAAGCTGGTAAATTTTCAAAATCCAGTGTTCGTGCTGGTAAGATTTTCAAAAACCAGTGTTCGTGCTGGTAAAATTTTCTAAATCCAGTGTCCGTGCTGGTAAGATTTTCAAAAACCAGTGTTCGTGCTGGTAAAATTTTCTAAATCCAGTGTCCGTGCTGGTAAATTCTTCAAAATCCAGTGTTCGTGCTGGTAATTCTTCCAAAAACAATATTCGTACTGATCTATTTTCAAAATCCAGTACTTATGCTGGTTCATTTCCAAAATCCGATATTCACACTGGTACATCTTTCAAAATCCAATTTTTATTGGTCAAACTTTCTAAATCTGGTTTTACTGGTTAATGTTTTCAAACCACATCCATGCTGATCTAGTCTTCTTGCGGGATTCGAGTTCCGACTCGAATTTTCTTTCCTCTGGGATTCGAGTTTCAACTCGAATTTCTTTCCCTTCTGAATTGGTCTAGAAGATTAGAGTTCTGACTCGAATCTTCTTCCAAATCCAATTCAAATGTCCTAGAATTGGTCTAGAAGATTAGAGTTCTGACTCGAATCTTCTTCCAAATCCAATTTCAAATTTCAAAGTTCCAAATTCTAATTTCGGCCCTCGGGCCACCCAATTTCCAAATTTTCAATTTTGACGTTCAGGTCAATCAATTTCCAAATTTCTAATTTTGACCTTCGGGTCAATCAATTTCTAATTTTCCAATTTCCAATTTTGACATCCGGGTCACCCAATTCTCTATTTCAACCTTCGGGTCACTCAATTTCTAATTTTGACCTTCGGGTCATTCAAATCCTCAATTTCAACCTTCGGGTTATTCAATCCTTCAATCTCAACCTTTGATTTTCCATTTCGACCCCTTGTGTCATTCGACTCCCAATTTCGACCTTCGGGTTATGTAATTCTCAAATCTTGACCTTCGGGTCATCCAATTTGATCAATCAGGCCTCTGGGCCGTCCACTCTATCAGATTCTCAATTCAAGCCTTCGGGTTACGATCTTACCAGCATCAATCATTCTCCTGCGTTCGGTTTACAACTTTGTCAATATCTATCACTTTCCAAGCCTTCGGGTTACAATTTCATTAATGTCAATCATTTTTAAATCAACAAATCCTGCTTTCGAGCTGGTCGATCAACAAATTCTGCTTTCTAGCTGGTCGGTCAACAAATCCTGCTTTCGAGCTGGTCGGTCAACAAATCCTGCTTTCTAGCTGGTCGGTCAACAAATCCAGCTTTCGAGCTAGTCGGTCAACAAATCCTGCTTTCGAGCCGGTCAGTCAATAAATCCTGCTTTCGAGCTGGTAGTTCAACAAATCCTGCTTTCGAGCTGGTAGTTCAACAAATCCTGCTTTCGAGCTGGTCGGTCAATAAATCCTACTTTCGAGCTGGTTAGTCAAAACAAAACCCAACTTTCAAGTTGATCTTTCACTGAGTCTTTTCAAGACTCAATTTGGTCATGGATGTGTCAATTAGACCTCAAGCAATTTCTTTCACCAAGGAATTCGAGAACATTTTGCCAATTTGCCATTAAATATTTGTTGATTTCAAAATTTTTATTGCACAAAAACATTACCTCAGAATACCTTCAATATTATTTTCGAAAGGTGAAAGCTTTTGTGAAAAAGGATTCAAAATTCAAATTCTTTCTACTGGCCAACCAAAAGGATGAAGAATAAATCCTCGATATGGCCAACAAAAGGAAATTCAATGTTGTTGCAAAGCCATAAGTGATTAGTATTGATCGCAGTCAATGGCACATTTTTAAAGATCATTCTTGGAAAATAAAGCAGTCGAAATATCCTGGGTGATACAGAAAAATCCATTCAATCCCTATATCTCCTCAATCACCTAAAGCTGTAATTAAATATCTGCAAAAGGATCTCTCAACTGTTGTCAAGATGAAGGCAAATTAGGCGAGTAGACCCTCGGGCCAAAGAAGATTTGGATCATCTCCAAGATGAAGGAGTTTGTGACGGATCCTTCCTGGGAAATTTCAGAGCACCGTCAAGATAAAGGCGATTGCAATGAGCCTCCCGACAAACCCTAAAGGATATTCAATTTCCGCTATCATCAAGAGATTTCCAACCAATGAGCCAATAACCGTCGATATAATCCCTGAGAGAAAAAGAAGGATCGAAACATCTCCAAGATGAAGGAGTTTGTGACGTACCCTTCTAAAAAAAAGAGAGAGAGAGAAAAGTCAAGACATCTCCAAAATGAAGGATGATGTAATCTCCAAAAACCCAAGAGAGCTCTAATTCTGCCAAAAAAAAAAAGAGTAGGCAGAAAGATCGTCATGAGAAAGAATCCCAGGATATCAGACTGCCAAATCTGCCAAAGAATCTTCTTTAATTTTGTGAAATTCTATTATCAATATTATTTCACCAATTGCTCTCACAATATCAAGAATACTCTCTTTTCTGCTCATATCAAGGAAATTGATAGCTTCATTAAAAGAAAGCCAATTGCAAGCAATTTGAATTCGAATCTTGATTCTACGGAGTTAAGCCCAGTCGGAGGTAATACTTCAGGTAGAAAAGAGGAAAGATTTTCATACCAATATACATCAATCTCAAGCATTTTGAATCAACAAACAATTTTTAACATTTTGGCAATATTTTCTTACTATCTTGACATGAAATGAAGAGCTCGATGTCCATCTTGACACATCCTGATATCACCATTTACCTCCTTGACAGAGTAACCTTTGTCATCTTTCGCGTTGTCGAAAGAATTCATCTTTTGCGTTGTCAAAAGAATCGTCTTGCTCCTTTGGATCGCCTTATCATCTTTCGCGCTGTTGAAAGAATCGCCTTGCTCCTTTGGATCACCTTTTTCCATCTTTCGCGTAATCGAAAGAATTCATCTTTTGCGTTGTCAAAAGAATCGCCTTACTCCTTTGGATCGCCTTGTCGTCTTTCGCGTTGTTGAAAGAATCGCCTTGCTCCTTTGGATCGCCTTTTTCCATCTTTCGCGTTGTCGAAAGAATTCATCTTTTGCGTTGTCAAAAGAATCGCCTTACTCTTTTGGATCGCCTTGTCATCTTTCGCGTTGTTGAAAGAATCGCCTTGCTCCTTTGGATCACCTTTTTCCATCTTTCGCGTTGTCAAAAGAATCGCCTTACTCCTTTGGATCGCCTTGTCGTCTTTCGTGTTGTTGAAAGAATCGCCTTGCTCCTTTGGATCGCCTTTTTCCATCTTTCGCGTTGTCGAAAGAATTCATCTTTTGCGTTGTCAAAAGAATCGCCTTACTCCTTTGGATCGCCTTGTCGTCTTTCGCGTTGTTGAAAGAATCGCCTTGCTCCTTTGGATCGCCTTTTTTCATCTTTCGCGTTGTCGAAAGAATTCATCTTTTGCGTTGTCAAAAGAATCGCCTTACTCCTTTGGATCGCCTTGTCGTCTTTCGCGTTGTTGAAAGAATCGCCTTGCTCCTTTGGATCGCCTTTTTCCATCTTTCGCGTTGTCGAAAGAATTCATCTTTTGCGTTGTCAAAAGAATCGCCTTACTCCTTTGGATCGCCTTGTCGTCTTTCGCGTTGTTGAAAGAATCGCCTTGTTCCTTTGGATCGCCTTTTTCCATCTTTCGCGTTGTCGAAAGAATTCATCTTTTGCGTTGTCAAAAGAATCGCCTTACTCCTTTGGATCGCCTTGTCATCTTTCGCGTTGTTGAAAGAATCGCCTTGTTCCTTTGGATCGCCTTTTTCCATCTTTCGCGTTGTCGAAAGAATTCATCTTTTGCGTTGTCAAAAGAATCGCCTTACTCCTTTGGATTGCCTTGTCATCTTTCGCGTTGTTGAAAGAATCGCCTTGTTCCTTTGGATCGCCTTTACCATCTTTCGCGTTGTCGAAAGAATTCATCTTTTGCGTTGTCAAAAGAATCGCCTTACTCCTTTGGATCGCCTTATCATCTTTCGCGTTGTTGAAAGAATCGCCTTGCTCCTTTGGATCGCCTTTTTCCATCTTTCGCGTTGTCGAAAGAATTCATCTTTTGCGTTGTCAAAAGAATCGACTTACTCCTTTGGATCGCCTTGTCATCTTTCGCGTTGTTGAAAGAATCGCCTTGCTCCTCTGGATCGCCTTGTCATCTTTCGCGTTGTCGAAAGAATTCATCTTTTGCGTTGTCAAAAGGATCGCCTTGCTCCTCTGGATCGCCTTGTCATCTTTCGCGTTGTTGAAAGAATCGCCTTGTCATCTTTCGCGTTGTTGAAAGAATCGCCTTGTTCCTTTGGATCGCCTTGTTATCTTTCGCGTTATCGAAAGAATTCATCTTTCGTGTTGTTGAAAGAGTCACCTTATTCCTCTTCAAGAAAATTGTCTTATTCACCATCCAACTTACCATTTTCATTTTCTTCTCAATCAGGATAAGGGTACAAACCTGAGCCTCCTTTAGATGAGGTATTTCATTTTCCTCCTAATCAGGATAAGGGTACAAACCTGAGCCTCCTTTGATGAGGTATTTCATTCCCCGGTCAGGTTAAGGATCAAACCTGAGCTTCGTTTCTACATGAGGTATTTTCCGTCCCATCCAGGTTAAGGGCAAAACCTGAATCTTACTTCTGTTGAAGTAAATTTCTCTTCTTCATTCTCCATTTCATATCTACCATTTTCATCAGGGCTAATTTCTTCATACCCAGTCAGATCCTTCTAACTGGGGCATTTTTATAGCCAAAATTTGGTGTGTTTTTCTTTGCCACTAAGCTCGTCCTCAAGACGGCTTAGTAGCAAAGAGGGGCATCTGTAAACACCCCAAATTTTCCACATCCATTCTCAAACAACCCTCCTCATGCAGTGCCAACCCTGTAGGTCAGTGTAGGAGTCAAACCCCGAGTCAGTTTCAAAAAATCAACATTTTACCCATTTTCATTAGGAAAATTACCATTTTACCCCTAGGTCATCCCGGACCCTAGTCAGTCGGAGTCAACTAAGCTCATTGGTCAGTTCAGGACAGTTAAAATATTAGTCATCTCAAGCTCATCTGAGCTCACAATGAACAGACCATTTTCATTTCTGACCATTCCTGCCAAAATGGGATCATTTCTTAAAAAATGAGCTCATTTCTCACTCGAATCCAAGCCAATTGTCTCCAAGTCAGTCATTCCCAGTCAGTCATGTTCCCCAGAGTCTAACTTGAGCTCACCAGGAGTTCAAGTGCTCCAATTTCAGTTCAAAACCATTTCTAAGTGTTCAGGAGCCCATTTTAGTCCATTTCAGCTCTTTCAGCTGAAATTGAGCCGAGTTCAGTCAGTTGAGTTAGTGTTTGAGACTTGATTTTAGTTCATCTCAGTATTACTGACCTTTGTTTTAGCTCAAACCCAGTTCAGGTTCGTAATTCACTTCATTCCAATGACCATTCCATACCATTTCTCTAAAAATGGCAGCTTTTCTTGAAAATTCAGTTGGAAAGGTCAGTTGAGTCAGTGTCCGTTGAGTTCATTTGAGTTCTGAAACTCTAAAACCCAGCTCAATCCAGTTCATTTCAGTTGAATCCAGCTCAAACCCTAATTTTCAATGTTACTCTAGCTTGGCAGAGCTCGAAAATCATTTCTTCAACCATTTTTGCAAATTTTGTCAATTTTAACACTTTTTGAACTGGTACAAGTGTCAATCGGGGTCTAACATCCAAAATTTTTCATTCAGGGTTAGCATTTCGCATAGCATTTCATATCATTTCTCAGCATTTCATAACATTTCATCACATTTCATTCCATTTTCGAAGTCCAGAACTCCAGTTTTATAAATTTCAATCCAGATTGAGTTTTAAAAGTTTTCAGAAATCAATTTCAAACCCTGGGTTTTCAAAATTGACATTTTTACCCCCAAGATTCTAAAGTTGAAAATATTTTCTCGAGAAAAACAATATGGATTTCTTTCAAAGTTAAATTTTCAAATTCTATACTGGATTTGCTTTGCAACGAGCTATTAAACTTCAAAATTCAAGCTCATTTCAAAAACTGCAAAAAATAGTTCATTTTGTTTGGAAATATTTTCTCGAGAAAAACAATCTGGATTTCTTTCAAAATCAAATTTTCAAATTCTACACTGGATTTGCTTCACAACGGGGTATTGAACTTCAAAATCCAAGCTCGTTTAAAAAACTGCCAAAAATAGCTCGTTTCGTCTGGAATTTTTTTTGAAAAGACTATTTTACCCCTTAAATCATCAAAATGAATTTCAAAAGTGGAATTTGGACCCGCTTTGAGATGGCCCATCCATTTGCATTTTCTTGTTTTAATTTATGAGAAGAAAAAAATTATCTTTTTCTTTATTTGTTTTGTTTGTTTTATTTTATTTTTTATTTTTTTTATTTTTTTTATTATTTTATTCTTCCTAAGGCGGGACCCACAAGGGGGTCACCCAAACCTCCAGCCCATTTCCTTTCTTTCTTCCTCCATTTTCTTTTTTTATATTTTTTTTATTTTATTTTTTTATTTTATTTTCTTTTCTTCTTTATTTCTTTTCTTTCTTTTTTTTTCCTTTCCTTTTTCTTTCTTTTTCTTTCTTTCCTCCTTTCTTTCCTCTCCCTCTATTCACGTATAGTCTTTTCAGCCTCTCCTTCTCTACCTCTTTCCCTCTCATTTTCCTCTCTTTCTTTCCTTTTCTTTCTCCCCTCTTCTTTCCTTTTTCTTCTTCCCTTCCTTCTTCCCTTCCTTACTCCCTTCTTCCTCCAAAGCCATACGGCTGTAGCCTTGGGCATTACACAACCTTCTTCATTAATCATTGGTAACTTAGGGAAAGATATCATCTTTCCTAAGTTACCAACCAAAAATAAGAGGAAAAAGAACGGCTGCCCCAAAGGATTCCGATCTCACGTCTTTCTCCCTCTCTCTCTCTCTCTCTCTCTCTCTCTCGCTCTCTCCCTTGAACTCTCTCTTTCTCACCCCTTGGTTGCAACTTCCAGCCATTGAAACCCTATTCTTGCAGCCCTTACACAGCCACCAGCTGGGCCTCCATCATAGCCTTCTTTTGTGGCAGCAAGAGCCCAGCCACCAGCAGCTTTTCTTCAGCCACCACAGCAACCAGCAAGAGCCCAGCCACCAGCAGCTTTTCTTCAGCGACCACAGCAACCAGCAACCTCCAGCAGTGCAGCAGCAAGCCTCCTTCAGTCCCTTTGCTTCAACCTCCTTCAACGTTGGCAACATCATACGGCAGCAACCTCCAAAGTTTCAGCCCACCTCCAGCAAGATCAGCAGGCCCCTTTGAAGCAATCACCACCATCGTCATCACCTTCAGGCCTCCATTGCTGCAGTAGGAGCAAGATTAATTTCTTCATACCAACCCTCACTGCCACAGCTCCTTGCCGCAGCTACTACCTTCATATCAAAGCGGTCGTCAAGCTCCATCCGGTGCAACAAGGCAGCCTCCTCATCGCTGCAATTCCCTCCAAGGTTGTACCACTGAAGCAAATCAACTCCCTTAGTGCAGCCATTTTCAACTTCCCTTTTGTTGCAAAGATTTCCAGATTCCTTCAACTAATCCAAGCAAAACCTCCATCTTCTTCAAGCTAGCAGCAACACCATTGCTATAGCTTACCTTCAGCCAACCCAAGGTAAGATCTTCATTTTTTTTTCTTCTTCTTTTTTACTCTTTTATTTCCTTTATTGTCATGCTTAAGGCTACATGGAGTAGGGAATCCGTCCAATGAATGGACTGGATTTTTCCTTTTCACAGCAACATCAAACATAAGAGTTCGTGTACCCCCTCGTGATGGTTTTGATTTTCATGTTTTATATAATTTCATATTTAAAAATTGCATTTTCATTATGCGTTTTTTTGATGTAGAATCCATAGAATTTAAGTTTTGTGCAAAGTCTATACGTTATGTCATGTGAGTTATTGCACCAATAAATTCTGTAAATTTTAGAGTAATTGGGTCTACATATCTTTGTTTTACTGCCGAAAATTTGATTCTATTCGGGTTTTGGAACCCTTCTAAATCAATCAAACCCTATATCGAGTTTTCTGTCCCTCAGAATTTCCAGTTTGCGCTTTAGCAGACAAGAACCTCCGACACCACCCTCATGGGAAATCCAAATCGTCCTCCAAAAATCACAGTGGATTCATAATGGAATCTAATAGTGATCTGGAAATTTTGAGGTTTTTCCAATTAGTTTTGATCTCTGTAAAAAATCGGATTTCTCAGACCCCTGGGAAAATCTCGATTTTCTTTCTTCAGGGTATAGACAGACTCTAATGCACCGAGTCCATCCAATCTGTAACCTTTATGCAAAACCTTTCAACATGAAAATTGTTCCTAACATAATTTCATTTCTCAAAATATTGGAATTTTTGGATCTGTTTCATTATTTTTCCCGGATTTTCTCTTTCTGTCTAACAGATTCCAATGTCCAGAAATTCCAGAGATTTAGGTCTCTAATAACAGTGTGGCCTTTTCCAAACCGTAACCCGAATTCCAAGCGTGTCAAAAAATAAAATATTTCTCTATTTGTCAGGAACATTTTCCCACAATTTCAGCTATTTTTACATCTGTCTTCCATTTTTCCTACATTTTCTACAGAAACCTGTCTGTTTCCCCTAAATCCTAGAGTCGCCGAATTCCGATCCGACTTGCCGGAGTGGTACAGCTCCGACCGTAGGTCAAAACCAGAAAGTGTTAAAGGAAAAAATCCTTTCCTTACTTTCCTCTGTCACCCCATAAAATTTGGGAAATTTTTATGGAAGTTTGATATCCTAAATCTCCTTTAGAATCAATATTTTAGGCAAAAATCACAAAATTTAGGGTTTTTATTTGAATTTCCATATTTAAAAATACAAAAAAATTATATTTTCGAGATCCATTATGTTTCTAGGGTTATTTTAGGTGTCCATGCCAAATTTGGTTTAATTCCAAGTTCATTTGCTCCATGTGTTAGTTTATCTTTAAATTTAGAAGCGAAAATCAGGTTAAATTTGATATTTTGTGATATTTTCGTTATTTTAGGGTTTTTATCATGTACATAAGCATGTAGATTCATAGTAGGGTTAATTTAAATCTCCTTTGCAATTCATATTTTTCAATTTTGCAAAATTTATTTCAGAAGACCCTGGTTTCAAGGCCATAGTCTTGTTATCAGGGGTATTTTGGTCATTTTGACCTAAATTTCGAAATTTCAATTTCTAATTCTCCAAAATTTCATGCATATCATCATATTTTATCATATTATGTTTGATTTATTTCATTTGATTTTCAAAATTCCAAAATTTACAAAAATTCTTTCATAAAACCCTGATTTCAAGATCATCAGGGGTATTTTGGTCATTTTGACCCCAATTTCGAATTTTCAAGTTTATTTTCAAAATTTATTCATTATTTCTCATGTTTATATCAAAGGGGGTATGAATTTGGGTTTATATCTGAATAATATCCGATAATTTCCCATATTTTCGGATAAATTCAGAAAAACCTACATTTTTATTCTAACCTTGTTTTTTAGTTTTGCAGGAACATTCAAGAAGAAGACTTAACTTTTATTTTTTTTATTTCAATTCAATGTAACCTCAAATGTAATAATTTGGAATAAGAGTTACTTTTCTGCTTAGAATAGGGTTGCATTGCATATAGTTTAATTTATGCAAATTTTAATATGTGATGTATGATTCATGCATATTTATTTCAAATTCACTATGGTTTACACAAATCGCATGTGCACAAGCTCTTATAGAGTTTATAAACTCGGTGTGATTCATATTTATGGCCATAGTCAGAATACGAAGAAAACCAAGATTTATGATCTTCATATTAGCCACATTCAGCCTACATACTTAGGCTAACTTCAAAATGCACTGCATTTTTCAAAGTTTTAAAAGGATTTCCCGATTCCTCAATGAAATTCCCTTTTCAAATTCATATTCATTCATTCATTCATATCATTCAAATTGCATTATTTCCAAACTCATTTTCCAATTTTAATTTCAGAAAATTCAGCTTTCTCAAGAATTTCCAAGTCTTTCTCAGGATCTGGTTTTCTCAAAATTCTAAGTTTTCAAATGACATTTAAAAGCATTTACCAAGTTCAAATCGAGATTTTCCTATGCTTTAAAATTCTCAAATTTCAAAATCCCAAGTTTTCAGAAATCCATCTTCTTAGAATTCCCATTTCCCTGAGAATCCAGTTTCCTGAGGATCCATTTTCCATTTCAAAATCCTTTTCCAATGATTTTCTGATTTTCTCAAGATTCTCAAATCCATTTTCTCAGAAAAGAAATTCCAAATCTCAAAATCGATTTTCCAAAGTTCAAGTTTTCCTGAGTATTCATTTTCCCATGAAATTCAATGATTTTCCCAAGAATCCCATTTTCAAGCACTCTTCTAACCATTTTTCCAAGCATATTTTCCAAAGCAAACGTCATGTTTCTCAAACTTGCATTCTTTTCCAAATTTCATAGCACAAGCCTGATTCTTTGTGCATTCTAGAAAAAAATAGAGCATAATTTAGATATTTGAGTCAAGTTAAAGCACATAATCGATCCTTGGTTCAATTACCCCTGGTAAAGGTGCCAGGAACGGTTGAACCTCGTACCGACAGGCGGATCCCATTCCATGGAATTTTTCCGCAAATTTTCAAAACGGAGGCGAGTAAATTTTCAAAACAATTTTCAAAACTTTGGTCGAGTTTGACTCGCGAAATTCCTTTCTTTCTCGCAAGGGAGGGAAAATTTTTTTTGCGATGATAACACTATGGTGGGACAGTGGGGACACAGGGAAGTGTGCAATCTGAGAGTTCATGATCTCAAAGAAGGGAAGGAATCAAGTCCTTAAGAGAGATTTAAAATTGGTGTCAGGATGCATCGAAAACGGACATCAAGCTCTCACTTCACGTCAGGATAGCTAGAAAATATTGTCAAAATGTTGGAAATTTTGGAAATTTTGCTGTTGATTCAAATTTTTTTTTTTAAATGTTGCACATGGTTGCAGAGATATTCGTTCTTTTCTACCCAAACCATTACCTCCAAGCGAGGTTCACTTCATAGAATCGAGATTGGAAACCCAAATTGTTTGCAATTGACTTTCTTCAAGGAAGCTATCAATTTCCTTGATATGAACAGGAAAGAGAATTTGATATTATGAAAGCAATTGATGAAAGAATATTGATAATAGAATTTTGCAAATTTAAAGAGGATTCTTGATAGATTTGGCAGTTTGATATCCTGAGAGCTTCTCTTATGATAATTTTTCTGCACTCTTTTGGCTCTTTGGTGTTTTGGCTATATTCTCCTTCATTTTGGAGATGCTCTTACTTTTTTCTCTCTTTCTTTTTCCTCTCTTGCTCTCTTTTGAGGAAGGGTACGTTACAAACTCCTTCATCTTGGAGATGTGTCGATCCTTCTTGGGCGATGGGTTTGGAGATCTTTGGATGATAGCTGAAATTAAATATCTTTTAGGGATTGTCGGGAGGTTCATCGCATCTGCCTTCATCTCGACAGTGCTTTGGACTTTCCCTGGAAGGATCCGTCACAAACTCCGTCATCTTAGAGATGTTTCGAATCTTTTTTGGCCCCGGGGTCTACTCGCCTAATTCGCCTTCATCTTGACGACAGGTGAGAGATCCCTTTTGCGGATATTTAATTGCAGCTTAGGTGATTTTGAGGAAACGGGGCTTGGGTAAATGCTCTCTTTTCTAGCACTCAGGATATGTCCACTGCCTCGTCTTTTACAAGAATAGTCTTTAAAGATGTGCCATAACTGCGATCGATATCAATCATCTACGACTTTTCAATAACATTGAATCTTCTTTTCTGGCCATATCGAGGACTTATCCTTCATCCTTTTGGTTGGCCAATAGAAAGAATTTGAAATTTGAATCTCTTTTCGCAAAAGCTTCACTCTCTCTTGGGAGTAATGCTGAAGGTAAACTGAAATAAAGATTTGTGCAAATAAAGATTCTGAAATCAACAATTAATTGATTGACAAATTGACAAAATTTTCTTGAAATCCTTAGTGAAAGTGAGTATTTGAAGTCCGGCTCAACACATCCGTGACGAAAATTCTCCTCTCTTTTTTCCCAAAAAGAGAGACTCAGGCTTAGTCCTTACCTGAATGGGAAATGGGAAATACTCCTCTCTTCCCTGAAGAGGAGGTGTTTGCAAAACGGACTTTCGAAGAGAAATTAAGCTTTCGTCAAAGCTCCCTAATATTAGGCTTCTCTCATGGAAAGGGGGCCGGTAATAGTGAGGTCTGAAAATTGGGTCATGAAAGGAACGAGTCCATTACACTCTCCCTGCAAAGAGGGTCTTTCATGACGAAAATGGCCTAGTATGAAATTGGGGGGTCACAAGAAAAGCGAGTCTCCGTCGACCCTCTCCCTTTAAAAGGGTTCCTTGTGTGGAATTGGAAATTGTTTTGCAAATGGTTCACAAAGATGCGAGTCCCTTCAAACTCTCCCTGAAAAGGGGCTAAGTGAACGAATTGGATAGCATGCGAAAAGAACGAGCTCTTTCAAACTCTCCCTAAAAAGGGTCTCTCGTAAGAGAAAATGATTGAAATTGGATATTGAGATTGATTGAAATTGATTGTTGAAAATTGAATGACCCGAAGGTCGAAATTGGATGACCTAACGGTCGAAATTGAGAACTGGTTTGACCAAAAAGGTCGAAATTGAGTGACCCGAAGGTCAAAATTTAGAAATTGGGCGACCCGAAGGTCAAAATTTGGAAATTGATGGACCCAAAGGTCGAAATTTAGAAATTGAGTGACCAGAAGGTCAGAATTTGGAAATTGGTAATTGAAATTGAGAATTGGAAATTAGGTGACCCAGAGGAGAATTGCCTGATTCGAAGATTTAAATTGGAATTTGGAGAGCAAAATATCAAATTTGAGCAATTGACGGACCCTGATGATTGAAGTGACTTGGATCAATCAAAGGAGAATGATGAGTTCGAGTCAGAGTTTGAATAAAGTAAAGAGATCTCGAGTTGGAACCTGGATCAACAAAAGGAAAATGAAAGGCTCGAGTTAGGGCTCGAGTAAGGTAATGAGATCATGAGTCGGAACTCAGATCAACAAAGGAAAATGAAAGGTTCGAATCAGAGCTCCAATAAGATAATGAGATCACAAGTCGGAACTCGGATCAGCAAAAGAAAATGAAGAGCTCGCCTCTGAGCTTGAATGATGTAGAGAGATCACGAGTCGGAACCCGGATCAACAAAAGAAAATGAAGAGCTCGAATCTGAGCTCGAATGAATAAAGAGATCCTGAGTCGGAACCCGGATCAATCAAAAGAAAATGATGAGCTTGAATCTGAGTTCGAATGAATAAAGAGATCTCGAGTTAGAACCCGGATCAACAAATGACAAAATGAAGAGCTCGAGTTAGAGCTCGAATGATGAGGTCTCGAGTCGGAACTCGGATCAACAAATGAAAGAAAAGAAAAATGAAGAGCTCGAGTTAGAGCTCGAATGATGAGATCTCGAGTCGGAACCCGGATCAACAGAAGAAAATGATTTGAAATAAAAATCCGAGTCGAAACTCGGTTTTCCGAAAAGTTAGGATTTTGAAAATGTGCCAGTTTGAATACTGAATTTTAAAATAATACCAGTCCGAGCGTTGGGTTTTGGTTCAGTATTGGTGATGACCTTTCAATTTTGAATCATTAGGAATTATGATGGGACTGCTTGTTGAAATCCCAATACTGACTGGATTGTTGTTAATGCAGTTGAATGCAAATGAATATGAATTGATGCATATGAATGCACACGTGCGTGAAATGAGGAATTTGTTTATCCTGCCTGCATATAGAACAAAATTTAAAAAATGCCCTAGTGTAACTGGGAAAGAAAGTTGGATCATTATTTGAAGGAAACAGGAAGGATTACAAGAGGAGAATAAATGTTTCAAGTATAAAACTTTTTCAAGTGTCGAGCATTAATAGGATCTGGCAATTCTACCCCATCGGCATTGATGAGCCGATATGAGTTGTGGGGTAATGCTTCTTTGACGACATAGGGGCCTTCCCAATTTGGTGACCATTTGCTGCCGGGACGATGCTTGAGATAAGCTGTAGATCGAAGTACTAAGTCATTGACTTTGAATCTTCTTTTGATGATAGACTTCGCATATTGCCTGGCTACTCTCTGGCGATAAGATTGAGCATGTTCTGTTGCTTTTAGCCTTCTCTCGTCGAGTAAGTCTAGCTGCACTAGTCGCTGCTGCTGGTATTGATCAAGAGGTAATTGCAAAAGTGAAGCAAATTTCAAAGCGGGCTTCTGAACATGTAGCGGCAATACTACTTCTGTTCCATAGACCAATTCTGATGGAGTAGCGTTCGTTGGAGTGCGAATGGTGGTCCGGTAGGCCCATAGTGCATCGTGGATCTTCTCATGCCAATCACGACCTGTTTCCACAGTTCGCTCTAAGATACGAATTAAAATCTTGTTGGTGGCCTCTGCCTGACCATTCCCTTGAGGATAGTAGGGAGCAGAAAAATGATGATAGATTTTGAACTTTGAGCAGAATGTCTTCATCTTTTCATTCTTGAAATGACTGTCGTTGTCTGACACAATGTCATGTGGGATGCCGAAACAACAAAGGATGTTCTTGTGAATGAAAGAGACCACGTGTCGGCCTTCTACTGTGCGAAGAGTGATAGCTTCTACCCACTTGGTGAAATATTCTGTTGCGGCAAGGAAGTATTTGTGGCCATTTGAAGCTGAAGGAGTGATAGGACCTACGACATCGAAGGCCCACATAGAAAATGGCCATGGAGAAACAACGGACTGCAAATAAGTTGCCGGAGCATGAATAGAAGGTGCATGTATCTGGCATTGCACACACTTCTTCACATAATGATAACAGTCTTGTTGCATAGTCTTCTAGTAGTAACCTGCTCTGATGATTTGCTTGACAAGGGTTTGGTAGCCGACGTGGCCATCACAAATGCCTTCGTGTGCTTCTCGCACGACTTCTTTGGCTTCGTCTTCATCTAAACATCTGGAATACTCTGAGCTGAATCCACGACGATAGAGGACATTGGCCAAAATGAACTATCGAGTAGACATACGCTGGATTGCTCGCTGCTCTTTCTTTGAGAATTCTGGAGGAAATTCGCCAGTTTCTATGAAAGTTTTGATATTGTAATACCAAGGCTTCTTCCTTTGCTCAGCTTGATTTACTTGTTCTGTTGGAACGAAAGCAGGTTGGTCAAGTCGGCCAATTTTAAAAGAGCGACAAGATTCTCCATTTCTGAATGCCATAATGGAGCCTAAACTGTCTAGGCTATCGGCCACTTGATTAAAATCTCTCTTGATATGGAAGAGCTGAAATTCTTCAAACTTGCTGACAAGAGCTGAAACAATTTTCTGATAGGGGAATAGCTTCTGATCTTTGACCTGCCATTCAGCTCGAACTTGATTGACAACGAGTAATGAGTCGTCGTAGGCATGCACTCTCGTAACATTGAAGTCTAGTAAAATCTTTAGACCTTGAATCAGAGCTTCATACTCAGCCATATTGTGAGTGCATTGAAAGTCTAACTTGAGGGAAAATGGAATCATATCTTTCTCATGAGTGATTAATAGGATTCCAATGCCTATTCCAGTCATATTTTTGGAACCATCGAAAAACAAATTCCAGACCGGGTATCGCTGGATGTTGCATATTTGCTCATCTGGGAAATCATCTTCGGCTTTCACCTCTTCCGCCAAAGGAAAATCTGCCAATTGATCTGCAATTGCTTGACCTTTGATTGATTGCTGCGAGACATATTCTAAGTCATACTGCATCAGTAAGACTTGCCATTTGGCGACCCGTCCGCTTAGGAAAGGTTGCTCCAAGATGTATTTGAGGGGATTGAGTTTAGACAGGATTTTGACCTCTGATGCCAACAGGTAGTGTCTTAGCTTCTGACACATCCATACCAGAGCTAGGCAGGTCTTCTCTATTTGGGAGTATCTCTTTTCATAATCTATGAAAGTCTTACTCACATAATAGATGGCATGCTCTATCAAGCTGCCTTCTTTGTATTGCGCCAAGAATCCGCCCCATGCGACTTGATTGACTAAGATGTATAACAAAAGAGGTTTTCCCAATTATGGCGGCTTCAGGATAGGAGGATTGAGAAGATACTTCTTGATTTGATCGAATGATTGCTGACACTCTGGTCCCCATTCGAACTTCGCTCCTTTTCTGAGCAAGTGATTGAAGGGTTCACATCTCATTGCCAAGTTGGAAATAAATTGTCGGATTGATTGCATACGTCCTTGAAGGCTACGCAGTTCTTTGAGATTCTTCGGGGGTGGCATATCAATGATAGCCTTTGCTTTGGCTGTGTCAACTTCAATTCCCTTTTTGCTGACCAGAAATCCCAACAGTTTGTCTGACTCGACTCCAAAGACACACTTTTGCGGGTTAAGCCTTAACTTATAAATGATGAGTCACTTAAAGACTTGATCAAGCGCTTCGAGGTGATCTTCTCCCTCTTTAGATTTCACGAGGATATCGTCAACATATGCATCCATGATTTTGCGCATCTGATCATGAAAGATAGCGGCCATTGCCCGTTGATACGTTGCTACGGCATTCTTGAGCCCAAAAGGCATGACTATATAGCAGAAAGTGCCCCAAGGCGTAGTGAAGGAAGTTTTTGATTGGTCGCGGGTGGCCAACTTAATCTGATTGTAGCCGGAATATCCATCCATAAAAGAGAACATAGCATGTCCTGCTGTGTTGTCGACTAGAAGATCGATGCTTGGAAGTGGATAGTCATCCTTCGGAGTTGCCTTGTTGAGGTCTCTGAAGTCTATGCAGATCCTTACTTTGCCACTTTTCTTTGGGACAACGACAATATTGGCTAACCAATCTGGGTAGTCAATAGCTCGAATAAATCCTGCTTTGAGCAGATCTTCAAGTCCTTCCTTGACTTGTTGCTCTATTCTAGGATCCATTTTTCTCAGCTTCTGCTTAACTGGCTTAGCATCTGGCTTCAAGACGAGACGGTGTTCGACTAATTTTGGGTCTAAGCCCGGCATGTCCTCATATGTCCATGCGAACACTTCTTCATGCCGCTTGAGAAAATCTGTAAGCCTTTTCTTTTCTTCTGAACTCAGACTGGTTCTGATCTGGAGAATTTTGGGATCTTCCTCTGAACCGATATTGACATCTTCAGTCGGATCTTGCACTAGAGGAGATGGTTCATCTTGCTTCTGAACAACGGCGAACTCTGGTAATTCCTGAAGAGACTGATCATATTCTGCATAATCATCTGATTGCTTTGCACTCTTGCCCTCTTCGGTGCTCGCCTTGACTCTGTGAATTGCTGCCGACTTCTGGAAAGCCTTTGGATTGAGAACGAGTTTCTTGATTGCTCGGGAAGACATTCTGAAATTTTTGGATGAAAAATTTGGTTCAGATAAATCAGCCTATAGTAAGACAAGCAATCATTTGAAGAGAACCATGCATAAAATTGAATTATAAAATGAAGAGATAGACAGAAAGGGAATAAATGGCATCCAGGTAGACAAAGAAACTTGGAATTTTATTGATTGAATTGATCAATGACATTTGATAAAATGAGACATTTATTTTGGAAAGAATAGAAAGAAGATAACAAATGTTCTTCAATGTGCCCCTTTGACAAAAATAGTCTTCTTTGACGAGCTTCCTCCAGAGAATCCTAGTCCTGCTCTGTGGGGACGATGCTTCTGGATCACTGGCTCTATGCGGCCATCTTCATTCTTGCCGAGTCCCTTGAAGGGTTGATAACCATGCTTTAGAAGCAAATCAAATCCCTTTCTGGCCTTCATGAATTGAGGAAACAAGGGGTGATCCTTAATGGTGTTGTAGTTGATTCGGCCTCCAACCTTGAAGAATTGAGGGCCTCTCCATCGGGTCATGGCTACCGTGTGAGGAGATGGTTCTGATGATGCCTGAAGTATTTCTCGATTCTCTCCGAGATTGATCTCTTCACTTTCCCTGATGCTGGGAATATCTGCAATGAATGATGGCCGGGGAATCATGGGCTGTGGGAGTCTTTCTTCTGGGTCCTCTCCGAGCACGGTTGTAATCATTCCACCTTTTGAACACTTCACGCATTGATGCAGGGTGGAAGGCACTGCATTAGCATTGTGAATCCATGTCCTTCCGAGCAGCAAGTTGTAGGTAGGTGGCACATTAACCACATGGAAAAGTACTGAATGCACCAAATAGTTGATGAATACTTCCAGAAATATCTTGCCTTTTGCCGTTTGACCATGGTTGTCAAATCCATAGATAGTGATGGGATCTGGAATGTATTCTTCATCTTTGATCCCTAATGCTTTTGCTGTCATCTTGGGACATATATTGAGGCTACTGCCTCCATCAACTAGCACGTGCGGTACTGTCATCCCTCTGACTCGAACGACAATGTACAAGGCATTATTATGAAATGAATGAGGCTTTGGAAGGTCCTCATCCGAGAAGGTGATTGGCGCATTAGTCATGGCCGAATTCATAATCTATGCCATGTCTTTAGGAGAGGTACTGGGCTTAACTTTGATTTTCCTGAGCAGATCATCCAGTACTCGTTGGTGCTTGCTAGAATTTTTGGCCAAATCAAAGATGAAGACATTGGATAGAGCGGTCAGAGGCTTCTGACTTGAATTTTTCGGCCTGGGTTTGATGATTTGCTTGAAGAAGTCAGGAGTTCCCTTTGACTTGGAGGCTGACTTTACAGGTGCTTCCGAAACTTTCATTTTGCCGAATGCTAAAATTAAGTCCATCTTCTTAGAATCTGGAGCTGCTTGTCGTAGTACCGATACCTGGTGCTGAACTTGTAGGTCTTGTGCAGAACACGATTTGATGCGTTCATGCGGTAGGAATGGTTGTGCAGACACTACAGCTGTGGTATGTGGAGGAAATGGCTGATTGAGAATATCCATCTTCTCTTCTTCTTCTCCTTCCACTAAAAGATTTTTTTCAATGAGATCTTGTATAATGTTTTTGAGAACAAAGCAGTTCTCAGTGTTGTGTCCCACTGTCCTGTGGAACTTGCAGAACTGATCTTTCCATTTCCCCATGGGCATAGGGGGATTAGCCAATCTGGGCAACTTAACCATTTCTTTTGATAGCATATACTCGAGCACATCCTCGAGTGTTTGGTCAAGAGGAGTAAACTTTCTGTCATAGCTCCATCCTTCGTGTTTAGTCTTCTCACGCAGTTTCGGCCCTTGACCCTGCTGAGGAGGCTTGCTGTATTGAGGGGCAGGCTTTGCTTTCTGATCCTTGTTGTTTGAACTGCCTGCACCGTAGCAGTAATCCCTTTTCTGCCCCTTGTGCTGATTTCGGCCTTTGTGACTATCGTTGGCAGAATAAGTGAAATGAGCTTTTTTCTTCTGCTCACCTTGGGGGTTGCTTTTGGAAAAGGTGAAGCCTTCATAGACTCCCTTTTCCACACTCAGTTCGAGCCATTCGGCTCTTTCAGTCAATTCGATGAAAGTCCTGGATGGTGCTGTGGAGAGCAATCCTCTTAATGGCTGCAAAAAGTTGTTGAGGATTAGGGACAATGCATGCCTTTCCGAGATAGGATCTCTCATTTTGTTGCAGGCCGATCTCCATCTGTGGATAAAGTCCCGCGCCTTTTCATTTTCATTCTGCCTGAGGTTGCAGAGATGACTTAATGTAGGCAGCGCTTTTGTGTTGAACAAGAAGCGTTCAATAAACAGATTCACAACTTTGTCGAACTCCTTGGGCTCGATGGGGTTGATATGCTCAGCATACCACTTAGCTGCAACTCCTTCCAAGCTGCGGGGGAAGCATAGAAACAATGCTCGGTTGTCCCTTTTGAACCGAGAGCATTCTGCAAAGAAAGTGGCGAGATGCGCTTTTGGGTCGCCAGAACCATCGAACTTGATAAATTTACGGGGAAGATTTTCCAGATCATCATCCCCTTCTAAGCCGTCGTAGAAGTCTTCGCTGGTGAAGACTTTCTTGCCCTTGTCGCGGGCTTGCAGATCCTTGACAACTCAGACCATTTCCTTGAACTGTGCTTGCAAGGGTTCTTCTGCATCTCGGCTTTTTGATCTATGGCTTTTACTTTGGCCACGTTTCTGAAATGCCGGAGGCAGTTCTTATTCTTCATTTGTATCTTCAATGGAGTCTGATTCATCTGAGATTTCCTCTGGCTGGATCTGCCTTTTGGAAGCCTTCTTACCCCTGTGACCATGAAACTTTTCTCTAAATGGATTCCTTTCTGAGCTGGTCCCGGGCTGCTCATTCATCATTTTATTCATCATTTTGCGAAACATGGCATACATTTGAGGGTCTATGTCATCGTCTTCTTGTTGCTGCTCTTGACTCTTCTCGGATCGAGGGGAACCCATCTCTTCTTCCGAGGCTGACGAATACTGCGGTGTTGCTGTTCTTTTGCCTGACCTTGTTTGCACCATCAAATGCTGTAGACGCTCTCTGCAGGGCAAAGACTTGATTAGACTCTGTAGGAATTGGTTTTTTGGAAGGAATATTCACTGAAAATATGGTAGACAATTTGAAGAAGATGTCTCATTACTAGAGACTGAGTCGTCGCGAGAATCACGACAATTGTGTTGTCATTCTTTTTGCAAAAGAAATAAACAACGAAAATATGCCTTGTTACCTAGGCGAGGTCGTCAACCATAATAGAAAGAGAGACAATTTTATAGAAATGAGGAAACATGATTTTATTGATCTTGACAAAGAGGTGGAGAACAAACAATTTGCCACCATTCATGATAGTCAGCAGACACTCTAGGACCAGAAAAGATTTTAAGGGAAACAAAGGAATCCCAGCTGTAGCGGGCAAAATGATATGCCCCAGACCATTGTGCGGAAGTGAGATCGAACTCTGCCATAGCTTCTGATAGCAGTCGGGCTTCGACGTACTGCTGCCTCTGGGAGAATTGCCGAACACATCTCTCTGGTTGGTAGTAAGTGCAGAAGAAAGGTCCCAGCAACTTGAACCGCTTGCCATAAGCGTACGTGTATCTGGGAGGAGATAGTTGCCGATCAAAATAGTCCCAGACAATGTCATCTTCTTGAATGTTGTTGATCATGGATCGGTACTGCGCCACTGGAGGGAATTCTTGTCCATTGTATCTAAAAGAGTTTGCTCGGGCTGGAACATGCTGGAAGAACCAGGATTGAAGTGCGTAGATGCAACCTTCAACTAAGATGCATTCCCCCAGTGAAAATCGAGTCAGACCTTGATATAGGAAAGCAAGCACTGCCATGGCTATGGAGAGGCGATTAGTTTGCCGACTTCCCCATATTCTCAGAAGTTGGATTATTCTGATGTCCATGTAGTTTTGTCCGTCTGGAAAGAGGGATAATCCTACAGTGCACAGAACCATTGCATTCTGAATCTTTTCTTTAGCTGTCCTGGATAGCTAACCGACTTCAACGAAGGTCCCTGTTATCATCGCAAAAATTTACTTTTGCAAATCAAACTGACCTTTGAAAAAGATTTTTGAAAATAACTCACCTCCATTTTTAAAATGCGGGATTATTCCGAAGAATGGGACTCGCCTGTCGGTACGAGGTTCGACCGTTCCTGCCACCTTTAACAGGGGTAATCGAACCAAGGATCAATCTACTGCTCTGCTCTATTCAACTTGTCTAAATCATATTCTAATTTCTAAATGCACATAGAATCAGGCATGTGCTATGAATTTTCTGAAAATGCACATTTGAAAACATGATGTTTGCTTTGAATAACTGAAACACTTAGAATAGATATCACATGGAAAATCGTGAATTGGGATTTTGAAATGTACTTCTGAGAAAAGTGAAAATCGATTTCTGAAGAATCTAGAGGTTTTGTGAAAATCGATTTTGAGAAATGTGAAATAACTTTGAAAAACTTGATTTCTTTGAATTCAAACTTTGAAATTGAAAATATAACTTAGAAAATTGAATTTGGAACTTGGGAAATACTTGAAATATCATTGGCAAATCAATATTTTGAGAAAATCGATTTTTGAATAAGACTTAGAAAAATTTGAGAAAACTTATTTCTCTGAATTGAAATTTGAATTGAAATTGGCAAATGCATGAAATGAATGAATATGGATTTGAGGAATTGAGAAATACTTTTTGTATTTTTGAGAAATGCAGTCATTTTGAAATTAGCCTAAGAGTGTAGGCTGAATGTGGCTAATGTGAAGATCATAAATCTAGGTATCATTCGTATTCTGACTATGGCCATAAATACAAATTCCACCAAGTTTATAAACTTCATAAAAGCTAGTGTATGTGACATTCGTGTAGACCATAGTGAGTTTGAATATGCATGAATCATCATCCATCACACATTAACATTATTTAAAAAAAGAAACTATATGCAATGCTGCCTAAGCTAAGCAGGAAATGTAAATTCTTATTCCAAAGTTTAATTTAGTTTACATCACTATTGAAATTTAAATACATGAAAAATAAAGTCTTCAATGTACCTGCAAAACTAGAAAACTTTGTTAGTGATGATATGTTGGCTTTTCTAGATTTATCCAGCAATATCAGGAAATTGCTGGCTTTTGCTAGACATAAGCCTTTTTGCCATGATTCCATTAAATCAAAATGATAAAGTATGAAATAAAATTGAATAAATAAGGAAGATAAGATATGAAATTTCGAAATTAGGGTTAAAATGACCAAAATACCCCTAATAACAAGACTATGGCCTTGAAATTAGGGTTTTTAGAAAGATATTTGGTAGAATGCAAGTTTTGAAGTTCAAATGAAAATAAATCAAACTAAATATGCTATGACATGATTAAAAATATGAAAATTAGGGTTAGGGATTTCGAAATTTAGGTCAAATGACCAAATTGCCCCCGATAGCAAGACTATGGCCTTGAAATCAGGGTTTTTAGAAAATATTTTGGTAAAACTTAGGTTTTATGCACTAAATGAAATCAAATGAACATCAAATTTAACCTAAAGTATCCTAATATGATTATGAACATGATTAAACCCTAAAAATATATGTTTATACACGAAAATTCAAGAATATCATAAATTTTGTGATTTTTGCAGTGTTTTGGAATTCTTCGGGTACCCTGTTTTGTAATTCAAGCCATTCAAGCATCAAACGGATTCTAAAAATCCTAAAAATTGGTACCTGAACTTTTTATAACCCTAATATCAAATTAGAATTATAAAAATATTTTTTTGGCATTAAATTAATCCGAAAATTGCATTAAACCCTAAAAATATGCTATTTTTGACCTAGCTCACCAACCAGTCTCAGTCCAAGACCCGAACCAGGGGTCAAACCTCCATGAAAATTTTTGATTTTTGACAGAGACCAAATAGACATAAAAACAAAACTTTTCTTTTTTACAGATCTGAAAAAGCACTTAGGATCAAGGAGATCCCCTACCGACAATCCGGGCCTGAATATTGCAAACCAAACATGAGTTAAAACAGACACTGCAGATTACAAATTCTGGGATAAATATCAATACTATTCTAAAATATCTGATATTTTAACAGTGAATAGTTGACAGAAAAATAACAATACTCACTTTTTACAGATCATGAATCGGATCTGTATTTTGGGATTTACGAATAACACAAGTATGATTAGGGTTTTGGTAAACCCTAACGAGTTTTAAATTAAAAATCAGAGTTTCTGACAGAGGAAAAATAATAAACAGTGGTCACAAATTTTTAAAATTTCACAGTAGATATATCTAATCAACATGAATCCATAGCAATTTACATATCTAAAATCGGATATAGGATGAGAAAAATATCATCACAGCAAGTTACCCTCTTGATTTTAACAACGATTTTAAAGTTTTAAAAACCCGACTTGATGTCTGATTTTTTTGACAGGGTTCTCGAAGTCTAAAATATCTGATTTTTTGACAGTAGATAAATCACATTTGAATGCATCACATATAAAAAAATCAGAAATTAACAGCACATATTTCAATCCGAAACAGCATGCTCTTTTCTGTTCTAAACTAAAAAACACACAGAAATCTAAGAAACTTGAGAAAATATGCATTAACTAATGAAAACAATAAAATAAATCATAAAATAGTAAATAAAAATTATTTCTATGCTATAGAACGTAAAACAAACATGAATAAACCATGAAAATAAAATAAAAGCAGGGAATCAATGGCTGGAATTCAATATTACCTTTAAAACATAGATTTAACCCATTAAAAGGGTAAATCATGTATTTTATTGGTTAATAATGCAAAGACTAATGCTAAAATTGATTCTAATGGATTAGAATCCCTGTAAAACATAAAAAACAGAGTTAGATCATCTTCTTGAACCGTTCTTGATGGTTCTTGAGGTGAAACCATGGTTGGATCTTCATAAGGAGGGGTGTCCAAGCCTAGATCTAGGTTTGAATCATTAAAAAAGCATTAAATAAAATAAGAAAAGGTGGAGAAAATTTACCTTGGAGTTGCAGCAATGGAGGAAGGGCTGGAGAGGAGAGAAAAGCTCCAAAAAACCTCAAGGATGAATCCTAAAAATCGTCCCCCCCTATGCTCCCTTTTATAAAGATTTTTTAGGTTTTAAAAATCAAGTTTTTTAAGAAAATTGGACTCTAAAGGGGGGGGGGGGGGGCGATTTTGGGGTGAAAAGACTATCCTACCCCTAGCCTAGATTATCTACTCTAATGCCTAATTAACCCCTAGACTATCCTAGAAAATCCTCAAATGTGATGCCACTTGGCATTTTCACATTTGGGTTTTTAAAACATCTTTTAAAAACCTTTAAAAACATCTTTTAAAAACCTTTAAAAACACTAGTTTTAAAAGCTAACTTTCAAAATGATTTTTTTCAAAAGGGTTTGACTCTTCTAAACCTCTAACACTAACCAAGACACCGACTAACCCTAGTCTAGCCCTGACTTACTCGAATATGGCGCCACCCCGAGTGGGCCCTACTTGAGTTTTTTTTTTAAAAAGCGATTTTAAAACTTGAAATTGAAGGAGTTTTCAAAAGAGATTCAAAAGTAGACTTGAAATTAAAAGTTTTGAAATGGCACAGAGTTCCAACTGGGTCAGAACTCCTCTGGATATGGCATCAACTGAGTGGACCCCACATCAGAGTTTTAAAAATTTGAAATAAATACTGAAAATGGCTTTAAAAAAGGGTTAAAATCAATATTTGAAATTCAAGGTTTTTGAAAATAGGGTCTCAAGCGAGCTGAAACTCCGGGTTAGAGTCCTAAACTCTTAGGACTCTGAGATTTTAGATTTTAAAAGCCAAATGAAAGAATTTTCAAAAGATTTTATCAAGAAATGATGAAATAAGTCAGAAAAACACAGCCAGGGGTAGACTCCTAACTCGACCAACCTCTAAAATAGAGTCCTGAACTAACTGGACTCTGTAAAATGACCTAAATTTTGAAAACAAATGGAAATAAATAAAAATGGAATAAAAACAGATTTCAAACAGACTCCTGACTGGACTAGGACTCTGGGACAGAGTTCTGATCGGACTGAAACTCTAGCTTTTTTTTTTGGTATTTTCTGAAAAACAGTTGAAAGAACTTATTAAAACAGTGAAAACAATAATAAATATTGGAATAAAACAGAGTTCTGATTCAACTGAGACTCTGGGGAAAGAGTCCTAATTGAACTAGGACTCTCAGATTTTTGGATTTTCTGATAAAACAAATGAGACAATTTTGAAAAACAGTTAAAAACAGGATGAAATTGAATTTTTGGTTCAGAGTCCTGATCTGATTAGGACTCTAAGAAAGAGTTCTGATTCGATCAGAACTCTAAGCATTTTGGTTTTTCTGGTAGGCAAATGATGAAATTTGGGCAAAGCTTTTGAAAACCAGTGAAAATGAAGCGAGAACATCAATTTTGGATAGAGTCCTACTTCGATCAGGACTATGGGGTAGAGTCCTGATTTGATCAGGACTCTGAGATAAAATCTCAGAATTTTGAAATTCTTTGATAAAAGTGTAATAGTTTTGGTAGATTGAAAGATTTCTGAAAGATTCTCTCAAAATTGAAATCATGATCAGAGTCCTGATCCAACTAGGACTCTCTGAACAGAGTCATGTTTTGACTGAAACTCTGAGTTTCTGACTCCTTTTGAAAGATTTGATTAAAAATAGATAAAATAACTGCAAAAGATTAGAATTCTAATCCGATTAAAACTCTGAATAAGAGTCCTGATCCGACTGAACTCTTGAAGAAGAGTCCTGATCCAACTAGGACTCTGAAACTTTAGCCAAAATAGAAGGTTTTAAAAGGTTTTCTCCAAAAATAGGTAAAAAGGTAGTGAAAAGTAGAGTTTTGATCCGACTAAGACTCTGGAAAAAGTGTCCTGATCTAATTAGGACTCTAAGATTTTTGATAAGTGAAGGAATCCAGAAGCGACACCACCTAAATGGGCCTCATCTGAGAATTAAAATCAATTGAAATTGAGTTTGAAATGAATCCAGATCGTTTTCTAAGGAAGTATTTCAAAATATAAGGTCTTGGGGGTTAGAAAATGACAGAATGTTGAATAAAAACCCAGGTTTTGAAATTGATTTTTGAAAGAAAAAGTTTAAAAACCCGAATCTGGATTGAATATTTTAAAAACAAGAGTGCTGGATCTCGAAAATGAGATGCAATGACATGCAATGCTATGTAGTGCAATGAAATGGTATGCCGAATGCATGCAATGATATGCAATGACACATGAAATGCAAGTACTAGATGAGGGTGAAAATTTGGGGTGTTTACAGTCCCGTACTGGCGGTACAACTCGAGCAGGTCAACATATTCATTTCCCTCCAACTGGATCAGGGGCCAGGATCGGCAGCCTGTCATACGAGCTAATGAATCTCGGGGGTCCAAACCCTTGACATTGATAAGGAATTGATGTTCTAATGGATCGTCTGGTTGACCGGCTGGTTCTGGTAACCCCATGATTTCTGAAAATTCATCCATTAAAACGGTCATTTCTCCCCATGGGAACCAGAAGGTACACGTCCGAGGATTCCATCGCTCCGCCATTGCATGGATCAGGTTGCCATTGATGGTCTGCTTTCCGACTGCTGATGCCAGTTCTAATCCGCACTCGCTCAAATGGTCCGGGAACATTCGGGAAAAGCTTTTGAGCCAAGAATAGTACCACCGGGGAATGAAAGTTCCGGTGCTGAGGGCTCGATGTTCAGGACGACCTTGTCGCACCTCGTAGGAGATGTGACCTTCAGGAAAGATAGGATCGACTTGACTAGATGCCATCGGACTGAAATCAGAGAAAGACTCGGAATCAGACTTAGGAAAATGTAGGAAATTCTTGAGAAATTTTGCAGGCAGGATATAAAATGCAGTTGGAAATTTGAGATCCAGTAGAAAGGTAGAATGGAAAATCACCTGGAGTTTTGAAAGAAATGGGATTTTTGAGAAAATTATCCAGGGTTTGAGAAAAAGATCTCGTGGAAAATAAGGATATTTTGAAAAAGGCCTAATGAGTTGGAAAACATTTGAAAATATAAAGAATTGAGAAAATCATACATACAATCACATCCTGCACAAACATTTATGCACATTCAGCACTCCCTAAAAGGCTGACTCTAGATGCCTCATTTTGAAAACAGCTGTAGGACCCTAATCCTAACTCTAGGTTCAGATCATCTTTGTCCAATCCAGTTATGCCGATATACCCGAACCGAAATTCAAGGTACATGGCATACAATCTCAACTCCGGTTCTAAGGTAAGGTTTTCCAACATCCTTGAGCACCTACCGATATACTTCGGACTGTGGCCCGCGGTACGTGGTAGGGGGGTGTTAACCCAAATAATTGGCTCAGTTGTGAGGCTTTGTCCCGAACTAGGGTTCTGGAAGAGAGCCCAGCAACGTGAAGATCGGGTAATGATAGGTAAGGGAAGTTTTGAAAAAATGATCACATGCAAGAAATAGAGGGCTCTAAGTCCTAAAGAGATAGACTTTTGAAAATTTTTGAAGAAGCATACATTGTTTGTATTCAGATCCTAAATTGAGGAGAGTTGTGTTTAGACCTAAGTCTATGTGAGCATGAAAAGTTCTCCTCAATCTGGTCCTACCAAACCATGCCTAAGCTATATGCAGTCAATGTCAGCTAGGTCAGAATCTAGTCTCCTAGGTTCGCATGATAGCAAAAAGTAAAGAGCTGACATTTTGTGAACACAGTTTTGATAATTGAACTAAGTCAAACACAATTTAGGTCAGACAAGGATAGGTCCCATCTCGGTCGCCAAACCTGTTCTTGTCGCGAAATTTTTCCCCGTCTTCCCTTCCTTGCGGAAGAGAGAGGGAAATGCTTCCGCACTTCAAACTTGACCGGTTTTGAAAATTGTTTTGAAATACTCGCCTCCGTTTTGAAAATTGCGGAAAAATCCATGGGATGGGGCTCGACCTGTCGGTACGAGGTTCGATCGTTCCTGCCGCCTTTAACAGGGGTAATCAAACCAAGAACCAAAATTGTGCTTGACTTAATTAAATCATCAAAATCGTGTTCTATCCTAAATGCACAGAGAATTCAGGCATATGCTATGAGACTTTGTAAAATATAAGTTGGAAAACTATGATGCATGCTTGGAAAACTTTGGAGTTGAAAAACATTTCTCAGAAAAAAGGTCAATTTCTCAGGAAACTCAAAAGAAAAGGGTTTTGAAATCACGAGAAAGTTCATAAAGTTGTGGGAAAATCATGAATGGTTGAAAATCCTGGGAAAATAGAAGTGATTCTTGAGAAAAGGTGAACATTTGGAAAGGGAAACACTTCTTAGGAAAACTTGGACTTTGAGAATTTTCTTAGGAAAATGATGGAAAATTTATAGGAAAACTCTTTGGAGAAGAAAATTCAAAACTTGGGAAATCGAAATCCTAAGAATTTTACTTTTGAAATACTTAGAAATCGATTTTTGATCTTGGAGAAAGATTGAAAAACTCTTTTGAAGCTCTTAAGAAAATAACATTTTCCAAGGAAAACTGTGAAAAACTTGACTTGGGAAAACCGATTTTGGAAAATTCTTAGAGTTTCTTGAGAAATTGATTTCTTGAGAATGAAATTTTCTTAAGAAAATCATGAGAAAATCAATGATTTCATGATGCAAATGATATGAGTGTATGAATGCACTTTGAAAAGATTTTCTAAGGAATTCGTTGGAAAATGTGTGCATTAAGTCAAAATAAATCCTTCACATATCCTGACTGTGGCCATGAATATGTTCAGAACTTAATTGATTTAATGCACAATGCTTTGAAAATATTGGAAATATGATGTGCACTTTAAGATAGCCTAAGAGTGTAGGCTCAATGTGACTAGTAGAAAGATGATGGATCTGGGTCTCGTCCATATTCCGACTAGGGCCGTAAATATGGATTCTACCGAGTCCATTAACTCCCTAAGAGTTGGTGCATGTGCCATTCGTGGACATCCATAGTGCTTTTGAAATAAAATGCATGGATCATATAAGCAGGATATTACATGAATTTAAACTATATGACATGCATCCTAGTCTAAGCAGAAAATTAAATCTCTTATTCCAAAATTTACATTATTACATCACTAAATAAATGAAACGAAAGAAATTTGCAGACTTCAGCTCCTTCTTTTGAATGTCCTTGCCAAACTTGAAATAAGGTTAGCTCAAATATGTGGGTTTTTCCAAGATTTTCCAATAATATTATGAAATTATTGGATTTAATTGGATATAAACCCTATTATCATGCTTCCTTGATATTTGAAATAATGTAAATGCAGGAAATTCAGTAGAAAATAGTTTGAAATTCGGAATTGGGGTCAAAATGACCAAAATACCCCTAATTATAAAGTTACACCTTTAAAATGAGGGGTTTTGAATGAAAACTTGGTAAAATTGAGATTTTGAAATTCAAATTGAATCAAATGATAATGAAATGCAATATGAGGCATGATGACATGCTGATAAACATATTAAGACTGTAAAATCAGAATTTGACATTTTGCAATTTATCCAAAATGATGAATTTCGCTTGTTTTTCGCTTGGATTCGGGTCCCGCGGGGCCCTGTTTTGATATTATAGCCAAACCGAACCTCAAATGGATTCCAAATTACACCAAATTCGGTATGAAGCATTTACTTATTTTGATAAACAGCCTAGAATGCTAAAAAATCCGAAATGATATGATTTGAATGCTAAAATTTGAAGAAAATCTTAAAAATGGTGGATTTTGCCTATGGATCCGAACCAAATGCAATGCTTAACATGATAATGCAATATTTACACCATGAAAACTTCTGATATTTTGCAGACTGCTAAAGGACCCGAAATGTAACATTTTTATTTTTTTTACAGCCTTGGGATTTGAGCTATGGTGAGTTCGGTAACATGGATTTGGTTCTGACAGAGGTAAAAATCGAGCTGATCTAACATAAAATGCTAAATAAATAGAAAACAGCCATGGAAATTTCTAATATTTAACAGAGCTGCTTGAGACACCTATATGGAAAACTTTCATGTTCATTACTTTGGCATTTGATCAACATAAACACAGATAAAAATATAACTTTTGCTGCCTAAATCAACAGGACAGACAAATGTGACAAAACAGAGGACTGACAAGAAAAATCTGAAACAGGTATTACAGCTGTTTTAAAAATCACAGGCTTCCATATGCAAACAGAGGACATCTCGGACATGACTTTCACTTTTTACAGTTTTGGATTTGGAGCAACACACAAAGAGAACCCATCAACCTAAGTCGATCCAAAGTCTCAGAGGCTTAAATCAGGCTCTGACACGTGTCCCTTGCTCTCGGATTTTTGTCAGATACTAACAGACATCTGAAAAATCTGAGAAAATCATTTTAAAAACGAGACATTCTCCCTAGTTCATAACATCTTTTGGATCGAAAATCGGATCTCCCATGAGGGAGATATCGATTTTACAAGTCGGAAATAAAAATTTAAAATGCATCCCGGGTGGTAAAACCCGCCTCACCTTTTTGAACGTTTACCATAGTAAACGAATTCAAATGCTTCCGAATTTTTGGCAAATTTCTAGGGACACCTAAGGGCGCATTCGATGATTTTTGTGGAATTTTTAATAAAAATTACATGCATGAAATAACGTGTAGACTGACTAACAAAAACAGAGAACTACTGAAACTGAGCAGAATTGAAATAAATGCTAAATTAATCCTAATTAATTCATGAAATATGCTAAATTAACGAAATAAAATGCAAATTAAATCTAGATAAATGCATGAATGCTAAAAATCATCAAGGAAGCATAATCATGTAGTTTTATATATGTCGTTTTATGAGAATAGCTCAATCTATCTCCCGGATGAGCTCTTTCTTCAAACGACGCGTGAACCGAATTCTGAGATGAAATCAAGAGGAAAAGAGGTGCACCTTGCTTCGTTGGGCAGCGTTGAAGCTCTGGAAAGGGATTGCTACCAATGGCTTTGTTTGTCCTTCGCTCCGGGCTTCGGATGGTTCACCAAAATCGACCTATGCTTGAATCGAATTGGCCACTGCACGAACTTTACTGCACCTTCTCCAATGAGCCAAAGGGGGCGTGAATTCCAAAGTTCAAAATCAAATTTTCAGAAAGGCTAGGTCGAATTTCCAAGTTCACAAGAGCTAAAAAAAATGGTCCCCTCTTGCTGGGCGTGGAGCCTTGTTTTTATAGATTTTCTGAAAAAAATTGAATTTCAAACAGGCTCAATCTGAGCCCTCCATGTGGCGCCATCTCAGGGGGTGCTATTTTGATTTTTTTGAGAAAATAAAATAGGAAATTTGTGGGTGAGACACCTCAGCAGGATTTGAAATTTTTTAAAATTTGGGTCTGCTTGATTTTCTCTGCAGGAAGCTCCCAGATGGCGTCACCTTAGAGGGTGCTCTCTTGGAGTTTGAAATTCAAAATCGGCTTTTGTAGGGAGTCCTCAGGTGGCGCCACCTCATGGTGGGCTACTTTTATTAAAAATAAATAAAAAATAAAATTTGAAGCCAAGTGGGACTCTGGATTGGCGCCACCTCAAAAGGTGTTCTGAGGTGTAAAGCTGGAAATAGTAGGAGCACGCCATGTGGCGCCCTCTCTGGAGGCTCTTGACATGTGTCAGAAGGACAGGAGTGGAAGAATCAGACTGTGCCACCTCAGAGGAATTCAAATTCTACTTTTCTGCAGGATTGGAGAGGCTGACATGTGGCGGTTCCTCAGAGTGGTTCCTACAATGCCATGTGGCAGGAGAACAAGACTGGAATAAGCAGAATGCGCCACCTCAGAGGGGGGGGGGGGGTTCTACTTTTTCTAATGCAGGGAGGTTTGGACATATGGCAGACAAGTGTCAGCTGTCTGGAGAGGCCTTCTCAAATGGCGCCACCTCAGAGGGGAATTTGAATTTCAAATGGAGGTTGGCCTTGGAGGAATGGAGAATGGACATGTGGCATTTCCTCAGAATGGCTCCTACGATGCCATGTGGCAGTTGGGAAAGGCAAGGAACATGTGGCGCCATCTTAGGCCAAGTAGAAAAAGGTAGAACTCCAGTATTTTCGCCACCTAGCTCTTGTCTTAAAATTTTTGAATGGTTGCTTTTCTGAAGGAAGCCAAGAGTGACATGTGTCCTCTACTTTTTCTAAAGGAGGTAGAAGGAGACATGTGTCACCTGCTTTTTTTGAAAGAAGCAGAGAATGACACGTGGCCGAGGGGAGAGAAGGAGGTCCAAGCCATGTGGCGCCATCTCAGACAAAATGAAAAAGGTAGAAGTTCAGGATTTTCGCCACCTATGGAGAGATTTGAATATTTAAATTCTAGCTTTCCTGAAGAGAGCAGGAAAAGACACATGGCATCTACTTTTTCTGAGAAGAGCAGAGAATGACACATGTCACCTGCTTTTTCTGAGGAAATGAAAGATTGACATGTGTCCTCTACAGGAGACACACTTCAAATGGCACCACCTCAGGGGAGACAAGCTTTGCTTTTTCTGAACAGGACAACACATGACACTTGGCATCTTCTAGTGATCTTTGGAATGACACCTGGCGCATGATGGATAGGGTGACACATGGCAGATAAATGGGATGACATGTGGCAGCTTCTTAAGGTAGCCCCACACTGACACTTGGCATGGAAATGGGAGGAGAGAGAAAAGACAAGTGGCACCAATCCAGGGGACAAGGCCCCTATATTTTTGGGTTTTTCAAAATTCAAATTTTTCAAAAGAAAAGCCTGTGTGACACCACCTCAATGTGGGTCCCACATTGCTTCTTTATTTCAATAGGGATAAAACAACTTCTTTTTTTGGAATTTCCATAAAATCTGGACTAATTGGTAAAATATAAATTTTTGAAAAGAGTTGGCCCCTGTAGGGAGATTTTGCAAAAGGAAGATAGTTGAAATAGCTGACAAAAGGCAAAATCTGAGTAGAAATTTATTGAAAATTATCCAGATTGTTTTCCTGAGGAAATATTTTGAAATTCAGAGTCCTGGGGGTAAAATGGGAAGAATTGATAACTTTGAAGACCCAGGGTTTTGAAATCAATTTTGAAAAGAGTTAAAATTCTAATATGGATTGAAAATTTTGAAATCAAGAGTTCTGGACCTCGAAATGTCATGTTGTGCAGTGTAGTGATATGAGATGCTCATGTAATGATATGCAATGACATATTTTATGAAATGTAATCCTGAACCGGGCTTTGGAGATTGTCGTCTCCTGTCAGGAGTAGAATTTTGAACATCTGAGCTAAAAATAGAGAAATTTTGAGAGTTGCAGATGAAATTGAGACTTTTGCAAGGTCCGGGTTTAGAAAACGACCATTTTGCCCTCCGACGATTTCAGAGGCTGGATGATGATGTTTGGTGGAAATGTCGGGGAGGTGAGTGAAAATTTGGGGTGTTTACACATGCGCTCCTCCTTTATGTTCTCACAGAGGAGCAGGCATAGCTGCAAATCACGTGATCATTCTTTCCCTTCACGTTGATATTATTCCATGCTTATTGAAACCATTAGTGCAGTTCTTTTTATCTTTATATCTGGATGAGTGCATTGTCTTGCTTCCCCTTTTCAGCCTTGCTTCTCCATGCTTGTCTTACCTTTGAGTTTGTTAGATTGCCTGTGGTATTATGAAGGGGGCATCTGTCCAGGTATGAGCCATGGCATCATCAATACCGTCCAAGTCATAACTTACCTATAAGATCTTCTCCATGCCGAATGTTAAACTCCATGGGAGTATGCATTTCCATATGCATGAATAAAACATAACTATCTCTGCAAGTCACATTTCTTGGTGTCATTGGGCTGATATTAGTTAACGGAAGACAGGTTGTTACTGGCTTAAAGGGTTAAAAAAAAAATCTGCAAAAAGGGGAAGAAAATGGACGTCAATATGAATGTGTCTACAGGTGATGTTGTTCCTCATGGAGATTGGTCACAATTACTAATACATGTGTAAACATTCACATTCATGTTCAGTACCATCTACAGGTTGATTGGCCATTTGATCTCTTGTTATTCTCAACAGTTTTTTTTGTTTTCTTTTCTTTCAAGGGTTTGTCAATAATCCCCTGAAGAAGTAGGTTTAATGTTCTGTTTTTCTTTCTTTTTTTTTATCCGGATGGGATGGACATTGTTTGATTTTGATGCATATTAAGTTGTGCATATTCAAAAACTGATTTGATTGTGCTCAATTATCCTCAATATGATGAGTCAAAAACGCGAACACAGTTTTCTGCAGTAAGTTTTTCGAGGCTGAGATGTAAGCAACCCTCAAGCTTCTGGTTTCTGTGTTGAGGAATTTGATTCCAGGTTGCCCAAATCGTAATCTATGCATAGCAGGACCCCGAGTGCTAGCGAAGGTCGATTTTGATATTTGTAGCTTGGGTGATGTTCTGTTCATTTTATTGACAAGGCTGCGGATGTCACGAGTGTCCTGATCTTTCTTCAGTGGTCAGCTTGTTCGATCCTCCAAGTAAATTTAATATCAGGTTGGTCATAGTCATGAGCTAAATGGCATAGCTTCTTATACCAATTATTTTGTTGAATCATATGTTGTGGAATCATCTGTTTTCTCATTTCATTCTCTTCGTTTGGTGTATTACAGTTTCGACATTCTTTGCATCCATATAGTCATACACAGTGATTATGGTATTCATTAAATTGTTTTCTCTGTTATTTCCCCTATTGTAATAATGGTCGTCTTGATTTGCATCTTCCTACTGTGGTTCATCTGCGTTTGTATTTCCAGCCTTATGCACTTCAGGATTTACAAGAACTTTCAGTATGACTTCATTGTTATATTCTTGTCATGGGTAGTGTAAATTTGATTCAAATTTTTTTGGTCCATGCCATTGTTATCCTGTCTTGTAGCCGACCTCACCAAAAAAAATTTATTTTCTTATTCTTTTCAGTTCATGAATATAGAATGGTACTGTGACTACAGATGCGACAACGAAGGTGATTCACATGAAAGAAAAGCCTTGTTTTGCAGTTTAGAGTTTAGTTTTTTTTTTTCGAGAGTCTCAAAATCCGAGAATGAAGATGATATTACTGTTTCACCATCTTACAGTTTTGGTGAGCGTAGGTTGTAAAAGAGGATATATAAAATCTCATTACACCCAGCCTTCAGTATTGCACACTTTCAGCAGCATACCACACTCACTGTGTTGGCACATCACAACACCTGTCAGCATATTCATCTTCTCAATTAATTCAGGGTATCCAACGTATGTCTTCATTAGTTAGCACATCATGTAGGCATTTTCTCCCACCAGCACAGTAGCTGCACACATCTACTCCCAGCTTTACAGCCTCCTTTTCTGCAAAACCTAAGTACCACCCACTGACCAACAGTCTACTTACATCACATAGCCCCTTTCACAGTGTCCAATTAGCTCCTTTCATTCTATCACAACCCTCACCTTTCTATAACTAGGTTGCTATTCACTTATCACCCATAAATGAATAACCCTTCTATCTTTACCTCACATTTGTTGTTATCATTTCACAGCATAACACTTTACACCACTGCACCATCGCCAGTGTGTCAAGTTTTCATTAGTCAGCACAACAACATACCTATCCCCTGCACCCTGTTATGCATTCACCTTGTCACCATCCCTCATTCATTTCCTGGGTTGCATAACAACCTCTTCAACCACCCTCACAACAACATGTGTAACCTCCACCTGTAAACAACCTGCCACATCGTCCCCACCTCATTACCTTCCCTATTCGCTGTCACATTCATGTGTTCTTCACAATACCTACATTACAACTACCTAAACCTCCATGTCCCCATCTGCACCACCTCCATTTTTACAGTAGTCTTGCTGTTGCCATTTTGCAGGAAGTCATCCCGCTCTTTTGCTGTCCCACAACATTACCTTACACTATCACAACATTGCCTCTCCCTTCCATTTCATACTATCTGTTACCCAGCAACCCATCAAGTGCACAACAGTGCTTTTTCCCACTTCATTATATTCTTTTACATTATAGCCCACTTGACCCTCATACATCAATCCAGCCCTTGTCATAAGTTTGCACTGCGCCTTCATTTTCAAACATTCCTCACTTGCACCTGTACACCCACTCATTCTAGCCACTTAACTATATCCCAGGTATGAATGATATATCTCACCTATGGTATGCTTGTGCAACTAGTATAGTTATACATTTTCACCTTTCTTCTTGTATATGCCTTCAGCCTTAGTTAGACATCAACATCTCATGTTATATGAGCATTTTAGACCAGCTAGATACCAGCATATCATATAGTATAGGCATTTGTGTCAAAACTCAGGCATATGTATATATCTTCTTCAGTAGCATAAGCACTACATGTGAATTTCTTTTCATATATGCTTTCCCACTTTAGTATGAATGCTTGCCTATACATCTCTCTAATCGATGTGTGCATCTGCATACATTTCTCGCATTGGCATATATATATATATCCTTTATTTGGGGTAGATGTCACACTTAGCTTTAAATATGTCGATTTTGTCATGATATATTCCATATCTTTAGCCTATTGCTTCACATTGACCTTGTTTTGCAGCGATATATGAAAAACATTGATTTCCTCTCTTAGATTAGAATTTTATCATTTCAAATCCCTTTTTAAAATGATGTAATAGCTAGATATCAATGAGAATATTTGCTTGCCAACATAGATTAGAATGTATGATCATACACTTTCATAGAATTGTGTGTTCCATATCATTTTCATTTTCATTTCTGAAAATCCACGATGGTGAAACACGAATGGCACGTGCACCATTCTAATAAGAGGTAATTAATCCTAAGCAAATGACTCACATCGATGGCCATAGTCAAAATGTGGGCAATGCTTAGGATTTTTATCTTTTATGGAATAACATCGGATCCACACTGGATCTCCTTTCAAAAATCATCATATTTTCAAGTATTTCTCTTTCTTTATTAGAATTTAACTTAAAATTAATTCAAAATATATATCAATGGCTATGGTCAGGATATATTAAGAGTTAATTTCATTTTAAATTCTATAAAGGCACCAAAATGTATTTTATTCTCCATTTGAATTTTAATGTGATTACTATATAATACATTCAATGACCATAGTCAGGGATGTATTATATCTTCAATCTTATTTTAATTCACTTAGAGAATGAAATATGTTTTTCAAATTCAATTTCAAAATTCTTTAATTCATTAATCATTTAAGGATAGAATTACATCATTATTTTCCAAAATCAAGAAAATTTTGAGAGATATTCTTCAAATATCTTCTTCATCTCTCAGTTCAATCTTCAATTCTTCATTTGTAAATTCAAAATCTCCTTTTTATTCTCAAATTCTATCTTACTCCGAAAATTCAAAACTTTAATTTCAAAGTCCAATTTGACTTTAAAATTTCAGATTCGTTTTATATTCAAAAATTCAATTTCAAAGTCCCATTTGACTTTAAAAATTCAAATTTATTTCTAGATTCAGAATTCAATTCCCAATTCAGATCAAAATTCAAAGTTCATTTCAAAACTTTGAATGTTCAAAAATTATTCTTTTGAGTTCAAATTCAAACTCAACTCCATATTCCAAATCAAAATCCAGAATTCAATTCAACTTTGAAACTCCCAAATTCATCTCTCGATTTCAAAATGCAATTTTGAAAATCAAGTTTCATTCTCTATCCTTCCCTTTAAAACTCAAGAGTCGATTTAGGATCTCTTAGATCCGATTCCAAGTTCTGTCTGGATCTCCAAAATCCAATTCTGTCTTCGAATTCTATTTGGATTTCTTGAATCCAATTCCAAGCTCTATCCAGATTTCCAGATTCATCTTCTAATTCTATGTTGAATTCCCGATTTCTTGAATTCAATTTCTATTTTCAAATTCCATTATGATTTCATACTCTAAAAACCAAAATTTAATTCCTTTTTCAAATCCTGCTTTCATTTTCAAGATTTATTTCCAGTTTCATCTCTGAAATCTACTTTCTTTAGGAAATTCAATTCTTTCTTTGAAAAAATCAAATTCAACCTCAAACCCAAGATTCATTTCCAAATTTCAAATTCATTTTTCAAATTTGGAATTCAATTCCATTTCAAATTTCATTTCCTCTCCTAAAATCCAAGTTCAAAATTCAAATTCATAGTCCATTTATGACTTTGAAACTTCTTTTCTTTTCTCTTTTATCTCAGCTTCAAATCATTCTTTTCAAAAGTCAAGATTTATTTTCCCGAACTCTGATTATTTCAAAGACTTAGAACTTCAAATCTCTTTCCTAATCTATCTCAAGTTCTAAGTTAAATTCAACTATTTTAAATCATTTCCTTATCACATTTACATCAAAATCACTTGGAAAATCTCAGATTTTCAAAAGTGTTTTTCTCAAAAGCATACATTTCTGCATTTGCATCGCATAAGCATGATTCTTTGTGCATTTAGACTCAGAATAAATTCTTAGATGATATTTTAGCAAAACAAAAGGGAATAAATTCGATCCTTGGTTCAATTACCCCTGGTAAAAGCGCCAGGAACGGTTGAACCTCGTACCGATGAGCGAATCCCGTCTCCCAAATTTTCTTGAAATATTTCAAAACGGAGGCGAGTAATTTTCCAAATATTTTCAAAATTTAAGGACAAGTGAGACTTTGCAAAAGAGTTCCTCTCTCTTCTTCCTTTTCTCATTCTCTCTTCTTTTCTATCTTTTATTCCCCTTCAAAAAGGGAACAAAGGTTAGAAAGGCGAAGAGAAGGAAGAGAGAGAACACCAAAAGAGGAAAAATTTTGCGATCACAGTTTTGGAGACCGAGATGAGACCCGTCTCCGTCCGGTCGAATTTTTGCCTTTTGCTTTGCTTTGATATTTTCTAAATCTTTATTCTATAAATGTCAGCTTCATTTTCAAGCAAACCTTAGGAGCCTAGACTCTGTCCTAGCTGACATCATTGCATATAGGATCTAAGTATGGTTTGGTAGGACCATATTGAGGAGATTATTCCATGTTCACATTAGACTTAGGTCTGAAATATAACTCTCCTCAATTCTAGGGATTGAATGCAAATAATGTATGCAAGTGTATGCTTCTCTTTATTTAAAAATTTGTCTCTTTAGGACTTGCATTAGAAACATCTGATTTTCTTGCATGTTGGACATGTTTTTGAAAACATCCCTACCTTTATTGTCTCGGTCTTCACGTTGTTGGGCTGTCTCACTGAACCATAGTTCGGGAGAGAGCCTCACAACTAGACCACTTATTTGGTTTCGCGCCCCCTACCACGTACCTAAGGGCCATAGTCCGAGGTATATGTTGAGAAACTCTGTTTTGATGTCACATAATATGATACACTGTCGTATTTGATTTTATATGATATGATAATATGTCCTCTTGAAAAATGTTATATTATGACTGAATATGTTTTGCCATAAAACTAACGAGTATTTGATGCAAGAATATCTCACCCAAAAAGGTTGAAGACTTCCTGTTCAAATACAACTTGTGCAATCATACTCCTTGAAGAAAAAGCTTGATGAGCCATGCATTCCTAAAAGTTCAAATGAAGAGATCGGCTACCTCAAGATGAAGACTTTTTTTCTTCTTTAGAATCATATGTAACAGAACCTTCAGGAACATGCATATTGCATATTACATACTCATTCATAAAAACTATATCATAAAAGTATACGATAGTTTCAAAAAGCTCCTTTTTGAAAACTAATAATTGTACCTTCTTACAACCCTTTATGAAAAAGATATTTTGTCATGTAATAATTGTACCTTACACTATATACAAGACAACATGAAAAGAAATGTAGGAAAAAGACAAAACATAAAATCGGCTACATAGAGAAAAACAAATATAATATGTTTTTGAAATGACTCTAGTTACCTTCTTTAAAGAAATGTTTTTAAATATAGGAAGAAGACAAAAACATAAAATCGGCTACATAGAGAAAAACAAATATAATATGTTTTTGAAAAGACTCTAGTTACCTTCTTTAAAGAAATGTTTTTAATATAAGAAGAAGACAAAAACATAAAATCGGCTACACAAAGAAAAACAAATATAATATGTTTTTGAAAGGACTCTAGTTACCTTTTTACAAAACCATAGAATGTCGACTTACTTGAAGTCATCATTCTCTTTGTACAAAGCATTAAATACCTCCTGTAACAAATCCTTGTTAATATCCTTCTCAAAGAATGTCGACTTTCTTGTAGTCCTTATTCTCTCTGAAGACTTTGAAAAACACAACATAAAGAAAACACTTGACATGACTATGTACAAATAAATATCTCAAAGCACTCATTGTACTTATACTCAATTAAAGCAAAGAAGTACTTATGTACCTCAAATCATTAATTAGAATAAAGACAAAACTACAAATCCAACGTTCAATGTACTATTGTAAGAAATAGACTTTTTACATAAAATATGTATTACCTAAAATATTACACCGACTAAGTGTACCCTATATTTTACTTTTATGGAAAAAGGCATTCTCAAATTTCTCGAAAAGATGTTTTTGAAATGACATAACATTTCACATTTCAAAAAGGCTACGATTTCAAAATATAACGACTACTTTTTTAAAAGCTATATAAACACACTCAAATAAACTATTCAACATGGGGAATGGAATAGACGTGTGAGCTTACAACGAGAAAAATTCTATTCATTATTTGAAAAGAGAGCCTTGAAAAAGAAAGAGAAAAAGAAAAGAAAGAAAAGAGAAAAAGTCAAGTCCAGCTCTTTGACAAAGAGTATCCTCTGAGTGACAAACATAACATTCTGAGAATCTTTCATTTGTGCATTCATATCATTCTGAAGGTTCTATAGGAAGTATTGTAACTCTGTTATTCACTGTTTTCCTTCTTTGTTGAATGAAGTAGACCTCTGTGAAAGAGGGTGTTGCCCTTCTTTGTTGAGAGAAGAAGACCTCTGTGAAAGAGGGTGTTGTCCTTCTCTGTTGAGAGAAGAAGACCTCTGTGGAAGAGGGTGTGCCCCTTCTCTGTTGAGAGAAGAAGACCTCTGAGGAAGAGGGTGTTGTACTATTTATCCGGTGACTCGGATGTTATAGTGGAAAACTCAAGTGGTTTGCTTGGGGACTGGATGTAGGTCTGGGTATTGACCGAACCAGTATAAATTCTGTGTTTTATGTGTTGTGCCTTATTGCCTGATTATTTTATTTTATCGATCTTTATCGTATTTCACTATTCACCCCCCCCCCCTCTAGTGGAATTTCATTTGGTATCAGAGCAGGTTTGCTGGTTTCGACGTAACAAGTCTTCCAGCACAAATGGCATCTACCTCCTATGCTCGTGATATTGAAGGTCAACACGCATCTCGTCCACCTTTCTTTAATGGCTCCAACTATGGATACTGGAAGTGCAGAATGGCTATATTTCTCAAATCCATAGATTTTGCTGTATGGAAAATTGTTGAGCATCCATACACATCTCCATCCGTAGACTATAGCTTATGGTCTGATGAAGAAAAGAAAATGGCAAACCTAAATGCAAAGGCTATGAATGCCTTATATTGTGCCATTGATCAGAACGAATTCAATAGAATATCTATATGTGAATCTGCATATGATATTTGGCATTCTTTGAAAGTTATTCATGAAGGAACCAACAAAGTGAAAGAAGCCAAAATCTCATCTCTTGTTAGAAAATATGAGTTGTTCAAAATGAACAAAGATGAACCCATCACAGAGATGTTTACCAGATTCACCAACATCACCAACGATCTGAAATCTCTGGGTGTAACATATTCCCAGACTAAAAAGGTGAAGAAAATCTTGAGATCTCTCACAACTGATTGGGAGAAAAAGACTACAGCTATTGAAGAAGCTCAAGATTTATCTAAGCTTACTTTGGACGACCTAATAGGCAATCTTATGGCCTATGAAGTCCACATGAAAGAAAGAAGGGAAGAAGAGCAACCAATAAAGAAAACTCTGGCTTTCCCAGCTCTATCTGAGAATGAAGACTCAGATAAAGAATCCGAAATTGCGCTACTAACCAGAAAATTCCAGCGCTTCATGAGAAGAAACCGGCTTCCAAACAAGCACAAGGAAATAAAAGATCTTAAGAAAGATCCCATGTGCTATCAGTGTAACAAGCCAGGTCACTTGAGACGTGACTGTCCCCTTCTCAAAAGAAAGTCCAAGACTGAGGAACCAAATAAGAGGTTCTTCAAGAAAAAGGCTCTGCATGCTCAATGGGATGATTCAGAACCATCCAGCAGTGAAGAGTCAAGTGATGATGAAGCCGAAACTGCAAATATGTGCTTCATGGCAAACGAAAGTCCTGTAAGTGAAATCTCTGATTTTTCCTTTGAAGAACTTCTAGATGCTTTTCAAGAACTATTTGAAGAATCTAGAAAATTGAGTTTCAAAAATAAAGATTTAAAATCTGAAAATCTAAAGCTTTCCCAAAAGAATGAAAAACTCAGCAGTGAAAATTCTGAGTTGAAAAAGAAAAACCTTATGCTTATGTCTGAAATTTCTTCTACTAGCTCCAAAACTAAAAATCTGCAAGTAGAAATTTCAGAGCTAAAAAGTAAAACTGAGAACCTCATGAAAACGGTTTTCAAGTTTACTAAAGGTAAAGAGAACTTGGATAAACTCTTATCCTCTCAAAAAGTCTCTTTCTACAAGAATGGTATTGGCTACTCTCATTTCAACAAACCTTCTTGTATGAATCAAAAGACCACGTTTGTGAAAAGTTTGTCTGAACCAAATAAGGAGTATTATAATGTTAATTTTTTTAACTCCTCTAAGGTTGTAGACAAACCTAAATCCAAATGGATATGGGTTCCAAAGTCTAACAAAAAGGGACCCGATTGGGTACCAAAAAGAAATTTTACTTGAAAATTGCAGGCTCCAAATAAGAAGAACAGATGGATTCTAGACAGTGGATGTTCAAAACACATGACAGGACATCCAGACCTTTTTGCTGTTCTTCATCATAAAGAAGGAGGAACCGTCACCTTTGGAGATAACAACAAAGGTTTGATAATTGGCATTGGTAATATTGGTAACATAGATAAACCTCTTATCAAAGACCTTCTCCTTGTTAAAGGTTTAAAACATAACCTACTAATTATCAGTGAAATGTGTGACACAGGTTATAATGTTAGCTTTAATCATGATGCATGCCTCATAGCAGACACCAACGAAAACATCATCTTAAAAGGTATAAGAAAGAATAATATATATGAACTATACCTAGAAAACATCACAGAACATTGCCTTATAGCTAATAATGATTCTCAACTTTTATGGCACATGAGAATGGGTCATGTAAATTCTAAGTACATGTCTAAATTAGCTAAAAATAAGTTAGTACGTGGGTTACCCAAAATATCTTTTAAAAAGGATTACTTTTGTGATGCATGTCAATTAGGAAAATTGTCAAAATCATCTTTCAAATAAAAAAAAATATCATTTCAAGTAAAAGACCTTTAGAGCTTCTCCACCTGGATCTCTTTGGTCCTTCTAGAGTAGCTAGTCATAATCACAATAAATACGTTTTTGTTATTGTAGATGACTACTCAAGATTTACTTGGGTAATATTTTTGAAAAACAAAAGTGACACGTTTTGTCAACTTGAAATCTTATGTAAAAAATTACAAAATGAAAAATCTTGCTCTATTGTTAAAATCCGTAGTGACCATGGAGGAGAATTTGAAAATGAACTTTTTGAATTTTTTTTTAACTTGCATGGTATTTCTCATAACTTTGCCTTTCCTAGAGCTGCACCTCAAAATGGTGTAGTAGAAAGAAAGAATAGAACCCTTCAGGAATCTGCTAGAACTATGCTCCAACACAATAATCTTGCTAAATCTTTTTGGGCAGAAGCTGTTAATACTGCATGCTACATAACAAATAGAGTTCTCATTAGACCCTTATTAAATAAAACTCCATATGAACTATTCTATGACAGAACTCCAAGAATAGACTATTTCAAAGTCTTTGGTTGTAAATGCTTTATCCTAAACACAAAAGATAGCCTAGATAAATTTGATGCTAAATCTATTGAAGGCATATTTTTAGGATATTCAAGTCATAGTAAAGCATACAGGGTTTTCAATAAGCATTCTAAGTCTATTGAAGAATCTATGCATGTTAGTTTCTGTGAATCTATTGATCAATCTGTTCATAAGCAAACTAACGATGATGATATTGAAAGTACAGATTTATTTTTAGATAACACAGCTAAGTCTAATGAAGATGATCATCAAAGAACATTTGTCGATATCAAAGATCATCCTCAAAAGCAGATTTTGGGAGACCTGACAAAGGGGGTTCAAACTAGAGCTCAGCTAGAACGGATTGCAAACATGGCCTTCATTTCTCAACTTGAACCAAAGAAGATTGATGAAGCCATCATCGATGAGTTCTGGATGCTAGCCATGACTGAAGAACTGAATCAATTCCAAATGAATGAAGTTTGGGATCTTGTACCAAGACCAAAGGATCATCCAATCATTAGGACAAGATGGATCTTCAGAAACAAGCTAGACGAAACATGTAATGTTATAAGAAACAAGGCCAGACTAGTAGCTCAAGGATACAACCAGGAGGAAGGTATTGATTTTGATGAAACATTTGCTCCTGTTGCTAGACTTGAATCTATTAGAATGTTTTTAGCATATGCAAGCTATATGGATTTCAAACTATACCAAATGGATGTTAAAAGTGCTTTTCTAAATGGATTTATAAATGAAGAAGTTTATGTAAAACAACCTCCAGGATTTGAAAATGAACAATATCCAGATCATGTTTTCAAACTCAAACGCGCTTTGTATGGTTTAAAACAAGCACCTCGTGCTTGGTATGATAGACTTAAAACCTTTCTGTTAAAAACTGGTTTTTCTGTAGGCAAAGCAGACTCTACATTATTTGTTAAAATAGTGAATAATCATACCCTAATTGTTCAAATATATGTAGACGATATCATCTTTGGATCTTCTAACAGCACTCTTTGTGAAAAATTTTCTAAGTCCATGCAGAAAGAATTTGAAATGAGTATGATGGGAGAACTCACCTACTTTCTTGGACTGCATATTAAGCAAACCAAGGATGGAGTTTTCATCAATCAATCTAAGTATGCTCGTGAACTTCTGAAGAGGTTCAACATGAACTCAACTGCTTCAAAATCTACTCCTATGAGCACTACTACTGTTTTGGACAAAGATGAAGATGATAAGTCTGTTGATACAAAGGTATACCGAGGTATGATAGGATCACTTCTATATTTAACTGCTAGTCGTCCAGATATTATGTTCAGTGTTTGCTTGTGTGCTAGATTTCAGTCAAATCCAAAAGAATCACATCTTAAAGCTGTAAAAAGAATAATGAGATATTTAAAAGACACAGTCGATTTTGGATTATTCTATTCAAAATCCTCTACATTTGATCTAATCTCATACAGTGATGCTGACTTTGCTGGAAGTAAATCTGATAGAAAAAGCACAAGTGGAACATGTCATATGCTAGGGCACTCACTTGTATCATGGTTCAGTAAGAAACAAAACTGTGTATCCTTATCAACTACTGAAGCCGAATATATTGCTGCTAGCCTAGCCTGTACACAAGTTATCTGGATGAAACAAACCTTAAAAGATTTTGGTTTAAATTTTGAAAATACAACTATTTTCTGTGACAATACTAGTGCTATAAACTTATCTAAAAATCCTATTCTACACTCACGAACTAAGCACATTCAAATAAGACATCACTTCTTAAGAGAACAAGTCTTAAACAACATTATTAAACTCGAATTCATACCCACTAATCAACAGTTAGCAGACATATTCACTAAACCATTAAAACATGAAGACTTCACACGTATTAGAAGAGAACTAGGAATATGCAAACTAAGTGACTTATAAATTAATCACACTTATTAAGATTATTGCTTTTGATAAAATCTTATTTTAAAAGGCTTTTTCTTATCGATTTTTTTTTTGTTTGTTTTACTATTCAAAGTCAAACTATGTTTTCATATTTTCGTATACTCTCAATACTCATAGAAACACATTCATCATGACACATTCTTTATGTCTTTCAACTTGTCATCTTTCAAGTACACCTTCATAATAACTTCTTGTCCTATCTCCTTTTACGTATATCCATAAGAACCATCTATTTTAAGTAAAAAGCCATCATGACTTGGATCACATCACTCATTTCATTACACCTTTTTGTATCTTTTGTCTTTTTGTGACAACCTCTCATACGATAAGCTAGCTGACCTCCAAACATGATTTCTCATAATGTTGATTATTATTCTTAATTAATTATATTCATATGACTTATTCCCTCTCATGATCTTGTATCAATATACTTCTCTAAAATCTTAAAACCTCTTATAAAAATTCAAAGTGATTATTTTTTGTATCACCTTTAAGTGGTTATATTTCACGTAAACTTTTACTATATCATCGATTATTTCATAGCCTAAGTATAATCTATTATCATCCTGTCACATCCTTTATGAAATCATTTGTTAAACTCTCCTTTGTCGACAACTTGTCCTCTATTTTTTTTGTACTACTAGTATCACCTTTTTATTTCCTCCTTCTCTCTTTATTTCATATGAAGTGACTTTCCATCCGTGACCATGACTCTCTCATATATTTTATGTCTCTCTTAAATCGAGATTCATAAAAATCTTGTCTTCAAGCAAAACTTTATCTATTGGCTAATCTCACTCTACTTTATGTCATATCTAAATCAAGTGATTGTTGTCCTTTACAACCTTTCTCATTTTTCTACACATCTGTATCATCCTTTTATGTCTATTCACTCTCCTTTCACACTTATCAATATATATAAATAAAAATCATTATTGTCTCTCACTCATACCCTATGGGTTGTCCTATTCCAAACTCTCCATTCACGAATTAGGAATACTTCCACATAAAGTAAAATCATGGAGAAAAAGTTGCTTGTTTTATTAGGCCATTATTTTCTTCACTCTATAACTATTCTTTCAAACCTTTTGAATTATTCGCTCTCTCAAGTTTAAAACATGACACCCCATACTCTATTACTTCTCTCACTAGTCGATAAACTCACCCATAGTAAAATCTATATATATACATATTATTTCAAAACTATGTCTTTATCAACCCAATATAATACACTATCTTCAAATATTGATTTGATTTGTCATTCACAAGTCTCTTAACTTACTACTCACGGATTTCCTTATTTGACTAAATTCTAAAAATCACTCACTTCCAATGTCATTCAAAACCTATCAAAATTATTTTCATTCTTCTATTTAATGGATTGGTTCATCCCAAACCAAACACTCGTATTTATCTATTCTCTTACATATCTTTACTCGTTTCAAGATCTTCTCTCTTGCTCGTTTTCTTTTTGACCTTGCAATGGCTTCCTCTTCAAACTCTGCAATCACTGCCGCAGATCTAAGGTATCCCGAGCTTTTTCATGACTACAACCTACTTTGCTCTCGACCTATTCATGAAGGAAAATTAGTTCACTATGAAGACTTCATGCTTTTCGACCTAGACAACTATCTCCCTGAACTCAAACATCTACTAGGATCTTCATCCCACGCTGCCTATTATCCTGAACTAGTTTGACTATTCTATACAAACTTTTCTACTGATCATGAACAAACCACTATCACCACCAAAGTACGCGGACAACTGATGTTCTTTCATGCTTCCTCACTAGGTAGAATTCTAAACCTACCTTCCACCGGCACAGACCTTAACACCATAGTACCAATCGAACGATTGGTACTCCGAAAATTTCTTCTCTGCACCAACTGCTATCCACTTCCTTGGCACATGAGGAATCTCCAACCTCATGCTCAATTACTTGCCCAGATTCTTCTCCACAACATCTATCCCAAGCTTCCCCGCAAGGGATTAGTTCCACGTAAAATCTCTCTTCTTATATACGCAATTTTTTCTTCTACTCCGATAAACTGGTCCTCCATTCTTTTCAACCTTTTTATTCGTTATCAGAAATTCAAGCTTCTTCTTTTCGGGTGTTTCATAACTCCCATTCTCAAATACTTCAAAGTACCCCTTCACAACGAAGAAATCCTCCATCCCTCTCAGGTCCTCGATGCTACCACCTTCAATCTAAGGTCCCTGCACATGCCCGACTCTGATGAAGAAGATCCAACATCCACCTTCAATTACTTCCCTGCTCTGATGGATGTCCAGCGCTCTCAGGATCGTATTCTTTGTCGTCAAGCCTCGTTGCAGCAAACTCTACGAACCCTCCAGTCGGATCAAGTCAACCGAACACATCGACATCCTTCACCTTTGGGATAAAACTTATTTTTTTGGTCTGTAATAACTTTTAATTACTTTTGGTCTGTAATAACTCTCTTACTCTGATCCCTTCCTTTTTGTCCATGACAAAGGGGGAGAAAACCTGTCTCCATTATTGGAGAAATACTCTCTTTAAACATTTTATCATATTATTATTTCTATGCATAATGTCTTTTTGACAGGGGGAGCATATTTTGTCATCATCAAAAAGGGGGAGAATGTTGAGAAACTCTGTTTTGATGTCACATAATATGATACACTGTCGTATTTGATTTTATATGATATGATAATATGTCCTCTTCAAAAATGTTATATTATGACTGAATATGTTTTGCCATAAAACTAACGAGTATTTGATGCAAGAATATCTCACCCAAAAAGGTTGAAGACTTCCTGTTCAAGTACAACTTGTGCAATCATACTCCTTGAAGAAAAAGCTTGATGAGCCATGCATTCCTAAAAGTTCAAATGAAGAGATCGGCTACCTCAAGATGAAGACTTTTTTTCTTCTTTAGAGTCATATGTAACAGAACCTTCAGGAACATGCATATTGCATATTACATACTCATTCATAAAAACTATATCATAAAAGTATACGATAGTTTCAAAAAGCTCCTTTTTGAAAATTAATAATTGTACCTTCTTACTACCCTTTATGAAAAAGATATTTTGTCATGTAATAATTATACCTTACACTATATACAAGACAACATGAAAAGAAATGTAGGAAAAAGACAAAACATAAAATCGGCTACATAGAGAAAAACAAATATAATATGTTTTTGAAATGACTCTAGTTACCTTCTTTAAAGAAATGTTTTTAAATATAGGAAGAAGACAAAAACATAAAATCGGCTACATAGAGAAAAACAAATATAATATGTTTTTGAAAAGACTCTAGTTACCTTCTTTAAATAAATGTTTTTAATATAAGAAGAAGACAAAAACATAAAATCGGCTACACAAAGAAAAACAAATATAATATGTTTTTAAAAGGACTCTAGTTACCTTTTTACAAAACCATAGAATGTCGACTTACTTGAAGTCATCATTCTCTTTGTACAAAGCATTAAATACCTCCTGTAACAAATCCTTGTTAATATCCTTCTCAAAGAATGTCGACTTTCTTGTAGTCCTTATTCTCTCTGAAGACTTTGAAAAACACAACATAAAGAAAACACTTGACATGACTATGTACAAATAAATATCTCAAAGCACTCATTGTACTTACACTCAGTTAAAGCAAAGAAGTACTTATGTACCTCAAATCATTAATTAGAATAAAGACAAAACTACAAATCCAACGTTCAATGTACTATTGTAAGAAATAGACTTTTTACATAAAATATGTATTACCTAAAATATTACACCGACTAAGTGTACCCTATATTTTACTTTTATGGAAAAAGGCATTCTCGAATTTCTCGAAAAGATGTTTTTGAAATGACATAACATTTCACATTTCAAAAAGGCTACGATTTCAAAATATAACGACTACTTTTTTAAAAGCTATATAAACACACTCAAATAAACTATTCAACATGGGGAATGGAATAGACGTGTGAGCTTACAACGAGAAAAATTCTATTCATTATTTGAAAAGAGAGCCTTGAAAAAGAAAGAGAAAAAGAAAAGAAAGAAAAGAGAAAAAGTCAAGTCCAGCTCTTTGACAAAGAGTATCCTCTGAGTGACAAACATAACATTCTGAGAATCCTTCATTCGTGCATTCATATCATTCTGAAGGTTCTATAGGAAGTATTGTAACTTTGTTATTCACTGTTTTCCTTCTTTGTTGAAAGAAGTAGACCTCTGTGAAAGAGGGTGTTGCCCTTCTCTGTTGAGAGAAGAAGACCTCTGTAAAAGAGGGTGTTGTCCTTCTCTGTTGAGAGAAGAAGACCTCTGTGGAAGAGGGTGTGCCCCTTCTCTGTTGAGAGAAGAAGACCTCTGAGGAAGAGGGTGTTGTACTATTTATCCGGTGACTCAGATGTTATAGTGGAAAGCTCAAGTGGTTTGCTTGGGGACTGGATGTAGGTCTGGGTATTGACCGAACCAGTATAAATTCTGTGTTTTATGTGTTGTGCCTTATTGCCTGATTATTTTATTTTATCGATCTTTATCGTATTTCACTATTCACCCCCCCTCTAGTGGAATTTCAGTATATCGGTAGGCACTCAAGGATGTTGGGAAGCCTTTATCTTAGAACCGGAGAAATACTTCTATGCCACGTACTTCGAGCTTCGGCTTGGGTATATCGGCATATCTTGATTGAAATCAGATGATCAAAACCTTAGAGTTAGGATTAAGGTCCTACGAGCCATTTCAAATATTGTATTTAGAGTCAGCCTCTAGGGAGTGTTGTTTTGTGCATCCTTGTTTGTACATCTGTAATTGTATGATATTTTATCTTCCTTATATTTTCCAAAACCCTGGGTATATATTATTCAAAATTTCCTCTTTGTTTTTAAAACCCAGGTGTATTTTCCTTTTATTCTTCTGATTTCTTCAAATTCTTCTGATCCTGCCTGCAAATTCTTAAAATTTTAAATCTTTACCATTTACTTTCAAATTCATTTTCCCTCCTATTTTTCCAATGTATCTTCTGATTCTATTTTTCTTGTTTATCTTTTTCATAAATAAAATCTCTTTCTGTCAAGAGATATTCTTTTTAAATAGCATTTTCCTTCGTGTTTTAGTTGATTACTCTCCCTCATAGAGTAACATTGCAATTGTCATAAATTCTGTGATGACTCAATCCCTGGTAATGGGATATCGTTTTGTCGACCTAATTCCTTCTTTTGTCAAAATTTCTTTCAAAATTCTTTATTCTAAATATCCCATTTTTAAAGTTCTCCTATTTTTCTCAAATAACATTCTTCAAATATTATTCTTTCTTCCCAGTTATGCTGGGGCATTTTTTTAATATATAGGTATGTAAATTCATATTTCAAAAATCTGTTTGCAGGCAGGATCAGACAAAATCATTTTTTTCAAAATCTTATTTAATCTTGTTATCTTTATTAAATTGCATTCATTTTATTCATATTTTTATCAAGTTTACATCAATTTTATCAAATTTTATCAAATTTTTATCAATTTTTCATCAAAATCTATTAAATTTTATCATTCTTTTTCCCCTTTCAGGTTAAGGGATAAACCTGATGCCTCTTTCCCATGAGGTATTCCTTTTTCCTTCTATTTTTCCCACTCAGGTTAAGGGACAAACCTAAATTTCCCACTCAGTTTAAGGGACAAACCTAAATTTTCCACTCAGGTTAAGGGACAAACCTGAATTTCCCACTCAGGTTAAGGGACAAACATGAATTTTCCTCTCAGGTTAAGGGATAAACCTGAACCTCGTCCTGCGAGGTCCTTCTTCCTTCAGGATAAGGGATAATCCTGAAGTCTTTCATCGTCTTCCAAGTATCCTTAGCTTTCCCACCAAACTTTTACCAATTTCTACCAAGGTCCTTGTCAATCTTTGTCAATTCTTTGTTTCTTATTCTTTATTGATTTTTATTTTATTTGATTCTTTATCAATTTTTATCAACTCTTTTGATTCTTTGTCAACCTTTTATCAATTTTTCAAAATTTGCCAATTTTATTTTTCCCACTCAGGTTAAGTTACAAACCTGAATTTCCCGCTCAGGTTAAGGGATAAACCTGAACCTCGTCCTACGAGGTCCTTCTTTCTTCAGGATAAGGGATAATCCTGAAGTCTTTCATCATCTTCCAAGTATCCTCAGTTTTTCCATCAATTTTATCAATTCTTACCAGATCTTTGTCAATTCTTTATTAATCCTTATTTGTTATTAATTTTATCAAATTTTATTGATTCTTTATCAATTCTTTTAATTCTTTACCAACCTTTTATCAATTTTGTCAACTTTTATTCTTTTTCCCTTTCAGGTTAAGGGATAAACCTGAATCACCTTCCATAATTTCTTTAATTTTCATCAAATTCTTAGTTTTCTTTTTATTTTTCTTTCAAAGATTCGGGTTCCAACTCGGGTCTTCCTTTTTATCTTTTCTTTTGAAGTTTTGAGTTCCGACTCGGGCTTCCCTTTGGTTCTAATGCCCGCATTGGACCAATCGTTTTCTTTAAAAATTCAAGTTCCAAAACTCGGGTTTTCTTTTATCTTTTCCTTTTAAGATTCGGGTTTCGACTCGGGTCTTCCTTTTTTTTATCTTTTCTTTTGAAGTTTCGAGTTCCGACTCGAGCTTCCCTTTGGTTCTAATGCTCACATTGGACCAATCGTTTTCTTTAAAAATTCGAGTTCCAAAAACTCGGGCTTTCTTTTATCTTTTTTCCTTTTAAGATTCGGGTTCCGACTCGGGTCTTCCCTTTTATCTTTTCGTTTGAAGTTTTGAGTTCCGACTCAGACTTCCTTTTGGATCCAATGCTCGTGTTGGAACCAATCGTTGCTTCGAAAATTCAAGTTTTCAAACTCGGGTTTTCCTTTTATCTTTTATTTTGAAGATCCGAGTTCTGACTCGGGTTTTTCCCCTTTATCTTTCGTTTGAAGTTCCAAGTTTCGACTCAGACTTCCTTTTGGATCCAATGCTCGCGTTGGAACCAATCATTGCATCAAAAAATTCGAGTTTTCAAACTCGATTTTCTCTTTTATCTTTTATTTTGAAGATCCAGGTTCTGACTCGGGTTTTCCCCTTTATATATTCCATCTTCCTTTTAAATATCCGAGTTTTGACTCAGATTCTTATCTTCTTTTTCAAAAAAACCCAACTCTCAGGTTGGTCCATCCATCTTTTTAAAATATCTGAGTTCTGACTCAGACTTTTTCAAAAACCCAACTCTCAGGTTGGTCCATCCATCTTTTTAAATATCCGAGTTCTGACTCAGACTTTTTCAAAAACCCAACTGTCAGGTTGGACCTTCTTCCAAAAATCCAGCCTTATGGCTGATCCCTTCTAAATTTCAAAGCTTCAGGTTTATTCTCTTCAAAATTCCTTCTTTCCCCTTCAGGTTAATGGATAAACCTGAGTTTCCCATTCAGGATAAGGGATAATCCTGAAACCATTTATAGAAGCGGCATAGTCTTCTATAATAGTCCTTCATCAAATCCAATTCTCATGTTGGTCCTTCCAAATCCAGTCTAACATTGGTCCTTCATCAAATCCAATTCTCACATTGGTCCTTTAAAATCCAGTTCAAACTGGTCCTGCATCAAATCCAATTCTCACATTGGTCCTTCACCAAATTCCAATTTTCGCAAATTGGTCCTTCAAATTCCAGTTTTTACACTGGTCCTTCATCAAATTCCAATGTTTTCATTGATCCTTCTAAATTCCAATTTCTCAAATTGGTCCTTCAAATTCCAATTGGTCCTTCATCAAATTCCAATGTTTTCATTGGCCCTTCAAAATTCCAATTTTCTCAAATTGGTCCTTCAAAATTCCAGTTTTACACTGGTCCTTCAAATTTTAATTGGTCCTTCATCAAATTCCAATGTTTACATTGGTCATTCCTAATTCCAATTTTTCAAATTGGTCCTTCAAAATTCCAATGTTTACATTGGTCCTTCAAAATTCTAATTTTCTCAAATTGGTCCTTCAAAATTCTCAGTTTCACACTGGTCCTTCAAAATTCCAATGTTTATATTGGTCCTTCAAAATTCCAATTTTCTCAAATTGGTCCTTAAAAATTCCAAGTTTTACACTGGTCCTTCAAAATTCCAATGTTTACATTGGTCCTTCCAAATTCCAATTTTTCAAATTGGTCCTTCAAATTCTAATTTTACACTAGTCTTTCAAAATTCCAATTTTCTCATATTGGTCTTTCAAAATTCCCAGTTTCACACTGGTCCTTCAAAATCCCAATTGGTCCTTCAAAATTCCAATGATTACATTGGTCCTTCAAAATTCCAATTTTCTCAAATTGGTCCTTCAAAATTCCAAGTTTTACACTGGTCCTTCAAATTCCAGTTGGTCCTTCAAAATTCCAATGTTTACATTGGTCCTTCCAAATTCCAATTTTTCAAATTGGTCCTTCAAATTCTAGTTTTACACTAGTCCTTCAAAAATTCCAATGTTTACACTGGTCCTTCAAAATCCCAAATTTCTTAAAATCTATTCTTCAAATCTCAGTCCTTCAAAATTCCAATGTGTACATTGGTCCTTCAAGATTCCAATTTTTTCAAAATTGATCCTTCAAAATTCCAAATTTTCTCAAATTCGTCCTTCAAATTCCAGTTTAACACTGGTCCTTTACCAAAATCTTTTTACCAAAAATTCCTTTACCAAGATCCTTCTCAAATTCCAGTTTAACACTGGTCCTTTAGCAAATTCTTCTACCAAATTCTTTTACCAAAATTCTTTACTTAACCTCATTTTTGAGTTGGTTCTGCCAAATTCAGTTCTTACTGGTCGAATTTTTTAATCCTCATTATTTCTCCAAAATGTCAGCTCGAGGTCCTATCAAAATCTATATTGAGTGATTATTTCACAAAGAATTCTCAAAAACTTTGCCAATCTGCTAAAAATGTGTTGATTCCAATATTTTATTGCATAAAAGAATCACCTCAGATTACCTCTAGTATTTTTTTCAAAAGGGTGAAGTTTTTTGCGAAAAAGATTAAAATTCAAATCTTCTCTCTGTTGGTCAACCAAGAGGATGTAAGAAATATCCTTGGTATGATTAGCGAAAGAAATATTCAATGATGTTGAAAGGCTAGAAGCGAATCGATATTTATCATAGCTATGACGCATGTATAAAGACGATTTTCTGGCAATCAGGCAGTGGAAATACATTGAGCGATAAAAAGAATCCACTCAATCCATATCTCCTCATTCATTTAAGCTACAATCAAATATCTACAAAGGGGATCTCTCAATTGTTGTCAAGATGAAGATGAATATGCGAGTTCGACCCCCGGGGCCAAAGAAGATTTGGATTATCTTCGAGATGAAGGAGTTTGTGACGGATCCTTCCAGGGAACGTTCAGATCACTGTCAAGATGAAAGCGACTGCGCTGAACCTCCCGACAAACCCTAAAAGATATTTGATTGCTGCTATCATCCAGAGATTTTTAACCAATGAGCCAATATCACAAGTATAGTTCCTGAGAAAAAGAAGGATCAGAGCATCTCCAAGATGAAGGAGTTTGTGACATACCCTTCCCCGAAGAAAAAAGAAAAGTCATGACGTCTCCAAAATGAAGGATGATGTAATGAATTTCCTTCGAAAACCCAAGAAAGCTTAATGTCTCAAAAAGAGTGCCAAAAAGATTATTATGGAAAAAGTCCCAGGATATCAAACTGCCAAGAATCATCTTTTCTCGTGCAAAATCCTTTCATCAATATCTTTTCACTGCTTGCTTTTATGAAATTAAGAGTATTTCTTCTCTATTCATGTCAAGGAGATGGATAGATTCCCTGAAGAAACTCAACAGCTTTAAAATTTGAATCTGACTCTGGAATCCGGGAGGTTAACCTCATTTTGGAGGAAATACTCTAGGTGAAAAGAGGAAATATCTTTCGCACATACGTGCACACTTTCAAGCATTTAAATCAATTGTAATTCCTTCTTATTGGCAAAATTTTCTGGTTATCCCTCCAGCGTAAAGGAGGAAAACCTCTCAGCTTTTGGTGGGTTGGAAGATCCATTTGGTGTAGGAAGCCCCAAACAGCTGTTGCAAGTGGACAACTGCTTGCCATCATCCTTCAGCCGTAGCAAAGGTCCAGCCCACCAACAGAAGATCCAACGGTCATCCAGTCCATTTCCTTCAACCCATCCAGCTGCTGCCCTTTCTTCAGTCCACCAGGCAGAAATCCAGCAGTCTCTGCATATCCTTTACCTCACCTTCAGCCTTGCCACAGGAAATCCAACGGTTGCTGTCATTTTTATTCAGCTCACCTGCAGAAGCTCCAGCCAACGGCTGCTCCCCATCTTCATGCAATCCAGCAGAGATTCAACGTGAAGACCATCCTCTCCAGCCTAGTCGCAGTAGAGAAAGCAGCAGCACAAGCTGCAAGAGGTCCCCAATCCAGCCCAACGTGTTCCCCATTTTATTCAGCCCAGCTGCAGAAGAAAACTCCAGACAGTTATGTTTAAAGCTTAATGCTAAATTTTTGTTTTATGAAGTTATGGCTGGAATATCACCATTTGTTTTATGAGATTTTGTTTAGCTTGCTGCTAAAATTCCTGTTTTATGAAGCTATGGCTGGAACATCACCATTGGATTTATGAGATTTTGTTTAGCTTGATGCTAAAATTCCTGTTTTATGAAGCTATGGGCTGGAATTTCACCATTTGATTTAGGTGATCATATGTTGTTTAAGCTTAATGCTATAATTCCGGTTTCATGAAGTTATGGCTGGAACATCACCATTGGTTTTATGAGATTTTGTTTAGCTTGCTGCTAAAATTCCTGTTTTATGAATCTATGGCTGGAACATCACCATTGGTTTTATGAGATTTTGTTTAGCTTGATGCTAAAATTCCTGTTTTATGAAGCTATGGCTGGAATATCACCATTTGTTTTATGAGATTTTGTTTAGCTTGATGTTCAAATTCCTGTTTTATGAAGCTATGTTGGAACATCATCATTTGATTTATGAGATTTTATTTAGCTTAATGCTAAAATTCCTGTTTTATGAAGCTATGGCTGGAACATCATCATTTGATTTATGAGATTTTATTTAGCTTAATGTTAAATTCTTGTTTGTTGTATTGTTATGATATCACCCCATTTGCAGCACCAATTACACATATTGTTTCATCATTTTCCACAACATCTTCACCTTTTCACTAAGCTTTTCATATCCTTTTCATGATATCCTTGAAATAGTCCATGGTGCTTCCACAACCCATTTCCTGCACATATCCATTTTCTGCAGGTGTGCAGTCTTGATAATCGGTCATGTTCACGGATGAATATTTTTATATCCATTCATGATCTATAAACCATCTTTTGTATGCTTTGTTATTGATATATAGGGAAGCTCCATACCCAGTTTTATCGAAAATTATCTTGTAATTTGGGAAATACGGCTGTGTGAAATCCCCTACAGAAACAGTATATACCTGTATTTTCTGATTTTACCCATTATATGTAATTTCCAATAGTATGTATATTTTTTTTATATGTATATGTTTCTCATTATATGTATATATATATCTATATATATGTATATATATATAGTATATCTACCTATATGTATACATATATATGTATATATATATAGATATATGTTATGAACATACATATATAAATATATGCATATACTTATATATATATCCATATATCCCTTCATGTACATTGGTTATCACATATATTTTCCTTTTCTTTTACTTTTTGTAAATATATCGTCATTATCATATATCATTCATCATAAATTCAAGTATTTCTACATTTACATGTATATCTTCGTTGTATATAGTATATATACCCATTTCCTTGGTTATCTTGTACTAATTCTCATTTTGCAGGAAAATCTAGAAGATGTTGATTCCTCGGCTCCATTTCATTTTTTTTACTTTATGTTAGCAATGTAATAATCCAATGTAAACCTTGGAATAAGATTTACTTTTACTGCTTAGATTAGGCCGCATCTCATATAGTTTGATTTCAGTAATATCCTGATTCTATGATGCATATATCTCAATTTTCAAAATTCACCGTGGATGAACACGAATGACACGTGCACCAACTCTTAGAGAGTTGATGAACTCGGTGGAATCCATATTTACGGCCCTAGTCGGAATATGGACGAAACCCAGATCCATCATCTCTCTACCAGTCACATTGAGCCTACACTTTTAGGCTATCTTAAAAATGCACATCATATTTCTAAATTTTCAAAATATTGTGAATTAACTCAAGTAAGCTCTGAACATATTCATGGCCACAGTCAGAATATGTGAAGGATTTACTTTGGCCTAATCCACATTTTTTTCAACAAATTTTTCAGAAATCTTTTCAAACTGCATTCATTCATTCAAATCATCTGCATCATTTGTTTTTCTCATGATTTTCCCAAGAAATTTTTACTTCATGGAATCAATTTCTCAAGAAACTATGATGATATTCGGAGTTGGATTTTTCAAATCAAAGTTTTTCCTGTGATTTTCCCTGCAAATATCATTTTCTTAAGATTCATTTTCAAAGGAATTTCTCATTTTCTCAAGAATCCAAGTTGATTTTCAGATATTAAAAAAAAAAAAAACCAGATTCTCAGGATTTCAATTTCCTAAGTTTTGAATTTCCTTCTCCAAAGAGTTTTCCTACAAATTTTCCATCATTTTCCTTAGAAAATTCTCAAAGTCCGAGTTTTCTCGACAAGTGCTTTCCTTTCCAAATATTCATCTTTTCTCAAGAATTCCTTCAGTTTTCCTCAGATTCTCATTTCCTCATAGTTTTCCAAGTCTTTATAAACTTTCTCAAGATTTTCTCGAGATTCTCACTTCTTCAAGATTTTTCCACTCTTTATGAACTTTCTTGAGATTCTCACTTCTTCAAGATTTTCCAACTCTTTATAAACTTTCTCGAGATTCTCACTTCTTCAAGATTTTCCAACTCTTTATAAACTTTCTCGAGATTTCAAACCTTCTTCGTCTGAGTTTCCTGAGAGATTGATTTCCATCTTTTTTCTGAGAAATGCTTTTTCAACTCCAAATGTTTTCTAATCATACATCATATTTTCCAATTTACATTTTCCAAAATTCTCATAGCACATGCTTGAATTCTCTATGCATTTAGGATAGAACACAATTTCAATGATTTTACTAAGTCAAGCATAATTTTGGTCCTTGGTTCGATTACCTCTGTTAAAGGCGGCAGGAACGGTCGAATCTCGTACCGACAGGTCGAGCCCCATCCCATGGATTTTCCCACAATTTTCAAAATGGAGGCGAGTATTTCAAAACAATTTCCAAAATCCGGTCAAGTTTGAATCGCAAAAACATTTTCCTTTCTCTTCCGCAAGGGAGGGAAGACGGGAAAAATTTTGTGACGATAACAGGTTTGGCGACCGTGATGGGACCTGTCCTTTTCTGATCAAAATTGTGTTTGACTTAGTTCAATTATTGAAACTGTGTTCACAAAATGTCAGCTCTTTACTTTTGATATCATGCGAACCTAGGAGCCTAGATTTTGACCTAGCTGACATTGACTGCATATAGCCTAGGCATGGTTTGGTAGGACCAGATTGAGGAGAAATTTTCATGCTCACATAGACTTAGGTCTAAATACAACTCTCCTCAATTTAGGATCTAAATGCAAACAATGTATGCTCCTTCAAAGTTTTCAAAATCTATCTCTCTAGGATTTAGAGCCCTTTATTTCTTGCATGTGATCATTTTTTCAAACCCCCTTACCTATCTTTACCCGGTCTTCACATTGCTGGGCTCTCTTCCAGAACCCTAGTTCGGAACAGAGCCTCACAACTAGGCCAATTATTTGGGTTAACGCCCCCCTACCACGTACCGCAGGCCACAGTCCGAAGTATATCGGTAGGCGCTCAAGGATGTTGGAAAACCTTACCTTAGAACCGGAGTTGAGATTATATGCTATGTACCTCGGATTTCGATTCGGGTATATCGGCATAACTGGATTGGACAAAGATGATCTGAACCTAGAGTTAGGGTTAGGGTCCTACAGCTGTTTTCAAATTGATGCATTTAGAGTCAGCCTTTTAAGGAGTGATGAATGTGCATGAATGTTTGTGCAGGATGTGATTGTTCGTATATTACCTCTATTTCCTTACATTTTCCCAAAATATTTTCAAATATCCATATTTCTCATCTTTTCCCTTTATTTTCTCAAACCCTGGAAGATTTTCCCAAATATCCAATTTTTTTCAAAACTCCAGGTGATTTTTCATTCTCCCGTTCTACTGGATCTCGAATTTTCAGCTGCATTTCATCCTGCCTGCAATTTTCCAAAATCATATGTTTTCTCTCATTGGATTTTCAATTCTTTTGTCTATTTGCAAAATTCTTCATCTTATTTTCCTCGTGCATACCTTGACTATTGCGGTGGAAATTGTTTACCCACTTGCCTTCTCCTTATTCTAAATCCGTTTGCGGATTGTTTTTTTCCAAGAGATATCTCTTTCCTTCAAAAATGGTGTTTTCCTCATGGTTGACGACCTCGCCTAGGTGACAAGGCACATTTTTCGTTGTTTATTTCTCTTACAAAGAATAACAACATAATTGTCGTGATTTCAGCGGCAACTCCATCCCTAGTAATGGGATATTCTTCCAATTGTCTACCATATCGTCAATAATCATTTTTTTCCCAATCCAAAATTTTCTCAGAGTCTAATCAAGACTTCATCCTGCAGAGAGCATCCACAACATTTGATGGTTCGAACAAGATCAGGAAAAAGAATAACGGCATCTCAGTACTCGTCAGCCTTAGAAGAAGAGATGGGCTCCCCGCGATCCAAGAGAAGTCAAGAGCAACAGCAAGGGGAGGATGGCATAGACCCACAGATGTATGCCATGTTCCAGAAAATGATGACCAAAATGATGAGTGAACAGGTTGGGACCAGTGCAGAGAAGAACCCATTCAGAGAGAAGTTCCATGGGCACAAGGATAAGAAGACTTCCAAGAAGCAAGTTCAGCCAGAGGAAATTTCAGATGAATCAGAATCAGAGGAAGACACGGATGAAGAATATGAGGGGCCTCCGGCATTTCAGAAACAGGGCCGAGAACAAAGGAGGAGTCGCAAATCAAAGAATCAAGTTGCAGAAGAGCCTCTGCAGTCACAGTTCAAAGAAATGGCCAAAGTTGTTAAAGACTTGCAAGCTCGCGACAAGGGCAAGAAAGTCTTCACTAGCGAGGACTTTTATGAAGGCTTAGAAGGAGACGAAGATCTGGAGAATCTGCCCCGCAAGTTCATCAAGTTTGATGGTTCTGGTGATCCCAAAGCCCATCTCGCAATGTTCTTCGCCGAATGCTCCAAATTCAAGAGAGACAATAGGGCCCTATTTCTCTGTTTTCCTCGTAGCTTAGAAGGCACTGCCGCCAAGTGGTACTTCGAGCATATCAATCCAATTGAGCTGCGAGAATTCGATAAGGTGGTTAACCTATTCATTGAGCGATTTATGTTCAATACTGAAGCGCTCCCAACATTGAGCCATCTCTGCAATCTAAGGCAGAATGAAAATGAAAAGGCAAGGGACTTCATTCGCAGATGGAGAGAGACCTGCAACAAAATGAGGGATCCTGTATCAGAGAGGCATGCTTTATCGCTGATCCTGAACAACTTCTCACAACCTTTGAGAAGTCTTATCTCCACCTCGCCTTCCAAGTCTTTCATAGAGCTTAATGAACGAGCCGAGTGGCTCGAGATGGGGTTGGAGAACGGTGTCTACGATGGTATCACCCTCGTCAAGAACAATCTAGATCCAAAGAAAAAGGCAAATTTCACCTCCTCCGCCAATATCAGCCGCAATAATAACAAAAGTAGTAAGGGCAACCATGCGGATCGAAAGGAAAGACAGAATAGTAAGCTATCTCAGCCCAACTTTCCACAAAAGGAAAAGATAAAGCGTGAAGGTTGGAGTAATGATCGTGTGTTCACTCCTCTCAAACAAACACTCAAAGAAGCCCTTGAATTCATGCTGACTAAGGGATTAGTGAAGCTCCCAAAGGCCACAACTCCTCCCACCATCATGGGAAGGTTCAAGAATCAGTTTTGCAAATTCCATCGAGCAGTGGGGCATGACATCGATCATTGTTTTGTCTTCAAAAATATTGTTCAGGATTGCATTGACAAGAGCCTCCTTGCTGAAGAGGAAGAAGAAGACGAGTTGGCCATCCTGACCAAGCCTTTCCCAGATCATTCAGAAAGTTGATAATGCCAAAGTTTCCTGCTTTCTTCCTTTCGTTTTGCCAGTCACCTCGTAGGGGCAAGTCCGCCCAGTTTTTGCAACCTTTTGGTCGAGTGATTATAACTATGCAGTCTTTTTGTTATCAGTTCTGATTATCAATAAAATATCAAATTTCTTCATCCAATACTTCTTTCTTTTGCCCCATTAGGGCACCTGTTTTTGTTTTAAAGAATCTTCTTTGCCTATTCTTTTCAAGATGAGGGGCAATCCCAACATCATTCATGAGAGAAATGAAATTACCTATGAGGGTTTTTAAAAAATCGTGAAATTCTTGAAAAATTTTTATAAACATCTTCGTTATGATCACCCAAAAGTTTAATGTTTCGTTCCAATCTTTTTCAAAAATCAACCATTGCGGTGATTTTCTTTTCTTAAATTGGTTTCGAACCATTATCTTTAAAATCAACTTTTGTGTTGATTTTCTTTTCCAAAATTATTGTTAAACCAATTCGTTTTCAAAATCAACCCTCATGATGATCTCTCTTCAAAATCAACCCTCGTGTTGATTCCCCTTTCAAATATCAGCTGTCATGCTGATCATTCTTCAAAATCAACTTTGCAGTTGATTTTCTTCCCAAAAGGATTTCTCACTTTCAAAATAACATTCTCCTTTTACTTTAAAGATCCCATGTTCTAGCACTTTCTTCATGTCAAAGGGATAATATAATTTTGTTTCCTTTCCTCGATTTTTAAGCATCAATAAAATTCGCCAATAATTTGGCACCATTTTATTTTCGTCTCTTTCCTTTTCACAAATATGTCTTTTGTAAGGAACGATCTTGAGGACGTCTCTCAATCAAGAAGCATGTCACCTTATTCATCAATTATCCTTCTTTGTATTCAAAATCTTCCTCCCTAGTTACACTGGGGCATTTTTTTGAAAAATCTATCTTTACCTCAAAACATCCTGTATGCAGGCAGGATAAACCAATCTCTCATTTTGCATGTATATGCACCCACTTGCATTAGTTTTGCATTCATTTACATTTCATGTGCATTTGCATTAAATCTGCATCCATTTTTTATCCCTTTCAGGTTAAGGGATAAACCTGAATCATTTTCCATGATTTTTCAATTTCTATTCATATCCCCGTTCAGGATAAGGGGTTTAATCCTGAAAATAAGACCACATACATCTAAATATGCTGGTCTTTTTCATTGCAAGTCAAATAATCCAGTCCTCGAACTGGTCATCCTCAAAACTTTCAATCCCAGCTCTCGCACTGTCGATTTTCAAAATTCAATCTTCTGATTAGAGATTTTCCTTTGAGATTCGAGACCCGACTCGAACTTTCCAGCCTTCCTTTGAAGATTTGAATTTTAACTCAAGTCTTCTTTCCTTCAAAATCTGAACTTCCCAGTTTTCCTTTGAGATTCGAGCCCCCGACTCGAACTCTCCAACTTTCCTCTGGATATTTGAGTTTCAACTCAAAAATCTGAATTGGCCTAGTTTTCCTTTTAAGATTTGGGTTTCGACCTGAACTTTATCTCCTTAGAAACCAAACTTCCTAGCTTTCCTTCAAAAGCTCGAGTTTTGACTCGAATCTTCCAGCTTTCCTTGTAAAATTTGAGTCTTGATTCGGATGGTATTTCAAAACCAGCTTTTGAGTTAGACTTACCTTCAAAATCCAATATTATGCTAGGACTTACCTTCAAAATTCCAACTTTGTATTGGATTTACCTTTGAAATTGAGTACCATCGTCATGGATGTGTCAACTCGGATGTCAAGCGATCTATTTTACTAAGGATTTCAAAGAACACTTTGTCAATTTGTCAATCAATTACCTGTTGATTTCAGAATTTTATTGCACAAAATTTTACCTCAGTTACCTTCAGTACTACTTCTAAAAGGGTGAAGCTTTTGCGAAAAGAGATTCAAACTTCAAATTCTTTATATTGGCCAACCAAAAGGATGAAGGATAAATCCTCGATATGGCTAGAAAAGAAGATTCAATGTTATTGCAAAGCCATAAATGATTGATATTGATCGTAGTCAAGGGCACATCTTTAAAGACCATTCTTGTGAAAATAAGGTAGTGGAAATACCCTGAGCGTTAGAAAAGAGAGAATTCATCCAAGCCCTATCTCCTCAAAATCACCTAAGCTGCAATTAAATATCCACAAAAGGGATCTCTCACTTGTCGTCAAGATGAAGACGAATTAAGCGAGTAGACCCCCGGAGCCAAAGAAGGTTTGAAACATCTCCAAGATGACAGAGTTTGCGATGGATTCTTCCAGGGAAAGTCCAAAGCACTGTCGAGATGAAGGCAGATGCGATGAACCTCTCGACAATCCCCAAAAGATATTTAATTTCCGCTATCATCCAAAGATCTCTAGCCCATGAGCCAATATCGTCAAAGAAGGATCGAAACATCTCCAAGTTGAGGGAGTTTGTAACATACCCTTCCAAAAAAGAGAGAAAGAGAGGAAAAAGAAAGAGAGAAAAAGTTAGAACATCTCCAAAATGAAGGAGAATGTAGCAAAAATCCAAGAGAGCCAAAAGAGCGCAGGAAGATTATCATGAGAGAAGCTCCCAGGATATCAAACTGCCACATTTATCAATAATCTTCTTTAAATTTATGAAATGCTATTATCAATATCCTTTCATAGATTGCTTTCATGATATCAAATTCTCTTTTCTGCTCATATTAAGGAAATTAATAACTTCTTTGAAGAAGGTCAATCGCAAGCAATTTGGATTCCAAATTTTGATTCTATGAAGTCAATCCTGTTTGGAGGTAATACTTCAGGTAGAAAAGAAGGAATATTTTCACAACAATGAGCATCATTTTCAATTACTTTGAATCAACAAAATTTTCAACATTTTGACAATATTTTCTAGCTATCCTGACGTTAAGTGAGAGCTTGATGTCCATATTGATGTATCTTGACCCCTTCGAGAGATTTTCCTTTGTCGCCTTTCACATTGTTGAAAGATTAGCCTTATCTCCGAAAGGATAGCCTTTATCATCTTTCACGTTGTTGAAAGATTAGCCTTCTCTCCAAAAGGATTACCTTTGTCATCTTTCGTGTTGTCGAAAGAATCGCCTTACTCCTTTGGATTGCCTTATCATCTTTCGCGTTGTCGAAAGAATCGCCTTACTCCTTTGGATTGCCTTTGTCATCTTTCACGTTGTCAAAAGAATCGCCTTGTTCCTTTGGATTGCCTTTGTCATCTTTCGCGTTGTTGAAAGAATCGCCTTATTCCTTTGGATTGCCTTTGTCATCTTTCGCGTTGTCGAAAGAATCGCCTTGCTCCTTTGGATTGCCTTTGTTATCTTTCGCGTTGTCGAAAGAATTGCCTTATTCCTTTGGATTGCCTTTTATCATCTTTCGCGGTGTCGAAAGAATCGCCTTGTTCCTTTGGATCGCCTTATCATCTTTCGCGTTGTCGAAAGACTCGCCTTGTTCCTTTGGATCGCCTTATTATCTTTCGCGTTGTCGAAAGACTCGCCTTGTTCCTTTGGATTACCTTTGTCATCTTTCGCGTTGTCGAAAGACTTGCCTTATTCCTTTGGATTGCCTTTTGTCATGTTTCACATTGTCGAAAGAATTGCCTTGTGCCTTTGGATTGCCTTTTGTCATCTTTCGCGTTGTCGAAAGAATCACCTTGTTCCTTTGGATTACCTTTGTCATCTTTCGCGTTGTCGAAAGACTTGCCTTATTCCTTTGGATTTCTTTTGTCATCTTTCGCGGTGTCGAAAGAATCGCCTTTCTCCTTTGGATTGCCTTTGTCACTTTCGCATTGTCGAAAGAATTGCCTTATTCCTTTGGATTGCTTTTATCATCTTTCGCGTTATCGAAAGAATCGCCTTGTTCCTTTGGATCGCCAGCGTTCATCTTTCGCATTGCCGAAAGAGTTGCCTTATTCTTCGTTGGAAAAATTGCCTTATTCATCTTTTGCGTTGTCAAAAGAGTTGCCTTACTCTTCTCTGAAAGAGTTTGCCTTGTCTGTCTTTCGCGTTGCCGAAAGAGTTATCTTATTCTCGTCAAAAGATTGCCATATCCATCTTTCACATTGTCGAAAGAGTCGTCTTACTCCTTACCTTATTCATATTTCACGATGATGAAAAATTCACCAGATCGTCTTGATTATTTTCCAAAATTGCCTCTTACAATTCCATTCTTATCGCCTCGTTCATCTTCAAGAAAAGTTGTCTTATTCACCTTCCAAAATTCCATTTTCCGCCCAATCAGGTCAAGGGTACAAACCTGAGTCTCATTTCGATGAGATATTCCATTCCCCAATCAGGATTAAGGGTTAAAATCTGAGCTTCGTTCCATACGAGGTATTTTTGTCCCATCCAGGTTAAGGGCATAAACATGAATTTCATTCTCACAGAGTGAGTCTTTCCCTTTTATTCTCCATTTCATATCTATCATCTTCACCGGGCTAATTTTCTTCATACCCAGTCAGATCCTTCTAACTGGGGCATTTTTTTTTATATAGCCCAAATTTGGTGTGTTTTCTTTGCCACTAAGCTCGGCCATAAGCCGGATTAGTAGCAAAGAGGGGCATCTGAAAACACCCCAAATTTTCACTCACCTTCTTGACATTGCCCTCAATCGGCACATTTCAGTTCTCCGGAATCAATGAAAGGCAAAATGGTCATTTTCTGAGTTTAGACCTTGCAGAAAGTCCTAAATTTCATTCTTGAGCCTCAAAATTTCCATATTTAGGTTCAGAGACATCTTCAAATGGCAAAATTTCAAAATCTTTTTTTTGGACAAAAAAGCTAAAATTTCCAAGTCCGAGCTCAGAGTGACATTTCATAGAACATGTCTTTGTATAGCATTGTGTCATTCCACTGCACATCATGTCATTTTGAGATCCAAAACTCCTGATTTTCAAAATTGTCAATCCAGATTTGATTTTTAAACTTTTTCAAATTGATTTTTAAAACCCTGGGTATTCAAAATTACCAATTTTTTTCCATTTTACCCCCAGGATTTTGAATTACAAAAATTTTCTCAAGAAAAACAATCTGGATATTTGGATATTGATTTTAAAGATTTTATCTCAAAACTTTTTGCAAAAGATTTTAAACCTCTTTACAAAATTTTTTACATTTATCCATATTTTTGCCCTGAAAACCCAATTTTTTTTCAAATTCTTGAAAAACAAATAATGTTTTATCTCATATTTTCAAATAAATAGAGCGGGACCCGCCTTTGAACTAGCATCATACTCAGACTCTCAGGTAAGTTGTTTATTCTCAAGCGGGACCCACCTGAAGATCGTACCAATTTGTAATTTTTTCTTTTTAATTTCTCAGTATTATTTATTTATTTATTTTTTAGTTAGTGGGCCCCACACACATGTGGCACCCCATTTGAAAATAAAAGACTTGAAAAAACAAAATAAAACTTTATTTTCAAAATGATTTTAAAAGTGGATTGAGGTGGCATTTCCATAAAAGCCTCTCATTTATTTCAACATTCATTTTTTTATTTTATTCCTTCTTATTGATTTGTTTAAATGAATTTTCTTTTTAAGAAGAATGCAGCCTTAATGGCACAACCGAACTTCCCTAAAAATAAAATTCATTTTACCTAAAACTTAGGTAAATGAAATGAAAATTTTAAAAAAAATCATAAGGTGCGCTCCTCTTGAAACGGCTGTTTCAAATTTTGAAAGAGGTAACAGAACCTCATGAAAGGGCTGCATTTTTTTCAAAGGGCTGAAAGTTTTTAAAAAGAGGAGCCATTGATCGATGAAAAGAGGGGAAGCTTTTGGGGCTTGAGGCAGGGGATTCACCAAAGGGGGGAAGCCGATTGAATTTTCTTTTTGATTTTGCAGGGTTATTCTTCTCAAACGTGAAACTGCATCCTCTTCAACCCATTCAGCTGCTGCCTTTTCTTCAGAGCCCACCAATAGGAAACTCCCTCCAGCGTAAAGGAGGAAAACCTCTCAGCTTTTGGTGGGTTGGAAGATCCATTTGGTGTAGGAAGCCCCAAACAGCTGCTGCAAGTGGACAACTACTTGCCATCATCCTTCAGCCATAGCAGAGGTTCAGCCCACCAACAGGAGATCCAACGGTCATCCAGTCCATTTCCTTCAACCCATCCAGCTGCTGCCCTTTCTCCAGTCCACCAGGCAGAAATCCAGCAGTCTCTGCATATCCTTCACCTCACCTTCAGCCTTGCCACAGGAAATCCAACGATCGCTGTCATTTTTCTTCAGCTCACCTGCAGAAGCTCCAGCCAACGGCTGCTCCCCATCTTCATGCAATCCAGCAGAGATTCAGCGTGAAGACCATCCTCTCCAGCCTAGTCGTAGCAGAGAAAGCAGCAGCACAAGCTGCAGGAGGTCCCCAATCCAGCCCAACGTGTTCCCCATTTTATTCAGCCCAGCTGCAGGAGAAAACTCCAGACAGGAGGCTGCCCATCCTTCATCTTACCTTCAACCCAGCAGCAAAGGATCAGCAGAGGAACGATCCTTGCTAGTTGATCATTTGACGCAGGTCGCTGCCTCTTCTCCATTTCCCTCCTTCAACCCAGCCAGCAGAGAACTCAACGTGTTCTCCATTTCATTCAGTCCAGCTACATCACCATTTGATTTAGGTGACCAATTTTTTGTTTAAAGCTTAATGCTAAATTTCTGTTTTATGAACTTATGGCTGGAATATCACCATTTGTTTTATGAGATTTTGTTTAGCTTGCTGCTAAAATTCCTGTTTTATGAAGCTATGGCTGGAACATCACCATTTGTTTTATGAGATTTTGTTTAGCTTGATGCTAAAATTCCTGTTTTATGAAGCTATGGGCTGGAATTTCACCATTTGATTTAGGTGATCATATGTTGTTTAAGCTTAATGCTATAATTCTGGTTTCATGAAGTTATGGCTGGAACATCACCATTGGTTTTATGAGATTTTGTTTAGCTTGCTGCTAAAATTCCTGTTTTATGAAGCTATGGTTGGAACATCACCATTGGTTTTATGAGATTTTGTTTAGCTTGATGCTAAAATTCCTATTTTATGAAGCTATGGCTGGAATATCACCATTTGTTTTATGAGATTTTGTTTAGCTTGATGTTCAAATTCCTGTTTATGAAGCTATGTTGGAACATCATCATTTGATTTATGAGATTTTATTTTGCTTAATGCTAAAATTCCTGTTTTATGAAGCTATGGCTGGAACATCATCATTTGATTTATGAGATTTTATTTAGCTTAATGCTAAATTCTTGTTTGTTGTATTGTTATGATATCACCCCATTTGCAGCACCAATTACACATATTGTTTCATCATTTTCTACAACATCTTCACCTTTTCACTAAGCTTTTCATATCCTTTTCATGATATCCTTGAAATAGTCCATGGTGCTTCCACAACCCATTTCCTGCACATATCCATTTTCTGCAGGTGTGCAGTCTTGATAATCGGTCATGTTCACGGATGGATATTTTTATATCCATTCATGATCTATAAACCATCTTTTGTATGCTTTGTTATTGATATATAGGGAAGCTCCATACCCAGTTTTATCGATAATTACATTGTAATTTGGGAAATACGGCTGTGTGAAATCCCCTACAGAAACAGTATATACCTGTATTTTCTGATTTTACCCATTATATGTAATTTCCATTGTATGTATATTTTTTTTTTATATGTATATGTTTCTCATTATATGTATATATATATCTATATATATATATATCGTATATCTACCTATATGTATACATATATATGTATATATATAGATATATGTTATGAACATACATATATAAATATATGCATATACTTATATATATCCATATATCCCTTCATGTGCATTGGTTATCATATATATATTCCTTTTCTTTTACTTTTTGTAAATATATCGTCATTATCATATATCATTCATCATAAATTCAAGTATTTCTACATTTACATGTATATCTTCGTTGTATATAGTATATATACCTATTTCCTTAGTTATCTTGTACTAATTCTCATTTTGCAGGAAAATCTAGAAGATGTTGATTCCTCGGCTCCATTTCATTTTTTTTACTTTATGTTAGCAATGTAATAATCCAATGTAAACCTTGGAATAAGATTTACTTTTACTGCTTAGATTAGGCCGCATCTCATATAGTTTGATTTCAGTAATATCCTGATTCTATGATGCATATATCTCAATTTTCAAAATTCACCGTGGATGAACACAAATGACACGTGCACCAACTCTTAGAGAGTTGATGAACTCGGTGGAATCCATATTTACGGCCCTAGTCGGAATATGGACGAAACCCAGATCCATCATCTCTCTACCAGTCACATTGAGCCTACACTTTTAGGCTATCTTAAAAATGCACATCATATTTCTAAATTTTCAAAATATTGTGAATTAACTCAAGTAAGCTCTGAACATATTCATGGCCACAGTCAGAATATGTGAAGGATTTACTTTGGCCTAATCCACATTTTTTTCAACAAATTTTTCAGAAATCTTTTCAAACTGCATTCATTCATTCAAATCATCTGCATCATTTGTTTTTCTCATGATTTTCCCAAGAAATTTTTACTTCATGGAATCAATTTCTCAAGAAACTATGATGATATTCGGAGTTGGATTTTTCAAATCAAAGTTTTTCCTGTGATTTTCCCTGCAAATATCATTTTCTTAAGATTCATTTTCAAAGGAATTTCTCATTTTCTCAAGAATCCAAGTTGATTTTCAGATATTAAAAAAAAAATAGATTCTCAGGATTTGAATTTCCTTCTCCAAAGAGTTTTCCTACAAATTTTCCATCATTTTCCTCAGAAAATTCTCAAAGTCCGAGTTTTCCCGACAAGTGCTTTCCTTTCCAAATATTCATCTTTTCTCAAGAATTCCTTCAGTTTTCCTCAGATTCTCATTTCCTCATAGTTTTCCAAGTCTTTATAAACTTTCTCAAGATTTTCTCGAGATTCTCACTTCTTCAAGATTTTCCCACTCTTTATGAACTTTCTCGAGATTCTCACTTCTTCAAGATTTTCCAACTCTTTATAAAGTTTCTCGAGATTCTCACTTCTTCAAGATTTTCCAACTCTTTATAAACTTTCTCGAGATTTCAAACCTTCTTCATCTGAGTTTCCTGAGAGATTGATTTCCATCTTTTTCCTGAGAAATGCTTTTTCAACTCCAAATGTTTTCTAATCATACATCATATTTTCCAATTTACATTTTCCAAAATTCTCATAGCACATGCTTGAATTCTCTGTGCATTTAGGTTAGAACACAATTTCAATAATTTTACTAAGTCAAGCATAATTTTGGTCCTTGGTTCGATTACCCCTGTTAAAGGCGGCAGGAACGGTCGAACCTCGTACCGATAGGTCGAGCCCCATCCCATGGATTTTCCTGCAATTTTCAAAACGGAGGCGAGTATTTCAAAACAATTTCCAAAATCCGGTCAAGTTTGAATCGCAAAAACATTTTCCTTTCTCTTCCGCAAGGGAGGGAAGACGGGAAAAATTTTGCGACGATAACACATCCCTGACTATGGTCATTGAATATATTATGTAATAACTACATTTAAATTCAAGTGAAGAATAAAATACATTTTTGGTGCTTTTATAGAATTTAAGATGAAATTAACTCTCAATATACCTTGACTATGGCCATTGGTATATATTTTGAGTTAATTTTAAGTTAAATTCTGATAAAAGAAGAAAATATTTAAGGAAAATATGATGAATTTTGAAAATGGATCCAGTGTGGATCTAGTGTTATTTTATAAAAGATAAAAATACTAAGTCTTGTTTACATCCTGACTATGGCCATTGATGTAAATCATCAACTTAGGATTAATTACCTCTTACGAAATGGTGCACGTGCCATTCGTGTTTCACCATTGTGAGATTTTGAGAAATAAAGTTAAAAAACAAAACATGAAAATAAGCAATTTATGATATTTACAATGCTCATTCATTCTATCTAAAGCTGAAAATATAAGTTCTTATTAAGGCCTAGCTTTATTGAAAATTTCAAGCTTTCCTCATGTTCCCGCAAGATAGAATTTGTACAAAAGGAGGTTCAAAATGTGAGTGTAAATGACTATTCAGAATCTTACACAAGATGCTTTATTTGAATGAGAAAGACATCTGGCCTAACCTACATTTGTTAGCAAATGTGCACATATATACATACATGTATATGTAATGCCATGGTTAAATGAACGTCTATATGCAATGAATGAAGGCAAGGGCCAGAATGGTCCAAGGTGAACCATCATGAACTATGGTAGTTCCCGATGAATCGTCATAAGACATGGCAGTGATAGTCCTTGATGAACTACCATAGAGAAAAGGGGACACAATGGTTCAGCAGTTATGGTGGCTTATTGTGAGCTATTGTGAACACACAGCAGCTTATGGCAGTTCATTATTGAACTACCATAGGAAGAGAAGTCATAGTGGTTCATTGTGAACCACTGCGAAAACACAGTAGCTATGGTAGTTCATTATTGAACTACCATAGAGTAAAGGAAGGCATAGTGGTTCACTTGTGAACCACCATGAAGATGCAACAGCTTGTGGTAGTTTGTTGTTGAACTACCATAGGAAGAGAAGACACATTGGTTCATTATGAACCATTGTGAAGACACAGTAGCTATGGTAGTTCATTATTGAACTACCATAGAGTAAAGGAAGGCATAATGGTTCACTGTGAACCACCATGAAGATGCAGCAGCTTGTGGTAGTTTGTTGTTGAACTACCATAGGAAGAGAAAAGAGAAGTGTGAGGGTGGCACAACAGTGACCGTGGGAAGGCTGGTAAGGATGAAAATATGAAAATGCTAGGTGTGGATGGTGATGTCAAGCAGTATGCTTAACAAATATAGCCAATCGAGCTTGCTGCAAAGTGAAGGTGATGATGGGATTGAGGCTGGAGATGTGGTGTAGATGATTAATTATTGTACATTATCAATCATTAAGTAAATCTAATATCAAAACAACTACATCAGCAAATTTATAAAGAAACTAATTAAGTCTCACTGTAAAGCAACCAAATACTCTAATTATGAAACAATTAATAACTAGCTTAATTATCAACCAACTAATGAACTAACTAATCGACTAACAACTCTCTTAACTAATAGCTAACAGTTTTACATAACTAACAACTAATGGTATCTATTTAACTAACACTGAGGGTTATATTGAAGATAAAAAAAAAAAGGTAGAAACCATGATGAAAATTGATTAACAATTAGTAAGTAAAAAGAAATCCTGTCAAATTCAGCAGTAACCAGCAGTGACAAATCCAATTAGCAAGATTCAGTTAATGACGCTCAGCTGAGCTTTTAAACAATGAAAATCGCAGTACATTTCAGGCATCCAAATCGCAATGAAATTAAACATTCGAGACCTACAGCAATAACAGAGATTAAATTGATTCCAAAGATGAACCGAAAATCGTAACAACGATCAGCAAATTGATTTCAAAGACCATCAACAAAATGGTGAAATACATTTCACGTTGGATTAAGAATGAAACCACCAGATTCTTACCGATAGACGTGAATATATTCCGGCTTAGGCAGAGGATTCCAGATGGCTTGCCTGATGCGAGATTGTTGGGTGATCTCAGTGAAGATATGGCAGCAATCGTCTTATCAAAAAGCTATTGTTGTATTCACGGGGATTGCTGCTGGTGGAAGAGTCTACAGCTTGGGCACTGAAGAGGTAGCAGGAGGGATAGGGCTTGTGGTTGAGACTAATCATGTGAGCTTCCCTCCTGATCGCGGATAATCAAGACCTCTAGCAGCAGCAAGTGGGCCTGCTGCAAATCAATTTATCGTTGATTTCTTTCTGACCACCTGTTATCATCGCAAAAATTTTTCCCCTCCCTTGCGAGAGAAACGAATTCCGCGAGTCAAACTCGACCAAAGTTTTGAAAATTGTTTTGAAAATTTACTCGCCTCCGTTTTGAAAATTTGCGGGAAAATTCCATGGAATGGGATCCGCCTGTCGGTACGAGGTTCAACCGTTCCTGGCGCCTTTACCAGGGGTAATTGAACCAAGGATCAATTACGTGCTTTAACTTGACTCAAATATCTAAATTATGCTCTATTTTTCCTAGAATGCACAGAGAATCAGGCTTGTGCTATGAAATTTTTAAAAAAATGCAAGTTTGAGAAACTATGATGTTTGCTTTGAAAAATTGAAATGCATTTGGAAAATGATTGGAAAAGTGCTTGAAATTGGAGTTTTTGGGAAAATCATTGAATTTCATTGGAAATCAGAAATTTGCATTGAAAAGTGATTTCTCAGGAAAACTTGAAAAACTGAGAAAATTGGTTTTGAGATTGGAAACTTGGAATTGCTTTTATGAGAAAATGGATTTGAGAATCTTGAGAAAATCTAAGAAATTTATTGGAAAATGACTTTTGAAATGGAAAATGAATTCTCAGGAAAACTGGAAAATATGAGAAAATCAATTTATGAAAACTTGGGATTTTGAAATTTGAGAATTTGAAAACATAGGAAAATCTTGATTTGAACTTGGGAAATGCTTTGAAATGTCATTTGAAAACTTAGGATTTTGAGAAAATCAGATCCTGAGAAAGACTTGGAAATTCTTGAGAAAATTGAATTTTCTGAAATTGAAATTGGAAACTGAGTTTGAAAATAATGCAATTTGAATGATATGAATGAATGAATATGAATTTGAAAAGGGAATTTCATTGAGGAATTGGAAAATCCTTTTAAAACTTTGAAAAATGCAGTGCATTTTGAAGTTAGCCTAAATGTGTAGGCTGAATGTGGCTAATACGAAGATCATAAATCTTGGTTTTCTTCGTATTCTGACTATGGCCATAAATACGAATTCCACCGAGTTTATAAACTCCATAAAAGCTTGTGCACGTGCCATTCGTGTAAACCATAGTGAATTTGAAATAATGTGCATGAATGATACATCACATATTGAAATTTGCATAAATTAAACTATATGCAATGCAGCCCTATTCTAAGCAGAAATGTAACTCTTATTCCAAATTATTACATTTGAGATTACATTGAATTGAAATAAAGAAAATAAAATCTAAGTCTTCTTCTTGAATGTTCCTGCAAAACTAGAAAACAAGGTTAGCACAAAAATGTAGGTTTTTCTGAATTTATCCGAAAATATGGGAAATTATCGGATATTATTCAGATATAAACCCAAAATCATACCCCCTTTGATATAAACATGAGAAATAATGAATAAATTTTGAAAATAAACTTGAAAATTCGAAATTGGGGTCAAAATGACCAAAATACCCCTGATGACCTTGAAATCAGGGTTTTCTGAAAGAATTTTTATAAATTTTGGAATTTTGAAAATCAAATGAAATAAATCAAACATAATATGATAAAACATGATGATATGCATGAAAATTTATGAAATTAGAAATTGAAATTTCGAAATTATGGTCAAAATGACCAAAATACCCCCGATAACAAGACTATGGCCTTGAAACCAGGGTTTTCTGAAATAAATTTTTGCAAAATGGAAAAATATGAAATGCAAATGAGATTAAAATTAACCCTAATATGATTCTACATGCTTATGTACATGGTAAAAACCTTAAAATGACGAAAATATCCCAAAATATCAAATTTAACCTGATTTTCGCTTCTGAATTTAAAGATAAACTAACACATGGAGCAAATGAACTTGGAATTAAACCAAATTTGGCATGGACACCTAAAATAACCCTAAAAACAGAATGAAGCTCGAAAATCTATTTTTTTTGTATTTTTAAATATGGAAATTTAAATAAAAACCCTAAATTTCATGATTTTTGCCTAAAATATTGATTCTAAAGGGGATTTAGGATATCAAACTTCCATAAAAATTTCCCAAATTTTATGGGATGACAGATGACAGTAAGGCAAGGATTTTTGCCTTTTACACTTTCTGTTTTTGACCTATGATCGCAGCTGTGCCACTCCGGCAAGTCGGATCGGAATCCGACGACTCTAGGAAATGAAGGAAACAGACAGGTTTCGGTAGAAAATGTGGTAAAAATGGCAGACAGATGGGAAAATAGCTGAAATTGTGGGAAAATGTCCCTGACAAACATAGGAAGATTTTATATTTTGACACTATTGAGATTCGGGTTACGGTTTGGAAAAGACCACACTATTATCAGAGACCTAAATCTCTGGAATTTCTGGACATTGGAATCTGTTAGATAGAAAGAGAAAATCCGGGAAAAATAATGAAACAGATCCAAAAATTCCAAAATTTTGGGAAATGACAGGAAAGCATGTTAGGAACAACTTTCATGTTGAAATTTTTTGCAGACGAGCTACAGATTTGGCGGACTTGATGCATTAGGGTCTGTCTATACCCTGACGAAGGAAAATCGAGATTTTCCCAGGGAGCTGGGAAATCCGATTTTTGACAGAGGTCAAAATTACTTGGAAAAACTTCAAAATTTCCAGATCATTAGTAGATTCAATTATGAATCCGCTATAATTTTTTGAGGTCGATTTGGATTTCCCATGAGGGTGGTGCCGGAGGTTCTTTTCTGCTAAAGCGAAAATTGGAAATTCAAAAAGGCAGAAAACCCGATGTAGGGTTTGATCGGTTTAGGTGGGTTCCAAAACCAGAATGAAACTGGGTTTTTGACATAATATCACTGACACATAACCTCAACTGACATAAATTTTTTTTTGGGATTTAATAATGAACAAATAAACATAAAAAAAACAGTTGGACTTTGTCTAAAACTAAGATTCTGTAGATTTTAAACTATGTAACAATGAATCCTATATAAGATGAATGAAAATAAAAGAAAATGAATTAATCTACATGTATTTTTAAAATAAAATATCACGAAATATAAAATTAAAATGCACATCAATGGGGATACAATATATTCTTTGTTGTTGGCTTGCGAAATGGAAGATCAAATCCATTGAACGGATGGATCTTACCGTTTAGTTAGCCCACACATGTAGTATGTATACTTTTTCTTTTTTTTCATCTTTTTGGAATAAAGAACACACAAAACAAAAGTAAATATTAACCTACTAAACTGAAAACATTCGAATTTTTAAACTCTTCATCTCATAGCATTGAATTCACATATGGTGGTTCATTCACAAAAAGAAAAAAAAAGGAAAAAAAAAAAAGGCCCTACCTTGGATCGTTTGGGAAGAGGCGGGGAAGATGGCTTGGGTGTTGTTGGAGGCTGCAGGTGACTGTACTGGTGGAAGGGGATGGCTGGGGATTAGTCAGCCACTTGGAAGAAGTTGGTTATGGCTGCAACCAAAGAGAGGGAAACTGGATGGGCTGGAGCAAAGGGTGGCCTTTGCTGTGATTGTTGGAGCTGTGTGAGGAAGAAGCAGCTGCCCCTTTGATGCGTTGAAGATGAAGCAAGGTGGGCTGTGGTGCAGCTGCTGGCTGAAGGTGCTGGTTGTTGTGGTGGAGCTTGCTGAAGCTTGAAGCTGGAGAAGGCTGCTGGTACTCCCCTTGTGGTGGCTGCAAGTTGGTGGGTGGCTGACGAAAAGCTACAGGTGGCTGGGCTCTTGCTGCCACCAAAGAAGGTTGTGATGAAGGAGAGAGGGTGTTGTTTCAATGGCTGGAAGCTACAGCCAAGAGGTGAGAAAGAGAGAGTTCAAGGGAGAGAGAGAGAGAGATAGGAAGAGGTGAGTGAAGAGGTCACCGTAGCCTCTTTCTTGTTTTCTTTTTTTTTTGGTTTTTTTAACTTAGGGAAGATCCTATCTTTCCCTAAGTTTTAGTTTTAATTAGGGAAGGAAAGGGAAAGGGACTCTACGTGAATGGCTGGGCAAGAGGGAAAAGAAGGGAGGAAGGAAGGAAGAAAGAAGGAAAGAAGAGGAAAAAAGAAAGGAAAGAAAGAAAAGGAGGGAAAAAGGAAAAGGGAAAGAAAAAAATGAAAAAAAATGGAAAGTGGGGCTGGAGGCTTGGGTGACCACCTTGTGGGTCCCACCTCCTCTCTAAAAAAATAAAAATAAAAAAAAATAAAAATCAATAAAAACAAAAATAAACAAATAAAAAGAAGCATTTTTTTTTTGAATAAAATAGAAATGCAAATGAATGGGCCATCTCAGAGCGGGTCCAAATTTTGATTTTGAAATTCATTTTGACGATTAGAGGGGTAAAATAGTCTTTTTAGAAAATTTTTAGACGAAACGAGCTATTTTTGGCAGTTTTTGAAACGAGCTCGGATTTTGAAGTTCAATACCCCGTTGCGAAGCAAATCCAATGTAGAATTTGAAAATGTAATTTTGAAAGAAATCCAAATTGTTTTTCTCGAGAAAATGCTTCCAACAAAACGAGCTATTTTTGGCAGTTTTTGAAACGAGCTCGGATTTTGAATTTCAATATCCCATTGCGAAGCAAATCCAATGTAAAACTTGAAAATTTGATTTTGAAAGAAATCCAGATTATTTTTCTTGAGAAAATATTTCCAAATTTAGACTCCCGGGGTGAAAATGTCAATTTTGGAAACCCGAGGTTTGAAATTGATTTCTGAAAACTTTTAAAACTCAATCTGGATTGAAATTTATAAAACTGGAGTTCTGGACTTCGAAAATGAAATGAAATGTGATGAAATGTTATGAAATGCTAAGAAATGATATGAAATGATGAGAAATGACATGCGAAATGCAGACCCTGAATGGAGAATTTTAGATGTTAGACCCCGATTGGCAGCTGTACCAGTTTAAAAAGCATTAAAATTGATAAAATTTTCAAAATAGCTCAAGAAATGGTTTTCGGGACTCTACTGGGTCAGAGTGACACTGAAAATTGAGGTTCGAGCTGGATTGAACTGAGATGAGCCAGATTGAGCTAGGTTTTAGAGTTTCAGAACTCCAATGAGCTGACAATGATACTGACTCAATTGACCTTTCCGACTGAATTTTCAAGAAAACTTGCCATTTTTAGAGAAATGGTACGGAATGATCACTGGAGCGAATTGAATTACGAACTTGAGCTGGCTTTGAGCTAAAAAAAAGGTCAATAATACTGACATGAACTAAAATCGAAGCTCAAACACTACCTCAATTGACTAAACTCAACTCAATTTCAGCTGAAAGAGCTAAAATGGACTAAGATGGGCTCCTAGACACTTGGAAATGGTTTTGAACTGAAACTGGAGTGCTTGAACTTCTGGTGAGCTCAAGTTAGACTCTGGGGAACATAACTGACTAGGAATGACTAACTCGGAGACAATTGGTTTGGATTTGAGTTAGAAATGAGCTCATTTCTAAAGAAATGATCCCATTTTGGCAGGAATGGTCAGAAATGAAAATGGTCTGTTCATTGTGAGCTCAGATGAGCTTGAAATGACTGATATTCTAACTATTCTGAACTGACCAACAAGTTTGGTTGACTCTGACTGACTGGGGTCCGGGATGACCTAGGGGTAAAATGGTAATTTTCCTAGTGAAAAAGGGTAAAATGGTGATTTTCTGAAACTGACTCGGGGTTTGACTCCTACACTGACCTAACAAGGTTGGCACTGCACGAGGGGGGTTGTTTGAGAATGGATGTGGAAAATTTGGGGTGTTTACAGATGCCCCTCTTTGCTACTAAGCCGGCTTGAAGACGAGCTTAGTGGCAAAGAAAAACACACCAAATTTGGGCTATAAAAATGCCCCAGTTAGAAGGATCTGACTGGATATGAAAATATTAGCCCTGATGAAAATGGTAGATATGAAATGAAGAATAAAGAAGAAAATTTACTTCAAAAGAAGTGAGATTTAGGTTTTGCCCTTCACCTGGATGGGACAAAAAATACCTCGTGTAGAAATGAAGCTCAGGTTTAACCCTCAACCTGATCGGGGAATGAAATACCTCATCAAAGGAGGCTCAGGTTTGTACCCTTATCCTGATTGGGAGAAAAAATGAAATACCTCATCAAAGGAGGCTCAGGTTTGCACCCTTATCCTGATTGGGCAGAAAATGAAATACCTTATCAAAGGAGGCTCAGGTTTGTACCCTTATCCTGATTGGGCAGGAAAAATGAAATACCTCATCAAAGGAGTCTCAGGTTTGTACCCTTATCCTGATTGGGCGGAAAATGAAATACCTCATCAAAGGAGTCTCAGGTTTGTACCCTTATCCTGATTGGGCGGAAAATGAAATACCTCATGAAAGGAGGCTCAGGTTTGTACCCTTATCCTGATTGGGCGGAAAATGAAATACCTCATCAAAGGAGGCTCAGGTTTGTACCCTTATCCTGATTGGGCGGAAAATGAAATACCTCATCAAAGGAGGCTCAGGTTTGTACCCTTATCCTGATTGGGCGGAAAAATGAAATACCTCATGAAAGGAGGCTCAGGTTTGTACCCTTATCCTGATTGGGCAGAAAATGAAATACCTCATCAAAGGAGGCTCAGGTTTGTACCCTTATCCTGATTGGGCAGAAAATGAAATACCTCATCAAAGGAGGCTCAGGTTTGTACCCTTATCCTGATTGGGCAGAAAATAAAATACCTCATCAAAGGAGGCTCAGGTTTGTACCCTTATCCTGATTGGGCAGAAAATGAAATACCTCATCAAAGGAGGCTCAGGTTTGTACCCTTATCCTGATTGGGTAGAAAATGAAATACCTCATCAAAGGAGGCTCAGGTTTGTTCCCTTATCCTGATTGGGCAGAAAATGAAATACCTCATCAAAGGAGGCTCAGGTTTGTACCCTTATCCTGATTGGGCGGAAAATGAAATACCTCATCAAAGGAGGCTCAGGTTTGTACCCTTATCCTGATTGGGCGGAAAATGAAATACCTCATGAAAGGAGGCTCAGGTTTGTACCCTTATCCTGATTGGGCAGAAAATGAAATACCTCATCAAAGGAGGCTCAGGTTTGTACCCTTATCCTGATTGGGCAGAAAATGAAATACCTCATCAAAGGAGGCTCAGGTTTGTACCCTTATCCTGATTGGGCAGAAAATGAAATACCTCATCAAAGGAGGCTCAGGTTTGTACCCTTATCCTGATTGGGCAGAAAATGAAATACCTCATCAAAGGAGGCTCAGGTTTGTACCCTTATCCTGATTGGGCAGAAAATGAAATACCTCATCAAAGGAGGCTCAGGTTTGTACCCTTATCCTGATTGGGCAGAAAATGAAATACCTCATCAAAGGAGGCTCAGGTTTGTACCCTTATCCTGATTGGGTAGAAAAATGAATGGAATCCTCGAAGGAAGAAACCATGATGGAACCTTCAGATTTCCGCACAATGAACCCGACAGAGGTTTTGCAAAAGGATGAAATTGGGGTCCCTAAAGCTTGAAAAGGGGTTTGATTTTGGGCGCCTCATTGCTGAGACTAAATAACTTTTGAAATTGGTGACCTTTTGCAAGAAAATGATTGGTGGCTTAACCTCAAGACGAAAATGGACTGTCTATGGTGGGACAGTGGGGACACAGGGAAGTGTGCAAATCTGAGAGCCCATGCGCTCAGATTATACCAACAGAAGGGAAGGAATCTTGAAAACTCCCATTATCAAGTCCTTAAAAGGGATAACAACTGATGTCAGGATGCGCCAAAGATGAACCTCAAGCTCTCGCTTCACGCCAGGATAGCTAGAAAATATTGTCAAAATGTTGAAAATTATTGTTGATTCGAAATAATTGAAAGTGATGCACATTGCTTTGAAAATATTCCTCTTTTCTACCTGAAGTATTATCTCCGATTGGACTTAACTTCGTAAAATCAAGATTCGAATTCAAATTGCTTGCAATTGGCTTTCTTTCAAGGAAGCTATCAATTTCCCTGATATGAGCAGAAAAGAGAGTATTCTTGATATTGTGAAAGCAATTTGTGAAAGAATATTGATAATAGAATTTCACAAAATTTAAAGAGGATTCTTTGGCAGATTTGGCAGTCTGATATCCTGGAATTCTTTCTCATGACGATCTTTCTGCCTACTATATTTTTTTTTTTGGCAGAATTAGAGCTCTCTTGGGTTTTTGGAGATTACATCATCCTTCATTTTGGAGATGTCTTGACTTTTCTCTCTTTTTTTTTTTTTTGGAAGGGTACGTCACAAACTCCTTCATCTTGGAGATGTTCCGATCCTTCTTTTTCTCTCAGGGATTATATCGACGGTTATTGGCTCATTGGTTGGAAATCTCTTGATGATAGCGGAAATTAAATATCCTTTAGGGTTTGTCGGGAGGCTCATCGCAGTCGCCTTCATCTTGACGGTGCTCTGAACTTTCCCTGGAAGGATCCGTCACAAACTCCGTCATCTTGGAGATGATTCAAATCTTCTTTGGCCCCGGGGGTCTACTCGCCTAATTCGCCTTCATCTTGACGACAGTTGAGAGATCCCTTTTGCAGATATTTAATTGCAGCTTTAGGTGATTGAGGAGATATAGGGATTGAATGGATTTTCCTGTATCACCCAGGATATTTCGACTGGTTTATTTTCCAAGAATGATCTTTAAAAATGTGCCATTGACTGCGATCAATACCGATCACTTATGGCTTTGCAACAATATTGAATTTCCTTTGCTGGCCATATCGGGGATTTATTCTTCATCCTTTTGGTTGGCCAATAGAAAGAATTTGAATTTTGAATCCTTCTTTGCGAAAGCTTTGTCCTTTCGAAAGTAATACTGAAGGTATTCTGAAGTAATGTTTTTGTACAATAAAAATTTTGAAATCAACAAATATTTAATGACAAATTGGTAAAATGTTCTTGAAATCCTTGGTGAGAGCGAGCATCTGAAGTACAACGCAACGCACCCATGACAAAAATTTTCTTCTCCTTTCCCCAAAGGAGAAGATTCAGAAATTGGAAATAGGAATTACTCCTCTCTTCCCTGAAGTGGAGGTGTTTGCAAAACGAACTTTCGAAGAGAAATTAAGCTTTCGTCAAAACTTCCTAACATTAGGCTTCTCTTATGGAAAGGGGGCCAGAATTGGTGAGGTTGGTAAATTGGTCATGAAGGAACGAGTTCATCACACTCTCCCTGAAAAGAGGGTCCTTCATGATGAAATGGCCTAGTACGAAATTATGGTCACAAGGAAAGCGAACTTCCGTCAAAGCTCTCCCTGAACTAAGGGTTCCTTGTATGAAATTGGAATTTTGTTTTGCAAACGGTTCACAAAGACACGAGTCCCTTCAAACTCTCCCTGAAAAGGGGCTAAGTGAACGAATTGGATAGCATGCGAAAAGAACGAGCTCCCTCGAACTCTCCCTATAAAAAGGGTCTCTTGCAAGAGAAATTTATTGGAATTGGTATTGGATGACCAAAAGGGTCAAATTTTGGAAATTGAAATTTTGAAATTTGATATTTGAAATTGAAAATTGGAAATTGGAAATTGGAAATTGGAAATTGGAAATTGGAAATTGGAAATTGGAAATTGGAAATTGGAAATTGGAAATTGGAAATTGGAAATTGGAAATTGGAAATTGGAAATTGGAAATTGGAAATTGGAAATTGGAAATTGATTGGCTAAAAAGGTCAAAATTGTGAATTGGTTTACTGAGAATGACATGGGTTCTATAGGGATTCCTCCTAAGAACGACATTGGTTCTATTGAGAACGGCATTGGTTTCGCAGGGGTTCGACCTGGGTTCAATAGGGATTCAGCCTAAGAACGACATTGGTTCAATTGAGAACGACATTGGTTCACTAGGAACGACATGGGTTCGATAGGGATTCAGCCTAAGAACGACATTGGTTCAATTGAGAACGACATTGGTTCACTAAGAACGACATGGGTTCGATAGGTATTCAGCCTACGAACAACATTGGTTTAATTAAGAACGACATTGGTTCACTAGGAACGACATGGGTTCGATAGGTATTCAGCCTACGAACGACATTGGTTCAATTAAGAACGACATTGGTTCACTAGGAACAACATGGGTTCGATAGGTATTCAGCCTACAAACAACATTGGTTCAATTGAGAACGACATTGGTTCACTGGGAACGACATGGGTTCTGTAGGAATTCAGCCTACGAACGTCATTGGTTCAATTAAGAACGAGAACTATTATATAGACTTGGATTGCTTCTATGAACGGTTTCAGGATTATCCCCTTATCCTGAACGGGGATAGAAATTGGATGACTTGGCGGTCAAAATTGAGAATTTTGGTAATTTGAAAATTGGAAATTGGATGACCCGAAGGTCGAAATTAAAGAATTATGGAAAATGATTCAGGTTTATCCCTTAACCTGAAGGGGAAGTTCAGGTTTATCCCTTAACCTGAAAGGGAAATTCAGGTTTATCCCTTAACCTGAAGGGGAAGTGAATTTGATGCAAATGAATATAAATGGATGCAAATGAATGCATGTAAATGTAAATGAATGCAAATGTATGCAAAATGATGTAAATGAATGCACATGTATGCAAAATGAGAGATTTGTTTGATCCTGCCTGCATACAAGATGTTTTGAAAACAATTTTCAAAATAATGCCCCAGTGTAACTGGGAAAGAAGAATTTGACCATTGTTGAAGAAAGTATATTGAGGAATTACAAAGGATGGAATAGAGGATTTAAGTATAGAAATTTTTCAAATGTTGAGCATTGATGGAGTCTGATAATTCCACACCATCGGCATTGATGAGCAGATATGAATTGTGAGGTAATGCTTCCTCGACAATATAGGTCCCTTCCCAATTCGATGACCATTTGCCACCCGGGCGGTGCTTGAGATAGGTCGTTGATCTGATCACTAGATCATTGACTCAGAATTTCCTTTGAATGACAAATTTTGCATATTGCCTGGCTATCCTCTGACGATATGATTGAGCATGCTCTACTGCTCTGAGTCTTCTTTCATTGAGCAAATCAAGTTGTACCAGTCGCTGCTGCTTATACTGATCAAGCGGTAACTCCAGCAGTGATGCGAAATTCAAGGTAGGTTTCTGAACATGTAGAGGCAGCACTACTTCAGTTCCGTAGACAAGTTCTGACGAAGTAGCATTAGTTGGATTTCGAATGATGATTCTGTATGCTCACAATGCATCATGGATCTTCTCATGCCAGTCACGAACTGTTTTTAAAGTTCGCTCCAAGATTCTAATAAGAATCTTACTGGTGGCCTCTGCTTGACCATTCCCTTGAGGATAATAAAGAGCGAAGAAATTATGATGGATTCTGATTTTTGAGCAGAATGTCCTCATTCTCTCATTCTTGAAATAACTGTCATTGTCTGACACGATATTGTGCGGTATGCCGAAATGACATAGGATATTCCTATGGATGAATGAGACCACATGTCGACCTTCTACTGTGCGTAGAGTGACTGCTTCTACCCATTTAGTAAAATATTCTGTTGCAGCAAGAAAATATTTATGGCCATTTGAAGCAGAAGGAGTAATGGGGCCAACAACATCAAAAGCCCACATAGAAAATGGCCATGGTGAGACGACAGATTGCAAATATGTCGCTGGCGCATGAATGGAAGGTGCATGCATCTGGCATTGAACGCACTTCTTCACAAAACGATAACAATCTTGTTGCATAGTTCTCCAGTAATATCTTGCTCGGATGATTTGTTTGACAAGAGTTTGGTAGCCGACGTGACCATCGCAAATGCCTTCGTGTACCTCCCGCATGACTTCTTTGGCTTCATCTTCATCTAGGCATCTGGCATATTTAGAACTGAATCCACGATGATAGAGGACATCGGTAATAATAAAATATCGGGCAGACACATGCCAAATCGCTCGTTACTCTTACCAGTGATATTCTAAGAGAAGGAGACAGATGTCTTCTTTTTTATGGGAGCCTTTCTGAAACAGTCCTTAGCTTGCTCAGACATCATCCTAATCATCATTTTCTTGAACATCTGATATGTAGTAGGATCAATGCCATCCCTATCATTCAAACTCTGTCTTCTGGCAAATCTTGGAGAATCCATTTCTTCTTGCCTGCTTCTAAAATCACTGATGCCCTGATACAGTGGTGTCTTCTTGCTTGATCTGATCTGAACCACTTGGGAATACTGATGCTCTTTGTAGAATGGATGATTAAATTTCGATGATGAAGATTCAAGATAGAAATGAATATAGTAAAAATATTTGATGAGAATTTGATAGATAATTGAAAGAACATCCCATTACTAGGGATTGGGTCGCCGCTGGAGTCACGACAATTATGTTGTCATTCTTTACAAGGAGAACGAACAACTACAAATATGCCTTGTCACCTAGGCGAGGTTATCAAACCATGATAGAATGAAAATTGAAGGATTTTTTTTTTTTTTTATTGAAGGAAAAATATGATTGCATCAATAGTGGACTTGAGAAAGAGGGAGTATATAGACAGTCTGTCACCACTCTTAACGATCAACAGAGACACGAGGACCAAGGAAAAGAGTGAGAATGATGAAAGAATCCCAGCCATATATGGCAGAATGGTATGCTCCGGACCACTGTGCTGATGTAAGGTCGAACTCTGGCACGACTCCAGATAGCAGCCGCATCTCTATGTGCTTCTGTCTCTGAGAAAACTGTCGAACACACCGCTCCGGATGATAGTAAGCACAGAAGAATGGACCAAGCAACTTGAATCTCTTGCCATATGCATAGGTGTATCTGGGAGGCGATAATTCTCGATCAAAATAGTCCCACACCACTTCTTCTTCCTGCAGATAGTCGATCAGGAATCGGTACCGCGCAACTGGAAGGAGCTCCTTACCGTTGTATCTGAATGAACTAGCTCTGGTTGGTACATGCTGAAGGAACCAAGATTGAAGAGCATAAGTACATCCCTCGACTAAGATGGACTCTCCAAGTGTGAAGCGGGTCTGTCCTCTGTATAGAAAAGCAAGCGCGGCCATGGCTATCGAGAGACGGCTGGTCTGTCGACTTCCTCATCTTCTCAAAAGCTGAACTATTCTGACATCCACTTAATTCTGTCCATCTGGAAAGAAAGCAAGTCCCACAGTACATAGAACCATCGCATGTTGAATTCTCTCTTGAGCTGTTCTGGACAGCGAGTTGACTTCTGCAAATTTTCCATGCTGTCGGTAGATCTCGATCAGGCTCACATACTCATTCTCGTTTTCTTCAATCAGTGGCAAAGACTTGCCCCCTGTCATACGAGCTACGACATCTTTGGGGTCCAGACCCTTGACATTGATCAGAAATTGCTGCTCTAATGGATCTCCAGGCTGATCGACTGGCTCGGGCAGTCTCATAATCTCTGAAAATTCATCCATCAGTATTGTCATCTCGCCCCATGGGAACCAGAACGTGCAAGTGCGCGGATTCCACCGCTCCGCCAGTGCATGAATCAGATTGCCGTTGACTGTCAACTTTCCCACTGCAGATGCCAATTCCAACCCACAATCGCTCAAGTGGTCCGGAAACATACGAGAGAAATTTTTGAACCAGACATAATACCACCGGGGGAAGAAGGGTCCGGTGCTAAGAGATCGATGCTCAGGAAGACTTTGTTGCACCTCATAGGAGATGTGACCCTCAGGAAAAACAGAATTGAGCTGACTGGATGCCATTGGACTGAAAGACAAGAAGACTGGAATTAGACTTTGGAAAAATATAAGAAATTTGAAAATTGCAGGCAGGATAAAATGAAAGCTGGAAAGTCGAAGTCCAGAGGAACGAAAGAATGGAAAATCTCCTGGAGTTTTGAAGAAAAGGTGGATGATTTGGAAAAATTGCCCAGGGTTTTTGAGAAAAAGGAGATATTTCATAAAAGATGAAAAATGAGGTATTTTGGAAAATTGTTTGGTATTTTGGAAAAATTGGGAAAAATATGAGAAAATAAGGCGAAAATGAATATCATATATTCAATTACAAACAATTATGCACATACAGCAATCCCTAGGAAGCCAACTCTAAATGCATTGATTTTGAAAGAGCTTTAGGACCCTAATCCTGACTCTAGGCTTAGATCAACTGTGTCCAATCATGCTATGCCGATATACTCGAGCCGAGGCTCGATGTACGTGGCATAAAACTCATCTCCGGGTCTAGGCTTGTGTTTTCCCAACATCCTTGAGCGCCTGCCGATATACGTTGGACTATGGCCCTTGGTACGTGGCAGGGGGGCGTTAGCCCAAATAAGTGGCCCAGTTGTGAGGCTCTGTCCCGAACTATGGTTCTGGAAGAGAGCCCAGCAACGTGAAGACCGGGTAGACATAGGTGGGGTGGTTTTTGAAATATGATCACATGCAGGCAAACAGAGGGCTCTAAGTCCTAAAGAGATAGAATTTTGAAAACTTTTGAAGAAGCAAACATTGTTTTCATACAAGTCCTAGATTGAGGAGTGTTGTATTTCAGACCTAAGTCTATGTGAGCATGCATAATTCTCCTCAATATGGTCCTACCAAACCATGCCTAGTCTATATGCAATCCATGTCAGCTGGGTTCAAGTCTAGGCTCCTAGGTTTACATGATATCAGAAATTAAAAGCTGACATTCCATAGAGCCTAATTTTGATAATTGAGCTAAGTTAAAGCACATACTTGATCAGGCGAAGACAGGTCCCATCACGGTCGCCAAACCTGTTATCATCGCAAAAAATTTTCCCCTCCCTTGCGAGAGAAACGAATTCCGCGAGTCAAACTCGACCAAAGTTTTGAAAATTGTTTTGAAAATTTACTCGCCTCCGTTTTGAAAATTTGCGGGAAAATTCCATGGAATGGGATCCGCCTGTCGGTACGAGGTTCAACCGTTCCTGGCGCCTTTACCAGGGGTAATTGAACCAAGGATCAATTACGTGCTTTAACTTGACTCAAATATCTAAATTATGCTCTATTTTTCCTAGAATGCACAGAGAATCAGGCTTGTGCTATGAAATTTTTAAAAAAATGCAAGTTTGAGAAACTATGATGTTTGCTTTGAAAAATTGAAATGCATTTGGAAAATGATTGGAAAAGTGCTTGAAATTGGAGTTTTTGGGAAAATCATTGAATTTCATTGGAAATCAGAAATTTGCATTGAAAAGTGATTTCTCAGGAAAACTTGAAAAACTGAGAAAATTGGTTTTGAGATTGGAAACTTGGAATTGCTTTTATGAGAAAATGGATTTGAGAATCTTGAGAAAATCTAAGAAATTTATTGGAAAATGACTTTTGAAATGGAAAATGAATTCTCAGGAAAACTGGAAAATATGAGAAAATCAATTTATGAAAACTTGGGATTTTGAAATTTGAGAATTTGAAAACATAGGAAAATCTTGATTTGAACTTGGGAAATGCTTTGAAATGTCATTTGAAAACTTAGGATTTTGAGAAAATCAGATCCTGAGAAAGACTTGGAAATTCTTGAGAAAATTGAATTTTCTGAAATTGAAATTGGAAACTGAGTTTGAAAATAATGCAATTTGAATGATATGAATGAATGAATATGAATTTGAAAAGGGAATTTCATTGAGGAATTGGAAAATCCTTTTAAAACTTTGAAAAATGCAGTGCATTTTGAAGTTAGCCTAAATGTGTAGGCTGAATGTGGCTAATACGAAGATCATAAATCTTGGTTTTCTTCGTATTCTGACTATGGCCATAAATACGAATTCCACCGAGTTTATAAACTCCATAAAAGCTTGTGCACGTGCCATTCGTGTAAACCATAGTGAATTTGAAATAATGTGCATGAATGATACATCACATATTGAAATTTGCATAAATTAAACTATATGCAATGCAGCCCTATTCTAAGCAGAAATGTAACTCTTATTCCAAATTATTACATTTGAGATTACATTGAATTGAAATAAAGAAAATAAAATCTAAGTCTTCTTCTTGAATGTTCCTGCAAAACTAGAAAACAAGGTTAGCACAAAAATGTAGGTTTTTCTGAATTTATCCGAAAATATGGGAAATTATCGGATATTATTCAGATATAAACCCAAAATCATACCCCCTTTGATATAAACATGAGAAATAATGAATAAATTTTGAAAATAAACTTGAAAATTCGAAATTGGGGTCAAAATGACCAAAATACCCCTGATGACCTTGAAATCAGGGTTTTCTGAAAGAATTTTTATAAATTTTGGAATTTTGAAAATCAAATGAAATAAATCAAACATAATATGATAAAACATGATGATATGCATGAAAATTTATGAAATTAGAAATTGAAATTTCGAAATTATGGTCAAAATGACCAAAATACCCCCGATAACAAGACTATGGCCTTGAAACCAGGGTTTTCTGAAATAAATTTTTGCAAAATGGAAAAATATGAAATGCAAATGAGATTAAAATTAACCCTAATATGATTCTACATGCTTATGTACATGGTAAAAACCTTAAAATGACGAAAATATCCCAAAATATCAAATTTAACCTGATTTTCGCTTCTGAATTTAAAGATAAACTAACACATGGAGCAAATGAACTTGGAATTAAACCAAATTTGGCATGGACACCTAAAATAACCCTAAAAACAGAATGAAGCTCGAAAATCTATTTTTTTTGTATTTTTAAATATGGAAATTTAAATAAAAACCCTAAATTTCATGATTTTTGCCTAAAATATTGATTCTAAAGGGGATTTAGGATATCAAACTTCCATAAAAATTTCCCAAATTTTATGGGATGACAGATGACAGTAAGGCAAGGATTTTTGCCTTTTACACTTTCTGTTTTTGACCTATGATCGCAGCTGTGCCACTCCGGCAAGTCGGATCGGAATCCGACGACTCTAGGAAATGAAGGAAACAGACAGGTTTCGGTAGAAAATGTGGTAAAAATGGCAGACAGATGGGAAAATGGCTGAAATTGTGGGAAAATGTCCCTGACAAACATAGGAAGATTTTATATTTTGACACTATTGAGATTCGGGTTACGGTTTGGAAAAGACCACACTATTATCAGAGACCTAAATCTCTGGAATTTCTGGACATTGGAATCTGTTAGATAGAAAGAGAAAATCCGGGAAAAATAATGAAACAGATCCAAAAATTCCAAAATTTTGGGAAATGACAGGAAAGCATGTTAGGAACAACTTTCATGTTGAAATTTTTTGCAGACGAGCTACAGATTTGGCGGACTTGATGCATTAGGGTCTGTCTATACCCTGACGAAGGAAAATCGAGATTTTCCCAGGGAGCTGGGAAATCCGATTTTTGACAGAGGTCAAAATTACTTGGAAAAACTTCAAAATTTCCAGATCATTAGTAGATTCAATTATGAATCCGCTATAATTTTTTGAGGTCGATTTGGATTTCCCATGAGGGTGGTGCCGGAGGTTCTTTTCTGCTAAAGCGAAAATTGGAAATTCAAAAAGGCAGAAAACCCGATGTAGGGTTTGATCGGTTTAGGTGGGTTCCAAAACCAGAATGAAACTGGGTTTTTGACATAATATCACTGACACATAACCTCAACTGACATAAATTTTTTTTTGGGATTTAATAATGAACAAATAAACATAAAAAAAACAGTTGGACTTTGTCTAAAACTAAGATTCTGTAGATTTTAAACTATGTAACAATGAATCCTATATAAGATGAATGAAAATAAAAGAAAATGAATTAATCTACATGTATTTTTAAAATAAAATATCACGAAATATAAAATTAAAATGCACATCAATGGGGATACAATATATTCTTTGTTGTTGGCTTGCGAAATGGAAGATCAAATCCATTGAACGGATGGATCTTACCGTTTAGTTAGCCCACACATGTAGTATGTATACTTTTTCTTTTTTTTCATCTTTTTGGAATAAAGAACACACAAAACAAAAGTAAATATTAACCTACTAAACTGAAAACATTCGAATTTTTAAACTCTTCATCTCATAGCATTGAATTCACATATGGTGGTTCATTCACAAAAAGAAAAAAAAAGGAAAAAAAAAAAGGCCCTACCTTGGATCGTTTGGGAAGAGGCGGGGAAGATGGCTTGGGTGTTGTTGGAGGCTGCAGGTGACTGTACTGGTGGAAGGGGATGGCTGGGGATTAGTCAGCCACTTGGAAGAAGTTGGTTATGGCTGCAACCAAAGAGAGGGAAACTGGATGGGCTGGAGCAAAGGGTGGCCTTTGCTGTGATTGTTGGAGCTGTGTGAGGAAGAAGCAGCTGCCCCTTTGATGCGTTGAAGATGAAGCAAGGTGGGCTGTGGTGCAGCTGCTGGCTGAAGGTGCTGGTTGTTGTGGTGGAGCTTGCTGAAGCTTGAAGCTGGAGAAGGCTGCTGGTACTCCCCTTGTGGTGGCTGCAAGTTGGTGGGTGGCTGACGAAAAGCTACAGGTGGCTGGGCTCTTGCTGCCACCAAAGAAGGTTGTGATGAAGGAGAGAGGGTGTTGTTTCAATGGCTGGAAGCTACAGCCAAGAGGTGAGAAAGAGAGAGTTCAAGGGAGAGAGAGAGAGAGATAGGAAGAGGTGAGTGAAGAGGTCACCGTAGCCTCTTTCTTGTTTTCTTTTTTTTTTGGTTTTTTTAACTTAGGGAAGATCCTATCTTTCCCTAAGTTTTAGTTTTAATTAGGGAAGGAAAGGGAAAGGGACTCTACGTGAATGGCTGGGCAAGAGGGAAAAGAAGGGAGGAAGGAAGGAAGAAAGAAGGAAAGAAGAGGAAAAAAGAAAGGAAAGAAAGAAAAGGAGGGAAAAAGGAAAAGGGAAAGAAAAAAATGAAAAAAAATGGAAAGTGGGGCTGGAGGCTTGGGTGACCACCTTGTGGGTCCCACCTCCTCTCTAAAAAAATAAAAATAAAAAAAAATAAAAATCAATAAAAACAAAAATAAACAAATAAAAAGAAGCATTTTTTTTTTGAATAAAATAGAAATGCAAATGAATGGGCCATCTCAGAGCGGGTCCAAATTTTGATTTTGAAATTCATTTTGACGATTAGAGGGGTAAAATAGTCTTTTTAGAAAATTTTTAGACGAAACGAGCTATTTTTGGCAGTTTTTGAAACGAGCTCGGATTTTGAAGTTCAATACCCCGTTGCGAAGCAAATCCAATGTAGAATTTGAAAATGTAATTTTGAAAGAAATCCAAATTGTTTTTCTCGAGAAAATGCTTCCAACAAAACGAGCTATTTTTGGCAGTTTTTGAAACGAGCTCGGATTTTGAATTTCAATATCCCATTGCGAAGCAAATCCAATGTAAAACTTGAAAATTTGATTTTGAAAGAAATCCAGATTATTTTTCTTGAGAAAATATTTCCAAATTTAGACTCCCGGGGTGAAAATGTCAATTTTGGAAACCCGAGGTTTGAAATTGATTTCTGAAAACTTTTAAAACTCAATCTGGATTGAAATTTATAAAACTGGAGTTCTGGACTTCGAAAATGAAATGAAATGTGATGAAATGTTATGAAATGCTAAGAAATGATATGAAATGATGAGAAATGACATGCGAAATGCAGACCCTGAATGGAGAATTTTAGATGTTAGACCCCGATTGGCAGCTGTACCAGTTTAAAAAGCATTAAAATTGATAAAATTTTCAAAATAGCTCAAGAAATGGTTTTCGGGACTCTACTGGGTCAGAGTGACACTGAAAATTGAGGTTCGAGCTGGATTGAACTGAGATGAGCCAGATTGAGCTAGGTTTTAGAGTTTCAGAACTCCAATGAGCTGACAATGATACTGACTCAATTGACCTTTCCGACTGAATTTTCAAGAAAACTTGCCATTTTTAGAGAAATGGTACGGAATGATCACTGGAGCGAATTGAATTACGAACTTGAGCTGGCTTTGAGCTAAAAAAAAGGTCAATAATACTGACATGAACTAAAATCGAAGCTCAAACACTACCTCAATTGACTAAACTCAACTCAATTTCAGCTGAAAGAGCTAAAATGGACTAAGATGGGCTCCTAGACACTTGGAAATGGTTTTGAACTGAAACTGGAGTGCTTGAACTTCTGGTGAGCTCAAGTTAGACTCTGGGGAACATAACTGACTAGGAATGACTAACTCGGAGACAATTGGTTTGGATTTGAGTTAGAAATGAGCTCATTTCTAAAGAAATGATCCCATTTTGGCAGGAATGGTCAGAAATGAAAATGGTCTGTTCATTGTGAGCTCAGATGAGCTTGAAATGACTGATATTCTAACTATTCTGAACTGACCAACAAGTTTGGTTGACTCTGACTGACTGGGGTCCGGGATGACCTAGGGGTAAAATGGTAATTTTCCTAGTGAAAAAGGGTAAAATGGTGATTTTCTGAAACTGACTCGGGGTTTGACTCCTACACTGACCTAACAAGGTTGGCACTGCACGAGGGGGGTTGTTTGAGAATGGATGTGGAAAATTTGGGGTGTTTACAGATGCCCTTCTTTGCTACTAAGCCGGCTTGAAGACGAGCTTAGTGGCAAAGAAAAACACACCAAATTTGGGCTATAAAAATGCCCCAGTTAGAAGGATCTGACTGGATATGAAAATATTAGCCCTGATGAAAATGGTAGATATGAAATGAAGAATAAAGAAGAAAATTTTACTTCAAAAGAAGTGAGATTTAGGTTTTGCCCTTCACCTGGATGGGACAGAAAATACCTCGTGTAGAAATGAAGCTCAGGTTTAACCCTCAACCTGATCGGGGAATGAAATACCTCATCAAAGGAGGCTCAGGTTTGTACCCTTATCCTGATTGGGAGAAAAAATGAAATACCTCATCAAAGGAGGCTCAGGTTTGCACCCTTATCCTGATTGGGCAGAAAATGAAATACCTCATCAAAGGAGGCTCAGGTTTGTACCCTTATCCTGATTGGGCAGGAAAAATGAAATACCTCATCAAAGGAGTCTCAGGTTTGTACCCTTATCCTGATTGGGCGGAAAATGAAATACCTCATCAAAGGAGTCTCAGGTTTGTACCCTTATCCTGATTGGGCGGAAAATGAAATACCTCATGAAAGGAGGCTCAGGTTTGTACCCTTATCCTGATTGGGCGGAAAATGAAATACCTCATCAAAGGAGGCTCAGGTTTGTACCCTTATCCTGATTGGGCGGAAAATGAAATACCTCATCAAAGGAGGCTCAGGTTTGTACCCTTATCCTGATTGGGCGGAAAAATGAAATACCTCATGAAAGGAGGCTCAGGTTTGTACCCTTATCCTGATTGGGCAGAAAATGAAATACCTCATCAAAGGAGGCTCAGGTTTGTACCCTTATCCTGATTGGGCAGAAAATGAAATACCTCATCAAAGGAGGCTCAGGTTTGTACCCTTATCCTGATTGGGCAGAAAATAAAATACCTCATCAAAGGAGGCTCAGGTTTGTACCCTTATCCTGATTGGGCAGAAAATGAAATACCTCATCAAAGGAGGCTCAGGTTTGTACCCTTATCCTGATTGGGTAGAAAATGAAATACCTCATCAAAGGAGGCTCAGGTTTGTTCCCTTATCCTGATTGGGCAGAAAATGAAATACCTCATCAAAGGAGGCTCAGGTTTGTACCCTTATCCTGATTGGGCGGAAAATAAAATACCTCATCAAAGGAGGCTCAGGTTTGTACCCTTATCCTGATTGGGCGGAAAATGAAATACCTCATGAAAGGAGGCTCAGGTTTGTACCCTTATCCTGATTGGGCAGAAAATGAAATACCTCATCAAAGGAGGCTCAGGTTTGTACCCTTATCCTGATTGGGCAGAAAATGAAATACCTCATCAAAGGAGGCTCAGGTTTGTACCCTTATCCTGATTGGGCAGAAAATGAAATACCTCATCAAAGGAGGCTCAGGTTTGTACCCTTATCCTGATTGGGCAGAAAATGAAATACCTCATCAAAGGAGGCTCAGGTTTGTACCCTTATCCTGATTGGGCAGAAAATGAAATACCTCATCAAAGGAGGCTCAGGTTTGTACCCTTATCCTGATTGGGCAGAAAATGAAATACCTCATCAAAGGAGGCTCAGGTTTGTACCCTTATCCTGATTGGGTAGAAAAATGAATGGAATCCTCGAAGGAAGAAACCATGATGGAACCTTCAGATTTCCGCACAATGAACCCGACAGAGGTTTTGCAAAAGGATGAAATTGGGGTCCCTAAAGCTTGAAAAGGGGTTTGATTTTGGGCGCCTCATTGCTGAGACTAAATAACTTTTGAAATTGGTGACCTTTTGCAAGAAAATGATTGGTGGCTTAACCTCAAGACGAAATTGGACTGTCTATGGTGGGACAGTGGGGACACAGGGAAGTGTGCAAATCTGAGAGCCCATGCGCTCAGATTATACCAACAGAAGGGAAGGAATCTTGAAAACTCCCATTATCAAGTCCTTAAAAGGGATAACAACTGATGTCAGGATGCGCCAAAGATGAACCTCAAGCTCTCGCTTCACGCCAGGATAGCTAGAAAATATTGTCAAAATGTTGAAAATTATTGTTGATTCGAAATAATTGAAAGTGATGCACATTGCTTTGAAAATATTCCTCTTTTCTACCTGAAGTATTATCTCCGATTGGACTTAACTTCGTAAAATCAAGATTCGAATTCAAATTGCTTGCAATTGGCTTTCTTTCAAGGAAGCTATCAATTTCCCTGATATGAGCAGAAAAGAGAGTATTCTTGATATTGTGAAAGCAATTTGTGAAAGAATATTGATAATAGAATTTCACAAAATTTAAAGAGGATTCTTTGGCAGATTTGGCAGTCTGATATCCTGGAATTCTTTCTCATGACGATCTTTCTGCCTACTATATTTTTTTTTTTGGCAGAATTAGAGCTCTCTTGGGTTTTTGGAGATTACATCATCCTTCATTTTGGAGATGTCTTGACTTTTCTCTCTTTTTTTTTTTTTTGGAAGGGTACGTCACAAACTCCTTCATCTTGGAGATGTTCCGATCCTTCTTTTTCTCTCAGGGATTATATCGACGGTTATTGGCTCATTGGTTGGAAATCTCTTGATGATAGCGGAAATTAAATATCCTTTAGGGTTTGTCGGGAGGCTCATCGCAGTCGCCTTCATCTTGACGGTGCTCTGAACTTTCCCTGGAAGGATCCGTCACAAACTCCGTCATCTTGGAGATGATTCAAATCTTCTTTGGCCCCGGGGGTCTACTCGCCTAATTCGCCTTCATCTTGACGACAGTTGAGAGATCCCTTTTGCAGATATTTAATTGCAGCTTTAGGTGATTGAGGAGATATAGGGATTGAATGGATTTTCCTGTATCACCCAGGATATTTCGACTGGTTTATTTTCCAAGAATGATCTTTAAAAATGTGCCATTGACTGCGATCAATACCGATCACTTATGGCTTTGCAACAATATTGAATTTCCTTTGCTGGCCATATCGGGGATTTATTCTTCATCCTTTTGGTTGGCCAATAGAAAGAATTTGAATTTTGAATCCTTCTTTGCGAAAGCTTTGTCCTTTCGAAAGTAATACTGAAGGTATTCTGAAGTAATGTTTTTGTACAATAAAAATTTTGAAATCAACAAATATTTAATGACAAATTGGTAAAATGTTCTTGAAATCCTTGGTGAGAGCGAGCATCTGAAGTACAACGCAACGCACCCATGACAAAAATTTTCTTCTCCTTTCCCCAAAGGAGAAGATTCAGAAATTGGAAATAGAAATTACTCCTCTCTTCCCTGAAGAGGAGGTGTTTGCAAAACGAACTTTCGAAGAGAAATTAAGCTTTCGTCAAAACTTCCTAACATTAGGCTTCTCTTATGGAAAGGGGGCCAGAATTGGTGAGGTTGGTAAATTGGTCATGAAGGAACGAGTTCATCACACTCTCCCTGAAAAGAGGGTCCTTCATGATGAAATGGCCTAGTACGAAATTATGGTCACAAGGAAAGCGAACTTCCGTCAAAGCTCTCCCTGAACTAAGGGTTCCTTGTATGAAATTGGAATTTTGTTTTGCAAACGGTTCACAAAGACACGAGTCCCTTCAAACTCTCCCTGAAAAGGGGCTAAGTGAACGAATTGGATAGCATGCGAAAAGAACGAGCTCCCTCGAACTCTCCCTATAAAAAGGGTCTCTTGCAAGAGAAATTTATTGGAATTGGTATTGGATGACCAAAAGGGTCAAATTTTGGAAATTGAAATTTTGAAATTTGATATTTGAAATTGAAAATTGGAAATTGGAAATTGGAAATTGGAAATTGGAAATTGGAAATTGGAAATTGGAAATTGATTGGCTAAAAAGGTCAAAATTGTGAATTGGTTTACTGAGAATGACATGGGTTCTATAGGGATTCCTCCTAAGAACGACATTGGTTCTATTGAGAACGGCATTGGTTTCGCAGGGGTTCGACCTGGGTTCAATAGGGATTCAGCCTAAGAACGACATTGGTTCAATTGAGAACGACATTGGTTCACTAGGAACGACATGGGTTCGATAGGGATTCAGCCTAAGAACGACATTGGTTCAATTGAGAACGACATTGGTTCACTAAGAACGACATGGGTTCGATAGGTATTCAGCCTACGAACAACATTGGTTTAATTAAGAACGACATTGGTTCACTAGGAACGACATGGGTTCGATAGGTATTCAGCCTACGAACGACATTGGTTCAATTAAGAACGACATTGGTTCACTAGGAACAACATGGGTTCGATAGGTATTCAGCCTACAAACAACATTGGTTCAATTGAGAACGACATTGGTTCACTGGGAACGACATGGGTTCTGTAGGAATTCAGCCTACGAACGTCATTGGTTCAATTAAGAACGAGAACTATTATATAGACTTGGATTGCTTCTATGAACGGTTTCAGGATTATCCCCTTATCCTGAACGGGGATAGAAATTGGATGACTTGGCGGTCAAAATTGAGAATTTTGGTAATTTGAAAATTGGAAATTGGATGACCCGGAGGTCGAAATTAAAGAATTATGGAAAATGATTCAGGTTTATCCCTTAACCTGAAGGGGAAGTTCAGGTTTATCCCTTAACCTGAAAGGGAAATTCAGGTTTATCCCTTAACCTGAAGGGGAAGTGAATTTGATGCAAATGAATATAAATGGATGCAAATGAATGCATGTAAATGTAAATGAATGCAAATGTATGCAAAATGATGTAAATGAATGCACATGTATGCAAAATGAGAGATTTGTTTGATCCTGCCTGCATACAAGATGTTTTGAAAACAATTTTCAAAATAATGCCCCAGTGTAACTGGGAAAGAAGAATTTGACCATTGTTGAAGAAAGTATATTGAGGAATTACAAAGGATGGAATAGAGGATTTAAGTATAGAAATTTTTCAAATGTTGAGCATTGATGGAGTCTGATAATTCCACACCATCGGCATTGATGAGCAGATATGAATTGTGAGGTAATGCTTCCTCGACAATATAGGTCCCTTCCCAATTCGATGACCATTTGCCACCCGGGCGGTGCTTGAGATAGGTCGTTGATCTGATCACTAGATCATTGACTCAGAATTTCCTTTGAATGACAAATTTTGCATATTGCCTGGCTATCCTCTGACGATATGATTGAGCATGCTCTACTGCTCTGAGTCTTCTTTCATTGAGCAAATCAAGTTGTACCAGTCGCTGCTGCTTATACTGATCAAGCGGTAACTCCAGCAGTGATGCGAAATTCAAGGTAGGTTTCTGAACATGTAGAGGCAGCACTACTTCAGTTCCGTAGACAAGTTCTGACGAAGTAGCATTAGTTGGATTTCGAATGATGATTCTGTATGCTCACAATGCATCATGGATCTTCTCATGCCAGTCACGAACTGTTTTTAAAGTTCGCTCCAAGATTCTAATAAGAATCTTACTGGTGGCCTCTGCTTGACCATTCCCTTGAGGATAATAAAGAGCGAAGAAATTATGATGGATTCTGATTTTTGAGCAGAATGTCCTCATTCTCTCATTCTTGAAATAACTGTCATTGTCTGACACGATATTGTGCGGTATGCCGAAATGACATAGGATATTCCTATGGATGAATGAGACCACATGTCGACCTTCTACTGTGCGTAGAGTGACTGCTTCTACCCATTTAGTAAAATATTCTGTTGCAGCAAGAAAATATTTATGGCCATTTGAAGCAGAAGGAGTAATGGGGCCAACAACATCAAAAGCCCACATAGAAAATGGCCATGGTGAGACGACAGATTGCAAATATGTCGCTGGCGCATGAATGGAAGGTGCATGCATCTGGCATTGAACGCACTTCTTCACAAAACGATAACAATCTTGTTGCATAGTTCTCCAGTAATATCTTGCTCGGATGATTTGTTTGACAAGAGTTTGGTAGCCGACGTGACCATCGCAAATGCCTTCGTGTACCTCCCGCATGACTTCTTTGGCTTCATCTTCATCTAGGCATCTGGCATATTTAGAACTGAATCCACGATGATAGAGGACATCGGTAATAATAAAATATCGGGCAGACACATGCCAAATCGCTCGTTACTCTTACCAGTGATATTCTAAGAGAAGGAGACAGATGTCTTCTTTTTTATGGGAGCCTTTCTGAAACAGTCCTTAGCTTGCTCAGACATCATCCTAATCATCATTTTCTTGAACATCTGATATGTAGTAGGATCAATGCCATCCCTATCATTCAAACTCTGTCTTCTGGCAAATCTTGGAGAATCCATTTCTTCTTGCCTGCTTCTAAAATCACTGATGCCCTGATACAGTGGTGTCTTCTTGCTTGATCTGATCTGAACCACTTGGGAATACTGATGCTCTTTGTAGAATGGATGATTAAATTTCGATGATGAAGATTCAAGATAGAAATGAATATAGTAAAAATATTTGATGAGAATTTGATAGATAATTGAAAGAACATCCCATTACTAGGGATTGGGTCGCCGCTGGAGTCACGACAATTATGTTGTCATTCTTTACAAGGAGAACGAACAACTACAAATATGCCTTGTCACCTAGGCGAGGTTATCAAACCATGATAGAATGAAAATTGAAGGATTTTTTTTTTTTTTTATTGAAGGAAAAATATGATTGCATCAATAGTGGACTTGAGAAAGAGGGAGTATATAGACAGTCTGTCACCACTCTTAACGATCAACAGAGACACGAGGACCAAGGAAAAGAGTGAGAATGATGAAAGAATCCCAGCCATATATGGCAGAATGGTATGCTCCGGACCACTGTGCTGATGTAAGGTCGAACTCTGGCACGACTCCAGATAGCAGCCGCATCTCTATGTGCTTCTGTCTCTGAGAAAACTGTCGAACACACCGCTCCGGATGATAGTAAGCACAGAAGAATGGACCAAGCAACTTGAATCTCTTGCCATATGCATAGGTGTATCTGGGAGGCGATAATTCTCGATCAAAATAGTCCCACACCACTTCTTCTTCCTGCAGATAGTCGATCAGGAATCGGTACCGCGCAACTGGAAGGAGCTCCTTACCGTTGTATCTGAATGAACTAGCTCTGGTTGGTACATGCTGAAGGAACCAAGATTGAAGAGCATAAGTACATCCCTCGACTAAGATGGACTCTCCAAGTGTGAAGCGGGTCTGTCCTCTGTATAGAAAAGCAAGCGCGGCCATGGCTATCGAGAGACGGCTGGTCTGTCGACTTCCTCATCTTCTCAAAAGCTGAACTATTCTGACATCCACTTAATTCTGTCCATCTGGAAAGAAAGCAAGTCCCACAGTACATAGAACCATCGCATGTTGAATTCTCTCTTGAGCTGTTCTGGACAGCGAGTTGACTTCTGCAAATTTTCCATGCTGTCGGTAGATCTCGATCAGGCTCACATACTCATTCTCGTTTTCTTCAATCAGTGGCAAAGACTTGCCCCCTGTCATACGAGCTACGACATCTTTGGGGTCCAGACCCTTGACATTGATCAGAAATTGCTGCTCTAATGGATCTCCAGGCTGATCGACTGGCTCGGGCAGTCTCATAATCTCTGAAAATTCATCCATCAGTATTGTCATCTCGCCCCATGGGAACCAGAACGTGCAAGTGCGCGGATTCCACCGCTCCGCCAGTGCATGAATCAGATTGCCGTTGACTGTCAACTTTCCCACTGCAGATGCCAATTCCAACCCACAATCGCTCAAGTGGTCCGGAAACATACGAGAGAAATTTTTGAACCAGACATAATACCACCGGGGGAAGAAGGGTCCGGTGCTAAGAGATCGATGCTCAGGAAGACTTTGTTGCACCTCATAGGAGATGTGACCCTCAGGAAAAACAGAATTGAGCTGACTGGATGCCATTGGACTGAAAGACAAGAAGACTGGAATTAGACTTTGGAAAAATATAAGAAATTTGAAAATTGCAGGCAGGATAAAATGAAAGCTGGAAAGTCGAAGTCCAGAGGAACGAAAGAATGGAAAATCTCCTGGAGTTTTGAAGAAAAGGTGGATGATTTGGAAAAATTGCCCAGGGTTTTTGAGAAAAAGGAGATATTTCATAAAAGATGAAAAATGAGGTATTTTGGAAAATTGTTTGGTATTTTGGAAAAATTGGGAAAAATATGAGAAAATAAGGCGAAAATGAATATCATATATTCAATTACAAACAATTATGCACATACAGCAATCCCTAGGAAGCCAACTCTAAATGCATTGATTTTAAAAGAGCTTTAGGACCCTAATCCTGACTCTAGGCTTAGATCAACTGTGTCCAATCATGCTATGCCGATATACTCGAGCCGAGGCTCGATGTACGTGGCATAAAACTCATCTCCGGGTCTAGGCTTGTGTTTTCCCAACATCCTTGAGCGCCTGCCGATATACGTTGGACTATGGCCCTTGGTACGTGGCAGGGGGGCGTTAGCCCAAATAAGTGGCCCAGTTGTGAGGCTCTGTCCCGAACTATGGTTCTGGAAGAGAGCCCAGCAACGTGAAGACCGGGTAGACATAGGTGGGGTGGTTTTTGAAATATGATCACATGCAGGCAAACAGAGGGCTCTAAGTCCTAAAGAGATAGAATTTTGAAAACTTTTGAAGAAGCAAACATTGTTTTCATACAAGTCCTAGATTGAGGAGTGTTGTATTTCAGACCTAAGTCTATGTGAGCATGCATAATTCTCCTCAATATGGTCTTAGCCAAACCATGCCTAGTCTATATGCAATCCATGTCAGCTGGGTTCAAGTCTAGGCTCCTAGGTTCACATGATATCAGAAATTAAAAGCTGACATTCCATAGAGCCTAATTTTGATAATTGAGCTAAGTTAAAGCACATACTTGATCAGGCGAAGACAGGTCCCATCACGGTCGCCAAACCTGTTATCATCGCAAAAATTTTTCCCCTCCCTTGCGAGAGAAACGAATTCCGCGAGTCAAACTCGACCAAAGTTTTGAAAATTGTTTTGAAAATTTACTCGCCTCCGTTTTGAAAATTTGCGGGAAAATTCCATGGAATGGGATCCGCCTGTCGGTACGAGGTTCAACCGTTCCTGGCGCCTTTACCAGGGGTAATTGAACCAAGGATCAATTACGTGCTTTAACTTGACTCAAATATCTAAATTATGCTCTATTTTTCCTAGAATGCACAGAGAATCAGGCTTGTGCTATGAAATTTTTAAAAAAATGCAAGTTTGAGAAACTATGATGTTTGCTTTGAAAAATTGAAATGCATTTGGAAAATGATTGGAAAAGTGCTTGAAATTGGAGTTTTTGGGAAAATCATTGAATTTCATTGGAAATCAGAAATTTGCATTGAAAAGTGATTTCTCAGGAAAACTTGAAAAACTGAGAAAATTGGTTTTGAGATTGGAAACTTGGAATTGCTTTTATGAGAAAATGGATTTGAGAATCTTGAGAAAATCTAAGAAATTTATTGGAAAATGACTTTTGAAATAGAAAATGAATTCTCAGGAAAACTGGAAAATATGAGAAAATCAATTTATGAAAACTTGGGATTTTGAAATTTGAGAATTTGAAAACATAGGAAAATCTTGATTTGAACTTGGGAAATGCTTTGAAATGTCATTTGAAAACTTAGGATTTTGAGAAAATCAGATCCTGAGAAAGACTTGGAAATTCTTGAGAAAATTGAATTTTCTGAAATTGAAATTGGAAACTGAGTTTGAAAATAATGCAATTTGAATGATATGAATGAATGAATATGAATTTGAAAAGGGAATTTCATTGAGGAATTGGAAAATCCTTTTAAAACTTTGAAAAATGCAGTGCATTTTGAAGTTAGCCTAAATGTGTAGGCTGAATGTGGCTAATACGAAGATCATAAATCTTGGTTTTCTTCGTATTCTGACTATGGCCATAAATACGAATTCCACCGAGTTTATAAACTCCATAAAAGCTTGTGCACGTGTCATTCGTGTAAACCATAGTGAATTTGAAATAATGTGCATGAATGATACATCACATATTGAAATTTGCATAAATTAAACTATATGCAATGCAGCCCTATTCTAAGCAGAAATGTAACTCTTATTCCAAATTATTACATTTGAGATTACATTGAATTGAAATAAAGAAAATAAAATCTAAGTCTTCTTCTTGAATGTTCCTGCAAAACTAGAAAACAAGGTTAGCACAAAAATGTAGGTTTTTCTGAATTTATCCGAAAATATGGGAAATTATCGGATATTATTCAGATATAAACCCAAAATCATACCCCCTTTGATATAAACATGAGAAATAATGAATAAATTTTGAAAATAAACTTGAAAATTCGAAATTGGGGTCAAAATGACCAAAATACCCCTGATGACCTTGAAATCAGGGTTTTCTGAAAGAATTTTTATAAATTTTGGAATTTTGAAAATCAAATGAAATAAATCAAACATAATATGATAAAACATGATGATATGCATGAAAATTTATGAAATTAGAAATTGAAATTTCGAAATTATGGTCAAAATGACCAAAATACCCCCGATAACAAGACTATGGCCTTGAAACCAGGGTTTTCTGAAATAAATTTTTGCAAAATGGAAAAATATGAAATGCAAATGAGATTAAAATTAACCCTAATATGATTCTACATGCTTATGTACATGGTAAAAACCTTAAAATGACGAAAATATCCCAAAATATCAAATTTAACCTGATTTTCGCTTCTGAATTTAAAGATAAACTAACACATGGAGCAAATGAACTTGGAATTAAACCAAATTTGGCATGGACACCTAAAATAACCCTAAAAACAGAATGAAGCTCGAAAATCTAATTTTTTTGTATTTTTAAATATGGAAATTTAAATAAAAACCCTAAATTTCATGATTTTTGCCTAAAATATTGATTCTAAAGAGGATTTAGGATATCAAACTTCCATAAAAATTTCCCAAATTTTATGGGATGACAGATGACAGTAAGGCAAGGATTTTTTCCTTTTACACTTTCTGTTTTTGACCTATGATCGGAGCTGTGCCACTCCGTCAAGTCGGATCGGAATCCGACGACTCTAGGAAATGAAGGAAACAGACAGGTTTCGGTAGAAAATGTGGTAAAAATGGCAGACAGATGGGAAAATGGCTGAAATTGTGGGAAAATGTCCCTGACAAACATAGGAAGATTTTATATTTTGACACTATTGAGATTCGGATTACGGTTTGGAAAAGACCATACTATTATCAGAGACCTAAATCTCTGGAATTTCTGGACATTGGAACTGTTAGACAGAAAGAGAAAATCCGGGAAAAATAATGAAACAGATCCAAAAATTCCAAAATTTTGGGAAATGACAGGAAATCATGTTAGGAACAACTTTCATGTTGAAATTTTTTGCAGACGAGCTACAGATTTGGCGGACTTGATGCATTAGGGTCTGTCTATACCCTGACGAAGGAAAATCGAGATTTTCCTAGGGAGCTGGGGAAATCCGATTTTTGACAGAGGTCAAAATTACTTGGAAAAACTTCAAAATTTCCAGATCATTAGTAGACTCAATTATGAATCCGCTATAATTTTTTGAGGTCGATTTGGATTTCCCATGAGGGTGGTGCCGGAGGTTCTTTTCTGCTAAAGCGAAAATTGGAAATTCAAAAAGGCAGAAAACCCGATGTAGGGTTTGATCGGTTTAGGTGGGTTCCAAAACCAGAATGAAACTGGGTTTTTGACATAATATCACTGACACATAACCTCAACTGACATAAATTTTTTTTTGGGATTTAACAATGAACAAATAAACATAAAAAAAACAGTTGGACTTTGTCTAAAACTAAGATTCTGTAGATTTTAAACTATGTAACAATGAATCCTATATAAGATGAATGAAAATAAAAGAAAATGAATTAATCTACATGTATTTTTAAAATAAAATATCACGAAATATAAAATTAAAATGCACATCAATGGGGATACAATATATTCTTTGTTGTTGGCTTGCGAAATGGAAGATCAAATCCATTGAACGGATGGATCTTACCGTTTAGTTAGCCCACACATGTAGTATGTATACTTTTTCTTTTTTTTCATCTTTTTGGAATAAAGAACACACAAAACAAAAGTAAATATTAACCTACTAAACTGAAAACATTCGAATTTTTAAACTCTTCATCTCATAGCATTGAATTCACATATGGTGGTTCATTCACAAAAAGAAAAAAAAGGAAAAAAAAAAAAGGCCCTACCTTGGATCGTTTGGGAAGAGGCGGGGAAGATGGCTTGGGTGTTGTTGGAGGCTGCAGGTGACTGTACTGGTGGAAGGGGATGGCTGGGGATTAGTCAGCCACTTGGAAGAAGTTGGTTATGGCTGCAACCAAAGAGAGGGAAACTGGATGGGCTGGAGCAAAGGGTGGCCTTTGCTGTGATTGTTGGAGCTGTGTGAGGAAGAAGCAGCTGCCCCTTTGATGCGTTGAAGATGAAGCAAGGTGGGCTGTGGTGCAGCTGCTGGCTGAAGGTGCTGGTTGTTGTGGTGGAGCTTGCTGAAGCTTGAAGCTGGAGAAGGCTGCTGGTACTCCCCTTGTGGTGGCTGCAAGTTGGTGGGTGGCTGACGAAAAGCTACAGGTGGCTGGGCTCTTGCTGCCACCAAAGAAGGTTGTGATGAAGGAGAGAGGGTGTTGTTTCAATGGCTGGAAGCTACAGCCAAGAGGTGAGAAAGAGAGAGTTCAAGGGAGAGAGAGAGAGAGATAGGAAGAGGTGAGTGAAGAGGTCACCGTAGCCTCTTTCTTGTTTTCTTTTTTTTTTGGTTTTTTTAACTTAGGGAAGATCCTATCTTTCCCTAAGTTTTAGTTTTAATTAGGGAAGGAAAGGGAAAGGGACTCTACGTGAATGGCTGGGCAAGAGGGAAAAGAAGGGAGGAAGGAAGGAAGAAAGAAGGAAAGAAGAGGAAAAAAGAAAGGAAAGAAAGAAAAGGAGGGAAAAAGGAAAAGGGAAAGAAAAAAATGAAAAAAAATGGAAAGTGGGGCTGGAGGCTTGGGTGACCACCTTGTGGGTCCCACCTCCTCTCTAAAAAAATAAAAATAAAAAAAAATAAAAATCAATAAAAACAAAAATAAACAAATAAAAAGAAGCATTTTTTTTTTGAATAAAATAGAAATGCAAATGAATGGGCCATCTCAGAGCGGGTCCAAATTTTGATTTTGAAATTCATTTTGACGATTAGAGGGGTAAAATAGTCTTTTTAGAAAATTTTTAGACGAAACGAGCTATTTTTGGCAGTTTTTGAAACGAGCTCGGATTTTGAAGTTCAATACCCCGTTGCGAAGCAAATCCAATGTAGAATTTGAAAATGTAATTTTGAAAGAAATCCAAATTGTTTTTCTCGAGAAAATGCTTCCAACAAAACGAGCTATTTTTGGCAGTTTTTGAAACGAGCTCGGATTTTGAATTTCAATATCCCATTGCGAAGCAAATCCAATGTAAAACTTGAAAATTTGATTTTGAAAGAAATCCAGATTATTTTTCTTGAGAAAATATTTCCAAATTTAGACTCCCGGGGTGAAAATGTCAATTTTGGAAACCCGAGGTTTGAAATTGATTTCTGAAAACTTTTAAAACTCAATCTGGATTGAAATTTATAAAACTGGAGTTCTGGACTTCGAAAATGAAATGAAATGTGATGAAATGTTATGAAATGCTAAGAAATGATATGAAATGATGAGAAATGACATGCGAAATGCAGACCCTGAATGGAGAATTTTAGATGTTAGACCCCGATTGGCAGCTGTACCAGTTTAAAAAGCATTAAAATTGATAAAATTTTCAAAATAGCTCAAGAAATGGTTTTCGGGACTCTACTGGGTCAGAGTGACACTGAAAATTGAGGTTCGAGCTGGATTGAACTGAGATGAGCCAGATTGAGCTAGGTTTTAGAGTTTCAGAACTCCAATGAGCTGACAATGATACTGACTCAATTGACCTTTCCGACTGAATTTTCAAGAAAACTTGCCATTTTTAGAGAAATGGTACGGAATGATCACTGGAGCGAATTGAATTACGAACTTGAGCTGGCTTTGAGCTAAAAAAAAGGTCAATAATACTGACATGAACTAAAATCGAAGCTCAAACACTACCTCAATTGACTAAACTCAACTCAATTTCAGCTGAAAGAGCTAAAATGGACTAAGATGGGCTCCTAGACACTTGGAAATGGTTTTGAACTGAAACTGGAGTGCTTGAACTTCTGGTGAGCTCAAGTTAGACTCTGGGGAACATAACTGACTAGGAATGACTAACTCGGAGACAATTGGTTTGGATTTGAGTTAGAAATGAGCTCATTTCTAAAGAAATGATCCCATTTTGGCAGGAATGGTCAGAAATGAAAATGGTCTGTTTATTGTGAGCTCAGATGAGCTTGAAATGACTGATATTCTAACTATTCTGAACTGACCAACAAGTTTGGTTGACTCTGACTGACTGGGGTCCGGGATGACCTAGGGGTAAAATGGTAATTTTCCTAGTGAAAAAGGGTAAAATGGTGATTTTCTGAAACTGACTCGGGGTTTGACTCCTACACTGACCTAACAAGGTTGGCACTGCACGAGGGGGGTTGTTTGAGAATGGATGTGGAAAATTTGGGGTGTTTACACCACCTTCTTCAGCTTTGGTGATGCTTCCACCAAAACTGGTTGGTCCACATGGCGTGCAAGAGAAGACTTTCATTATTGTCGCTGGGACTGAGGGGAATGACCCTTACAATGGCGGATCGAGTTTTTGTTCATTTGTTGCAGGGTTAATCAGGAGCGCTCGATGGAACCTTCACAACAGGATCGACCTCCTCTGGTTTGCTGAGATGATCGATTGATTTCCTTCAGCTGACGCAGATGAGAAGGGTAAAAACCGAAGAAGAGGGGAAGAAGGCCAAGGCAGAAAAGGGCAATGGTGGGGTGAAGGCCGATCCTTCTCTTTCATCCGATTAGGGGGAGATTGAAAGGAAAAGACAGAAAAACAAAAAAAAATAGAAGAAAAAGAAGACACGGAAAAGAGATGGAAGAAGAAAGGGGTCGACATGCACAGAAAGGGGAAAGGGTGAAAACGGGATCGTGAATGAGAAGAAGGTGGAGAGGTAGAAGCTGGATAAAGATCGAGAGCCCTGCGTGCCTCCTTTTAAGGAAGGAGAGGAAGGTTCGAGAGGGAGAAATCGGTTGGGCATCGATGGCGGAGGAAGGGGGGTTCGAAGATGGAGGGTTTGAGGAAGAGGGTTTCGGTGAGGGTTTTCGATGGAGAGAATCTGAGAGAAATCGGGAGAGAGAGAGAGAGGGCTGCCCATTTTAGGGTTTCTCTCTCTCTTTCTTTTCTTTTTTTCAAATACCCCCTTTGATTTTATCAAATTTTCTAAAATAAGGTTTTTTTTTTCTTTTTTGATTTTCCTATCTTTTTTGTTCTTTTCTTGAGATTTTGATTTTTTTGATCTTTTTTCTTTGAAAGTTTCTACATTTTTTGTATTTTTAAGAAAGAAAAAAAAATTCTAGAACTAAGGAAAATGAGAGATTAAACTATTTTTTGGGGATTTTTTTGAGAAATATTTACACAAGAGAGGTTTTCTGAGATTTTTAACGTTGCTTTTTTTGGAAAATCCTTCAGAAAATGGGTTAGAAATGAAAATTGGGCCTAGTTTCCAACAAATCCGAGAAATGAATGAAAATTTTATCAAAAATTGTCCTGATTATTCAAAAGATGAACCCAGGGGCAAATAAGAAATTTTTGGATTTCTTTGGAAAATTTGGGGTGTTCACAGAAGAATGCTAATCCCACTATGCATAGGACCATGGCATGTTGAATTATGCCTTTCGCTGCTCGGGACAAGGTGTCAACTTCCTCATAAGCTCTATACTTGCGATAGAGTCCAAACAGGTTGATGAACTGACCTCCGTTGATCTCAGTGAGAGGCCAAGATCTGCTCCCTGTTGCTCTGACCAATGCTTCTCGAACATCTACCCCTTTGATGTTGATTAAGAACTGCTGCTCGACCGGATCATCTGGCTGACCAGCTGGCTCTGACAATCCCATGATTGCACTGAATTCGTCCATTAGTAGAGTCATCTCTCCCCATGGAAACCAAAATATGCAGGTATGTGGATTCCACCATTCTGCCATAGCTTGAATCAAACTATTGTTGATGGTTCGCTTGCCCACTGCTGATGCCATCTCCAATCCACAGTCATTCAAGTGGTCTGGGAACATACGTGAGAAGGTGGCGAACCAAGAATAATACCACCGAGGGAAGAAGGGATGAGACTGGATAACCCGATGATCCGGGGATCCATCTTTTATCTAATAGAAGATATGATCTCTGGGAAAGATAGCATCGAGGGAATTGGACGCCATTGAAAATGATACTGAGGCAAAAGAAGAATGAGGAGAATTAGATAGAATGCAGGACTTTATGGATACACTCTTGAAGAAAAGAGGATAGACACAAATCCTGGAAATTTTGAAAGGTCAAGGGAATTTAGAAAAAGGGATTTCCAGGATTTTTTGAAAGAAACTTTGACAAAAAAGGGAAAAGAATGTAGGTAGAGGAAAAATATACGCCTGGGTTTCTGAAAATAAGAGGAAATTTTGAATAATATACCCAGGGTTTTTTGAAAAGGTTTTATACATATATATAAGAAAATACGATTGCATAACCAAAGTTGCACAAACAAGGATGCGCACACAACACTCCCTAAAGGCTGACTCTAAATGCAATATTTGAAATGGCTTGTAGGACCTTAATCCTAACTATATGGTTCAGATCATCTGATTCCAATCAAGGTATGTTGATATACTCAAGCCAAAGCTCGAAGTACGTGGCATATAAAATATTTCTCCGGTTTTAAGGTAAAGGCTTCCCAACATCCTTGAGCGCCTACCGATATACCTCAGACTATGGCCCTTAGGTACGTGGTAGGGGGGCGTTAACCCAAATAAGTGAACCAGTTGTGAGGCTCTCTCCCAAACTATGGTTCAGTGAGACAACCCAGCAACGTGAAGACCGGGACAATATAGGTAAGAATGTTTTCGAAAACATGCTTAACATGCAATAAAACCAGAAAGCTCTAATGCAAATCCTAAAGAGATAGAATTTAAATGAAATGAAGCATACACTTGCATACATTGTTTGCATTCAATCCCTAGAATTGAGGAGAGTTGTATTTCAGACCTAAGTCTAAGTGAGCATGCAATAATCTCTTCAATATGGTCCTACCAAACCACACTTAGATTCTATATGCATTTATGTCATCTAGGACAGAGTCTAGGCTCCTAAGGTTTGCATGAAAATGAAGCTGACATTTGTAGAATAAAGACTTAAATAATATCAAAGCAAAGAAAAAGGCATAAATTCGACCGGACAAAGACGAGTCCCATCACGGTCGCCAACTTCTATGATCATGCAAAAATTTTTCCTCTCGTTCCTCTTTTCCTTTCTCTTTTCCTTTCTAGCCTCTATTACCTTTTAAAAGGGAATAAGAAGATAGAAAAGAAGAGAGAATGAGAAAAAGGAAGAAGAGAGAGGAACTCTTTTGTAAGGTCTCATCTGACCAAAATTTTAAAAATGTTTAAAAATTACTCACCTCCGTTTTAAAAATTTGCGAGAAAATGGAGAGGCGGGATTCGCTCATCGGTACGAGGTTCGACCGTTTCTGGCGCCTTTACCAGCGGTAATCGAACCAAGGATCAAATTTTATGCCTTTTGCTTTGCTAAAATATCATCTAAGAATTTATTCTAAGTCTAAATGCACAAAGAATCATGCTTGTGCGATGCAAATGCAGAAATGTATGCTTTTGAGAAAGTATTTTGGAAACTTAGGATTTTCAAGTGATTCTGAGATGAATTGGATAATAGGTTGAAGAAATGGTTTTTTTGAAAGTTGAATCTTACTTAGAACTTGAGATAGATCTGAAAAGGATATTTGAAGTTCTAAGTCTTAGAATAATCAGAGTTTGGAAAAATAAATCTTGATTTGAAAAGGATAAAGAAAAAGGGGAATTTTGAAGCTGAGATAGAAAAATTGAAGTTTCTAAGGCCTAAATAGACTTTGAATTTTGATTTTTGAATCTGGATCTCGAAGTAGATGATGAAATTTGGAATGAAATTGAATTCCAGATTTAAAGTTTGAAATCAGGATGGAATTTGGATTTTGAGAAATCCAAATAGAATTTGAAAAATAGATTTGAATTTAAGAAGTCCAGATGTGATTTGAAAATGGAATTAGTTTTGCAATCTGGGAATCAAGATGGAGTTGGATCCGAGGTCTGGAATCCAAAATGGAGTTGGATCCGAAGTCTGGGATCCTAAATGGAATTTGGATCCGAAGTCTGAGATTCAAGATGGAGTGGGATCCGAAATCTGGAATCCTAAATGGAATCTAGTTTCAAAGTCTGGGATCCAATATGAAGATTGGATTTGGAAATTTGGATCTGAAGTCAGAGATCCAAGATGGAGTTGGATCCGAAATCTGGAATCCTAAATGGAATCTGGATCCGAAGTCTGGAATCCAAAATGAAGTTGAATTCTAGAGTCCTAAATGAAATTGGATCCGAAGTCTGGGGTCCAAAATGGAGATTGGATTTGGAAATCTTAATCCAAAGTGGAATTGGGTTCTAATTTTAGAATTGGATTTTGAAAATCCAAATGGGATTTTTGAAGGTGGATCTGGGTTTTTGAAAAACCAGATTAAATTTAAAACTTAGGAAAAATCGAATTTTGAGATTTAGAATCAATCTCAAAACTTTGATTTTGAATTTGAGAATCAAGACTCAATGAAAAATAAAGGATAAACTTGATTTAAAGCTTGAGTTTTGAAATCAGAAGATGAATCAGGAATTTCAAAGTTAGTTTGAACTTTGAAATTGAATTTGAAATTGAAGTCAATTTGAACTTTGAAATTTCATTTGAATTGGAATTAGAATTTGAATTTTGAATTTAGAGATGAATTTGAAATTTCAAAGTTAAATTGAACTTTGGAATTGAAATATTGACTTTTGAATGTAAAATGAATTTGAAATTTCAAAGTCAAATTGGACTTTGAAATCGGATTTTGAACTTTTGAAATGAGATAGAATTGATGAATTGAAATAGAAATTGAAGAAATATATTTAAGATCACTTGGATTGTTAAAAAAAAAAAAAGAACTTTGAAAATATAATGTAATTCTATCCTAAATGATGAAATGAATTAAAGAATTTAAAATTGGATTTTGAAAAAGCATATTTCATTCTTTAAATGAATTGAAATAAGATTAAAGACATAATACATCCCTGACTATGGTCATTGAATGTATTATATAGTAATCATATTTAAATTCAAGTGAAGAATAAAATGCATTTTGGTGCCTTTATAGAGTTTTAAATGAAATTAACTCTCAATATATTCTGACTATGGCCATTGATATATATTTTGAGCTAATTTTAAATTAAACTTTAATAAAGGAAGAAAGTATTTGAAAATATGATGATTTTTTTTAAAGGAGATCCAGTGTGAATCCAATGTTATTCCATAAAAGATGAAAATCCTAAGTTTTGTTCACACCCTAACTATGGTCATTGATGCAAATCATCAACTTAGGATTTAATCACCTCTTATTAGAATGGTGCACGTGCCATTCGTATTCCCATTCGTGAATTTCTGAGAAACAAAGGAAAAAAAATAGTATGAAACAAACCATTCATGATATTTACAATGCTCACTCTATCTAATACAGGAAATGAAAGTTTCTCATTATAATCTAGCTATTACAATTCTAGGATTGAACCTCTAAACCAAGAAAATAAATGACATTTTCTATTTCCTGCAAAATAAACAGAGTTAGCAAAACATCATATATGGGAAGAAATTTAAAACATTAAATTGGAACAAAAATGGATATGTTGACAAACAGGATACATATGTTAAACTATTTAAGAAAAGAAAAATAATAATAAATAAATACAATGTCTTAAGCTAATGAGGAGAATAGATATTAAATACATATACTAAATCCTAAACTCACTATGAATTCTAGGATATCTATATGTTATCTTAATGAAGAAAACCTATTGCAATACATGTGATAGACTGATCATGATATAGTAATGGATGTTGTACTATTATGAGGGAAGTGAGGGATAGAATGTGAAAGAGCTTAATAAAGGTAGACCATGCTGGAAGTGTTGTGATGGTGCAGCAAGTATGGTAGGCTACAAGGAGGTGGCACAACCAGGTGCTTCTATAGATGTCCAAGAAATAAAGTAATGCAGTGAAAGCGTAGATGATGGTACAAGTGCATATGCAGTGGTAAGTTCTATATGCAAAAATGCAATTTGGTAATGATGATATGCTTATATAATGTACACAGATGTTGTGCTCGCACAGGGTGAAGTGTCATATGCTACTGAAGGTGGTAGATGAAAAGATGACAGTGGGGCAGGGCTAGCAGGGGATGGATGTACGCATATTGTAAATGCAGGTGCTATGGAAGGAATGATGTCAGGTGTGTGAGAGACTGTGTGACTACATATACTATAGTTAATGAATGATGTTGCCTTGAAGGAGATATAGCCATAACATAGTGATACCACAGGCAACATCGCAGAGATTTTTTTTTTCGCAGGGACTGAAACTTTCACAGTAAATGTCCTGATTCCTGAACTAGCAACATTTGATGCAATTGTCTACGGTGAAGCAAACCCCTTTGGAATGGCCAGACTAAATACAATAATTTACTCTTGATGTATGTGCAAATCCCATCTTCAGAATAAACGGAGCCTACTGAGTTGCCAAATTAACAAAACCTGACACAGGAAGTGATTTGTAAAAAAGAAAAAAAATAAGGCAGTGAGGATACCAAATGATTAACAATACTGTGAAGGTGGTAAGGTGTTGCGACTCCAGCACTGTTAACTTTAAGATGGCAGGCTTACCTGTAGAGGAACACCTAGCAATGTGCAACATGTATCCTCTTATGTGAGACCAAGTGTTGGCCAGGTTGGGGGTATACAATAGTGAGATTGTGCACACATGGTGGGGTGTTTCATAGTGTTGTTGCAATGGCATTTGCAGGAAATGTGTAGCAGGTAAACAGGGATAGCAGATGACGTGACAGGGAACATGTACACAGGTAAGTATTGTGCGTGCTACAGAGTGCAAATAACTGGAACTAACTAATGCTACAATAAAGTGATGTTTACGAATAGTGTTGTTTGCAGGAAGGTGGGTATATAAAGTTACAGGTGAATGTGATGGTAGATAGCAAGTGGGTGCTGATATATATTGCAGGAAATGAATGGAGCAGCGCACCCATGTGCTTTTCAACTGATTTCCTCCACCATCTTAAAGAGAATCCAAAGATTACGATGTTTGATGATATACCAGTTAAGCCCAGCCAAATTTTTTTTTAGGCTCAAATCTTGACCCAAATACTGAGAAATGTTCTACTTGAAATTCCCAACACCTTTCCAAACTCAACCAAACAAAACAGAGCAATTAAAAGGGGAATGTATAATGACTATAGTTAGAACAAACAAGTAGAAAAAAAAAGTCACTAAATGAAATTTCCTCTAATTCTCTACCTCAAAAATGGCAAAGCAATATCCAGAAGATCTTAAAAGACTAGAATGCTGACATAATTTTCAATAGAAATGAGTCAACCATGTATCCAACGTTCAAGCAGAGTATTGAAACATGAAACTAGTAGAATTTCAGTTACTTATCAAATATTAACAATAACAAGAGCAAAGGGAGCTTAGCATATTTCTGTAAATCACAACGTAGTAAAAAAAAAGAAACGGTGGCAGTCAGGTTAGCAGAAAAATCTAATACAGATAAGATTCTTCTAAAAGACCCCCAATGACCTCATGATAATGGTTCTCATTCAGATTTTAAGGGTGAGATGATGATGAGAAAGCACCTGGAGATTTGCACATTGTCACAACAAAAGGCCTCCAGCTTACAAAACTTTTATATATACAATCTCGTTCCCACCATGCCTTGAAATGATGTAGCACTTCTCACAACAGAATAATAATAATAAAAAAAAAAGAAATGGGGATTCAATGCTTTAAAATAATGCCTTGAAATAATGCAGCACTTCCCACCATCACCTTACTACAAACGCCGCCAACATGAAGATTCCTAGGTGGTTTCCAATTCATCATCACAAACATCAATCACCCGACAATCACAAATTCCATTTTGGCAACAAAAAAAAATCAAGGATCGATCCCTCCAGACCTTAATCATCAGCTGGAAAGAAAAAGCAATAGAATGATCTGATGAGGGAAGTGACATATAACCCAACGAAATGACCCAGGATGGATGAGAAATCTGATAAAGTATGGAGGAAATGAGCAGGGATTATAAATGATGCCCTGCTGGATTAAAATATAAGGATGAAAGAGTATCTATACAATTACAAAGGCACAAACATTGACGCTGGATTGATTCAAACGAATCAGACGCACGAAACAAAAAAAAATGACATAACATAATCAGAATTTTACTGAATAAAAACGCAAAATGAACGTATACTTAGAACAAACAAAGGTTATGGATGAAATGGAATGTAATGCATCAATCAAACAACTAATGCCCTTGAATATGCTGCAGATGATTATGATAATGCAGAACAAAGACATTAGTGGACGGGATCAATTGACAAAACGAAAGATTGGTAATGCTAGGCAAGAATAAACATAACATGCCTGACTAAATCCATTAATAAACTGAAACCAAATGAATGAAATGCAGTAACATGAAATCCGGGATCCGATGTGCATTTCAAAATCAATATACATTGGGGTAAAACCATCGGATGGTGGGCTATATCAAATGAGATTGTAGAAAAGGAAAGAAACCAATTACGAGAAAAAAAAATGATGATGCGAATGAGGAACAAAATGCTGAGCATATTACATAAATCAACTAGAGAAATTCAGAAAAGGGGCTATAAAGAAAAGAAGATGTTGGAATATAAAATCCCATTAATGTCGCACAGAGTGGATCGATCCTACTATCAGTAGTCGATGCCCACCATTTGTGCTTTATGATGCAAAAGAAATGGAGAATAACGAAGGCAGAACAAAGAAATGCTATATAAAATAAGAAGAAACAATCAAACAAAATATTTACAGAGGATAAAAAAGGAGAGGAAGATAGTTGCTTACCTGTAGTCGTAAGTACCTTCAACCTTCAATTACAGATGTATTCATCCTTCAGAAGAAAACGGAGATTGAAGGAGCAAGAGGGGAAGAAAAGTGGATGTTGATTGATGCCGTGATAGGGATCTGGAGGAGATGTGCCTCTTCTCGAGTATGTGGCCAACGCTTCAAGGTCGATCGTATCCCGGGAAGAAGAAGGAAGGCCAGGGGAAGAAAATGTGATTCGTCAAGTGGTAAGGCAGAAACTGGATGTTGCTAACTGTGGGTCGGGTGCAAATGGGGAGGCGAAGAACGAACTTAATGGATGTTCGACCCCTTCCCCTGTGGTTTGCTTATATAGGAGATGGAGGAAGGATCTGGAAGAGGGGGAGCTCGTTGGAGATCGACGGGGAGAGGAAAAGAAGGATGATTCAAGGGTCGATCAATTGATTGAGAGGGGAAATCAGTTTGGGATCGATGGTCATCTGTGGAAGGTGATGATCGGAGGGCGGTGATGGGCGATCCTCTGATAGGGAAGAGGAACATGGAGGGATCCTCCCCTTCCTTTCGTGCGGTTCTTCTCGTAATGAGAGACCGTTGAGTCAATTTTCAAAAGAGGTTCAGGAAGTTTTTAAAATTTTTGAAAGCATGGCTCCTTCCAAAAAGGTTTTTCTCCAAAAAGGGGTTTTAGCAAAATACTTTCAAAAACAAAGATTTTCTAAACTACTTTCTTTTGTATTTTCCTTTTTCTATTTCTATTTTTTTGTGTTTTTGAAATAAAAACTATAAAATCTAAGGGAAAAATAAGGGATTTTAAAATTTTTATATTTTTGAAAAATATTTACAAAAGAGGGCTTTCTGAGAATTCTGATTTTTTATTTTGATTTTTCTCAGAAAAACAGGTTTAAATCCGGATTTGGAGGAAATATTTGAGTTTTGAACCTCGAACCGAGAACTACAGATCATCAAATCCAAATGGACACTGGATCGACTATCTGAGCCTTTCAGAAATTCTTTTGGTATTTTTGCGAATTTAGTTTTGAAAATTGGATAACGAGGCTCAGATTTGGTGTTTGATATTGGATCCTGGTCCGAGATTGAGTCAGATATAGAAAATTGATTTGATTTCGGTAAATTCGAGAAATAAACTGGAATTTTGAGTGAAAATGACTCAATTACTCAGAAAATGGGGCCTAAGGGCAAAAGGGGAATATCTACAAAATTTAAAAAAAATTGGGTTGTTCACAGTTATTCTACAGATGTTGTTGTGGAAGTCACACCAGATGGAAGTGGCTAGGTTGGTGTTGTGGCAGTGGGATAGAAGTGTAATGAAATGGTGTGTGCTGATGCACAAGTGGCAAGCAAGTGGGAAATGAAGAGGGTGAATATATGTGCAGGGGAAATGTGAAGCTGTGGAATGGGAATGTGCTGGTAGAATGTAAGTAAGAGAGGGATAATGATGTGAGGCAGCTATGAAGGCAACAAATACAATAGTATGTGTATGTGAAGAAGATATAATGCAAATGGGATGGGAGAGCATATACAGTGCAGCATACAGGGGCAATGTTGAAGGTATTTTTAATGAAATGCAAGAAGTGGTGCATAGTGAAGGTGCTGAGTAGATGTGAATAAGAAAGCAAGATGGGTGTATGTGACAACAGAGATATGCTATGTGTTGTATGAGTTTTTAAAAAAAATGTCATGAACAATATGAAGAGAATGGATCCTAAGCAAGATGGATATGCAGTTGAAGATAATGACATTGGTGGGAGTGCTGGTGCAATGGTGCTGGTGTGTGTGCTGGAGGTATGATGTAGGAGATTGGAAATGCGCAACAGTTAAGTATGAGAGTGGAATGAGTGCAGCATGCAAGGTGATGTGATGAAGCTGGAATGTGAGGTGAAATGGTGTGCTGTAATAGTACAACAGGTGGAAGATATGCTTTTGTGCTGCTGAAATGGGATGGGTACATGGGAAGGGCTGTGAAGGTGGAGCAGGTGATGCTGCAAGGGTGCAACTAGGGTGCTATGTTGGGGGAGCTGTAGGTGCTCTGGCAGTGTTGCCGAGTGAAGAGATGCAAGGATATGCACAGTGGTGCGTAGCTGGATGAATAGTGACAGTAGGTAATGCAGTATGATACACTGTGCACAGGAAAATACAGGAGAGGTGTGGTAATAGGTGGAATCGTGCATGTGTAACAGTGCATTTTGCAGGTATAAAGGGTGATGTGCAGAAAGTTGTTGTGCAGCAGTGATAGATGACAGGTGACATACAAAAAAATGAAGTGGCTGGATATTATGTGATGGCTATGAAGATAAAATGAGTGGGTGAGCCTCCAGGGGAGGTAAGTGTTGAGCTGCGATAGAGGGGAAGTTGTTGTGAATTGGGGTACTTCCATAGGGAGCGAAAGTGGAATGGGGTGAGTGGTGATATGGTGAATAGTGGCTTTTGCAGGGAAAATTTGGATCACCGTGGGGTCTAAATGGAGGTGAGGTGCAGTGAATACTGAAGGTATACATGGATATAAGGTTTTTTAAAGATTGCGGGCAAAGTGGCCACGGCAGGTGGAGTGATGATATGGAAGTGCAGGTTGTGCTGAATATGATTCCCTGTATACAGGAGGTGTTGTGGCTGCTGACAGGTTGGGAAGTGAAAGTATGCAAAAGGTGGATAACAATGAACATATGCAAGTGCTTGAAAAATAACAATAAAAAGAAAATTATCCCATGCACACAATACCAACAATATCCCCTTTGTGATTCCCTAAAATTATGAACATAGCCTACAATGGATCCTGTAGAACACACTTGTTGCTAAACAAAGGGATGCATGCACTTACATCAGGCTAAAGAATCATTGAACCAACATGAATAAATGTTGCGGCTGAATCAACAAACTGTTCCAAATTTGACAAGAGAAATATCATAATGCTAATATAAATTAAAATTTTCACAGTATTTCTAGGTCATGATATCAGCAATAAAAGAATGAGGATGATGATGCATGGAAGATATTGCAAAAAAAAAAAAAAACTGATGGGATGCTGAGTGACAAGTAGGTAATTAGAATGATGGAGGTTGTGCAAATAAGTGACAGGGATGTGGAGGGGCTATCAGGTAAAATGGTGGTGTGTTTCTGGCATGACTTCTGATTTATCTTCAACCTGGTAAGCTATATGCAAGGCTTCGTACTTGGCTTGGTATGATGGCCTATCCTCTCCAGAGCTATTGTTGTTTCTGGCATTGGCTAATACAAATCCCTAAGCCTGCATGGATACATAGTTCATTCGGGTGCCTTCTGTCCTCTTCCTTACTCCACACGCATTACACAGTGTGGGCTTATCAAGTGACCCATTCCTCCACAGTGGGATGCTTGTAATCCCCACGATGGTAGTAAGGACCCTGTTTGCCTATGAGGTTTCTTTGGGATCATCATTAACTACACATAAGACCTACTCACTGATTATTGCGCCAAACATAATGTCTCAAGTCAGAAACACCAAATTAAACATGCTAGAACCAATACACAACCCCAAGTGAACAGGAAAAACAACACATCGAAGAATCCATGATAAAGCCACAAACTCTTCACTTCTGCCAAAGGCTTAAAAAAGGAAAGAAAGAACAAGATGGAAATTCTAAACACCACCAACGATTTATGAAAGCGGAATTCTAATTTAAGAGGATGTATGATATTTTCAATGGGATAGAGAAAAAAAAAATGAAAAAGGGTCACACGGATACCAGGATTTTCTACCCAATTCCCCCCCCCCTCCCCCCACTCCGTAACCTGTTTCTTCACGAAAAACTCAAAGAAGAGGAAATCATGTTGATCATCACATATCACTGGTCCTGAAATTAACCTAAGAATCCTGATTATAAAACCCACTTTACCTTTATTTCCAACTTGGTTTTCCTGTAATAGCTCAACAGGATATCTGAAAACATCCATTGACATCCAGTCCTCACTCCTTCAGAAAGAGGATCATACATTGAGGGGTCATGAATGAAGGGATGGACAACATCGACTGGCTATTGGGGAATCTTGGGGACCACAGGGACGAGACTAAGCACGGGGGATCCCATGAGGCAACAGATGAACTTGGTATCAAATATATCATGCTATGCTGATGATCGGAATGGAAATAAATAGATAATGTTACATGGACGAAAGGGAATGACAACATAGAGTATAAACGAAAAAATTACAGAAATTGTTAAAACGCATTGCAATGAGTATCGGATTTAAGCAATATCAGCAACAGTAATGAACATCAAAATATCGTGGCCAACAAAGGCAAGAAATCGACATCGAAACAGAGATCATATTGGAAATCTGAAATTCACCAGAAGATTAAAATGAAGGCAGAGTTTAGCAGAACAGTTGGATTGGGGTTCGGATGAACCCTATCGGATTATTGAATCCGAAAGCCTGAGCCCAACAAGAGTAAAATTGCAATAAAAAAATAAACAGAAATGCTGAAAATCAAAATATTGGCTAACAAAGACAAGAAATCAAACTTCAAAACGCAGATCACATACGAAATTCAAAATTCACCAGAAGATCAAAATGAAGGCAAAGTTTAGCAGAACAGTTGGACTGGGATTCAGATGAACCCTATCAGATTATTGAATCTAATAGCCTGAGCCCAACAAGAGTAAAATTGTAGTAAAAATAAAGCAGGAATGCAAAAGAGGGGTTGGAACATTATTTTTCCGTTGTTGTTGCATTAGGGGGGGTCGATCCTGCACTACAACAAAGCAGTAGATTAGCGATGATCACATTCCATCGCTAATCCGTCGCTAAGAGGCATAGCGATGGATTAGCGACGACGAGGCGACTGTATGCTTACGTCGCGAATTTTTTGACGCTAACTGGCGACGGATTTATTCCGTCGCCAGGTCCGTCGCTAATTGTGACAGACTAACGAGCGTTGTATTCCGTCGCCAATCCACCGGTACTAAACGGCGACCACGGCTTGGCGACGGATTTACGTCCGTCGCTAGATTTATATGAATAGCGACGGATGGTTCCGTCGCAAACACAAAAAAAAATTAAAAAAAAATTATTTGAAAATTAAATACCAAGAACAGTACAATTTATATTTCCTGTACAATTTATATTTCCTGTAAATAAAAAACAACCGCACAAAAAATTCTATATAAAAAGAATCTACAACAATTAATCGTTCCACCTTAAAATTAACAATTTTAATTATTTACAATTCAACAATTACAATTAGGAAACATAAAAAAATAGAACTTCTTCAACACAGTTCTCTAATCATCGCCAAGATTTTGTGCGTCTTCTTGTTCATTGCCTTCATCTGTCCCTTTAGCTCCGCTACGCTGATTATCGCTATCAGCTTACACAAGAAAACAACAGTCAATATTGATAAACAAAATATAATGAAATAAATTACAAATTATATGTTATTCTATCATGTGCTCATGTGTGTTCTAAGGCAATAAAAAAACTCTATATGCGATTCTATCATGCTCATATGTGCTCTAAGGCAGGCAAAAAGTTATATATGTGATTCTATCATGCTCATATGTGTGCTAAGGCAGTCAAAAAATTGAATATGTGATTATAGCATGTTTATATGTGTTCTAAGGCAGCTAGAAAAACTCTATATGTGATTCTACCATGCTCAGATGTGCTTTAAGCAAGCAAAAAACTATATATGTGATTCGATCATGCTCGTATGTGTGCTAAGGCAGTCAAAAAATTGAATATGTGATTATAGCATGCTCATATGTGCTCTAAGGCAGGCAAAGGAAAAAAATTATATGTGATTCTATCATAAATGCTATATGTTCTAAGGCAGTAAAAAAACTCTATATGTGATTTGTGCATGCTCATATGTGTTTTAAGGTAGTCAAAAAACTGAATATGTGATTATAACATGCTCATATGTGTTCTTAGGCAGTCAAAAAACTGAATATGTGATTATAGCATGCTCATATGTGCTCTAAGGCAGGCAAAAAAACTTTATATGTGATTATAGCATACTCATATGTGCTCTAAGGCAATAAAAAACTCTATATGTTATTATAGCATGCTCATATATGCTCTAAGGCAATAGAAAAACTCTATATGTGATTCTATCATGCTCATATGTGTGCTAAGGCAGTCAAAAAACTGAATATGTGATTATAACATGCTCATATGTGTTCTTAGGCAGTCAAAAAACTGAATATGTGATTATAGCATGCTCATATGTGTTCTAATGCAGTAAAAAAAACTTTATATGTGATTCTATCATGCTCATATGTGTTCTTAGGCAGTCAAAAAACTGAAAATGTGATTATAGCATGCTCATATGTGCTCTAAGGCAGGCAAAAAAATTTATATGTGATTATAGCATGCTCATATGTGCTCTAAGGCAATAAAAAAACTCTATATGTTATTATAGCATGCTCATATGTGCTCTAAGGCAGGCAAAAAACTCTATATGTGATTCTATCATGCTCATATGTGTGCTAAGGCAGGCAAAAAGTTATATATGTGATTCGATTATGCTCATATGTGTTCTAAGGCAGGCAAAAAAACTTTATATGTGCATATAGCATGCTCATATGTGCTCTAAGGCAATAAAAAAACTCTATATGTTATTATAGCATGCTCATATGTGCTCTAAGGCAATAAAAAAACTCTATATGTGATTCTATCATGCTCATATGTGTGCTAAGGCAGTCAAAAAACTGAATATGTGATTATAACATGCTCATATGTGTTCTTAGGCAGTCAAAAAACTGAATATGTGATTATAGCATGCTCATATGTGTTCTAAGGCAGGCAAAAAAACTTTATATGTAATTCTATCATGCTCATATGTGTTCTTAGGCAGTCAAAAAACTGAATATGTGATTATAGCATGCTCATATGTGCTCTAAGGCAGGCAAAACGTTATATATGTGATTCGATTATGCTCATATGTGTTTTAAGGCAGACAAAAAACTGAATATGTGATTATACTTGAGAGGGACCTGGAATCGAAGATCCTCTTTCCAGGACAGCGGTCTTGATCTAATTTCGGAGAAAGGGGGCGACGGTGTCATGGAAGTAGTTATTCAGTGATTCTGTAACGATCTGGCGTACATCATCACCGAAAAGAATAGTCTGTTGCTTGGAGCTTATGTCGGCGCAAGAAGTCGGTGAGCCGTAACTGGAAGAAGCAATAACTGGTGAAGTGTTCATATTACTCCCAAACCCAAACACGCGACCTTTTTTGGGTTCACCTGCTGCAGTCGCCCATGTTGTAGGATCAAATGATGGATGCTGAGTAGCATCATCGCCATATCGCTCTACCATCTGTTGCTCATATGCCTCCTACAAAATAATGTTTAAATTATTCATTAATAATTAATGATAACATTATGATAACTTGCATATATATTGCAATGATTATTAATAGAATAAATACATATCGTTGTCGTTCTCGCCTTCTCTGATACGAAGACTCCCGTGGTCTTTCGTTTATGTGTTTCAACAAACACATCCTTATATGGTACACTGCCTCCTATTTCTGCTTCCTGCGAAGTTAAATGACAAAAGATTTAGTACACAAGTTTGCAACAATACTTATAAAATTAATATTATATATTAATGAGTTACCATTTTCTTCAGGTGACTCCCAAATGTCTTAGATCCACCTGTGTGTAGATGGGCTTCGGGCATCTTCGATCGATTTTGTGCAGCCTTCACAGAGCGATTTCTAAATGCATCTCCCGCCCACTTATCGCACATTTCATCCCAGTAATCTCTCTTGATAGTAATAGGGCCATGACCCTTCCACAATAATGGATCATCTACTATGTCAGATGTTTTTTTTGCTGCAGTCTTCATAGTGTGCGGCATGTCTGCAAATCGATTGGCAGCCACCTTCTGCCACACCTTCCTTGCATCATTTTCTTCCACCGTAGTTGCGAAGCGATTCGAAGCCTAAAAATATTTTCAGAAAGTTAGTAGACATTACTTAAATAAATTAAATTTGAAACACATTAACTATGAGGAACAACTGTATACCATGAATGAGGACCACAATCTGTCTAACACCTCCTTTGGGTACTCTTTCCATTGAGCAATCGGTTCTGGTAGATGTTGAAGAAGTGAATTCTTAATCTCCCGTACTACTTCTTGTGGCTCAAACCTCGTGCTGCACATGAATTGTTACACAGTAAATATCAATATAAATTATTTATAAGATATGCAATAATTGAAAACAAAATACTTACGGTCGATTATCGATATACACTATTCGAATGAGTCTTCTTGTGCCAGCCTGAGAAGACCCTGTTTCCTGTGTCGGCTGTTGACTTGTGTGATCAACTGGTGTAGGTGGGTCGTGTAAAGGCGCAACATCATCTGTAAAAAATACATTAGAAATTCTCAGAATGCGCATTTGAACTAATCAAGCATCCAATTAGTTATATGATATACCTATCACAGGAGCCCGTGAAGATGAAGGCTGAGCCTGGCTACTACTGGATGAGCGACCACTATAACCTCTATGAACTATATTCTAACAAATAACATATGTCATACAATACATTCAAATAATTCACATAAAGTATTACAATGCATTCAAGTCATTTACATCAAGCATTGCAATGCATTCAAATCATTCGCATCAAGTATTACAATGCATTCAAGTCATTCACATCAAGCATTGTAATGCATTCAAATCATTCGCATCAAGTATTACAATGCATTCAAATAATTCAAATCATTCACATTAAGTATTGCAATAATTCAAATCATTCGTTGCATAAATTATAATACATTCAAATAATTTAAATCATTCACATCAAGTATTGCAATGCATTCGAATCATTCGTATCAAGTATTATAATACATTCAAATCATTCAAATCATTCACATCAAGTATTACAATGCATTCAAATAATTCGTATCACGTATCACAATACATTCAAATAAAATTTGTAATCATTCACATCAAGTGTTGCAATACAACTCATGCATTCACATCAAGTATTACAATACATTCAAATGATTCAAATCATTCACATCAAGTATTGCAATGCATTCAAATCATTTGTATCAAGTATTATAATACATTCAAATAAAATTTTTAATCATTCACACCAAGTTGGACGTTTCATACACAAGCTTGGTGGAAGGTTGTATGGAGTTACAAATACTGGCCAGCATGAGTATGGAGTTGATCTACCCCCAAATGGATTAAATTCATCTGTACATAGACCGAGTCTAACATTTCGCACTTCCATTGCGAAGTTCTGATGAGTACGATCAAAGTGCTTCCAAGCTTCAGCGTCAACAGGATGAGTGATCTTGTTTTCATCGTGTCGAACTTTATTTGCATGCCATCTCATGTGTTTAGCTGTCCTTGAAGACATATACAATCGCTGCAATCTAGGAGTGATAGGAAAGTAGCGGAGTGACTTGTATGAAACTTCCTTTGATCTCGTGCTACCATTGCCTCTTGTCTTTGGCTTGAACCGAGGATGCCCACATGACGGGCATGATATGTTGTTTTCTTGCTCCTTGAAATACAACATGCAGTGATTTGGACAAGCATCAATCTTTTTGTAACCCATACCTAGAGCGTTGACCATAACTTTCGCACGATAGAAATTTTGTAGCAATTTCTCATCTTTGGGCAACATACTCTTCACAATCATGCACAAACGGTCAAAACATGATTGACTTAAATTATACTCGGACTTCAAATTCATTAGTTGAAGAACTGCAGACAAGATAGTGTGACTCTCACAACCGTTCCAAAGTGGCTCATCAGCATCTCTAAGTAAATCATAAAATCTACTAGCTGCATCGTTTGGTGATTCTTCATCTATGGCAGTTCTTACATCACTAGAACTCATAGCAGAACCCAGTTCTGTTCCTGCAGCATCAAATATCAAATCCGTATATGGATTATCGTGCACCACATTCACCCATGCATCAAAATCGTTTCTAAATTCTTCTCCATGAAACGTCCAGTTCTAATAATCACTCACAAAACCCTTCTTGTATAAGTGATGTCTAACGCCATGAGGTTCTACAAATCGATTATTCTTATAAATCTTGCAGGGACACCTAATCTGACCTGTGGGATCTACTGTACTGACACTTGCCGTTGCAAATTAAATAAAATTGTCAACACCATCCATATATTCATGCGATAACTCATTGTCCACTATCCTACGGTACATCCATTCACGGTTTGCAGTCATTTTTTTATGAAGTTACGAATAATAGCCTAACGAATTAAAAGAGAACAAACAGAATGCTACGATGAAAAATATATCAAATTTATTATGCAATATATGATGTCATACAATAACAAGAATTTTGATGCATGCATTAATAACTTAATATTTTCATGTGCAAATTATTAATAACACGATACAATAATTTGAAACATGATTTCATTATACAATTTCACATGGAAGTCATAATCAAATTGAAAGTTACATGCAAGCATGGACACAATTACATCAAATATTGCAATACATTGTAATCATTCATATCAAACAAATGACAAACATGTATCTGCAGCAAACACACTTCAATATCTCACTAACTACTACCATGCCTAGCATGGACTCCGTACTCCAAAAATAAGAACACTTCAATATACATTAAAATCATGCTCAGCATGATCTCCGAACTCCAACGAAGCAACCCTAAATATCAACAACTAAGTGAGTGTGTGAACAATAAAGTGTTACATCTAATAAATTAAATAACATGTGATACGCTTGCATCACTTACTCACCACGGGTATTTACCCGATTTGCATTATTTTTTACCGTTGGGAGCCCAACGACTCCTTGTTGGGGATTAATATTACCTCGTATATTTTCTTCTATTATGCTCTTATTTAAGTATCATTATATGTAGACACAACACATTTATTAATGTTTTTGTGTGTTTTGTTTAGCTCATAAGTGACATTATAATTATACTCTTGTTCTAGTAGCTTATACACTTATTTTGAGTATCATTGTAGGTAGACAAGAGATGTTTTCAATGTGGTGAGTATTGATGGGTATTTTTAGGTTCTTTTGTGTGTGTTTTAGTGTATTGTAGTTTGTTTATTTATTCTGTAATTAAATCATTTATTCAATGTGGTGACTATTGTGTTTGAAAAATTAATGATTTTTTAAAAATGTTAAATTGTCTTATTAAATATTTTTTATATATCATATTTGTGATGTGTTTGGCCATCTTCTCTCCATAATATATAATTGATATAGTTTATTTTTAAAATATTTAATGTTTCATGATATATATATATATGTATATAGTTGAGATGTTTTGTTAGCTTTATTTACATGTTCTCAACTATTAAATGATATTAAAGACCATTTCTGGAAGAGAACGGTCAGTGGCTTGGTGTGGAAACATAAGCTTTTTGTTGCTTTTGCTTTGATATAGAAATCATGTAGTAAATGGATCCATCTTGTAAGGTCTGATTGATTGAATATTGTATAGTAACCATGTTTGAATGAAAGAATTGGAAGCATAACGTGAAGTCACCCGAGTGTTGGACGTAAAAAGAAGTCCTCAAAAAAGGAGGAAAACGGGGAAAAGGATTAGAAGGCTTCCTGTGCTACAAGTTCTTATGTAGGTTTGCCTGGCATGCCTAGGGCACAAGGGTGCATGGGCCTAGTTGTTAACGAGGCCCTCTTTATGATACCGCTAGGATCCCCCTCAGCTATCATTCGTTAATGCAATGAATGTCATCCAACCACCATGGATGGGTTGTTTGGTTCTCAGCCAGAGCTCAACAAAATTCTTTGAAGCTCAAGAAAGGCAGTTCAGCGATGGATGCCATCATTGTATGAATCAACAGCCAATGACCCTAGCGGTTAGCTGAGTTGGAACGGAACCAGCTGCTAGACAGGCAGTTTGGATTCAATTCATGTGGCCATTATCTCCTTTGCATAAGCCGAACCCAGCATAGGCCATGGGGTCAAGGGTACTAGCCATGGCATTTTATGGCCCCCCTGCCGGAAAATACTAACGAGGCAGGGGGGCCGACCCCCTGCCAGAAAAACTAAAAGGGGCATCCGCCCCTTTTATAAAAAAAAAAAAAAGAGGATATTTTATCGGAAAAACCTGGGAGACGCCGGACCGGGGGCAACGGGCAGGCCGGCAGGCCGGGGAGCGACGGGCGGTGGGGGTCGGGGAGACGCCGACAGGCGAGATATGAGGCGACAGAAGGGAGAGGGCGGCCGACGGGAACAGCGGAACAGAAAAGAGAAAGAGGGCTCTGATTAGGGATTTACACGTATTTTAGCGACGATTTTAGCAACGGCCTAAATCCGTCGCAAAGTCGTCGGAAATTAATATAACTACGTAGCGACGAAAATATTCCGTCGCTAAATCTGTTGCTCAATAGCGATGGCACACTTTCCCTCGCCAAATCCGTCGCTAAAATACGCGGTTATTACGACCAAAGATTTCGTCGCTAAGCCGTCGTTAATTTGCGACGGATTGTGCGACAGAAGCTATTATGTCGATATTTTCGTAAATATTATGGTTCTTAGCGACGGATTTGTTTCTCTTGTTAAGTCGTCGCTAATATCCATCGCTAATCCCCTATTTTCTTGTAGTGCTGCTATATGCAGGTCGATCCCACCCTTGATGCCTCTTGAAAACAGGAAAGAGCAAAAATTAAAACGACGAGATAAACTTTCTACAAGAAAATCCAAATAAAAGGAAGGAAACTAAAAAAGGGAGTGCAGTAAAGCAGCTAAATAAGTGAGCGATATGAAAAGAACAAGGGGGGGGGAGGAGATGAGACACCTACCGTCGGCTGCCGTGAGGTTGATCTTCTTCAGGCGACTGTAGGGGAGGCACCGGAGGGAGATCGATCTTCAATTTGCTTGCAGAGGAGGCGCCAGAGGGAGGAAGGAGAGAGGCGAGAATGGGATAGGAGAACCACGGATCGAGAGAGGCGCAGTGGAGAGGTGAGAAATGGATGGATCTTTGAGAGAATAGAGGGGTTTGTTAAATAGGCAAAGGAGGAAAGATCGAGAAGGGTAGAGAGAGAGAGAGGAAGAATCAAGAAGGTGGAGGGCGATGGCCTCCATCGCCCCTCTTGCGGTTCTTCTCGCAACGGATGGCCGTTGGGATTTTACAAATCGAGCGTAAATTTTTTTGAAAATTTTCAGAAGAATGACTCCTTTTCAAAGGTTTTCTAAAAGGGGCTTTTAGCAAAAAACTCTTTAAAAAAGGGGGGTTGCTAAAACCTAATCTTTTGTGTTTTTCTTTTTCTATTTTTTTTGTTCTTTTCTTTATATTTTCTATTTTTTGTGTTTTTGAAATAAAAATTCTAAAACTATAGAAAAATAAGGGATTTTAAACTATTTTTTGTAAAAAATTGAAAATATTTACAAAAGAGGGATTTTCTGAGAATTCATGGTTAATCTTTAGAATTTCTTCAGAAAATGGGTTTGGATTTGGATTTTTGAGAAAGTATTTGAGTCTTGGATCTCGAATTAAGAAATATAGAGCAGTGGATCCAAATGGATACCAGATGGACTGCCTAAGCCATTAAGAAAATTATTTTGTATTTTTATAATTTCGAATTGAAAATTGGATAACAAGGCTCAGAATCAGATTTTGACATTGGATCCGGATCCGAAATTGATTCAGATATAGAAAATGGATTTTGATTCCAGTGAATCCAAGAAATAAACTGGAATTTAGATTGAAATTGACTAAATTTATTCAGAAAATGAGGGTCAGGGGTAAAAAGGGAATTTTTATAAAATTTTGAAAAATTTGAGGTGTTCACAACATCCCAACTGTCACCTGCTACTTCATCCCATCCACCTGCTGCACACTCAGTGAATCACCTGCTACATCTTCACTTTCACCTCCTGTGCACGGCACTACACAACACTTACCTAAATATCTTGCACTCATATCCAATAGCATATTGCCACCTTTGTACATTACTTGCACAGTCACCTGGCTTCCAGCATATCTTACATATTACATGTATCCCTTCACAAGCACCTACATGTCTCTGCACTTTCACTTTCACTACTCACCTGCATGCCATCACCTGCTGCACATTTTTTTAATCACCTCTGCACTCAGCACTTCATTGTTGCATCTGCTGCACTTTCACACACAACACCTGTGCATCCTACATTTGCATGCTCCACAACACTTGCACATCTACTGCCCTTGCACACAACACTCCCTACAACAATTTACTGAAAAAGTGGTCAGCCACCACTATGAAGAATTTGTTGTTATTGTGTCATTCCAAGGGATTGACAGTGACTTGAAAGGAAGGCTAATGCACTGTGATCAAAACTGGATTGGTGGTTTGACTGCTGGTTTGAAGATTCTTGCTCCCATCGTATGTTTGTTCAGTTAAGCAACTACAACAATGCTAAATGCAGTAGCATATGGTTCAACACTTAATTTAATGATTTCCTTATTAGCATACACACTGTATCATACAACCATTTTTTGTGTGTTATAGGTCATTCAACTACACTGTTATGAGCATCATTTTATGTATCCTTTCATTAGCATTTCTACATAAATATTATGTTTACATCTCCATATGCATTTAGGTAGATGCATTCTCATATGCATTTAGGTAGATACATTCTTCATTTAGCATAAGCTTAGCACTTAGGCATATGCATATACATTTTTCATTTAGCTTAAGCATAGCATTTTACATATTCATTTCTTCATTAGAATAGGCATGTTCAGGTGTGTCTTTAGCTTTAATACAACATTTTCAATTTTTCTTCTATATTTTGCATTGTTGCCTTGTGCTAACTCATTTTTGCAGGAAAAACATGGAAGATGTGTGATCATCGCAAAATTTTTCTTGTTCTCTTGTTGGTTTCTCTCTCTTCCTTCTCTTTCCTTTTTCCAACCTCTATTTTCCTCCTTTTTGAAGGGAGAAAAATAAAAGAAAGAAAAAGAGAGAGAGAAGAGAAAAGAAAGAAAGAAAGAGAGAAGAGGAAATCTTTTGCGCGGTCTCACTTGACCTTGATTTGAAAATATTTAGAAAATCACTCGCCTCCGTTTTGAAAATATTTGCGGGAAAATGGAGAGACGGGATTCGCTCGTCGGTACGAGGTTCGACCATTCCTGGCGCCTTTACCAGGGGTAATCGAACCAAAGATCGAATCTATGCCTTTTGCTTTGCCTAAATGTAATCTAAGAATTTATCCTAAAAGATCTAAATGCACAAAGGATCATGCTTGTGCAATGCAATAATGTATGCTCTTTTTGAAAGATATTTTGAAAATCTCCAAGTTATTCTGAGATGAATTTGATAAGGAAGTGAAGAAATGATTGAATCTAACTTAGAACTTGAGGTAGATTAGGGAATTTCTAAGTCTTTGAAGTAAATCAGAGTTGAAAGAGTAAATCTTTGACTTAGAGAAAGAATGATTTAAAGCTTTGAAAATGAAAGAAGATGAAGTTTTAAAGTCAGAAGTGAACTTTGAATTTAATCATGGATTTTAGAAGAAAAGATAAGATTTGAAAAATGGAATTGATTTTAAGATCTGGAATTTGGAATGAATCTGGGAAATACCAATGATATAGAAATGAATTTAAGAAAATCTAACCATGATCTGTAAATGGATCTATCTTTGAGATCTGGAATATAATTGGCTTTGAATTTAAAAAATAGAACTTGATTTGAAACATGGATTTCAAGATGGAATTTGAATTCAAAGTTTGGATGGGATCCGAGATTTGAGATGGATTTTGGATCTGAGATCCAAGATGGTTTTGAATTCTGGATCCTAAAATGGGTTTGGATCTGAAGTCTGAGACCCAAAAGTGGAGAATGAATTTCGGATCCTAAAACGGATTTGGATCTGAAATCTGAGATCCAAGATGGAAGTTGAGTTTTGGATCCTAAAATAGATTTGGATCTGAAGTCTAAGATTCAAAGTGAAATTGGAGTCTGGATCCTAAAGGAGAATTGGATCTGAAGTCTGAGATCCAAAAGTGGAATTGGACTCTGGATCCTAAAGAGGAATTGGATCTGAAGTCCGAGATCCAATATGAGAGTTTGAATCCTGGATCCTAAAATGGATTTGGAGTTAAATTCAGAAAAAAAGATGAATCAAGAATTTCCAAGTTTAATTTGAACTTGGAAAATGAATTGAATCTTGACTATACAAATGAATTTCGAAGTTAAATTGGGTTTCAAAATTAAGATAGAATTTGGAATTTTGAAATACAAGATGATTCTGAAGTTTCAAAGTCAAATGGGATTTTGAAATTGAATTCTTGAATTCTTTTGAAAAATAGAGTTGAATTTGAATTTATGAATGGGGTTTGATCTGAGAAATGAATGAAAGAATTACTTGGATTTTATGAAAAAGAATTTAAAAATATGATGCAATTCTATCTAAATGATGAAAAAAAAATATGAAATTGGATTTTGGAAAGCTATTTCATTCTTTAAATGAATTAAAACAAGATTGAAGATATAATACATCCTTGACTATGGTCATTGAATGTATTACAGAATAATCTATATTTAAATTCAGGTGAAGAATGAAACACATTTGGTGCTTTTATAGAATTTAAAATGAAATTAACTCTCAATATACCCTGACTATGGCCATTGGTATATATTTTGGGTCAATTTTAAGTTAAATTCTAATAAAAGGAGAAGATTTTTAAGGAAAATATGATGAATTTTTGAAAATGGATCCAGTGTGGATCCGGTGTTATTTCATAAAAGATAAAAATCCTAAGTCTTGTTTACATCCTGACTATGGCCATTGATGTAAATCATCAACTTAGGATTAATTACCTCTTACGAAATGGTGCACGTGCCATTCGTGTTTCACCATTTGTGAGATTTTAGAAGATAAAAGGTAAAATGAGATGAAATAAGTAATTTCTAAGGTATGTACATGTTCATACATTCTAATCTAATGTTTGAAATTTAAATTTCTCATTAATATCTAGCTATTACATTGTAGATTGGAAATTAAAATCCTAATCTAAGAAGAAAAATAACACTTTTCATGTATTTCCTGCAAAAATATAAGCTAGTACAAGGTGAGTGAAAGATATTATGTCAAAAAGGCCTACACGAGAGTACATGAGCTTTCAGCTGAGAGGTGATAGCTAAGCTAGATGATGGATGTGTATGTAGTATCTAAGTACTGCATCTAAGCTAAATGAGAATTTTCAAGTGATATGTATGATTAAGAATGCATACTTGGGAGAAAAGTATATGTAATGGATAGGTGCATTTGGAGAGGTAATTGATTCAAACCTCAACGGATAGGAAGATCTGACCAAACTTCAGTCAAGCAACTACTCACGGTTTTGACCTACCCAATTTATGCCAATCTTACCCCACACCCTGCTGATATTATTTTTATTCACTTATTCTGCGAACATGCTAACATTCATGACCTTTACTATAAACATGTAAGGCTAACGGGGATTGCTAACACATTAATACATATTGTTTATTATAGGCTAACACCTACTGATTTCAGGTTAACTACCAACCTCTATGATGGACTTCCCACTATTAACATCTTCAGGTTCACCGCTAACCTACTAAAACCTATGATACTAATTCACCAACTATCTAAACAAATAATGTAAACTATCTAATTTAATACCTAACAAAGCCATTGACTATAATTATTTGGGTATTAAAGGATAGCATCGATTCCGAACTTGATATCCAACTATTCAAAGTGAACTCAATGATTGGGCACTAAACTGATCTGATAACATAATTATCAACAAGGCCGACCGTTAGCCAAAATGATGGCAATCAACTAGAACCCGAGTGTCATTTGGACACTTTGACACTTGTGTTCAGACATTCGGATATTCATCTATTTAGCAAGATCAACAGCATTCTGACAGATCAGAATCCTCCCAGGTTTCAGCAGATAGCCACCGAAACAAAACCAATTTAATGGACGGATAGTGAATTATTGAGTAAGAACACCATCAGAATTGTATGTGGGGTATATAACAGGAAATAGATGGGTACAAAATGAGAAGTATAATGATCCATGAGCCACTATGCAGGGCAGCAGCTGGTAGGGTGATATGAGAAGATGAAATCATAGGAAGACCCTAAAAAAAAAAAAAAATCTACTTTACAATACATGAGATAAACAGGAACATGTAATAGCTATCATGTCTATCAGTACGAGACCTCAAACATCTGAAGTTTCTAATACAGTACCTCACTTGCAAATCGTTAATGTATGAAAATATCATGCTAGGAAAAAGGCACACATGTTTAAACAGAAAATGGGACATGAATAGGTGAAGCTAACTAGCATATGAATGAAGTCATGGAATATCCAAAGTAAGAAAAAGAAAATTACCTGGAACTTCCGGGGGCTGAATGCTAGAAACTACTAACTCTTCCTGGTAAATATAATAAGAATTAGCATTTTCAGGAATGAAGTGGCAAAAAAAAAAAAAACGAATAATAACACTATGTAGATACTGTAAACTATAACACCATGCTGATTAATAGAATTATCATCTACAGAATGAGACATGAGGCGATATCAAAAATCCATGACTTTAAACAGTAAATGCATACTATGTTGGATAGAAAACACGTAGGCAAAAAGAAGCTTACCAGGGATATGCCTGGGAACGCACAGGTGGCTGATGCACGTGGGGGTGTAGCTGAGGTCGCAAAAAAAATGAATGCAGGCGATGGCAGTGAAGTGTAGATATGTGACTGATTATAAGTGTTAATCTAACTTGATATGCAGGTAACGCACTATGCAATAGGTGAATGCTAAATTCAAATGAAAGAGGTAAATGACCATGGCTGCAGTTTTATGAGAAGCTAAAAAAAAAAAAAAAAGGTGCATGGATGTACAAGCACGTGTGCCTTGGAAATTAAAAATCTTGAACGAACTCCAACCTTCTGCAAATTTCACAAAATTCAGAAAGATTTTCAGCCTGCCAACCAGTGTGCTGATGTATATTGCAGATGTTTCCATGGATTCTACTGGCTATCGTGACCATACTTTTCATGGCTACTCCATCTTTTATTACTACGCTAACACCTTGTGTTAATGTCGATCTTGCCATCAAAGACCAATGCATATATTACAATGCAAATTATGTCTCCTGTTAACACTGGTTCAACATTTTTACATAGGCTGACTGTTAAGACACACACACTGACTTGTTACAGACTATCTGGATTATCATTTCCTATTTAGAGCTAACTCCGTCAATCATATGATTCACATCTGCACACAGGTTACTTAACATAACCTCATGATAATTTGAATCCTAATTTCAAACTCTAGTGTAACACAGTAAACTCATGTGTAAAGAAAGATTTCAAATGTGAAACCTAGATGTAATATACATTAAAGGTCTACTATAAGCTCAGATGCCGCAGTACTTAACAATAATTGTTGGCAAATGTAAAATATGCCTCAGTAACACTGATTATCAGAGGCCATCAGTAATTGTTACATCAGCAAAGATATGTATAAACCCTAAGACTAACATGGCAAATGATTTTCATCAATCCCACAGCAGCCGAAATGAATGCTAATCCTATCATGTAGATTATAATACATATAAGTAGAGAGAAATAGATAAGTAGGAACGTCGCGATGTACTTGATGGGGCAGCTTCCCAGTTTATCATCAGAATAAGTGGGCATACCTAACGAATTTCAGTGATAACAGTCAAATCAGTCGGTTTACAAATAAAATCACGCCATTGAGCCGAGTAACATTCCCAAAATCTTTCAATATGACTGCTTAGAGAAAGAGAAATTTTTCTATCTTCAGAAAACTCGTTTTTAACATGACCTATTGTTTTCCTGTTTTATGAGAATCCACAAACCTGATGCAAAGCAATGCACCAAGGTTACATTCACTGAAACACTCTATTTCATTTGTATAGGCATCATCAATGTGGGGGATATGCAAAAAAAAAGGGGGGTTAAGTGAAGCACATGCTATCTTAATAATAGAACAAAGGAGCAAGAAATATATAAAAAGGAAGAAAACATGGGTGCAGGAAATGGTTGATGATTGGAGCTAGCTGAGAGTGCAACACTTTGACAATATTCAGGAACCTCAACAAGCCTAAAAAAAATCATTAACGGACCTTTCAAATCATATATATATATATATAAAAAAAAACACGCATGTATGAATGGGTCTCTAAGTGGGGATGGAAATCATTTCTCACACTCTCTGCATATTACTTCCTTAAGAGGTTCACGATAATGCTTCTCATGAAGTGAATTCCAACAGATTTCATCTAGCAGCCTCTTGGATGATCTACCAGCCTTCTGAGAGACCAACGCACCTTTGTTGCCAAGTGAGGAGAGTAACTTATCATTTGGGATCTCACCATCATTGTAAGTGCAAGATCTTTGTGATATAACCTAGACTATTTTAGCAGAAGATCATTTGCTTGTAAGGACTATTGATCTACAGAATCGTTACTTTCAAAAGTACCCTCTGGTCTAGCTCCGTATGTTTTGAGATTGTGGCATACTGCTTGGAGCGATTGACATCTTAATCATCCCAGCATATCAAAGTATACAGACAGCGGATGATTGGATTTCATAAAACAAGATGTTGAAATTTGAGATACCAGCAGAAAATTAAACATGGATGCCATGACATAGAAAGTAATAGTACGAATTGGAAATTGCCATCGAAAGACAACAATACACGAGTAGGAAATCAACGATCACTAAGGAAATAAAAAAAAAAGGGAAATCGAGAGCAGCAAAAAGAGAAAAGAAAAAAGAAAAAAAAAAAAGGGGGGGGCACCAAAACTTGATAACAAATAGTAAATAACAGAGGGAAAACGATGTTGGAATGGGAGCATTCTGTTGCTATGGCAATTCGTGGATTGGCCCTGCTATATGCAGGTCAATCTTGACGAATGATGCTCAATATAAACGATATAAGAAAAATAAGAGGACTAAGCAAAAGCGGAATAACAAGATTTGACAGAAAAGGAGGAAAACTGTAAGCGGAAGAGGAAAGGGGAAAAAAAAAAGATTGCTTACCCGGCTACTAGAGTCCTGAAGGAGGGAGGGGTTGTCTGCCTTAACGAAACAGAAGAGAGGCCTCTCAATTTCCTCTCGTTGGCTGGAATCTTGGAAGAGGGAGCGATGGAGATCACGAGCCAAAGGGTGGGTGCTAATAGATGATAGGGAGCAATAACACCAAGATAGATTGTTGGATGGTCTTGTGGATGAGGGATCGTGGCGTGATGGATGTAGCTCAAGAAAAATCTCCTCCCTTCTTCCCCTCCAGTGCGTGCTCTTATAGGAAAGCTAGCCAAGGCCCCAGAAGGGTGAGGCGTGCGAGGGTTTTGAAGGGAGATCGCACATGGGGGTGTTCGGTGGAAGCTTCGTGAAGGAGGAGGAGGCATGCGAGTTTGTTGGAGATGGACGAAGGAGGAGGAGGCGATCAGAGGGTTCATGGAGGTCGTGGAAGCTGGAAGCTTCTGGAGGGTAGCCTGCGGTGGCTGAGGGAGGAAGGCGAGTTAGGGTTTTCAAAACCCTAACTCGACCCTTAAACCTCGAAACTTAGTTTTTCCAAAAAAAGGCCTCCTTTTCAAGTTTTTCTAAAAAGATGGTTAAAGGTGAGTTTTTCGGCAAAAATCTTCAAAAACCGCGTAGTTTTTTCTAATTTCTTTGGTTTTTTGCATGATTTTTCCATTTTTTTGTATTTTCGGCACAGAATCTAAGTTTTTTACACGAAAACAAGGATTAAACACTAATTTTTTTTGTATTTTTCTGAAAAATATTTACAAGAGTATTTTTCTGAGAATTTCAGACCATCTTGGGGAAATTTCTTCAGAGGAATGGGTTTGGATCCAAGTTTTGAAAGAAAAAAAAAACATTCGAGTTTTAAGCCTCGAATTGAGGAAATTTGATTCAATGGATCCAAATGGATACCGGACGAACTGTCTGAGCTTTTCAAAAGTTATTTTTGATAATTTTGAGAATTTGATTTAAAATCGGATAATGAAGCTCAGGTTTGGATTTTGATGTAGATCCGGATCCGAAATTGAGTCAGATATGTAAAATGAATTTAATTTCAACAAAATTTGAGAAACGAAAATGGAATTTAGATTTAAAACTGACTCAATTACCCAAAAGATGGGGGAAAAGGCAAAAAGGGGATATTTACAACATTTTGAAAAATTTGGGGTGTTCACAAGATGCTGATTTCTTTTCCCTAGATTAGGAATTTCAATATTCAATTTCAAATTTAATAACCTTGTATTAATGAGAATTTCTATCTTTTTGCTTAGTTTAGAATGTATGAGCATGTAGTTATGCTTTAAATTCTCACAATTCTCTGTGACATTTCATTTTATTCTTCAAAAGCACAGTGATATAACATGAATGGCACGTGCACCTTTCTAATAAGAGGTAAATAACCCTAAGTAAATGATTCACATTTATGACCATAGTCAAAATGTGAACAATACTTAGGATTTTTATCTTTTATGGAATAACATTTGATTTCCATCATATTTTTTGAAATATTCTTTTTTTCCTCTATCAGAATTTAAAATATAAATGAACTTGAGATATATTTGTGGCCATAGTTATGGATATATTAAAAGTTAATTTTATTTTAAATCCTATAAAGGCAAAAAAATTTATTTTATTCTTTATTAGAATTTAAATATAGATTATATTATAATATATTTGTGACCATAGTCATGAATGTATTATGATTTAATCTTATTTTAATTCTATTAAAAGAATAAAATATGCTTTCAAACCCCAATCTTTAAATAAATTTCAAAGCATTCATCATTTAGGGTAGAATTGCATTCCTTCTCAAATTACTTCAAGTCATCTTCAAAATTCTAAGTGATTTTGAAATAAACTTTCAAAACCCCAGTTTTTATTTCTAAATTCAAAATCACTTTCAACTTCCATTTACAAATTCAAATTCATCTTTTATTCTCAAATCCCTTTAGTTTTAAATCTTATTTCAAAAATCCTGACTTTCAATTCTTATTTTTGAATTTCACCTTTCTGAATTTTACATTTTAACTTCAAATTTCATTTAAATTCTTTATTTCCATTTCACATTTTTGAATTCTATTTCAAATTCTGAGTTTTAATTCAACTCTAAATCAAAGTTTTGAAATTCGCTTTGAAATTCCAAATCAAATTTTGAGATTTACTTTGAATTTCTAAATCAATCTTCAGAATCAATTCAATATTCCAATTTTAAAGTCCAATTCAACTTTCAAATTCCATTCTGATTTCAAATTCTAAGTCCAACTTCAAATCCTAATTTCAATTTTGGAATCCAAATTTTAAAGTTTATTTTCAAGATTCCAATTTTTCAATTTCTAAATTCATTTTTAAGTTCCAATTCCAATTTCAATGTCAGATTCTAAATTCAATTTCAATTTCCAAATTCATTTCCCATTTCAAAGTTAAATTTGATTTCAAAATCAATTCAAAGTTTCAATTTGAATTTTCAATCCAATTTCTAAGTCCAATTCTGATTTCAAACATCAAATTGAATTTCAAAATCAATTCCAAAGTCCCAATTTGAATCCAATTTCCATTCTAACTTTAAATTTTAATTTCCAATTTCTAAATTCAATCTTGAATTCCAATTTCAAATCCAGATTTCAATTAGAATTTAATTCCAAATCTCATATTCAAAATTTTCAATTTCAAAGATTCTATTTCACTTTCAAAATTCTGATTTATCAATCTCAAAATTCTAAAATCCAGTCTTTATTCTTCCAATTTAATCCATTTTTTTTCAATTTCAAATCTTCCTTCTTCAATTCAAATTTTAATCTATTTTAACCCTTTATTTCAGTTACAATTTCAACTTTCAACTTTCCTTTTCAAATCTGAAATTCATTTCAAATTCCAAGTTTAGATTCAAATTTTAGTTTTTCAAACTAAGTTCAATTTGCTAACAACTTCTTCAAGGATATTTTCAAACTTATTTCAAAATCACTTGGAAAAGTCTAAAATTTCTGAAGCATTTCTCAAAAGCATACATCTTTGCATTTTCATAAGCATAAGCATGATTCAATGTGCATTTTAGGATTTTAGAATAATCACTTAGACAAAATTAGGCATAACAAAAAATATTAATTCGATCATTGGTTTAATTACCCCTGGTAAAGGCGTCAGGAACGGTTGAGCCTCGTACCGACGAGCGAATCCCGTCTCCCCTTTTTTCTCGCAAATTTTTAAAACGGAGGCGAGTAAAATTTCAAATCTTTTTGAAATAAAGGTCAAGCGAGACCTTGCAAAGAGTTTTTCTCTTTTTCCCTAAAAAGGAAGAAAAGGAAAATTTTTGCAACGATCACAGTTAGATCTCGAAAATGACATGCAATGTAATGGAATGACATGAAATGGCATGCAATGATACAAAATAATGCAAAATGAGATGCAAAAGGCAAACTCTGGATGAGGGATTTGAGGTCTCGGACCCCTGGCAGAGAAAGAATTGAACATTTTTGTTCGAAGGCAAAAATTGATGATTGAAATTGAGCCAAAATGGAGATTGAATTTGGAAATATTTGAATTTGGGGAAAAATTCAGGCTCTGAATAGCTCTGGCTCAGATGTTGACCAACTGGTTTCCTGAAGGATTTAGAGATCAGTTCCCAATGGCAAGAGGAAAGGGTTTGTGAGCGAAGGTGAAAAATTTGGGGTGTTTACGGGGTACTATGAGAACTAAATTCATAATGTATATTTAAATATGAAACAAATTACACAGAATTTGAAAGTCATGCCCTGAAAGATGGGTGATCTATTAATGGACTAAGCTAATTGAGCCAGTTAACACCAGCCCCGTGTATATTGTGTTGAAGGCGGTGGTGGTTTCTGGTTGGCCCTGCCCTGGTCACTGCGGCTGCACCAATCCCCAACCATGGTGGCTTAGGGGACGAGGACTCCTTTTTGTTGGAGGTCCTGGCTATGTACGCTAGCGATAGTGCACTATAATTTTCTAAGGAAAGGAACATCTTGACAAAGAATAATGAACTCTTGGTGCTGGCAAAATTCAGATTTCGCTTGGGGATAATAATAAAATATAATAAAACATAAGTGTGTGAAAATACACCCCCAAGTAGACCGATGAGCCTAGAGTGGCTCGAGCAGTAGTGCCTCTGAGGAGAAGATTATAAGAAAGAGAAACATTAATTTAATGCATCATGTAGAGAGCAAAATAATAAGATAAATGAAAGATCAATAAAATATATTCATGCAGTTAGGACATGCATGTGTGAGTTCAATCTCTTAGTTAGAGGTTGAGTCAAGTCTTTCCTGCAGGGAGTCGGAAGTCTGGACTCATGTTGAACCACAAACTTAGTTGGAGTTTGGTTGATCTAGTGACCTATTTGTGTCTGCTATTGTGGGATGGGTGATCTTATTCTTGCTGAGACATGTGGTTAGTCTCACTCCTACTTCTTTCCTCCTTTTTAGTTACTCATGGAAAAGTGCACATCGAGGGTGGTGGATACTGAGGACTTGGTCACCTCTGGAGCTGATTCTTTACTTCTATTTTTGGGACCACAATTGCTTTTTATACTCTTTTGTATATTGGGTTGATTATGTATTGAGGCTCTTGTATATTTTTGTATTGTTACCCCATGATGGATGCATTCTTTTTTTAAACAGTATTAGTTCACCAAGTTTTTGTTTAGATAAACATTGCATTTAAAAAAGATGGATTTTGTAAATAGACTATATTTCATTAAACTTTTGCATGGAACTTAGAAAATTCAATAAATGAAATTGTTTTGTATTCTCCATTGTGAAAAGATTTCTCTTGTTTTCTTTTCCATCCTTTTTATTTTAAATGAAAACCTTTATGAATAGTATTTCTTCTGCTATATTTTGAAATAGCCAATTTATATATATTTCAAAAAAAAATAGCTCAAATTTTTTAGAGTCTTACAATTTTTGGTATCAGAGCAGAGTTCACAGAATAGACCCATATCAGATTTAGAAGTTCGAGATCTACATCCTACCGACCGTTTTACCCTATGGACTTGGGTAGTAGTTTGAGTAGGGTTGCTTTATGAATTGTGATTACTTGTTTAAGATGTATGCCTAAAATTTTTATGCTTATCTATGTTTGATGTGTGTCATTATAGCCTCATAATGATTAGATTTTATTATTGCATTTTAGATGTTGAGGTACCCTGGTGACTGAATGAGCCAAAGAGACTTCATTATGGAGACCCTCGCTACCTTGACTCAGTCCTCATAGATGCAGACTCTGCGGAAAGGATCATATAAGAGAGTCATGGATCTAAATCCCCTAGCATTTATGGGGAAGTCAAACCCAGAGAAAGTTGAGAGTTGGATCGAGGAGATAGAGAATGTGTTTGAGATTCTTGGAGTACCTGACAACAAGAAGACTCTGTTTAGGACTTACAGATTGATAGAGGATGCAACCAAGTGGTGGAAGGCCACCAAACTGATACGGTTTGAAGCCATCACCGTGATTTTGTGGGGAGAGTTTAGATTGATATTCTTGGACCAGTATTTTCATGAGTTTGCCAAGGATAAAAAAGCTCAAGAATTTTTAGATTTGAAGCAAGAAAGTTTGACTGTGATCGAGTATTCGAGCAAATTTTAGCACATAAAAAGGTATTGCTTGAATACCTTCCTAATGAAGAAGGCACATGCACTGAGATTCGCTAGAGGACTCATAGATGGGGCTTTGCAGACAGGTTCTAGGAGGATGACCACAAACATTGCTAGAGTCGATTGAGTCAACGAGTATCTTGGATGAGAACTAGAGGTCCTCTAAGAAAGGTCATATCAAGGGAGATCAGTCATCTTCATCTGGAGCATAGAAGTTTAAAAAAATCTTTCAAGAAGTCATTTTATAAGAAGAATCAACAAAGGTAAGATAAAAAGCCAGACCCATATCAGAAGCAACAAAAGTTCAGGGGCAGGCGACAACGACAATAGAAACAGCAAAGGCAGTCTGTTGGCCAGTGTAGGCATTGTCAGAAAGATCATGGGGTTCAACCTTGTCCCCGGAAGACTAGAGTGTGCATTCAGTGTGGCAAGAAGGGTCACTTCATCAGGTTTTATGCGCAGATATTGGCTCAACCTCAGTCATTACAGTAGAGGCCTATGCCGACACAAATCTAGCAACCACACCAGTCCTAGCTAGTACCATAATAGAGAAGGACCAATGATCGACTCTACGCAGCTACAGTTCATGAGGCAGGTACCATCCATCAAGTTATGGAAGGTACTCTAGATATTATTGATTTCTCTACACATGTTTTGTTTGATTCTGACTAGACACATTCTTTTGTGTCAGAGAAGTTTGCTCAACTGTTGGAGGTACCAGCAGTCGAGATGGATAGATGTGTGGTGATAACCACACATTTGGGATCAAAGACATATTATGTGTTACATCTTTCAAGAGTTGTCATTTCGATCAAAGGGTTACATCAAAGATGTATTGCGTGTTACATCTTCTTGCTAACATCATCCTCCTTGAGATGATGGGTTTTGTCATCATTCTTGGGATAAACTAGTGTAGTGAACACTTTGCCAGCTTAGAATGTCTTGAGCATAGGTTCTTGTTGGAGATACCTAATCAACCAATAGTCAAGTTTTATGATGTTCAATCTTCTAGTGATTTCATTGTTAAAAGCTTTGAGGTTCGTGTGTTATGGAGGTAAGTTATTTTTAGCTAGTGTGGTTGCTTTGAACCATGAGGATGTATCAATCTTCAAAATGGATATTGTTCGTGAATTCGTGGATGTGTTTCCCAAAGTTTTGCCTAGTTTACCACTGCCCAAAGATGTAGAGTTTTTGATTGATTTGGCACTTGGTACAACATCAGTGTCTAAAGCACTGTATCATATATGCCAGCAAAGTTGGTAAAGATGAAGAAGCAACTGAAAGAGTTGCTAGAGCAAGGTTTTATCCGGTTGAGTGTTTCGTTGTGGGGAGCTCCTATCTTGTTCGTCAATAAGAACACTTTTTTGAGACTGTGCATAGACTATCAGATGCTCAATCAAGTGACGATTAAGAACAAATATGAGTTGCCAAGGATTTAAGATTTGTTTGATCAGCTTAAGACAACCAAGGTGGTTTCCAAGATAGATTTGAAGACCAGTTATCACCATCTAAGGATTAAAGAAGAGAATGTGTCAAAGACAACATTTCATACTCGATATGGGCATTATGAATTCTTGGTGATGTCGTTCGGGTTGACAAATGCTCTCACTATTTTCATGGATATGATAAATTGTATGTTTCATCAGTATCTGGATCAGTTCGTGATCATCTTTATTGATGATATCTTGGTGTATCCTGATGATGCGGAGCATCACTAAGTTCATCTTCATATTATGTTAGAAACACTATGCTAAGTTCTCAAAGTGCGAGTTTTGGCTCGATCGTGTGATATTTTTAGGCCATGTCATTTTTTATAATGGTATCGAGGTTGATACAGCAATGGTTGAAGCAATAATGGCTTGGAAGAAACTGAAGAGTGTCAATGAAGTTCGTAGCTTCTTGGGTTTAACAAGATACTATAGGTGATTCATTTCAGACTTCGCCAGGATAGTGGCCTCGATGACGAAGCTATTGAGGAAGGGAGTCAAGTATGTGTGGACTCCACAGTGTGTTGAGAGCTTCAGGATTCTTAGAGAGAAGCTCACTTCAACCCCAGTGTTAGCCTTACTCAAAGGTTCTGAAGGCTTCGTTGTTTATAGTGATGCCTCAAGTATTGGCTTAGGCTATGTTTTGATGCAACATAATAGGGTGATCTCTTATGCCTTGAGACAGTTGAGAACTCATGAGCGTACTTACTGGATGCATGATTTAGAGTAAGCTACAATCATTTTTTCTCTAAAGATGTGGAGGCATTACCTGTACGGTGAGACTTTTGAGGTCTTCTCTGACCATAATATTCTCAAATATATCTTTTCATAGAAGGAGTTGAATTTGCGACAACGAAAGTGACTAGAGTTCCTGAAGGATGATGATTTTTCTATATCGTACCATCCAAGAAAGGCCAATGCAGTCACATGCACGTTGAGGAGGAAGCCTTCAATTTCTTGTTTGCTCATCAAGATTGAGATTTGTTGTAAAGTTTTATTGATTTGCAGACATTCATAGAGAGTTCAGGTCATGTTTTGTGTTTGAATCTGGTTGTAAGGCTAGAGATTTTGGATGGAAACGCTCTTGCTTAAAAAGAAAGTCCTGAGTATAGCAAGTTTGTGGCAAATGCCAGTAAGATTGATTCTCGTTATTCATGCAACAGTGATAGAGTCATTCACTTTAGATAGAGATTTTGGGTTTCAGAGGATTCCACCTTGAGAGTAGAGATTCTTGTAGATGCTCATATATTGAGATACTCTATTCATCTTAGGAGTACCAAGATGTTTAAGGATATGTAGATAAGTTTTTGGTGGAGCAATATGAAAAAAGATGTCACCGAGTTCATTGCTAGATGTCTCACCAGATGAAGATAGAATATCAAAGACCTAAAAGTCTTTTGCAGTCATTGGCTATCCCAGAGTAGAAGTGGGATGATATCACCACAGATTTCATAGTTGGTTTGTCAAAAACTCGTAGGAATAACAACACAATTTGGGCAATTATGGATAGACTGATGAAGTCAACACATTTCTTGTCGACTAATAGGAGTAGATTTCTTGAGAGCATGGCAGATCTGTATGTAGATGAGATTGTTCATATGGTGTTCTATAATCCATCATATCAAATTGGGATCCATGTTTCACCTCACGATTTTGGTAGTAGTTGCAGAGTGCACTTGATACAAAGTTGAGGTTCAGTACCACTTTTCATCCTCAAATAGATGGATAGTCTAAGAGGACTATTTAGACCTTGGAGGATATGTTTCATGCATGTGTTTTGGAGTGGTCAGGAGAATGTGATAAGCATGTTAAACTATCGGAATTTTCTTATAATAGCAGCTATCAAGTGAGTATCCAGATGGCCTCGTATGAGGATTTGTATAGGAGGCCTTGTTAATCACCGACGTGTTGGAGTAAGGTTGGTGAGTGAGCTTTAGAGTCGCCAGAGATTATTCAGCACTACTCAGATCAGGTGTAGATGATCTGTTAGAAGTTATCCATGCAAAGTAGGCAGAAAAGTTATGCCGATAGGAGGCACATAAATTTAGTTTTCATGGTAGGAGATCACGTCTCCATGAGGATCCCACCTACGTGCAGTGTTTTTTGCTTTGAAAACAAGGGCAAGTTGAGTTTCAGGTTCGTTGGACCTTTCGAGGTTTTGAAGCGAATTGGTGTGCCAACTTATCATGTGGGTTTACCACCATAGTTTGTGCCAGTTCATGATGTATTCCATGTTTTGATACTGAGAAAGTATGTAAGTGACCTATCTCACATGATTCAACTTGAAGATATTGAGGTACATGAGGATTTGATAGTGGAAGAGAGCCCTACTGAGATTGTGGACCGTCCAGATAAGACCTTGAGGAACAAGGTGATTTTGCTCATCAAGGTCAGATGGCAGCACCATGGCATTGAAGAAGGCACTTGGGAGCCAAAAGTTGAAATGCATAGTCGATACCCTACTTTGTTTATTTAAATTTTAAAGATGATTTTTTTAGTAGTGTAGATTGTCATATTCGACATTTTTTATTGTTTTTATGAATTTTTGTAATTTTAGGATAATAGAAATTTTAAAGCTTATTCATGAATTTTGAGTTTGTGGTTGCATTTGTATCAAAATTTCAAAGAGAACATTCATTGTTTCATAAAAAATGAAGTTAGATTGAGTTTAAAGTGAGCCCAACAAGTTCTAGGGATAATTTGGTCATTCTAGGAGAGTTTGGAGGGTACTTTTTACCCAAGAGACATAGTTGTCCAACCTAGAGTTGACCAGGTCAGTCAATTGTGTGAGGGTCATAGTTGATGACTTTCAGTTTGACCGAGTGGCATGTTGGTTAATTCTGAGGTTAACCAAGGATAGTTTTTGGGTATTTTTAGCCATGATTAGCTATAAAGGGTATTTTAGTCTTTTGAAGGATGAGCAACAGCCTAGCTCAGCCAACCCAGCAGGTCAAACCTGCCAGAGCCAGCAGAGACCAGCCAGATGGCTGAGCTCTTTGTTGGTTCAGTTAGGGCAACTAGGCTTTAATCCTAGTTAGCATAATAGAAGGCTAATGATGGCCCAAAGAGCCCATTCTAGTTGGATTTTTGATTGGGTCTTAATGGATCCAGTCCAAGATATGACCCAACCCAGCCCCTCTCTTGTTTTTTAAGATCCAACATCTCTCTCTAAACCCCTTTCATGATCTGTATATTTCCCTGTCTCACACACACTCTTCCTCCATTGTTGTTGTTGGAGTGCTTCTTCCTCCTCTACCCATCTTCTTCTCTATGGAGCCGCGTGGTGGTGCTATAAGGGATGTTGCAGCTAGTGGAGTGTTGTTGCATGGATGATTCATAAGGACCGACCAAAGTAGGCTAGCCCTCTCCTTCTCCAATCTTGTCTTCCTCCACTCTTTCTTTTCTCATTCATCTTTTTATATTTTTCTCTTTGTTTTTTCCTATTTTGGGCGTCCTCAAGGTGGAGAATGTGTTGCAACACCCTGGTGGCTGCAAGGAATAAGTGTCATTATTTTTTCACAAGGATTCTTTACTTGGCCGATTGCATTAAAAGGTAGGAGATCGATCCCCCTTTCTGTGATAGTGGTTTGCATATGCATGAACTAGGTTTTTGATGTGTGCATTTGATGTGAAATTGTAAAAGGCATATCATGTTGGTTTTCTGTTATGTACTTGCATCATGATTTAACAATTATTTTTTTTAATTCGAATGTTGAAATGTTTTAGAAATTGTAAACTCTGATGTGTTCATTTATATGCTGAAATGATCTATTTCATATGAATAAGCATACAAAAAAATGTTATTTTTTATGCTATGCATGTTGAATGATGGCATGAGTGTTTTTTCAATATGTTATGAAATATTTTTGTGCGAAAGGTTTGCAAAAAATTAGATTTTTGGGTGTTGTTGAGGGTTTTTGAGAACTCAAGAGTCAACCCCCGCTCTGCAGGAATCGTCCATGTTCAAGAGGTTAAAGGCAGCTCGAGGGTCGACCCTTGGTTTTGGAGAGTCGACTCTCAGGCTGTGTTGATGACCCTGAGTCAGCAAGTGTCAACTCTTGCTTTTGAAGAGTCAACACCTTGTTGTTCTATGGCCTGAGTGTCGACTCTTGCTTTTAAAGAGTCGACACCTTGTTGTGTTGTTTATGTTTCTGAGGCTTGAGTGTCAACTCTCTCTTTTGAAGAGTCTATACTTTGTTGTTTTGTGAGTGTATTTGTTGGACAGACCCGAGAGAGCCGACCCCTGGGTTTCAAGGGTCGACTCTTGCTGGGTTTTGTGTTGATCCTTGACCCACGAGGGTCAAACCCTAGTTTCAATACTCGACTCTTATCGAGTCTTGGGTTGATCCTAATGTGTCTGGGTCGATGCTTGTTGAACAAGAATTGATCCTTGCACTATGTGAATGGATTTCCCGTGCTTTTGAAGAGTCGACAGCTTGCTGTGTTGTTTATGTTTCTGAGGCCCAAGTGTCGACTCTTGCTTTTGAAGGGTTACCTTGCTCCTTCGTGAGTATGTTTGTTGAACAGACCCGAGAGGGTTGAGTCTTCCTCGGTTTTGTGTTGATCCTTGACCTACTAGGATCAACCCTTGGTTTTAGGAGTCGACACTTGCTGAGTCTTAGGTTGATCCTAAGGTATCTAGGTCAATCCCTGCTGAACAAGAAATGATCCTTACACAATGTGAATGGATTTTCAATGTTTTAAATAGTATTTCTCTCATGTTTTGATCGAGTATTGATAAAATAAATCTTGGGTTTTCAATTGTGAATCTATGAACATAATTCTGGAAAATCCCCAAAACTCATGTTGGAAATAATTTTGGTCATCTTTGAGACCAGGGTTTCCCGGTCAGAGCTTCCTTCACGGCCTGGTTAGTACTTCTGGACATAATTCTTACAGATGCAAACTTAAAGAAACGAGGCTTTCGAATGCCCAGCCAGTGCGTTTTTTTGTAACGCTGGGAAGAAGACGTTGTTGCGCATTTGTTCTAAGGGTGCAGCTGGACACAATTTCTGTTTCAAAAAGAGACAAACGTCTAACCTGGGGATCCACTACCCCGCTGAGGAACTTGATCGTGGCGTGTGAGGTTCAGAAGATGGGAACCAAATGGACATTCAGAGTCCTATTGTGGAGACCAATCTGGCTCAATAGGAACTGCAGGATTTTCAGAGGATCTAAGACATCAGTACTCGGTTTGCTCTCTTCCCTTAACTTCTGCTTTTGGAGCGAGTCAGGTTGAAGTGGCCAGGGTGTGACGTCCACTGGATAGGAGAATGCCGAATTAGGCAGCTGACTATTCGGGGGCGTTGATTTACACGTCTCCTTTTTCTTATTTTTCTTGTTTCATTTTTGTTCTCAATGCCTGGGATTCATGCTGATCTCTCGTCACCATCTTCCATCTGTAACTCTCTGATTTTCTGAACTATAAATAAATTACCCTTCATTAAAAAAAGCATTTATGACAAACATGAATTAACAAGTTCATTTGCCAACCAACAGCCATGATTATATTTGAATACATTCCAAATTCTCTATAGCTCAAAGTGGAAATGCCTGGTTTTAGATATCATTTCAGGCGGCATAGTTTGTTCTCTTCTCTACTCACAACACCTCTCTCTCTCTGGTCAGAGCTGTGAGTCGATTGAGTTCTAGTCCAACTCACTACAAGAAAATTGTTAATTAGCGACGGAAATTAGCGACGGATTTTTTCCGTCGCTAATTAGCGACAGATTAGCTAGAGATAGAATCTGTCGCTAATTCGCGACGGATTAGCGAGGAAACAAATTTTATCGCTAATCTGTCGCTACTTAGCGACGGATTAGCGACTAAATTTTTTGTCGCTACTTTTTATTACAAGAACACCATTTTAGCGATGGATTTAGAGAGGGAACTCTGTCGTCGCTAATCCGTCGCTAATTAGCGACGGAGTAACGACAGAATATATTTCGTCGCGGTTTTTGTATTTTGATTTAGCGACGGCTTAGCAACGGAATGTTTCCGTCACTAAGCCGTCGCTAAATATCGCGTAAATCCCTAATCCCATCCCTCTTTCTCTTTTTCCTGTTTCGCTGTATTGCTCCCGCCCGCCGCCCTCTCCCTCCCGCCGCCCGTCGGCTCTCGCCACCGTCCGGCCGCCGCCGCCTCGCCGACGATCCTCGCTGCCGACCTCCCTGCTTGGCTAGCGGCTGCGCCAGGGACCCCCGAGCACCGGCGACCCGCCACCGACCTCTTCCTCCTCCCTGCTGTTCCTCCCTGTGGCTGCTGCCGGGAGGTGTTGTCTCCCCTTCGCCGGCGACTCGCAACCGGCGTCCTCAGCCGCCGACGACCGATGATCCTCCCTGCAGCCACCTCTTCGCCTCCGCTCTGAGTTCCGGCGACCCAGTGGCCCCCGAGCTTCACTCCAGGTCTCCCCCTCTCTGCTGTCGACTGCGCTGGCCACCGGCGACCTCGCCAGCCGCCGCTCCCCGTGCTTTCCGGCAGGGGGGTCGACCCCCTGCCGGAAAGGCATGGGGGGTCGACCCCCTGCCGAAAACGCAGGGGGTCGACCCCCCCTGCCGTAAAGGCACGGCAGGGGGTCAACCCCCCATGCCGGAACTGCCTTTCCGGCAGGGGGTTTAACCCCCTTCCCTGCCGGAAAGGCAGGTGGTTTAACTGGCTAGGTTGAGATTTAAAATTCAAAAAAAAATTAATTATAAAAAAAAAATTCAAATCGAAATCAACTGGCTAGGTTGAGATTTAATCAACTGTGGTTAGTTAGAGTATTTCATAAATTTTTATCAATTTGTTAGTTTGTTCTAGTTAGAGTAGTTCATAAATTTTTATCAATTTGTTAGTTTGTTAATGTCTATTGGTAGTTAGTTTTACTTCAATTTGTTTTCTTGAAATCTGGTTAGTTAGAGTATTTCAATCTATTAGTCTTTTATAATTATATTTTTCTTAGATAGATTGGTATTTAATGTTCTCACAATCAGTTAGTTAGATTAGGGCTATTTGAATTCTTTATGATAGTGGTGGTTAAACGGAGTTCACATCTTTTCTAGTAAACTAATTGATTGATTTACTATTCCTTTGCTAAGTAGTTCAGATTAGAAATTGTCTATGACTTTATGTTAGTCGACTGGTTCAACATGTTATAGCTGGTTTGTTAAATTAGCATCTTCTAGTTAGATTTGGCTTAACATATATACTATTTTTCTTTTCTCTTCTTTCAATTAGTTAGAGTTGTTTTAATTTGTTTTAATTTTTTTAGTTAGTGTTTCATCTTGTTTCATGATTAGTTAGTTTGTTACTTAATTTGTTTTGTTTTTGTGCAGATTTTTCAACGGAACCAACTCGTGCTCGGCCACCTGTGGTAAGTAAATGACAAAAACAATGCAAATCGGGTAAATACCCGTGGTGAGTAAGTGATGCAAACGTATCACATGTTATTTAATTTATTGAATGTAGCACTTTATTGTTCACACACTCACTTAGTTGTTGATATCTAGGACTGCTTTGTTGGAGTTCGGAGATCATGCTGAGCATGATTTTAATATAGAAATATGGAAGTGTTCTTATTTTTGGAGTACGGAGTCCATGCTAAGCATGGTAGTAGTTAGTGAGATATTGAAGTGTGTTTGCTGCAGGTACATGTTTGCCATTTATTTGATATGAATGATTATGATGTATTGCAATGTTTGATGTAATTGTATCCATGCTTGCATGTAGTTACTTTCAATTTGATTTTGACTTCCATGTGAAATTTTATAATAAAAGCACATATGAGCATGATAGAATCACATATAAAGTTTTTTTGATTGCATTAGAACACATAAGCATGCTATAATCACATATTTAGTTTTTTTACTGCCTAAGAACACATATGAGCATATTATAATCACATATTCTGTTTTTTGACTGCCTTAGCACACATATGAGCATGCTATAATAACATATAGAGTTTTTTAACTGCCTTAGAACACATATGAACATGTTATATATCATTTATGATAGAATCACATATAAAATTTTTGGCTTTGCCTGCCTTAGAGCACATATGAGCATGCTATATTCACATATTCAATTTTTTTACTGCCTTAGCACACATACGAGCATGATCGAATCACATATATAGTTTTTTGCCTGCCTTAAAGCACATCTGAGCATGGTAGAATCACATATAGAGTTTTTTTATATGCCTTAGAACACATATGAACATGCTATAATCACATATTCAATTTTTTGACTGCCTTAGCACACATATGAGCATGATAGAATCACATATAGAGTTTTTTTATTGCCTTAGATCACACATGAGCACATGATAGAATCACATATAGTGTGTAATTTATTTCATTATATTTTGTTTATCAATACTGATTGTTCTTTTCTTGTGTAGGCTGCTAGCGATAATCAGGGTAGTGGAGCTGAAGGGACAGATAAAGACAATGAACAAGAAGACGCACAAAATCTTGGCGATGATTAGAGGACTGTGTTGAAGAAGTTCTATTTTTTTTATTTTTCCTAATTGTAATTGTTGAATTGTAAATAATTAAACTTCTTAGTTTTAAGGTGGAACGATTAATTATTATAGATACTTGTTATATGAATTTTTTTGTGTGGTTTGTTTTTTATTTACAGGAAATATAAATTGTACAGGAAATATAAATTGTACAGTTCTCGGTAATTAATTTTTAAATAAAATTTTTTTTTATTTTTTTCGTTTTTGCGACGGATTAGCGACGGATGATTCCGTCGCTATTCATATTAATCTAGCGACGGCTTAGCGACGGAATTAAATCCGTCGCTACGCCTGGTCGCCGTTTAGTACCGGCGGATTGGCGACGGAATATAGCGCTCGTTATTCCGTCGCAATTAGCGACGGACTTGGCGACGGAATAATTCCGTCGCCAGTTAGCGTCGAAATATTCGCGACGTAAGCATACTGTCGCCGCGTTGTCGCTAATCCTTTGTTGTAGTGACTGTCAATCAATATCGTTAGAATTTAACTGAAACTCGAGCGAGAAACAATCATATCTTACCAAGTTTCCATTGACTATATCAAATGAAATTACGAGGTACTAAAAGCTCACACATTCTCAATTGAAAGACCACATCTCTATGACGTAAGTTTGAGGCTGCGTAGCTTAATCAGTCAAACACCAACCAATCTTGCCTTGGTTGGGCTTACAGTTCAGCTTGACTGTGCCTGAGTTGGTGCGCTTGCAGGCCTTGATGATGTAAGATAGTTGGGACCTTGGTCAATCTCTAATATTATAGGAAGAGGAGCATGATGACCTGCAGACAGTACTACAGCTGATGCATATTAAGGTCAAGATCCTTTCCCCAAGGGGTATATTATGGCACTTTGAATGGTAACACACAACAGTACCTGCATATCACGTTTTTGTATAAATGGCAGTACCCGGTGGACAGTTTGGCTTTTGAATATGCCAACCTGGTGTTCACAACTTCCCTACCCGCCTTTATAAGCGACCACTATCGACTGTTTTACTTTTATATATCAGAACAGGCGCGATATAGACTCGAAGACAGTTGGGGGGATCTTCTTCTATCTACCAGTTTCAGTGAGTAAATAACTAAGCAGGCATAATTTTGACTGTAGAAGAAGAAATGCAGGAATCAGAATAGCGGCTCAAATGGCGTTGGACATGAATGACGTGTTTCCCAACGAGAAAACTCGACAGGCAGGCGCGCTCGCGCGCGCGCCTACCTTTTATAGAGCATTGGTGGCTACATCTGCTGATCTGCAAACATACGCAGAGAGAGAGAGAGAGAGGGATGTTGAGTGCAGAATTGGAGCTCAACGTAGGGCAGGGCAGGGCAGGGGTTTTGCTTGTGTTGAATCCCATCATACGGCTGGCGTGGCCTGACCGCGCGCTCCCATATGTTTGTATGTAGCACCATTCGTCTCAAAGCCTGCAACACTAGAGAAAAACTTTCCGACTGCATTAAAAATTTCTAGTTTTAACTTTAAAGTTGGTGAAGTACACGGCAGTCATGTCAGAAGCCTATTCCTATTCAGAATTGCCCCCAAGCGTATGAAATCATGATCCCCATTAGCCATGACAGATCTACAGATGGACATTAAATTCGCAATTGCTACAAAAAAAAAAATGGTTCTGGTTCGAGAACGTAATAGCATCTGCAAGTTAAAAGTTAAGGAATACTTGAGAGTTCAACAACGAGCCGCTGACCCAGGGATGCTTGCTGAAGACACTGTATATAGACAAAGAATATTGAACCGCCAGTAGGGGGAATGCGCCTGCATCTTCCTTGGGTTTCAACATCTGATCAGTCGGAGCCACGCAACTAATTTTACACATAGCCAGCGTTCACTCGAGAATAACATCCATATGGTTTCAATATACTCATAGCTAGCTGGAGCCAATGTTTTAATTGTGTAGTAAATAATAAAAGGCCTAGTCAACTGGTCGGTCACACTAAATGCGGGTTAGTCCATTTAGATGGTAATTAAGTTGGTCCCAGGAAGCTGATGGTTCATAGAAGTAGTAGTTTCACTCGAGGTAGGTCTGCAAGTTCAGGTCCCATAGTCGGTTTATCATATCCTTGACGACTCATTCCTCTGATCCAGGATTTTAAATCAATTGATCTCAATGCCTCTATAACTTAAAAACAAAAAAACAAATAGACCCAACAGCACTCTGCAGGCTGGAAGGAGGATAAAGTGCAATAACATTGCACAAAAGTAATGTGCTGCTGCATTTGAGCGAGCGCCTTCCATCACAATTCACAGGCTGTCAAAAGATGAATAGTGTTCAGGTGCAGTGGCACATCGCATTGCTTCTGTACAATACAATGGTGATTTGCACCTGATCCGGCCCCGACCTGGGTGGGGTTTGCAAGCAAGCAATAAGTCCAAAGGGAAAAAGAGGAGGCCTTGGGAAAAGTGACAAAGAACAGAGGGAGACAAGAGGCATGTATTTAAGTAGGCGAAAAAGAGTGGCATTTTTGTTCGTGGGAAAGCGTGAATCCAAATTCCAAGAATGAAATAGTCAAATGATTTTAAAGGTCGTCTCATGGTCTTGGCATTGTCTAATTAATGTTGACATTTATTCATTCCCTTTGTTCCCTCTCTCTCGAATTTAATGTCACTTGTCTTGATAGGGCTGCCCACGTTGGGATGCATGCTACGAAGCATGTGGATTGTTTTGATTGTATCTCAAGTAGGGGTGTCAACGGGTCGGGTTTCGTTCAGACTCAAGTGGAACCAGATTTTCGGGTATGTTATCGGATCCGGACCAAAGTCTAATCGGATTTACTATTAAAAAATCATACCGGGACCCAATAAGAACTACATCAATCAAACCCAGACCATACCTGGTAAAACCATATTTTTTTGTCATTTTTACATCAATCAAACCCAGACCTTAATCGAAACTCTGATCAAGTCCAGGTTTGGTATAAAATTTCACAAACTATACCCGGCTTTATGTATTAATGGAACCTTTAGGTCTGAACCTAAGTCAGAATCGGGTGTTTTTATTTATCACCATACCCGGACCCTATAGGGTTTGGTTTGGGTCGGATACGGGTAAGCCAGGCCCGTTGACACCCCTAATCTCAAGTCATAAAGCTTCATGAATGTGTGCTTTACATGGATGGTTGGGAACATGCCCGGGTATATGCATGCCTGCAACATGAACATTTAAGGGCGGTCATGATTAGCAGAGGACATCATAGCCGTATATTTCTATTACAAAACTTTGGCACAGCTACTCATCTATCGACTGGGTTAGGTTGGATATTTTACCTTGGACATTAATAAACACCTTACGTTGTGGTAAAATCGAGGGAGTAGCCGTGTTTGTGAATGGGCGTGGTTTGGGTAAACACATATCTTCTTCCTTCATTGAAATAGACATAGACCGGCCAAAGTTATATATATATGTATAAGTGATTGGTAGGTGCTCACACGTTAGGTGCTAAATCAGCATTTTAAATGAGTTTTTCAGTCTTTTTCTATTTTATTTATAAATTTTGATCGTTCAAATGTGAACTTTGTACTTGATTTTATAGGAATCAGCTCTTGAAGTGTTCTATTCTGACACATGGGTGGGTTTTTTATAAGTTCAAAATCTTTATAAAATTTGGAAGCTCCAAATATCATTTTTTTCATCAAAAAAACACAAGATTCAGGTGTGGATTCCAGGTAAAGTGATCATGCAACACATTTATGGGGTAGGAAGTACTGAAAAACACGGAAAGGGCAGAAAACCCATTTGGCACATATCATTTAGCACCCAAGGTATGAGCAACTACCAATTTCTCATATATATATATATATATATATATATATATATATATATATATATATATATATATATATATATATATATATATATATATAGAGAGAGAGAGAGAGAGAGAGAGAGAGTTGGGCGTAACATCGTGCCGCTAATCCCGTATGTAGCAAAGAAAAAAAAGACTTTCAGCGGTCACAACTGCTGCGAAAACCATTTTTGCCGCCAGACATTTAGAGTGGTTTTTGACTGCCAGTAAATATCTTTATACCTAACACTTGGATGCACTGGACCCGTCCAATTTTGACTGAAGGGCACCCTTTCTTTATATATATATATATCCTTTTCATGGTGATATTATATGGTGGCACACACTTGATTTACATTGATCTGAGTTTTAAAAGCAAAATCTAACTGTAGGATCATGTATAGCATATTCTAATTATTATTTTTATTTGATAAAGTTGATTTAAATATGATGTTTTATATCATTTATAATATATTCTTATTTGTATGAAGTATGGAGCATTGATTTTCACCATCTCAAAAATAAAATTTTATGGTATATTAAACATGATAAATCCTTCTAATATACTAAATAAATCATGCTAAATACATATGTACGGTTAGATTCAACATGTGGTAGTTAGACCTATGCAAACAAAAGTGTACCACTATATATGAGTGAAGTAATGCTAGCTAATAATGCCATTGAATAAGATCCATTGAAATCTAAATAGTGCACGGCAGGAAGGATCATAACATGAAATGACGAACGAAGCATTTTTTAATTTTCATGCATAAGTATTGTAAAAGGGAAAGATTCTATACCTGAGATTCCAAACATTTCAGGACTGTTAAATAGAGACCTGAAGTTAATTTTATGGTTTAGATCTATACAAAATATTGCTTTTAAACTTTTGTTCAAAAATGTGTTCTTTACCTGTTTTGTTCTTAGTATGGGAGAGTTTAATAGTTTTATTATACAGAATTCAGGGTTAATCTGAGTTAGTGAAATGAGGTCTCCCTGGCTCTTTAAGAACTTCAGTGAAAAGTTGTCCTAAAATGTTCTTTCAAAAAACATCAGACTCTTTTTGGAGTCAGGCAAAAGGTGGGTCTCCAAGTGCAATTTTTCCAAACAAAAGTGCACAAAGAGCAAACGAGGGCTCTGCTTGTCTGGTAGGAGCAGCTAGTGCACGTCACCTTGTGTTGGGAGGTTGCAGGTTCAAAATCCAATGGTATAGTTGTATAACTGGTAGGGGTCTGCCTAACCCCAGCTTGCCTTTAAAAAAATGAAATGAGGAAGCAAGCAATATGGAATTACGAAAAGATTGATTCTTTTAAATTAAGTACTCACAAATGGCAAAGGGAAAAAAATCTTTGCATTCCCACGGTGATTATATAAAACTACCTTGCCATTTCACATTATTTGCTATACAAAGTTAAAAAATTAAAAATAAAACACAAAACAAAAATAAAGATATGAAACTAAGTAAATGCAAAAGATGTAGAAATGATAAATAACAAGACTCTTCCACAGCCTTGCACTGTCAGCATTAATCTCACATGATTGGTTTTATACAGCTTGTAGGACCACCAATAATGAGTTAGATTTTCAGGTGGAAATTCTTTACAAACTGGATTATGACATACTAATGTGTAATCATTATGATGATACGATAAGTGAAAGCTGTATAAAACTGAATTACTTACACTTATCATACCTTTTCGTTAATCTATCTTTTTATTCAAACAAAAAGATATCATAAGTGCAAGCAGTTTAATGTTTACAAATATTTAATTTTTCAAGACATTAAGGAAAGGGAGCATGGTGCTGTTTGCAAGGCTATGTTCATTTATTATTTATTTGTATTTTATAGGTAAATGTGTTTCCCATCATTTTAGAATTTTTATTAATTTTAAACTTTATGCTTCAAACATTGTGACGGGCCAATATATAGGCAACTTATTCATTTGCTATCAATATCCAATATCGTTTATACATTGACTGTATATTGCTATTTTTTCTTAACTTTCATTAATAATAAAATATGATTTATAATTAGAATATGAGAAGATATATATACTGCCTGTTTCGAGCAAGAATAAAAACACTAAAGATTGGTTTTGCCTACTTTTAACATTTTAAATAAGAGAAATCAAAGTCCCTCTTAAAATCTAGTTTAACGATCCACCAAAATTAAACACAAAGCTTGTTTAATCATTTAATTAATACTGATTATGTGCTTGAGACTACCTAATACTAGATCCAAACAAACCGATAGGACTGAAACCCATATGCAAATTTAAAATCAATAAGTTAAATGAAGAAATTAAAACGAGTGAGGGTTTATAAGAATCCTAATCTTTTCAACCATTCTCAATCAAGATCCTCCGAAACTAGTTAAGTTTGATATCCTAGCATACACAAAATATCACTTTAAATTTTAAAAGAAATAAATATCGGCAAAAAAGCATGGAGGTGTAACTTTAGCTATTGTTATATATCCTGATGATTTTTTTTGCATATACTTTTTTGTATCGGCTAGGTATATGGCTGTCTCACATATTGTCAAAGTTTTTTTCTATAAATACGAAATACTGTTACTATGGCCTCAAGACATTTAAGGCTTACACCTTGTTTACATTTTACAAAAAGTGCCTCATCATGCCTCACACCTTTAAAAGCTTGGGTATGTTTAAACAAAAATCTTCCTAATCAAGAAGTTACAAGAAGACCAATATCACAGAGAAATAAAGAGGTCATTTCAGCAGCCTTGGCCAGCAAGAGAATGACTTACGGCCTCCCTCGGTAAGATGATGTTCGGAGATGCAATTCTAGGGTTTTCTCTTTGGCAACTTTGAAAAAGAGCTCCAGCGAAAGGATATGTATCTTCTTTGGAAGCAACAATTAATTAAGATGAATCATGATGTTGGGAGATGATTAAATTCTGACCTTCCCACGGTGTCCCATGCATCAAAATCACCACAAAAAACAAGATATTGTACCCAATAATTGTGTGCGCACACACACACACATGTTTGCAAATTAAAGATCAAACAGCCTTTAGATGATATTAAGATAGTGAAAACAAAGAGCTTCTCATGATTGTCAATTTAAACGACATCTACAACCTTAAACTTATAGGGGAAGAAGAAGAAAATTTATGACTATAGATATGATTATATAACATCATGTTCGGCCCCTCAAACGTTAACCATACGCCCTCTGGCTCTTCCCTTCTCCCTGGTGTCAAGGAAAAATTCTTCGTTGTATACCTGCAACTCAAGCAAGCATGATTAGTTGGCCTAAAAGTAATCAAGCATGAGAGAGAGAGAGAGAGAGAGATCAAAACATTCATTTTTTTTTTCGTTTCAAGAGTCCATCCAGATCGGCAACATTTGTTAAAACATTTCAATGTTGAAGTTTCGTGAATTTTCAGCGTGGTGATATTTAGAATGGTATATTCAAATTTCAAACAAATTAATGTTTACGAGCAAACAAGCTCCATACATCCATAGATTCAGTTGCGTTAGGAAAGTGACACAAAGGGAACACTTATTAAAATGAGTATTTAAATATATCGAACAAAGATAAAAAGCGCTTCTCTTCTATCAGAGCACCACTCTCAACAATATTAAAGTTCACTTTTCAAATGGAGCTCAAGCGGCAGCATTTGTACTACAAACTGCAACTCCCAAATTTTACTTTCTGTTGGATAACTAAAACGATGCTTTAAGAAGAATCACCCTAAATTAATCATGAGCTTCAGACACCGCGGCGTTGTCTTTCTCTCGATCCCCTTAATTTGCTCTCCCAGCCAAGTGTTACATTTGAATTACCACATTAAGACCACACAAATTCAGGAGTCCTGAGTGACCCATACGACGAACGAACCATCAAACCACATTAAGACCACACTAATAGATATATAAAATATATAATAATATAAAACAAGACACTACGGGCCAAGCTGAAGGGCAACCTGCTCATCTCGTTTCCCTGCCCTACTCAGCTTGTGACTTAAAGACATCCCTCTAATCTTAGTCGTTGAGAGGGGCATTTTTAGAATTCGCATACGAGGACAAGCGTCCAGGTCATAGAGTCAATGGGTAGAATCTACTGGTATATATACTAGGCAATCTACTGATATATACATGACCTGCCACTTTTTCCCTCAAGTAGCAACCGGGTGATGAGGTGAGCTAGTGTTCAGAATAGTTGACTCCGGTTGGCAAGTAGTGTTGAGAAACATTGGTGACTCGATGTAATTGCACAGCAACTGGAAGCTTTGTATTCTCAAGAATAGTGGTGATAGGGTGAGTAATTTGCCTTTTCGATTTGGCCAGCATGAGGTCGAGACCAATGCGCACCTATTTGTGACTTGTAATTGGGTCAAAATCCTGCACAAGGCCTTTTGGGAAAGGGATATGCCTACATGTATTTCTATATCACGTGATTTGTTCCTCTTCAGGTGGCAGCAGGGTGTTAAGGGAGGGAAAGAATATGAATGAAGGTGTTGGGCCATGTGGAAGCACGTTTGAGAGCACAGAAATGAGGTTATTTTCGAAAATGCAGCGGAAGCTGGTCCAGATGCCTGTTAGTAGGAAGTGCAGAGAATGCGTGAAGCAAAAACTGGGTATCATAGACCTGCGGGGTTCGGCTGGCTGCTTTCAGGGATGGGGGTGGTGATTTAAAACGGGGTTCCTATGTATTTTTTTAACCCCTAACTTTGTAATGTAATGTCTATGATTGTGAATATATAAATATGATTTGCCTTTTCTCAAAAAACAAACAAGTGATTTGTCTTTTCAAAGTGTCTATTATGGGTAAATGTATGCATAAGTTGTACGCACGTACGCACATCGATCATCATCATCATCAATACTGCAACCGGAGGCGGCACTAGCGGTGAAAATGGGAGTTACCCTTCAAAACTGTAGTAGTGGTGATGGTGGTGACGTTGGTAAAAGTAGCATTAGTGCCTGCAGTGATAACAGCTGCAGAAGCAGTGACGATAATGCCTACTACTTCGAGCACTAGTTTAAAAATATGGAATCAAAGGAAAAAGCAAAGAAAAAAAGGAAGATAAAACTGTGCACAGTAAGCACAACTATTTTGATGGAATGGCAGGTTGCAGAACAAGAACCGGCAAGCAGCGTGGATCTTGAACATTTCCACTAATTTGAGATCTATATCGTCTTTTACTGTATGGTATAACACTTGTTCTACTTCTACCATTCACAACACATACACACGGACACCGGGTATGTGATAATGTCCCTTTTTCACAAGACAGCTAATTGTTCTGCACATAATACTAGAAACAATTCTAATATCCAATATTTAAATAAAAAAAGAAAAAAATTTGTCATCATCTTAGTCATGCAGCAGTTTTCACATCAAGAAACACTAATCAACAAAGGTTCGTACGCAGCCAAGTGAAGCAACAAATACCTGTTAAAATGAACTCAAAACATGAATATGGAATCGAACAAACAGTCACAGGATGAAAGATGATAACGTAAAAAAGGAAAGGTTATAACTTTAACACTACATGTTAAAAAGCTTGACACTCTAACCACAACAAACAAAGCATGATAAATCCCTCATGCTTCCCTAGAAGCGAAGACAAAACATGGACTCCACTTGCAGTGGTAAACGAAGACTGCCCTACCTCGGTTTTCTTATAAAATTCAGAACAAAGAACCATTCGTGGAATCTGCTTTAAAAACACTAGAGCAATAAAAACAAAAATTAAAATGGACAAAAGAACATCCAATCCAATCACCTGAAACATAACGAAATAAAGAAGAAAGAAAAAGAAAACGAGAGGGAGAGGAGAGAAAGAAAGAAAAAAAAAAACAGGGTGAATAGTGTACCTTCGTACAGAGAGAAACGTCACAAAAACATCACCCCCCTCAAAATTGCACCGAGAGAAAGGAAAGGAAAGACTAGGAAGGCCCAAGGCCCCTCCCACTACCCGCCCTCTCCTCGCCGCCGGCGGCCCTGGGATGCTGCTGGGCGAACCCTCCGCGGAAGCTCCCTCCCATATTCATATTCAAGGAGACGAACCCGCCACCGTCGTAGCCTCCGGGGCCTCCAACTCTGGCTCCCATCTCCGCCACAGCGGCCTCGTAATTGGCCCTGAAGATGCTGGTCTCACGGCCGCTGCCAACTGCCGGTGGAGGCACGAACATGCCGGCAGCAGAGGCTGGGGGGATGGCGAAGGAAAAGCCGGCATTGATATACTTGGAGAGCTCGGATCGGGCGAAGGTGAGGTCGGACTGGAGCTGCTTGAGCTGGTGCTGGAGGAGGGAGATGACTCCGACGCAGCCGTACACGGGGTCCTGCAGGCGGGCGTGAGCCTCGTAAGCGAGGGAGTTCACGGCGTCCTCACGCTGGTGCGGGAGGAGCTCGTTGAGCAGCTTGGTAACGTTCGACGCGCCGAAGACCTTGTGGACGTTGGCGAACTTCTGGGGCTGGTCCGGAGGGAAGTATGGCGCGAACACGCAGTCGGACGTGCACTTGCGTCGGAGGAACTTGCAAGCGGCGCATGGCGAGTTCGACGAAGACGACGAGGTAGTCGTCATCGTCGTCGCAGAGAAGGACGACGAGGTCATTCCTTTCTTTTCTCTAATCTCGCCTTCTCTACCCTTCTCTGTAAGACTTTGGAGAAGATTATGGAAAGGGGAGGGAGGAAAAGGGAAACTTGAAGACGAGGGGAAGAAGGAAAGAGGAGGAAGAGCGCGGTGGATACAAGTAAAAAGCTGACGGGAGTAAATCACAATCTTAGAAAAGAAATAAACTACCGGAGGAGGCTTAGGGCAAGATAATCGATCTACGACGAGCGTTTTCTCACAGAATATACCGCGGATTTGGGCCCGGTTTCACTCACGCGACCGATCTAGCGAGCGAGCTTCTCAAGATCCAGAACTGTCTACAGCGAAATCGCCGGAATTCCTATTGGAGAACTGCAGAACCTCTCTAGATATGACCTCTTCTTGGCGAAAAAACTCGATTTACTTGCATTGAGTTGGGCCAGGAAAAAGGTCTATTCTCGACTACTTCCTGCGTTCTTTTTGCTTTTAACCTTGAATATATCTATCGTCTGGCCTCTCGGGCTCGATCGCTCGTCTCACTCTTTTCTATGACTAGTTATAGCTTTCTATACATCTATCTTTCCTTTTCTTCCCCACTTTTGCATCGTCAGACTTGGCGAATCGGCCGCAGGTTCTCGCTCGGAAGTACGGAGAACGCAAAGGAAGTCGGGTCGGGAGAGAGAAAGAGAGTGGGAGCACGGGGAAGACGGCAGAGACGCGGCGCGAGGGACGGTCTAATGTGCGACAATGGTGGACTCGATCGCGAAGGAGTGAGCCATACGATATTTATAGCCGAAAATATGACCCTTTTACCCTCCCCCCCCCTTGTACCGTACGGGTATTTCAAGCAACATCCCTTGGAATTTTCTGGACTCAAGCTGGTGGGTTTGTTCACTCCGATCCGATACCGATTCATGGTTTCGTGAGATGATTGAATCGTCTCTTCTTATCTCATACCGTACACAAAATTTGCAGACGGCATTTTCTATTGACCAGCCCGTCCCCATCTATTTGCTTCCACTTTATTATATTAAGCTAGACCAACGCATTCTTTAAACGGGTTACCTCGGGGCTGCATACATGAAAATTCTACAGATTATCTAGAAAAAGCAAAAAAAAAATTAAAGAAATAAGAAAATAATGAAAAAATAGCTGAAAATAGAAAAATTAACATAAATGATAAAATAATTTAAAAAACTTGGAAAAATAACAATTCTGATTTCAATTCAACTTTCCTAAACTCTCAAATTTCCATTTTCTTGTAATTAAGGTTTCTTAATCCTAAACAAAACAAATTACCATCCGTGATACCTTTCTTAAATAGATCAAACCTATCGTAAAGGCATGGATCAAGCATAATAATCCAATAAAAAAATATAAATGTTATAATGCAAAGTTTCAAATAACAAAAGAATCTAAAATCTAAAATGAATTCAAACCGGGTTGGAGAAGACTTGCCCTCAAACTTAAATCCCACGTACACTTCCCCAAACTCCGTTCCACCTTCGAGAACCATGAAAATGATGCAATTTTCAACGGATGTAAATCAGATAAGCAATGATATGGAAGAACTGACAGTGGTAAAATCCATTTTGTAAACATTCTAAGGATATGTTTGGACCTTGCTCCTTGGTGGCTGGTGTAGAACGAGTCCAAATGAATCCATTTTAAATACATGGGTCAAGTTAGAAAGATCCAAATAAAGATGTTCAATGATTCAATTATGACTAAGTGGATCCGTGTCAATCGTCTTTAGATCTAAATAGGTTGGGTGGTTCCTAGGTTCAATACAAGTTGGTTTCAAAGTTAGTTTAGGAATAGGTGGGATTAAATGGGTCTAGTTGGCTTTTACTTGTGATTCAAATGGGAGGAAATGGGGTTTAAGGGTTCATACAATTAATGAAATTGGATTTCGGTTGGATATCTTGAATTAGGATCGACCCAAAACATGGGTTTGGATTTTATCCAAAAAAAAATTTGGACAAAACTTGAGGAGCTGGATCCTGGTTCAAAATCAGTTGGAATTGGTTTTGCATCCAAGAACCAGCATGAAAAGCTTGGGAAACAGTCCAGTACTTATTCGTACCAGTGGTTGGTGGTGTCACTGGACCGAACGGGTTTGCCAGACCGATCCTGGTGGTTGTACTATTAGGTGAACTCCCACCCATGTTGGAAACATGGGTGGGTTTCCCCACCCGGTTGCAATCCAATACCACTGGTCGTCCCTCTGGCCGATAGAGAGGAGGCCATCAGCTCGATCTAGCTGACCGACGAACACCAGCCAGGTTACTTCCGACGATGACTACCACTAGAAGAATATGGGTCAATAGCAGTGACTAAAGTCGTTGTTATTGCTCTCTCCGTTATAGGTCTATAACGACGATAAAAAGTGGTCATCTAGTTTTGGCCTCTGTTGAGTAATAACGACGACATAGTTCATCGTTAAAGGATACACTTCAATAGCGGTGACTTATCCTATAACGGCGACAACCTATAACGATGACAATTAAGTCACCGTTATAGATGATATTAAGTCTTGCCTATAGCAGTGACTTAATTGTCGCCGTTATTGGCCCATAGCAGTGATATTTTTGTCGTTGTTATTGGCCTATAGTGGCAACATTTTTGTCGCCACTATAAGCTGTATAGGCAAAAAATATATACTATTTGCTCTGCACCTAAAACCTACCACTAACAATTACAATAAATGCATAAAAAAAGTTAAAAAGAAAAAATAAAGCTAAAAGAAAAATTTAGCACTCTTGTGGTTACTGTGTAACATGTAAAGCATGCAAACAGAGATGCATTTCAGCCATGACTCAACCGTAAGGTTGCAGTAGCAAAAAGATAACATTAGCCAAGGTTTAAGAGATCTACGTTCTCAATTTGTTGGTCCTGCTAAGCTCTTATGGCTGCTTTTATCTGATCCTTGTCAATATTTGTCTGCACAAACAGATGAGAAGGAAATAGTTAACCTCAAAGCATAGAAAGACAAGGAAAACAGGAGATCAGATAAATTATTGCCAGAACAAAAAAACTTGCCATGAAAAAAAAAAAAGCAAAACATCTTGCATGTCTACCATGAGAGTTCAAACCCATTTCTCAAAGAATTTAGCAAAACCTTCTTAGTGTGAATCAACCAAATTAAAATAATGCAAAGCCACGGCCTCTTCACACGCATGCAAAGTCATTAATTTCATTCATGCAAAGGTTTCATGAGTGATCAATTGAAAAAAGAGAGCATGTTTTACCACTGTAGCAACAAATACAAGATAACTTCTGCATACATATATGCTCGCTCTGAAGGGCCTTCATATGTTCTCGTATGGGTGGTCGTCAAAAGCACATGTCAGAACATCATAAACAGTCCATAAAATTCTAACAGTTATATATAAGTGCATGCATATCATAAACAGTTCATAAAGCGCCTAAAACTTTTAAAGTCATGCTTTAAATCTGTTCCAGTAAACCTTTTTCTAGCAGCACATTCACCAAAAACAACAAGAGAACAAAAAAATCAATAGCAGAATACATATTGCGACGAGAGTATCGATAGCATGAGTCAATGACTGTAGAAAACCATGATAGACATTTGAATCAAGGTCAATAGACTCAGGACAGCTTATATGTGTGTGTGCGCGCTTTCAATTGCCAATAGGTGCACAACGACTAGAGCCAGCTTGAGCTACAAACCTAATTCCTAAAAAAAAAACAGAATTCTTTATTTTCGGCAACACCATGCAAAAAAACAAATGCTTCAACAAGAAGAATCGTGAGAGACAAATATTCTAACCATGCACAAACAGGTTTCCACAATTTATAAGATGATCAAATTGGATGCACTAACACTTTGTAGATAATTATACAAGAGAGTCCTTGTAACGCCTCAAAATTTTATCCCGAAAATCATATTTTTTTTAATGGTTTAGAAATCACAATGAAAATTGGATAAAGGGATTGGGCAGGTTACAGATCTATCATATCATATTGAATTTAACAAACACATAATTAATTGAATTCAATTTCATAATTTAAAATAATATCAGAGTTATAAATATCCAATTGACACATGAATCTCCAAAATCCTAAATTCCACGAAAAAGGAAATGATTTGGCTCAAGTCCCGCTTCAACGTCCTATCATCGCCATGGTCCTCTACTCATTACGTGTAATATATATAATTAGGGTCAGACTCATCAAGTCCCCAATAGGAGGTGCTATGCAACACAAGCCAATCTGAACCAGTATACATGATCATATTTCAATAAACTCACATAATGATGCAAGCAATTATCCATTCACATATGCATATCATCACAGTACATCATAAGAATATCATTTATAAACAGTTATAATTTCATGCAAGAGCAGATAAACATGCACGCACTTATTATTGTAGGACAGAAGATCTTTTCTGAATGAATGACTTAAGTTGCCTTTATTTAAGTTTTCTTTTTACATGATGCATGTCATGCTTAACTAAATGCACAAATAATTAAGGTTTTCACTTTTTAGCCTTGCAGGTACTACATAGGCAATACCTGAATCAGGACCACAGTTCAAGAGGGTATATTAAAATAATTTGTGGTTTTGCCCTGGTCGGGCACCTTTCATTAGTCCTGGGTAAGAGACAACCTAGTCTAGAGAGAGCTCTCAACACCTCTATCCTGATACATCAGACTTTCACTCATGAGTTTTATGATCTACCACCTCACGGCCAATGTGAAGGTCTTCCCTTATCTTCGTGGCTAGGAATGAGCAACTTTTTATGCTCAAAACATATTTCATGAAGTCAAAAGTATCACTTACCCTCTCATTGTAAGCTCAATAGAATTAATTTTCACATGATTATTTTTTAATCCACTAATTCTATTATTTATCGATGCACATAAAAAATGAATCTACTATAAGATTCAATCCTCCAATTTGAGCTCATGAATGCAAAATTCTATGCCAATGATGATATCATGTCACACGTGAAATTGTAACATATAAAACTCATTCATGCATTCACCTATAGGCATTGATCATGATTAACTATATGCATCTATACACAATCACATAAACATACAATGCATAACACATGCACTTCAATAACAGTATGCATTCAATCATATACATTAAGAAATGAGTCTTTTTATGTCATGCCTCTTTAGGCACTTAGCACCTGCATAAGCACAACATTATATGTTGCATCTGCATGTACATTTAGCATTTAAACACATAGGTTCATATCATACATTCATTTTATGCATTTCTTAACCGATCCATAGCCGGTTCGAGACTCGATTAGGCCTAAATCAATTCTGTTGTTCTAACTATCACAACTCTGTGAGAACATAGCTCAAATTTTCGTAGAATATGCAAAATTTTGTTTGCTTTCTAACACCGTAAACCATTCATAAAAACTCTTTCAAATGAGGAAGATATGATCGATTTACCAGACATATGTTAGACCTTTCACACATAACCAGGAATACATACTCAAGTGAAACGATTAACACATGCAAGTTATTTTCTTGTTTACTGAACTCCAAATAAAAGTTTGTACATTACTGCGTCTTTTCTTTTTATTGGTTGGGTTTAAACAAAACCCCAACCTTTGATTTATTCAAGTGCACCAATGATTTTAAAACGATAAACACATATGTTCTTTCGAAAACCTGTTTGACTTTCAAAAATAAACAACAAGAATTATTCTTTCTCATTTTTTTTATCAGTTATGACAAACTGAATGCATGCGTACTTATAAGCATATCAGTTCCATAATGTCAATATGTGTAACAAGGATGAATCTGATATGCCTAATGGTGAAGATTTGCAAAAATACATACATGATTTCAAAAATGTTTTTTAAAAAAATCATTTTTGAAATACTTTTCTAACTCTGCATCATCGTTATGGTCAGACTCCATGGTTGACTATACATATCCATACACATATTAAAGGCACATGTTATCAGTATGTGATCACGAGTATAACAGTCACACATATAGCCACTCAGATAAGCAAGTAAGCCTTCACCCCAACAACATTTTTGGTAAATCTACATGACACGTAGATTTTAACCATTATTGTTATTATTATTTTCATTAGGAACTGAACTGACCCACCACAATGAGGTCTGGTCAGTCTAATCCTAAGTTGATCAAAACTAATCCATGAGGGAATCAGTTTGTGATCCCTCGTGTGACTGGTTTTGGCCAATCGGCTATGCCCGAATTACCCAATTTAATCCCATAGTGCAATAAAAACCAGATTTTATTATTTCGAAAACTCCACGCTCTTTTACATATATGTACATATACATATCAATGCATATGTATATGTACAACCTATATGCAATGTCACCTCAAACCATATTCATGATCTATCGATGCCTCATGTGTGATATTCAATGTATGATTTCAAACCTATACAACCTTGAAATATACTCATGTAAGGCCCCAAAATCCCAGACTTGTAAATTTTAGAAAAAAATTTGATTTTTTTTAATCAATTCTTTTTGAGATATGCAAAAAACAAAGTTTGAAAAGAACAAACCAATAGACCTTTGGCACATTGCAGGCTAACTTTCCTTTACATAATGGATTTGTATCTCCGTACATTCATTGAAACCACATAGATTCAACACAAGGTTTTTAATAAATAAAGTTTACACAAAATGATGAATTATAAAAGAAATCCTTATACAAAATTACAAAATGTGCTCAGGAGCGAAACAATATAGAGAGTGGGTTATTGATATCATCGCGTCATCTCATCATCGTCTGCCACATCAACCTAATCATCACCTGTATCCTATAAAATAGGCCAGACTTATGAAATCCTGGTAGGTGCATCGATATCAAATGTCAGAACAAAACTAACATAAGCATTATTTTACACCGTGCAGTTTAAGAATAAGTAAAATGAGCATGAAAATCTTGTTTCAATAATTAATAACTATGTAGGTATGCACAGGATAATACGTAGAAATAATTGAGACTGGCCGAGGGTGTAACGCCCCAAAAATTTTAACTTGAAAATGTAGAATTTTAATCACAATTTTTTTTTTGAAATAGCACAATGAAAATAATTTGGGTTTTAAAAAGTCAGACAATCCCGACAGGTTACAGAAATGAGTTACATATTTGAAATAGAGATCCATCTCACAAACCAAAGAAAATAATTTTCATTCCATGAGTCTCATATAGTTTGAAATATTACATATCCCCAAATGTTAATAAAATATCTTGTTTAAAAATGAGACACCCAAAAGCTTGTTTCAAGATCGACAACTTAATTAGGGAAGAATGGATCATGGCCTCGCTACACACTACACACTCTCATTGCATTATCATTTGTCACTTATGCCCCATGAAATGGGGTCAAAACTCTTGCGAGTCGGTAAGTGAATTTATGCAACATGCATCATGATAAGTAATCAAACATCTATCATAACATGCTTCAGGACAATCATATGCTTGCAGATAAATCATCATGTAGCTTTAATATCATATCATGGAATCTCAAGTAAACAATATGAATAAATTGATTATAATTTGGAATCTCAATTATGCAATAACATAATCATAACTTGAAATCTTAAATATGCAATAAATCATAACTAACTATGTTAGTCAGTTAGCAGGGTTAGTATTTTTAGTTTAGATAGGCTTACCTCCTCTGGGTACATAGAGGCAATTGTCATTGTGCCAACTAGAGTATACTACAGTGTTCATTATGTAAATTGTATATTTGTTGTAGCATATTAGTAACCGGATAAACTAACCCAAGCCAGTCTAAACCGGAGAGATTTTTTGTGAAAGGGCAAACCCGGATTGTAATCTCTACTGCTGTAACAGCTGAAGCCTACCATTTTTAGGTAACCTTGACCTCCCTAACTTTGAGTGACCGGAGGTCCAAGGATACCTTTGCTCCTTAATTTTCAAGTCGGTATAACATGTAGCTAAAACCTACATGCGATATTTGTCACTCAAGGTTGTACTATTTTACGCTCTCTAAGGTGGACCAGGGTGTAAATGGGTTACATGGACGATTTCATCTTTATTAGGATAGTTAGTAGTCCATGCCCTCGTTTCATGAGGTAGTGAGGCTTAATAGCCTTCATGCTCCCCTCAGGGTAGTATACATGACATGACATAGTCTTGCCTAACCTAAATCACATGTGAAACTTTCTCTCACGATATAGGGTCATAACTCACCCAGGCTCTCATTAGAGCACCAATGCATTTCACAGTTAGTTCATAACCACACATAAGTCCAATGATGTTCATACATGCATCAATACATCATGTCATAGCATAATAAAGCATAACAATTCAGATGCAAATAGATGTATTTATACAACGTACTATGAATATCATTTTGCGAAGGCATCATAGCCAATTTGAGAGGCATTAATCTATATGAAAAACATGAACATCATGATTACATGCTTCTATACATCATATGCTACTTATGCGCGTACAAGTATTCCTTTACGTTATATGCATCTTTCTTTTTTCGCATAGGCTTACTATTTCATAGGCAATTTGTATTTAGCACAATACAAAACAAGAGTTATCTTATGACACTTGGCCCATGCATAAACATTATTTACTTAATGTGTTTATGTCAAGCATAAGCATAATTGTTCCATTTTCTATCTCAAAGTATACTTATCACAATCGTAAGCATAGATAAACATGATTTCCATGAGTGTTTGTCATATGGCGAATTCCATAAGCATAGACGGTGCAATGTCACCTTGCTTTTATCATAAGGCATGTGTGAAAATATCGGTCATGCATCTATCATATGTATAGACCTGTATGTTCTTTTCATATTGCATTTGTCTCAAGTATAAGTATAGACGAGTGTAAGCCTTTTATGTGAAAAATCGTCATGCACTTGTTGGAATCATATACATACATGTATTGATTTTGTACAATGCAACATCGCTTCGATCATACTCATTCGTGTAGGCAAAAACAAATTCATTCTTTTCATTGCATTGATCTTAAGGCAATTAAACCCTAAATTTTAAAAGTGTATGTGCATCTAACTCGATATGATATTGTTTTAACGTATGGAAAAGCTTAGGCATACGTAAAGATTTTCTTCTAAGTATGCATAAGAGAGTATTGTTTGCATTATACTTTGCATAATCTATTCAAGTTATAAACTCTATTTCAATCGTTGTCAAAACCGATTCTTGTAAATACCTTGTTTTCCATTTCTTTCTTCTTTCCTTTTTTTTTGCTTTTTTCTTCTTTTTTTTATTATCTAATACTCGTTTTCTTTGTGAGTTATTTTAGATTATCCAAGAAATTGTTTCCAATTTGTGAATTCTATCACATTCACATAAATTTTCAAGAATTCATTTCCAATTTGTGAATTCTATCACATTCACACGGATTTTCAAGAAATCATTACCAATTTGTGAATCCTAACACATTCGCATGGATTTTCAAGACCACCTTATTATTGAGGAACGTTACGTAGTAAATATCTTAAGTACGGTTTGGTTAGATAGAAATAAAATTTGTGAGATGCTTAAAATTTTCAAAAGTGATAACTTCGTTAAAACACAAATTACTATTTATGATTGATCATGATTTTTGAAATGAAAAAACACCATTAGAGTTGGTGCAGAACCATTTCAACCATGTACCTTGCCAAAATTTGTGTGTGGTTAAAGAAGTGTATACATAAAAAAAATAATCATCATGATTCATATCATGCAAATTCCTTTACTATACCCACACGTATTATAAAACACATGTTTATATGGTTTGAGGAGAGAAAGAGAATAAGAGAGAGAAGAGTTTGAATAAATATTAAAATGCATAAAACATAAATCCACTTACCTCTAGCTTGAATTACTTCCCCCTTGGATCTTCAACTCACAAATGGTGTACAGTAGAGTTCCTCAATAGGCACCCTATACTACTCTAAAGTAGAGAAGATGAGCAAAATACCAAAATCGTGGGAGAGGAAGAGAAAAAGAGAGGAAGAACTCTTGGATGCCTCTCCTTCTCAATTTGGAGTGGTATTTATATGCAAGAGGTAATGATTACAATAAGATGTGTGGCTTAGATCATTTGGAGGGAATGGAAGGTTGAGAGTTGTCCAACCCAATTCTCAAAAAAAAATCTCTCATGTATGACCCTTGACTTCCATAGCACATGAAGACTTTTCCTAATATGAAAACCTACACCAATACTAAGGATTCTAGTTTTTTTTTCTTCTTTTGATTTACCTAGGATTTGTAGAGATTCTACTTGGGATTTAGTAGATCTCACTTAGATTGCAAATCCCAAGGTAATGATTAGCAAAAATCCCCCCCCCCTTTGGTTGTCCTCTAGTTTAGTTCTAATTCAACTATCTTAACTACCTAGTTACCTTTTTACCATATTTTATTATTTATTATTTTTATTATTTATTGATATTACTTTTAGGAACCTTAAATTATGAAAATTTTATATTAGTTCTTATTTTTCTTGAAATTCTATATTAGTCCTTTTTTTTGAAATTCCATATTAGTCCTTATTTTTCTTGAAATTCTATATTAGTCATTTTTTCTTGAAATTCCATTTCACAACTTTTTTTTGTACTTTGGATCCTCTAGTTGGATTCAATCTAATTAGGTCCAAACTCTATATTAATACTTTAATATAGTTTTTCTTAATTAAAATCACAGCTTAAGAAATAATTCAAAAGTAATTAGCTACTCTAAGGTTAATTAGACATTATTTCTAATCAATTAAGATCATTTAACAAATAATCATTGGTTTAATCTTTTTGGTTAATTAATACAAAAATTATATATTCTAAAAATATAAACAATATTCATTAGCTAAGTTAAATATTAAATCAATATTTTCACAACTTTGATTTTTTACATTAAAATTTCAAAAAAAATGTGGGTTAAGACATAAGGTTTATTATTCTATGTGTTTTGATACCTCAAACGACTAGCTAAGTCCGCTCCAAAGAGGGATAGCCTATTGACGGAGAGAGAATTCTCTAGAGTCATAAACAACAGGGGATGCATATGAACTTCATCAGAAGTCAATGGGATCTACCACCTAGGATAATATTTGGTAGCCCAGTCCTCTAATGACCGAGGACACCGAGTCATTGCTACTCAAGGAGCATAGTTGTTAACAACTTGTCTATCGAAGTTTTTGTACCATCATATCTTTTTTCTTTACCGAACCAAAAGATTAATGGGCATGACAGATCTTATATTAACTGATGACTCATTCAACATGCTTGGGTCTTTTAAACCAAATTGAGCATGTAATGCCCTAAATTTTTAAATCCAAAAATCATAGAATTTTTTTTTTGAAATACTTTTGAATTTTTTTATAAAATTCTAGCAAAAAAAAAAAAAAACAAACGAAACAAAAACTTGGCGCATTACATTCTCGTTTACATTCAAACCATACATGCACTTAAATTCAGAAATTAAACATCTAAAAATTGAATAAAAGTTCATACATGTCCAAATTAAATATAAATGTTTATTTAACAAATTTAATTACATTATCAGAGTCTTTAAGCAACTATAATTGATGTCAATCCAAAATGTTCAGAGATTGGGAAAGGCATGACTCGGTCCCCGTCGTAACCTCTCGCCATCGCATATGAGCTCACCCACTTTATGAAAATATTTAAAATTAAAAGGTTCAGACAAAACTTGTCTCAGTAGGGTGAAACTATACAGAACATGAAAATTGGAATACATAAGTAGGAATTATTTCATATTTTCATGCATTTAAGAAAATTTAATACAATAAAGTTCAACATGTATTGCAAATATCTCATGTAAGCTTACAATTGCAAAATTTAACATTTATCAGTCATTCATTTAATTTTAAACAATTAAAAATACATGAATAGTTAAAAATGCAAGTACTTAGCATTGCAAAAGCCGATCATATGTATGAGCCAATTTTTATCTTTAGTTAACTTTTCTTTCTTAGATGATGTATGACATGCCTATCTAATGCACATACATTTTGGTTTCTCTTCTTAGCCTTTGGGTACAAACACAGACTTATACCTAAATCAAGGTCATGGTGCAGGCAATATTTTCATACATCGGTGGCTTTGGCATGGTCGATCACCTTTCACCAATACCGGGTGAAGGATGATAAGAACAAAAGAAGCTCTCAACACCACCATCCTCATGGATCAGACTTTCACTCATGAGTTTATTCTCCCTATGTTGCAGTCTATTGTAGAGGGTTTCTTCTATCTTTATAGTTGGGAAGGAGCAACCTTTCATGCTCAAAGTCTTAATCCCATGAAATCGTAAGTATCACTTTCACTCTCCTTGTAAGACTTTACTTTAGTGTTACATGTTTTTTCTTTTTAAATTAAATGCCTTACATGCAATATTGTTAATGAATCCATGAAAAGTATTCGGTCATATTAGGGCCAATGGATGCATTTTTAAAAATTCATTTGAATACATGCTCATGCTTCATTTTTGTCAATCATATGTGCATATGCATAAACAAAAATACTGAAATTCTTAAACATTGCTTGCATTCATTCATTTATATCATCATCATCATCAATCATCATCATTATAACAGACATATAGGAAAACTTACAGTAGGAATTGTCCTCTTTATCATTGCAATTGAATTCGCAAAATGGACTCTACGGTCCCTTAATTAGCGAAAGGCCATGCAGGCAGCTTAGGCATTCATTTAACATTCAATTTATGCCCCATAGGTGGGAATACAATTCTCTGCAGAAAATTAATCTATGACAGTGCATATATAGGCTACCAACCATTTATAACTGCACGTATATCAATATATATATATATATATATATATATATATATATATATATATATATATATATATATATATATATATATATATATAATTTTCACAAATAGTCGTGAGTCAGTTCCTAAACTGGTTTCAAACTTGCAGAAAGGCCAACTCTATCTGATTGTTACAACAACTACAAAAACTTTTATTTAATGGTCATAACTGAATTTTTCGTAGTTGGTAGAAAATTTTGTCGGCTTTCCGATGCCGCAAACTGTTTGTAAAAATTCATCAGTATGAGGCAGTTACTAACATTTGGTGCAGACATGTATTTTTCTATTCTGACTGTCACAAAACAATGCTCATTCTATAAACAAAGCTCATAATTTCATAGTAGATGTGAAACTTGGTTGTCTTTCCAACATAATAAACCGCTCATAGAAACTCCACCGGACAGATGAGATACAAGCGATTTACCGGTAGGATGTTAGGCCAAAAATACAAAATTTTGAGAATTAGGCATTCAAGTGGGCCAAAACAGGCCACCCGAATTCAAAATTCTGATTTTTTTTACATAAATACTTTTCTAAAATTCATAAAAACTATATCTAAATTAATTCTAACTACTCTACCATAGACAACTCATGTTTTTGCAACTGTTAGGCTAAAAAACAGACTTGTCTCCCCTAAGCCTATTTCCTTATAAATAGTATCAATAAATTTTCCAATGATCAAATCAGAGTTTCACAATGTCTGCAAGTTTACTCTTCTTAATTTCTGAATGTTTAGGAGTTTTAAAGATTGAAAATCTAATGAGCAGAGTGTTTAATAGTATCTGAATAATTTGATTCATTTTTGCTAAATGATTGTTGATCATTGAAATCGTGTGAAATCATTGAATATTACTACAAAATTTCAACAATTACTGAGTGTTATTGATATTGAAATTGATCATCTGGATCGATAAATTGATAATCCGACAACATTTCAAAGTTTTGATGGCACTCCCTATCAAAAGCTTATTGCTGAAGGGATCTTGGTAGGCAGTGACATTGGGGCGGTTTCTTTATTGAAGAAATATGAAGAAGAAAGGAAGTTTGTGAATCTCACAGTGATGGCAAATTGATGAACATCCAACAGTTCATCCCAACTGCCTCAATCACATCCCCACTGCTCCCCTATAACTACCAACTATATATCCATTTACATTCACTGCTATGCCTTTATACCTTTGCAGCAACCCTTGCCCCTTTTCCATCCAGCGACAACCCACCACTTTCCCAGCTCATTACCTAACTGCTCTTTCCCCTTTACACCTCCTTTTGCAACACCTGTAGTATTACATGTCCATCAGTCACCTAACACTATTCATGCTCTACATTTTGTCCCTATGTGCCTTTCCTGCATATTACCAGTTCCCTGCGTATCACTCACCACCTCTGATTGCAAGTCCTTGTAGTGTTGGTATAACAGCAGCAACAACTATCGATAGGGATAGGATCCCAACTTTAGGAAGTCTCCTTTGATCATTTGCGAAACTTAGCAGAGGACAATGCTAATAATGTTATTTCTGAAGCGGCTCATACAGATGCAGAGAAACAAGGGTTCGTTTGTGACTCTTTCAAGAATTTTGACATCTTGCCGAAGAAGATAGCTGTTATCATTGCAAAATTTTACTTTTGCAAGTCAAACTGATATTTGAAAAAGATTTTGAAAATAACTCACCTCCGTTTTAAAATGCAGGATAATTCTGAAGAATGGGACTTGCATGTCGGTACGAGGTTCAACCGTTCCTGACACCTTTACCAGAGGTAATTGAACCAATGATCAATTTGGTGCTTTGCTTTGCTCAACTGTCTAAATCGTGTTCTATTTCCTAAATGCACAAAGAATCAGGCATGTGCTATGACTTAGAGAAATTTTTGATTGAAAAACATGATGTATGCTTCAAAGATTTAAAATACTTGAAAATTTCTTGGAAAAGATAACATTGTGAAAATCGTGATCCTTGTTGAGAGAATATTTTTGAAGAAAAAAAGATTGATTTCTAAAGAAATCTTGAAGTTTTGAAGAAATTGATTTCTGATAAAACTCAAAATGACTTAGAGAAAGTTGATTTCTTTGAATTTGAACTTTGAAATTGATAATATAACTTGGAAAATCATGAATTGGGATTGATAAATACTTAAAAGATCTTTGAAAAACCAAAGGGTTTTGAGAAAATCGATTTTGAGGATAATCAAGGCAAATTTAAGAAAATCAATTTTCTAAGATGGAATTAGGAAAATACATCAGAAAGATGGGCATTTGACCCTGTGAAATATATTCATGATGCAATCTAAACCTAAATGATGCATGAATGTAATTTGTCAAAGATATTTTCTGAAGAAATTTTGAGAAAATTGCTTAAAAAAGGAGATTTTATATGCCTTATAGAGCTTCAATGAAATAAATTTGCCTCATATCTTTGACTATGGCCACATATATGGATTAAATGTATCTCATTTAATTTTAAAAGGAGAAAAAGTTTATAAAACTTTAAAATATGCAATGATTTTAAAGATAGCCTAAGAGTGTAGGCTAATTGTGGCTTAAAAGAAGGTAAATCTGGATTTCGTTCGTATTCTGACTATGGCCATAAATACGAACTCGATCGAGTTTACCAACTCCCTAGAAGCTAGTGTACGTACTATTCATGTAGACCATGGTGGAATTGAAATATGTGCATGAATGACAAACATAACATTTATATATCAAAGTTTAAACTATATGCAATGCAAATCCTAATTCTAAGCAGGAATTGAAATTCTTATTCCAAATTTATTTACAACTTTACATCACTAATTGACTTTAAATAAATAAAAATAAAAAAGTGAAATACAGCCTTGAATGTCCTTGCAAAACTAGAAAACTTTTTAGTGAAGATATGTTGACTTTTTCTAGATTTATCCAGTAATATTTGAAAATTACTGGATTTATCTAGATATAAACCTTATTTCATGTTTTCATTGATATAAACATAATTAAATATGAAATAAAATTGAAGAAATAATAAAGATAAATAACTTTGAAATTAAGAATTTGGGGGAAATTGATAAAAAATACCCCTGAAAACAAGACTATGGCCTTGAAATTAGGGTTTTTAGAAAATATTTTGGTAAAACTTTGGATTTTAAAATCAAATAAAGTCAAATAACCATAAAATCGAGTGTGAAGCACTCCTATATGATTAAAAAAATGCACAAAGCCTAAAAACATGAACTTTTATATAAAAATCTAAAAATATCACAAAAACTGTGATTTTGCAGTGTTTCGGAATCCCGCGGGCACCTTGTTCTGCAATTTAATCCATTCAAAAATCAAATGAGATCCAAAATCAATAAAAATTGGCATTTGCACTTCTTATAACCCTAAAATTAAATTAGAAATAGAAATATCAAATTTTGACAGAATTTTAATACAAAAATTGCATAAAACCCTAAAATATGCTATTTTTACCCACGGGCACATAACTGTTTCAGTGTCAGACCCGAATCAAGAAAAAAATTACCATAGAAATTCATAAACTTTTACAAAGGAATACTAGACAAAAAACAAAGATTCTTCTTTTTATATATCGAAAAAATCATCTCCGGTTAGGGAGATATCGTTTAGGAAATCTGTACTTGAATTTAACGAATACAAAATCTATCAAAATAGATACTTCTGATTTCAAATACAGAGAAAAATAACAAACCATATCAGAAAATTCTAAAATTTTATAAGTGAATAGAATATAGATAGATAAAGAGTTTCCTTTTTTATGGATCATTTATTGAATCTTCAGTTAGGGAGATACGATCAACACAATTCAACTTAAGGCTTAAATAAAATATAACGAGTTCTGAGAAGTTGATCCTACTTTCTGACAGAGGAAAAATAGCAGACAGTGGCAGCAAAATATAATAAAATTACAAAAAATACTAGGAATTAACATGAAGCTACTGCAATTTACGGATCATGAATCAAATCTTGGATGATAGAAATATCGCATCTGCAAGTTTCACATGAATCTCAATACCGATTTCAAGGGTCAGGAATCACGATTTGGGTTTTTTATTTTTTTGACAGGGTTTCCGAACCCAAAACCATTTGATTTTTTTTGCAGAGAGTTACTAACAAATTCTGAACCTACCATAAAAAACATTAGAATTTTCCAACGAATATTTTAGCATGAAATAACATGATTTTTATGGCTTCACGATCGAAACACACGAATATCCATTAAAACACTAAAAGCTATGATTTAAACATAAAAATAAAATAAAAAATATGTAAACAGCATAACAAAATTTGAATTGATGCTGGAACATGTTAAATAAACACTAATATGATAAGAAAATATAAAAATCTTGGGAATTCATGGTTAGATTTGATTTACCCTTTGAAAAGATGGATTTGGCCCATTTAACGAGCAAATCTCATCTTTCGTTGGTTAAAAACATAAAAACAGAGTTCCAAACGATTCTAATGAATTAGAATCCTGGAAATCACAATAAAACAGAGTTAGATCATCTTCTTGAACCAATTTTGAGGTTCTTGAATGAAAACCATGGTCGAATCCAATGAAGGAAGGGCAACAATGGTGAAAACTAAGGAAAAAGCATAAAATTTTAATAAAAATAATAAAATAAAATATAGGAGACCTACCTTGGAGGTTGCTGCAACAATGGAGGAAGGAGATGATGCTGGGAGGAGAGAGAGGACACGAAAATTGGGAGAGAAAAAGAGAGAGAAAAGAATGGGATGACCCCCTTTAGGTCCCCTATTTATAGATTGTTTTTTGGATTTGTTTAGGTAGAGTTTTGATTTTTTTGGGATCTTTTTAATTGTTTTTGATAAACCACATGGAGGGGATGATTTTTTGGAAAATTATAGCCTAGGTGGGACTCTATCTAACCCTAATTGACTTAATTAACTTAATTAATAAAAAGAAATTCCAAATGTGGCACCACCTAGGCGGGCCCACATTTGGTTTTTAAAACAAGAATTAAAAAACTTTAAAAACTGTTAAAAAGCAAAGATGAAGTTTTAAAATCACTTTTGACTCTTCTAACCTATCTAGGACACTGACTAATCTTAAACTAACCTTGACTCTGTCAAATGTGGTGCCACCCAGAGTGGGCCCCACTTGAATTTTCAAAAACGATTTTAAAACTTGAAAATGAGAGTTTTTTCAAAAGAGATTCAAGAGTAAAACTTGGAATTGAAAGTTTTGAAATAACACAGAGTTTTGACCGAGTCAGAACTCCTCTAGGTATGGCGCCAATTGAGTGGGCCCTACATCAAAGTTTTGAAAAAGTTGAAATAAAGACTGAAAATGGCTTTGAAAAGGAGTTAAAATCAATAAATAAAATTCAAAGGTTTTGAAAATAGAGTTCTAAGCGAACTGAAACTCTGAACCAGAGTCCTAAACCAATTAGGACTCTGAGATTTTAGATTTTTGAAAGCCAAATAAAGAAGTTTTTGAAATATTTTATCAAAACTGGTAAAATTAAGTTGGAAAATGCAGTCAGGGTTAGAGTCTTAACTCAACTGAAACTCTGAAATAGAGTTCTGAATCAACCGCGACTCTGCAAAATAACCTAATTCTTTTGAAAACAAGTTAAGAAGATAAGAATGGAGGTAAAACAAGATTCATAATAGAGTCCTGATCAGATTGGGACTCTGAGACAAAGTCTTGATTAGACTGAAACTCTAGTTTTTGAGTCTTTTCAGAAAAACAAATGAAAGAATTTATGAAAACCAATAAAAATGGCAACAAGCACCGAAGTCAGAATAGAGTTCTGATCCAACTGGAACTCTGGGGACAAAGTCCTAATTCGACTAGGACTCCTAAAATTTTGGATTTTCTGATAAAACAAATGAGAAGATTTTGGAAAACAGGTGAAAATAAGGTAGAAATTGAAGTCCGGTTCAGAGTCCTGATCTGATTAGGACTTTGAGGAAGAGTCCTAATTCGACTAGAACTCTAGAAATTTTTAGTTTTTTAGAAAGCAAATGATGAGATTTTAAAAAAGAGCTTTTGAAAACCAGTGAAAATGAAGTGAGAAAATGAACTCAGGATAGAGTCCTGATTTGACCAAGACTCTGGGATAGAGTCCTGATTCGATCAGGACTCCGAAATAGAATCCCAGAATTTTGGAACTCTGTGATAGAAGTGTAACAATTTTGAATTTTGGAAAGATAAATGAAGAGATTTTGGAAAGATTCTCTCAAAATTGAAATCAGGGTTAGAGTCCTGATCCAAGTGGGACTCTTCGAACAGAGGCCTAGTTCAACTAAAACTCTAAGTTTTTGACTTCTCTTTGAAAGATTTGGTTAAAAACAGGCAAAATAGCGATGAAAGATATAATCCTAATCTGACTGAAACTCTGAAGAAGAGTCTTAATTCGATTGAGACTCTGAAATTTTGGGCCAAAATAAAGGACTTTGACAAATTTTGTCGAGAACCAGTAAAAATAGAGATAAAAAGCATAGTCCTAGTCTGATTGAAACTCCGTGATAGAGTCCTAGTTTGACTGAAACTCTAGGATTTTGGCTCTTTTGAAAAATCAGATGAAAGGGTTTTCGAAAACTGGTGAAGAACAAGAGTAAAGAATGAAATCGGGATAGAGTCCTGATTCTATTAGGACTCCGAGAAAGAGTCCTAATTCGACTAGGACTCTAGAATTTTGGCCAAAATAAATGATTTTGAAAGATTTTCTAAAAAACAAGTAGAAAAGGTAGAGTTCAGATCCGACTGGGACTCTGAAAAAGAGTCTTGATCCAACTAGGATTCTAAAAAAAGAGTCTTGATTGGACTGGGATTCTGAAATTTTAGCCAAAAATGACAAGAATGGGCAAGGCATATGACTACATCTGGTTTAAAATCAAAATGGAGTTTTGAAAAGATGAAATGACAGAGTCCTGATCTAACTAGGACTCTGAGATTTTTGAGAAATTTTGATAAATGAACGAATTCAGAAGTGACACTACCTAAATGGGTCTCATCTGAGTATTGAAACCAATTGAAATTGAGTTTAAAATGAATCCAGATTGTTTTTCTGAAGAAAATGTCTTTGAAATAAGAAATACAAAGCCCTGGGGGTTGGCAAAGGGTAGGATGTCGATTCAGAACCCAGGTTTTTGAAATTGATTTCGAAAGAAAAGTTTTAAAATTTGAATCTCGGTTAAAAGATTTTGAAAACAGGAGTGTTGGATCTCGAAAATGAGATGCAATGCTATGCAATGCAGTGAGGTGATATGCCAAATGCATCCAATGATATGCAATGACACATAAAATATAAACACTGAATAAGGGTGAAAATTTGGGGTGTTTACAGATGCCCATCTTTGCTACTAAGCCAGTTGAAAGCCGAGCTTAGTGGCAAAGAAAAACACACCAAATTTGTTCTATAAAAATGCCCCATTTAGAAGAATCTTACTAGATATTGGCTCGAATGATAGTGGTGGATATGGAATGGAAAATAAAGAAGAAGATTCACCTCATCGAGACGAGGCTCAGGCTTAGACCTTAACCTGGATGGGATGAAAAATACATCATGGAAGAACGAGATTCAGGCTTAATCCTTAACCTGAAGGGGACAATACCTGATGGAAAAACAAGGTTCTGGCTTGACCTTTAACCTGAAAGGGGATGATACCTCATGGAAAAATAAGGTTCAGGCTTAACCCGTAACATGAAAGGGACGATACCTCATGGAAAAATGAGGTTCAGGTTTGACCCTTAACCTGAAAGGGAAAATGGAATCCTCGAGAGAAGAAACCATGATGAAACCTTCAGATTTTGCACAATAAATCTGAGAGGGGTTTGTAAAAGGAATAAAGGGGGTTCCTTAAAGCTTGAAAAAGGGATTGATCTTGGACGTCTTATTGCTGAGACTGAATGACTTTTAAAATAGATGACCTTTTGCAGAAAAATTCAGGTTTAACCCTTACCTTGAATGGGAACTGTCTATGATGGGACAGTGGGGAACACAGGGAAGTGTGCGAATCTGAGAGCCTAGGCGCTCAGATTATACCAAAGAAGGAAAAGAATCTTGAAAACTCCTGTTATCAAGTCTTAAAAGGGATGACAAATGACGCCAAGATGTGTCAAAACGAACATCAAGCTCTCACTTCACATTAGGATAGCTAGAAAATATTGTCAAAATGTTAAAAATTGTTGTTGATTCAAAATAATTGTAAATGATGCACATTGATGTGAAAATATTCCCTCTTCTCTACCTGAAGTTGTTGAGAAACTCTGTTTTGATGTCACACAATATGACACACTGTCTTATTTAATTTCATATGATATGATAATATGTCTTCTTGAAAAATGTTATATAATGACTGGATATGTTTTGCCATATATCTAACGAGTATTTGATGCAAGGATATCTCACTCAAAAAGGATGGAGACCTCTTGTTCAAGTACAACTATGATGCAATCATACTCCTTGAAGAAAAAGCTTGTTGAGCCATGCACTCCTAAAGACCTTCTAAAGAGATCGGCTTCCTCAAGTTGAAGATTTTTTTCTTCTTTAGAGTCATTTGTAACAGAACCTTCAGAAGGATGCATATTGCATATTACATACTCACTCATAAAAGCTATTTCATAAAAGTATACGATAGTTTCAAAAAGCTCCTTTTTGAAAACAAATAATTGTACCTTCTTACAACCCTTTATGAAAAAGGTATTTTGACGTGATTTTAAAATGTAATAATTGTACCTTATATCATATACAAGACAACATGAAAAGAAATGATTTCAAATATAGGAAAAAGACAAAACATAAAATCGGCTACACAAAGAAAACAAATATAATATGTTTTGAAAAGACTCTAGTTACCTTCTTTAAAGAAATGATTTCAAATATAGGAAAAAGACAAAACATGAAATCGACTACACAAAGAAAACAAATATATGTTTTGAAAAGACTCTAGTTACCTTCTTTAAAGAAATGATTTCAAATATAGGAAAAAGACAAAACATGAAATCGGCTACACAAAAGAAACCAAATATAATTTGTTTTGAAAAAGACTCTAGTTACCTTTTTACAAACTCATAGAATGTCGACTTACTTAAAGTCATCATTCTCTTTGTATAGCATTAAATACCTTCTGTAAAGAATCCTTGTTAAATATCCTTCTCAAGAATGTCGACTAACTTGTAGTCTTCATTTTCTCTGTAGACTTTGAAATACACAACATAAAGAAAACACTTGACATGACTATGTACAAATAAATATCTCAAAGCACTCATTGTACTTACACTCATTTAAAGTAAAAAAGTACCTATGTACCACAAATCATTAATTAGGATAAAGACAAAACCACATGACAACCTACAATCCAACGTTCAATGTATTATTGTAAGAAATAAACTTTTTACATAAAATATGTATTACCTAAAATATTACAACGACTAGTGTACCCTATATTTTACTTTTATGGAAAGAAGACTTTATCGAATTCCTCTAAAGATGTTTTTTGAAATGACATGACATTTCACATCTCAAAAAGGCTACGATTTCAAAAAGGCCAACGACTATTTTTTTAAGCTATAAAAACACACTAAAATGAACTATTCAAATAGAAGGGAATGGAATAGACAAGTGAGCTTACAATGAGAAAAATACCTATTCGATATATGAAAGAGAGCCTAGAAAAAAAAAGAGAAAAAGTCAAAAATAACTCTTTGACAAAGAGTACCTTTCTGAGTGACAAACAAAACATTCTGAGAATCCTTCATTCGTGCATTCATATCATCCTGAAGGTTCTATAGGAAGTATTGTAACTTTCTGTTATTCACTGTATTCCTTCTTTGTTGAAAGAAGTAGACCTCTATGAAAGAGGGTGTTGCCCTTCTCTGTTGAGAGAAGAAGACCTCTGTGAAAGAGGGTGTTGTCCTTCTCTGTTGAGAGAAGAAGACCTCTGTGGAAGAGGGTGTGCCTCTTCTCTGTTGAGAGAAGAAGACGTCTGAGGAAGAGGGTGTTGTACTATTTATTCGGTGACTCGGATGTTATAGTGGAAAGCTCAAGTGGTTTGCTTGGGGACTGGATGTAGGTCAGGGTTTTGACCGAACCAGTATAAATCCTGTGTTCATTGTGTTTTGCCTTATTGCTTTATTTTTTTATTATATCAACTTGCATCGTATTTCACTATTCACCCCCCCTCTAGTGGAATTTCATTTGGTATCAGAGCAGGTTTGCTGGTTTCAACATAACAAGTCTTCCAGCACATATGGCATCTACCTCTTATGCTCGTGATATTGAAGGTCAACACACATCTCGTCCTCCTTTCTTCAACGGCTCCAACTATGGATACTGGAAGTGCAGAATGGCTATATTTCTTAAATCCATAGATTTTGCTGTATGGAAAATTGTTGAGCATCCATACACATCTCCTTCCGCAAACTATAACTTATGGTCTGATGAAGAAAAGAAAATGGCAAACCTAAATGCAAAGGCTATGAATGCCTTATATTGTGCCATCGATCAGAATGAATTCAATAGAATATCTGTATGTGAATCTGCATATGATATTTGGCATTCTTTGGAGGTTATTCATGAAGGAACCAACAAAGTGAAAGAAGCCAAAATCTCATCTCTTGTCAGAAAATATGAGTTGTTTAAAATGAACAAAGATGAACCCATCACAGAGATGTTCACCAGATTCACCAATATCACCAACAATCTGAAATCTCTGGGTGTAACCCACTCTCAGACAGAAAAGGTGAAGAAAATCTTGAGATCTCTCACGACTGATTGGGAGAAAAAGACTACTGCTATTGAAGAAGCTCAAGATTTATCCAAACTTTCCCTGGACGATCTAATAGGAAATCTTATGGCATATGAAGTCCACATGAAGGAAAGAAGGGAAGAAGAACAACCTTTGAAGAAAACTCTACCCTTCCCAGCCCTTTCTGAGGATGAAGAGTCAGAAAAATAAACTGAGATTGCGCTACTCACCAGAAAATTTCAGCGCTTTATGAGAAGGAACCGGCTTCCAAATAAGCACAAAGAAAGAAAAGACCCAAAAGAAGATTTTATGTGCTACCAGTGTAATAAGCCAGGTCACCTGAGACGTGACTGTCCTCTTCTCAAAAGAAAATCTAAGACTGAGGAACCAAAGAAAAGGTTCTTCAAGAAAAAGGCTCTGCATGCTCAATGGGATGATTCAGAACCATCCACCAGTGAAGAGTCAAATGACGATGAAGCAGAAACCGCCAACATGTGCTTCATGGCAGAAAGCTCTGTAAGTGAATCTCTTGATTTCTCCTTTGAAGATCTTTAAAATGCTTTTCAGGAACTTTTTGAAGAATCAAGGAAAACGATTCTAAAAAATAAACAGTTGAAATCTGAGAATCTAGAGCTCCTTTTGAAAAATGAAAAACTCAGTATTGAAAATTCTGAGTTACAAAAGAAAAATCTTCTTATTACTTCTGAAATCTCATCTACTAGCTTCAAGACTAAAAATCTGCAAGTAGAAATTTCAGAATTAAAAAGTAAAACTGAAAACCTTATGAAAACGGTTTTCAAGTTTACTAAAGGAAAAGAGAACTTGGATAAACTCCTATCCTCTCAAAAAGTCTCTTTCTATAAGAATGGTATTGGCTACTCTCATTTCAACAAGCCTTCTTGTATGAATCAAAAGACCACTTTTGTGAAAAGTTCGTCTGAACTAAATAAGGAGTATTATAATTTTAATTTTTTTAACTCCTCTAAGGCTGTAGACAAACCCAAATCCAAATGGATATGGGTTCCAAAGTCTAACAAAAAGGGACCCGATTGGGTACCAAAAAGAAATTTTACTTAATGATTTGCAGGCTCCAAACAAGAAGAACAGATGGATTCTAGATAGTGGATGTTCAAAACACATGACTGGACATTCAGACCTCTTTGTTGTTCTTCATAAAAAGGAAGGAGGAACCGTCACCTTTGGAGATAACAACAAAGGTTTGATAATAGGTATTGGTAATATTGGAAATATAGATAAACCTCTTATCAAAGACGTTCTCCTAGTTAAAGGCTTAAAACATAACCTTCTAAGTATTAGTCAAATGTGTGATACAGGTTATAATGTTAGCTTTAATCATAATGCTTGTCTTATAGCAGACACCAACGAAAATATTATCTTAAAAGGTATAAGAAAAAATAATATATATGAACTATACCTAGAAAACATCACAGAACATTGCCTCATAGCTAATAATGACTCTCAACATCTATGGCACATGAGAATGGGTCATGTCAATTCTAAATACATGTCTAAATTAGCTAAAGATAAGTTAGTACGTGGGTTACCCAAAATATCTTTTAAAAAGGATTACTTTTGTGATGCATGTCAATTAGGAAAACTGTCTAAATCATCCTTTAAATCAAAAAATATCATTTCAAGCAAAAGACCTCTAAAGCTTCTCCACCTGGATCTCTTTGGTCCTTCTAGAGTAGCTAGTCATAATCACAAGAAATACGTTTTTGTCATTGTAGATGACTACTCAAGATTTACTTGGGTAATATTTTTGAAAAACAAAAGTGATATGTTTTGTCAATTTGAAATTTTATGTAAAAAATTACAAAATGAAAAATCTTGTTCCATTGTTAAAATCCGTAGTGACCATGGAGGAGAATTTAAAAATGAACTTTTTGAAAATTTTTATAACTTGCATGGTATTTCTCATAACTTTGCCTTTCCTAGAGCTGCACCTCAAAATGGTGTAGTAGAAAGAAAGAATAGAACCCTTCAGGAATCTGCTAGAACCATGCTCCAACACAATAATCTTGCTAAATCTTTTTGGCCAGAAGCTGTTAATACTGCATGCTACATAACAAATAGAGTTCTCATTAGACCCTTATTAAATAAAACTCCCTATGAACTATTCTATGACAAAACTCCAAGAATAGACTATTTCAAAGTCTTTGGTTGTAAATGTTTTATCCTAAACACAAAAGATAGCCTAGATAAATTTGATGCTAAATCTATTGAAGGCATATTTTTAGGATATTCAAGTCATAGTAAAGCATACAAGGTGTTCAATAAGAGTTCTAAGTCTATTGAAGAATCTATGCATGTTAGTTTCTGTGAATCTATTGATCAATCTGTTCATAAGCAAACTAACGATGATGATGTTGAAAGTACAAATTTATTTTTAGATAACACAGCTAAGTCTAATGAAGATGATCATCAAAGAACATTTGTCGATATCAAAGATCATCCTCAAAAGCAGATTTTGGGAGAACTGACAAAGGGAGTTCAGACTAGAGCTCAGCTAGAACGGATTGCAAATATGGCATTCATTTCTCAACTTGAACCAAAGAAGATTGATGAAGCCATCATCGATGAGTTCTGGATGCTAGCCATGACTGAAGAACTGAATCAATTCCAAAGGAATGAAGTTTGGGATCTTGTACCAAGACCAAAAGATCATCCGATCATTGGGACAAGATGGATCTTCAGAAACAAGCTAGATGAAACAGGTAATGTTATAAGAAACAAGGCCAGACTAGTAGCTCAAGGATACAACCAGGAGGAAGGTATTGATTTTGATGAAACATTTGCTCCTGTTGCTAGACTTGAATCTATTAGAATGTTTTTAGCATATGCAATCTATATGGATTTCAAATTATATCAAATGTATGTTAAAAGTGTCTTTTTAAATGGTTTTATAAATAAAGAAGTTTATGTAAAACAACCTCCAGGTTTTGAAAACGAACAATATCCAGATCATGTTTTCAAACTAAAACGTGCTTTATATGGCCTAAAACAAGCACCTCGTGCTTGGTATGATAGACTCAAAACCTTTCTATTAAAAACTGGTTTTTCTGTAGGTAAAGCAAACTCGACATTATTTGTGAAAATAGTAAATAATCATACCCTAATTGTTCAAATATATGTAGACGATATCATCTTTGGATCTACTAACACCACTCTCTGTGAAGAATTTTCTAAGTCCATGCAGAAGGAATTCGAAATGAGTATGATGGGAGAACTCAACTACTTTCTTGGACTGCATATTAAGCAAACCAAGGATGGAGTTTTCATCAATCAATCTAAGTATGCTCGTGAACTTCTGAAGAGGTTCAACATGAACTCAACTGCTTCAAAAACCACTCCTATGAGCACTACTACTGTTTTGGACAAAGATGAAGATGGTAAGTCGGTGGATACAAAGGTATACCGAGGTATGATAGGATCACTACTATATTTAACTGCTAGCCGTCCAAATATTATGTTCAGTGTTTGCTTGTGTGCTAGATTTCAGTCAAATCCAAAAGAATCACATCTTAAAGCTGTAAAAAGAATAATGAGATATTTAAAAGACATAGTTGATTTTGGATTATTTTATTCAAAATCCTCTATATTTGATTTAATCTCATACAGCGATGTTGACTTTGCTGGAAGTAAATCTGACAGAAAAAGCACAAGTGGAACATGTCATATGCTAGGGCACTCACTTGTATCATGGTTCAGTAAGAAACAAAACTGTGTATCCTTATCTACTACTGAAGCCGAATACATTGCTGCTAGCCTAGCCTGTACACAAGTTATCTGGATGAAACAAACCTTAAAAGATTTTGGTTGAAATTTTGAAAATACAACTATTTTCTGTGATAATACTAGTGCTATAAACTTATCTAAGAATCCTATTTTACACTCACGAACTAAGCACATTCAAATAAGATACCACTTCTTAAGAGAACAAGTCTTAAACAACATAATTAAACTCGAATTCATACCCACTAATCAACAGTTAGCAGACATATTCACTAAACCATTGAAACATGAAGACTTTACACGAATTAGAAGAGAACTAGGAATATGCAAACTAAGTGACTTATAAATTAATCACACTTATTATAATACTTCTTATAAGTTTTGTTAAAATCTTACTTTAAAAGTTTTTTTTTTCAAACTAGGTTTCCATATTCACGTATACTCTAAACTCTTAAGACACATTCTTTATGTCTTTCAACTTGTCATCTTTCAAGTACACCTCCATAATGACTCCTTGTCCTATCTCCTTTCACTCATATCCATAAGAACTAATTATATTAAAAGCTATCATGACATTGTCCACATCACTCATCTCATAACACCTTTTGTCTTCTTGTGAAAACCTCTCTTACGATAAGCTATCCGAGATTCAACATGATATTGTGTTCCTCACTTATGTTATTTTTTCAAGTGATATATCCCTCTTCATGACTTCCTTTCCTCCTATTAAGACACTTCACTAAACTTTATGGTAAATAAATCGAGTGTTTATCTTTCTTATTTTCTTCACCACCTTTTTCAAAATCAAGCTGTCATATTTCACGTAAAATCTTACTATATCATTTGTTATATCATATCCTAAGTATAATCTATTATCATCCGTTCATCCTTCACACCTCTTATGAAAAATTATTCGAAAAACTTGTCCTTCATTTTTTATTATTCTCATTAGTACCTTTAGTACTCTCTCTCTCTCATACGAATTGAGCCTCCATTCTTTTCAATCCGTGATTTTGACTCCTTTACTAGTTTAAAACTTAACTTTATGAACTTCCTCCAATCGAGTTTCTTTAAAAATATGCTTATCAAATAAACATTATTTCATGTCAATCATAACTATATTTTATGTCTTTTATCTCATATCAATCATGAACTTTTTTATTATTCCTATCCTACTCGAAAATCCATATATGTCATCTCACTTTTCTCTATGACTACTCTCACTCCTTCCACGCATATCCACAAAAATATTTCTTATATAAGCAATTATTACTCTTCACTCATGAATATCTTTTGTCTCCTCATTTCATCTCTCGATTACATTTTTTTTTATTTTTGAATCCGACTCCTCCATGTCTATTCTCATTCTTTAATCTATCATTTATCAATTCTTATTTTTTTTTAAATATATTTTTGACTCTTTCTCTTTTTGTCTCATCATCTCTCTTACCACTATTCATAGTCAAAGTGTGTCCTTCTCATATTTACGTATACTCATAAAAAATTACAAATGTGAAGACACATTAATCATGACACATTTTTTTAAGTCATTCTTTTCTTTCAAAAATGTCAAATCTTTCAAAGTACACATCACATAATCACCCTATGACCTATTTCCTTTCACGTATATCAAAATATACACTTCTTAAATAAAAAATTATTGCATTTCCTCATACTCTCATGTTTGTCCTATTCCAAACTCCCTCTTCACGATTTTGGAATGCTTTCACATAAAGTAAATCTTTGAAAAAGTTGTTTGTTCTTATTAGGCCATTATTCACTCTCTATTCTTCATGATCTTCACGAAAATCTTTAAAAACTCTTGAATCATTCTTTCTCTTACGTTTAATATGACACTCCATACTCTATTCATGACTCTTCTCACTATCCAACAAGATTGCCCATAGAAAATTTGCTACATATATAAAAAAAATTATTTCGAAACTATGTCCTTCTTAATATCTTCACTAATATAATACACTATCTTCCAAAATTGATTTGATTTGTCATTCACAAGTCTCTTATTTTACAACTCACGCAATTCGTCTTTCCACTAAACTCTAAAAATCCTTCACTTCCAATGTCATTCATTTCTTATCACCATTATATTTCCTCTTCTATTTATTAGATTGATTCATATCTCATTCCCACGATTTTCTCTATTCTCTTACAAACTCTTACTCCTTTCCAAGTCTTTCTCTCTTGCTCGTTCTTTTAGGCTCTTGCAATGGCATTCTCTTGCACATCCGACTTACCCCAAGCTTCGGAGTTGAGATTTCTGGATCCCATTCACACTTATCACTACATAAAATCTTTGACAATCCTACCAGGCAGCTTGGTTCACCTTGAAGCCTTTCCAGCGTTTGACTTACAAACTTCTCTTTCTGAACTTATTCATGTTCTAGCCTCTCCAAAACAAATGCCCATCTATCCTCACCTTATCAAAGTTTTCTACACCAACCTTTCTATCGACCATGATCACTCTTCTATCACTTCCATGGTACATGGAAAAATTTTCTCCTTTGACATATCTCAGTTAGGCAATATTTTGAATATTTCTTCTTACGGTATTGAACTTCCCAACATTGTTCCTCTCGACCACTCTGTGTTTTAGAAAATCCTCCTCTCCACTCGCTCCACTCACTTCCCATGGCATGAGAGCAATCTCAAACCTCATGCTCTATTGCTATCCAAAATTCTTTCCTCCAATATCGTCCCCAAGTCGCCCTCCAGGGGATTTATTGCAAATACAGTCTCCCTTCTTCTTTATGTCATCTTCTCTGCCTTTCCTATCAACTGGTCCAGTGTCATCTTCCACAACATGATCAACTTTCGTTCATTTAAGTCTCTTCCCTTCGGATATTTCATCACACTCATTCTTGAATTCCTCCATATTCCTCTTGCAACAGATGCCGTCTACTACTCAAACAATATAATTGATGACTCCTCTCTCCATGAAGAAGAGTCCTCTACTTTAAACTCTGACGATGAAGGCCCTCACGAAGCAGATCAAGCAGCAACTTCTGACCTTGACATCTTCACAACTCTTGTCACTGTCCAGAACACCCAGGATCTCCTTCTGCAGAATCAAGCTTCACTACAACTCGGCCAAGATGCATTACTCCGAAAGTTTCACCCTTCTTCCGACTCAAAATAAACTATTTTTTTTGGACTGTAATAACTTTTAATCACTTTTGGTCTGTAATAACTCTGATACTCTGATCCCTTCCTTTTTGTCTATGACAAAGGGGGAGAAAACCTGTCTTCATTATTGGAGAAATACTCTCTCTCTTTAAACATTTTTTAATATTTATGATATTATTATTTCTATGCATAATGTCTTTTTGACAGGGGGAACATATTTTGTCATCATAAAAAAGGGGGAGAATGTTGAGAAACTCTGTTTTGATGTCACACAATATGATACACTGTCTTATTTAATTTCATATGATATGATAATATGTCTTCTTGAAAAATGTTATATAATGACTGGATATGTTTTGCCATATATCTAACGAGTATTTGATGCAAGGATATCTCACTCAAAAAGGATGGAGACCTCTTGTTCAAGTACAACTATGATGCAATCATACTCCTTGAAGAAAAAGCTTGTTGAGCCATGCACTCCTAAAGACCTTCTAAAGAGATCGGCTTCCTCAAGTTGAAGATTTTTTTCTTCTTTAGAGTCATTTGTAACAGAACCTTCAGAAGGATGCATATTGCATATTACATACTCACTCATAAAAGCTATTTCATAAAAGTATACGATAGTTTCAAAAAGCTCCTTTTTGAAAACAAATAATTGTACCTTCTTACAACCCTTTATGAAAAAGGTATTTTGACGTGATTTTAAAATGTAATAATTGTACCTTATATCATATACAAGACAACATGAAAAGAAATGATTTCAAATATAGGAAAAAGACAAAACATAAAATCGGCTACACAAAGAAAACAAATATAATATGTTTTGAAAAGACTCTAGTTACCTTCTTTAAAGAAATGATTTCAAATATAGGAAAAAGACAAAACATGAAATCGACTACACAAAGAAAACAAATATATGTTTTGAAAAGACTCTAGTTACCTTCTTTAAAGAAATGATTTCAAATATAGGAAAAAGACAAAACATGAAATCGGCTACACAAAAGAAACCAAATATAATTTGTTTTGAAAAAGACTCTAGTTACCTTTTTACAAACTCATAGAATGTCGACTTACTTAAAGTCATCATTCTCTTTGTATAGCATTAAATACCTTCTGTAAAGAATCCTTGTTAAATATCCTTCTCAAGAATGTCGACTAACTTGTAGTCTTCATTTTCTCTGTAGACTTTGAAATACACAACATAAAGAAAACACTTGACATGACTATGTACAAATAAATATCTCAAAGCACTCATTGTACTTACACTCATTTAAAGTAAAGAAGTACCTATGTACCACAAATCATTAATTAGGATAAAGAAAAAACCACATGACAACCTACAATCCAACGTTCAATGTACTATTGTAAGAAATAAACTTTTTACATAAAATATGTATTACCTAAAATATTACAACGACTAGTGTACCCTATATTTTACTTTTATGGAAAGAAGACTTTCTCGAATTCCTCTAAAGATGTTTTTTGAAATGACATGACATTTCACATCTCAAAAAGGCTACGATTTCAAAAAGGCCAACGACTATTTTTTTAAGCTATAAAAACACACTAAAATGAACTATTCAAACAGAAGGGAATGGATTAGACAAGTGAGCTTACAACGAGAAAAATACCTATTCGATATGTAAAAGAGAGCCTAGAAAAAGAAAGAGAAAAAGTAAAAAATAACTCTTTGACAAAGAGTACCTTTCTGAGTGACAAACAGAACATTCTGAGAATCCTTCATTCATGCATTCATATCATCCTGAAGGTTCTATAGGAAGTATTGTAACTTTATGTTATTCACTATATTCCTTCTTTGTTGAAAGAAGTAGACCTCTGTGAAAGAGGGTGTTGCCCTTCTCTGTTGAGAGAAGAAGACCTCTGTGAAAGAGGGTGTTGTCCTTCTCTGTTGAGAAAAGAAGACCTCTGTGGAAGAGGGTGTGCCCCTTCTCTGTTGAGAGAAGGAGACCTCTCAGGAAGAGGGTGTTGTACTATTTATCCGGTGACTCGGATGTTATAGTGGAAAGCTCAAGTGGTTTGCTTGGGGACTGGATGTAGGTCAGGGTTTTGACCGAACCAGTATAAATCCTGTGTTCATTGTGTTGTGCCTTATTGCTTTATTTTTTTATTATATCAACTTGCATCGTATTTCACTATTCACCCCCGTCTAGTGGAATTTCAGAAGTATTACTTTCAATCGAGCTTAACTCCGTAAAATCAAGATTCAAATTCAAATTCAAATTGCTTGCCATTGGTTTTCTTCGAGGAAGCTATCAATTTCCTTGGTATAAACATAAAAAAGAGTATTATTGATATTGTAAAAGCAATTGGTGGAAGAATATTGATAATAGAATTTTACAAAATTAAAGAAGATTCTTGGCAGATTTGGCAGTTTGATATCCTGGATTTTTCTCATGATGATCTTTTTGCACTCTTTTTTTGACAGAATTGGAGCTCTCTTGGGTTTTTGGGGAGTTTGTTACATCATCCTTCATTTTGGAGATGTCCTAACTTTTTTTTTTGAGAGGGGGAAGGGTACTTCACAAACTCCTTCAACTTGGAGATGTTCTGATCCTTCTTCTTCTCTTAGGAATTATACTGATGATATTGTCTCTTTGGCTGAAAATCTCTTGATGATAGCAGAAATCAAATATCTTTTAGGGTTTGTCGGGAGGTTCATCGCATTCGCCTTCCTCTTGGCGGTGATCTGAACTTTCCCTAGAAGGATCTATCACATGCTTTTTCATCTTGGAGATGATCCAAATCTTCTTTAGCCTCGTGGGACTAACTCATCCACCACTCTTCAACTTGACGATGATTGAGAGATTTCTTTTGCAAATATTTGATTGCAACTTAAATGACTGAGGAGATATGAAATTGAGTAGATTTTTCTTTCTTACCCAGAATATTTCAACTGCCTTGTCTTTACAAGAATGGCCTTTAAAAATGTGTCATTAACTGCGATCAATATCCATCACTTATGACTTTGTGACAACATTGAATTTTCTTTGCTGGCCATATCGAAGATTTTGAAATTTGAATCCTTCTTCGCAAAAGCTTTACTTTTTCAAGAAGTAATGCTGAAGGTATTTTGAGGTTGTTCTTTTATGCAATAAAGGTTTTTGAAATCAACAAGTATTTGACGACAAATTGACAAAATATTCTTGAAATCCTTGGTGAAAGAAATCGCTTGATGTCTAAATGACACATCCTTGGCTAGATTGAGTCCTGGAAAGACTCAGTTAAAAGATTGACTCGAAAGTTGGGTTTTGTTTTGACTTACCAGCTCGAAAACAAGATTTTTGTTTTGACTTACCAGCTCGACAACAAGATTTTTTTTTGACTTACCAGCTCGAAAGCAGGATTTTTGTTGACCGACCAGCTCGAAAGCAGGATTTTTGTTGATCGACCAGCTCGAAAGCAGGATTTGTTGACCGACCAGCTTGAAAGCAGAATTTTGGTTGATCGACCAGCTAGAAAGCAAAATTTATTGACCGACCAGCTCGAAAGCAGGATTTATTGACCAACCAGCTCAAAAGCAGGATTTCTTTGATCGACCAGCTTGAAAGCAAGATTTTGGTTTACCAACCAGCTTAGAAGCAGGATTTGTTGACCGACCAGCTCGAAAGCAAGATTTTGGTTGACCGACCAACTCGTAAGCAAAATTTGTTTGACCAACCAGCTCGAAAGCAAGATTTTGGTTGACCGACCAGCTTGAAAGTAGAATTTGTTTGACTGACCAGCTCGAAAGTAGGATTTGTTGACCGACCAGCTCGAAAGTAGGATTTGTTTGTCCGATCAGCTCGAAAGCAGGATTTTGGTTGACCGACTAGCTTGAAAGTAGGATTTTGGTTGATTGACCAGCTCGGAAGTAAGATTTGTTGACCGAGCAGCACGAAAGCAGGATTTTGTTGACCGAGCAGCTCGAAAGCAGGATTTTGGTTGACCGACCAGCTTGTAAGCAAGATTTGTTTGACCGACCAGCTCAAAAGCAGGATTTTGGTTGACCGACCAGCTCAAAAGTAGGATTTTTTTGACTGACCAGCTTGGAAGCAGAATTTGTTTGACCGACTAGCTCGAAAGAAGGATTTGTTGACCAACCAGCTCGAAAGCAGGATTTGTTGACCGACCAGTTCGAAAGCAGGATTTGTTATCGTCGCAAAATTTTTCCCCCCGTTTTCCCTTCCTTGCGGAAGAGAGAAAGAGGAAAAACGCTTCCGCGCTTCAAACTTTGACCTGGTTTTGGAAATTGTTTTGAAATACTCACCTCCGTTTTGAAAATTGCGGGAAAATCCATGGGATGGGGCTCGATCTGTCGGTACGAGGTTCGACCGTTCATGCCACCTTTAACAGGGGTAATCGAACCAAGGACCAAAATTATGCTTGACTTAGCGAAATTATCAAAGTTATGTTCTATCCTAAATGCACAGAGAATTCAGGCATGTGCTGTGAGATTTTGGAAAATGCAGCTTGGGAAAACATGATGTATGCTTGGAAAATATTTGGAGTTGAAAAGATTCTCTCAGGAAAAATCTGAAAGTCAATTTCTCAGGAAACTCAGATGAAAAAGATTTGAAATCTCAGGAAAGTTCATAAAGATTTGGGAAAATTATGAATGGTTGAAAATCCTGGGAAAATGGAAGTGATTCTTGAGAAAAGATGAACCTTTAGAAAAGGGAAACACTTCTTAGGAAAACTCAGACTTTGAGAGTTTTCTTAGGAAAATGATGGAAGATTTATAGGAAAACTCATTGGGGAAGGAAATTCAAAACTTGGGGAATCGAAATCCTGGGAATTTTACCCTTTTGAAATACTTGGAAATCGATTTTGGATCTTGGAGAAAGATTGGAAAACTCTTTTGAATCTCTTAAGAAAATATCATTTTCCAGGGAACTGTGGAAAACTTTGTCTTTGGAAAACCGATTTTTGAAAAATCCTTAGAGTTTCTTGAGAAATCGATTTCTTGAGAATGAAGTTTTCTTGAGAAAATCTTGAGAAAATCAATGATTTCATGATGCAAATGACATGAGTGAAAGAATGCACTTTGAAAAGATTTTCTAAGAGATTTGTTGGAAAAATGTGCATTAAGTCAAGATAAATCCTTCACATATTCTGACTGTGGCCATGAATATGTTCAGAATTTAGTTGATTTGATGCACATGATTTTGAAAACTTTGGAAATATGATGTGCATTTTAAGATAGTCTAAGAGTGTAGGCTCTATGTGACTAGTAGAAAGATGATGGATCTAGGTCTCGTCCATATTCCGACTAGGGCCGTAAATATGGATCCCACCAAGTCCATCAACTCCCTAAGAGTTGGTGCACGTGCCATTCGTGAACATCCATAGTGCTTTTGAAATAAGATGTATGCGTCACATAAGCAGGATATTTGCATAAATTCAAACTATATGATATGCATCCTAGTCTAAGCAGGAAATTAACTCTCTTATTCCAAAATTTACATTATTACATCACTAAATAAAGGAAATAAATGGAAATTGCAGACTTCAGCTCCTTCTTTTGAATGTCCCTGCCAAACTTGAAATAAGGTTAGCTCAAATATGTGGGTTTTTCCAATAATATTACGAAATTATTGGATTTAATTGGATATAAACCCTTTTCTCATGCCTCCTTGATATTTGAAATGATGTAAATGCAGAAAATTCAGTGAAAAATAGTTGAAATTCGAAATGGTGGTCAAAATGACCAAAATACCCCTAAAATTAAAGTTACACCTTTAAAATCAGGGTTTTTGAAGGAAAACTTGGTAAAATTGAGATTTCGAAATTCAAATTGAATCCAATGATGAGAAAATGCAGTAAGAGACATGATGACATGCTGCTAAACACATTAGGACTGTATAATCAGAATTTGATATTTTGCAATTTATCAAAATAACGATTTTCGCTTGTTTTTCACTTGGATCCGGGTCCTGCGGGACCTTGTTTTGGTATTATGGCTAATCCGAACCTCAAATGGATTCCAAATTGCACTAAATTCGGTATGAAGCATCTACTTACTCTGATAAACAGCCTAGAATGCTAAAAATCATGAAATGATATGATTTAAATGCTAAAATTCAAAGAAAGTCCTAAAATGGTGGATTTTGCCTATGGATCCAAACCAAATGCAATGCTTAATATGATAATGCAAGATTTACACCATAAAAACTTCTGATATTTTGCAGACTGTTAAAGGACCCAAAATGGAACATTTTTGGTTTTTACAGCCTCAGAATTTGAGCCCTGGTGAGTTCAATAACAGGGATTTAGTTCTGATAGAGGTAAAAATCACTCTAATCTGATGTAAAATGCTAAAAAAATTTAAAACGGCCATGGAAATTTATGAAATTAATCAGAGCTACTCACGACACCAACATGAACAACTTTCATGTTCATGACTTTGGCATTTGATCAACAGAAACACAGGTAAAAATGTAACTATTTATGCCTAAATCAACAGAACAGACAAATGTAGCAAAACAGAGGACTGACAAGAAAAATCCAAAGCAGGTATCAAAACTGTTCTACAAATCACAGGCTTTCAGATGCAAGTAGATGACATCTCGGACACAACTTTCACTTTTTATGATTTTGGATTTGGAGCAACACACAAAGAGAAACCATAGCCCTAAGTCGATCCAAGATCTCAGAGGCCCAAATTAGGCTCTGACACGTGTCCCGAACTCTCGGATTTTTGTCAGACAAAAAACAATCAGAAAAATCTAAAACAATCATATTAAAAACTAGACATTCTCTCGAGTTCAAAACATTTTTTGGATCGAAAATCGGATCTCCCATGAGGGATATCTCAATTTTACAAATTGGCAAATGATTTTCAAATTGCATCCCGAGTAAAAAAACCCGACTTGCCATTTTGAATGTTTACCGCAGTAAACAAATTCAAATGCCTTCAAATTTTTGGAAAAATTTCAGGGACACCTAAGGGCGCATTCCATGATTTTTTTGGGATTTTTAATAAAAAATAAATGCATGAAATGATGTGTGGACTGACTGACAAAAACAGAGACCTACTGAAAATAAGCAGAATTGAAATAAATGCTAAATTAATCCTAATTAATTCATGAAATATGCTAAATTAATGAAATAAAATGCAAATTAAACCTAGCTAACTACATGAATGTTAAAAATCATCAAGGAAGCATAATGAAACATTTTTATATATGTCATTTTATGAGAATAGCTCAATCCATCTCTCGGATGAGCTCTTTCTTCAAACGACTCCCGAATCGAATCATGGCATCAAATCAAGGGGAAAAGAAGTGCACCTTGCTTCGTTACACAGCGTAGAAGCTCTTAAAAGGGGCGGCTATCACGAGCTTCCTTTGTCCTTCGCTCCGGGCTTCGGATGGTTCACCAAAATCGACCTCTGCTTGAATCGAATTGGCCACTGCACGAGCTTTACTCCACCTTCTCCATTGAGCCAAAGGGGGCACGATTTCCAAAGTTCAAAATCAGATGTTAGGAAGGCTAGGTCGAATTTTCCAGTTCACAAAAATGATCTCCAAAGATGGTCCCCTCTCTTGGGCGTGGAGCCTTGTTTTTATAACTTTTCTGAAGAAATATGAAATTCAAACAGGCTCAATCTGAGCCCTCCATGTGGCGCCATCTCAAGGGGTGCCATCTGGGGGTTTGAAATTCGAATTTGGCTTTTGCAAGAAGCCCTCAGGTGGTGCCACCTCATGAGGCTATTTTGATTTTTGAGAAAAATAAAAAAAATGGAAATTTTGTGGGTGAGACACCTCAGCAGGGGGAATTTGGAATTTTTCAAAAGTTTGCTTGATTCTCTCTGCAGGGAACTCCCAGATGGCGCCACCTCAGAGGGTGCTCTCTTGGAATTTGAAATTCAAACTCACCTTTTGTAGGGAGTCCTCAGGTGGAGCCACCTCATGGTGGGCTACTTTTATTAAAAATAAAATAAAAATCAAAATGGAGCCAAGTGGAGTCCTGGAATGGCGCCACCTCAAAAGGTGTTTGACACATGTCAGAAGGTCAGAGCAGTGGGCTCAGAAGGCGCCACCTCAGAGGAATTTGAATTTTGCTTTTTCTGGTGAGAGGAGATCTGGACATGTAGCAGTCCAGGACGGTTCCAAGTGTCAGCCTGCTGGAGAGGTTCTTCAGATGGCGCCACCTCAAAGGGGAATTCGAATTTCAAATGGAGGTTGGCCCTGGAGGAATGGAGGATGGACATGTGGCACCACCTCAGGGTGGCTCCTACAATGCCATGTGGCAAGAGGGAGGAAAAAGAGGGAAGGGACATGTGGCGCCCTCATAGGCCATCTAAAAAAAATCAGAGCTCAGGATTTGCGCCACCTAGGCTTTGTTTGAATTTTGAATGGTTTGCTTTTTCTGAAGAAAGCCAGGAGTGACATGTGGCACTTGCTTTTTTGAAGAGAGTAGGGAGAAGACATGTGTCCTCTACTTTTTCTGAAGGAGACATGTGTCACCTGCTTTTTCTGAAAGAAGCAGAAGATGACATGTGGCAGAGGGGAGAGAAGGAGGCTCAAGCCATGTGGCGCCATCTCAGACAAGATGAAAAAGGTAGGAGTTCAGGATCTGCGCCACCTATGAGGAGATTTGAATGTTTAAATTCTAGCTTTTCTGGAGAAAGCAGGAAATGACACATGGCACTTGCTTTTTCTGAGGAAATGAGAGCTTGCCACGTGTCCTCTGCAGGAGACACACTCCAGATGGCGCCACCTCAGAGGAGACAAGCCTACCTTTTCTGTAGGAGTTTAGGAGTGACACATGTCTCCTACTTTTTTGAGAAAAATAGGGAGAGACATGTGTTAGGCTACTTTTCTAGGAGGAGGGAGGGGTTGACACGTGTCCTCTGCAGGAGACACACTTTAAGTGGCGCCACCTCAGAGGAGACAAGCTCCACTTTTTCTAGACAGGACAACCTATGACACTTGGCATCTCCTGGTAATCTTGGAATGACACATGGCGCAGGATGGATAGGGTGACACATGGCAGATAAATGGGATGACATGTGGCGGCTTCTTAAGGTAGCCCCACACTGACACTTGGCATGTAGATGAGAGGAGAGAGAAAGGACAAGTGGCACCAATCCTGGGGACAAGGCTCCTATATTTTTGGGTTTTTCAAAATTCAAATTTTCAAAAGAAAAACTTGTGTGACACCACCTCAGTGTGGGTCCCACATTGCTTCTTTACTGAAATAAGGATAAAGCAACAACTTCTTTTTGGAATTTTCATAAAATCTGGACTGATTGGTAAAACAGGAATTTTTGGGAAGAGTTGGCTCCTGTAGGGCAATTTTGTAAAAGGAAGATATTTGAAATTTGTCAAAAGGGCAAAATCTGAGGTGAAGTGATTGAAATCCACATTAAAAACTATCCAAATCGTTTTCCTGAGAAAAATATTTTGACATTCAGAGTCCTGGGGGTAAAATGGGAAGAATTGATAATTTTGAAGACCCAGGGTTTTGAAATCAATTTTGAGAAGAGTTGAAATTCTAATCTGGATTGAAAATTTTAAAATCAAGAGTTCTGGACCTCGAAATGACATGCTGTGCAGTGCAGTGATTTGAAATGCTCATGCAATGATATGCAATGTCATGTCTTATGCAATAGAATCTTGAACCAAGACTTGGAGCTGTCTGTCTCCTGTCAGGAATAAATTTTTGAACATCTGAGTTAAAATTAGAGAAATTTTGAGAGTTTCAGATGAAATTTAGACTTTTGCAAGGTCCGGGCTCAGAAAATGACCATTTTGCCCTCCAGCGATTTCAGAGGCTGGATGATGATGCTTGGTGGAACTGTCGGGGAGGTGAGTGAAAATTTGGGGTGTTTACAGATGCCCCTCTTTGCTACTAAGCCGGCTCATGGCCGAGCTTAGTGGCAAAGAAAAACACACCAAATTTGGGCTATACATAAAAAAATGCCCCAGTTAGAAGGATCTGACTGGGTGTGAAGAAATTAGCCCGAGGAAGATGGTAGATATGAAATGGAGAATGAAGAGGAAAGATTTGCTCTATGAGAGCGAAGTTCAGGTTTTTGCCCTTAACCTGGATGGGACAGAAATACCTCGTATGGAATGAAGCTCAGGTTTGAACCCTTGACCTGATTGGGGAATGAAATATCTCATAACATGAGACTCAGGTTTGTACCCTTAACCTGATCGGGCGGAAAATGAAATACCTCTTTGAATGAGGCTCAGGTTTGTACCCTTAACCTGATTGGGCGGAAAATGAAATACCTCTTTGATTGAGGCTCAGGTTTGTACCCTTAACCTGATTGGGCGGAAAATGAAATACCTCTTTGATTGAGGCTCAGGTTTATACCCTTATCCTGATCGGGCGGAAAATGAAATACCTCTTTGATTGAGGCTCAGGTTTGTACCCTTATCCTGATCGGGCGGAAAATGAAATACCTCTTTGAATGAGGCTCAGGTTTGTACCCTTATCCTGATCGGGCGGAAAATGAAATACCTCTTTGATTGAGGCTCAGGTTTGTACCCTTAACCTGATTGGGCGGAAAATGAAATACCTCTTTGATTGAGGCTCAGGTTTATACCCTTATCCTGATCGGGCGGAAAATGAAATACCTCTTTGATTGAGGCTCAGGTTTGTACCCTTATCCTGATCGGGCGGAAAATGAAATACCTCTTTGAATGAGGCTCAGGTTTGTACCTTTATCCTGATCGGGCGGAAAATGAAATGGAATCCTCGAAGGAAGAGACCATGATGGAACCTTCGGATTTTGCACAGTAAATCCGATAGGGGTTTCGCAAAAGGAAGGAAAATGGGGTCCCTAAAGCTTGAAAAGGGATTGATTTTGGCCGCCTCATCGCTGAGACTAAAATCAGCTTTTGAAATTGCCTTTTGCGGGAAATGATTGGTGGTTCGACCTCGAACCGAAATGGGACTGTCTATGGTGGGACAGTGGGGACACAGGAAAGTGTGCAATTCTGAGAGTTCATGCTCTCAGAGAAGGGAAGGGATCAAGTCCTTAGGAGGGATTTAAAATTGGTGTCAGGATGCATCGAAAACGGACATCAAGCTCTCACTTCATGTCAGGGTAGTTAGAAAATATTGTCAAAATGTTGGAAATTTTGCTATTGATTCAAATTTTTTGAAAATGTCGCACATGGTTGCAAAGATATTCTTTCTTTTCTACCCAAAGCATTACCTCCAAACAGGGTTCACTTCGTGGAATCGAGATTGGAAATCCAAATTGCTTGCGATTGACCTTCTTCAAGGAAGCTATCAATTTCCTTGATATGAGCAGAAAAGAGAATTTGATATTATGAAAGCAGTTGATGAAAGAGTATTGATAATAGAATTTCACAAATTTAAAGAGGATTCTCGATAGATTTGGCAGTTTGATATCCTGAGAGCTTCTCTCTTGATAATCTTTCTGCACTCTTTTGGCCCTCTGGTGTTTTGCTACATTCTCCTTCATTTTGGAGATGTTCTGACTTTTTCTCTCTTTCTTTTTCCTCTCTTGCTCTCTTTTGGGAAGGGTACGTTACAAACTCCTTCAACTTGGAGATGTTTCGATCCTTCTTGGACGATGGGTTTGGAGATCTTTGGATGACAGCTGAAATTAAATATCTTTTAGGGATTGTCGAGGGGTTCATCGCATCTGCCTTCATCTTGACAGTGCTTTGGACCTTCCCTGGAAGGATCCGTCACAAACTCCGTCATCTTGGAGATGTTTCGAATCTTCTTTGGCCCCGGGGGTCTACTCGCCTAATTCGCCTTCATCTTGACGACAGGTGAGAGATCCCTTTTGTGGATATTTAATTGCAGCTTAGGTGATTCTGAGGAGACAGGGTTTGGGTGAATTCTCTCTTTTCTAGCACTCAGGATATTTCCATTGTCTCGTCCTTACAAGAATAGCCTTTAACGATGCGCCATTGACTGCGATCAATATCGATCATCTACGGCTTTTCAATAACATTGAATCTTCTTTTCTGGCCATATTGAGGATTTATCCTTCATCCTTTTGGTTGGCCAATAGAAAGAATTTGAGTTTTGAATCTCTTTTCGAAAAAGCTTCACTCTTTTGGAAGTAATGCTGAAGGTAAATTGAGATAGAGATTAGTGCAATAAATATTCTGAAATCAACAAATAATTTGATTGACAATTTGACAAAATTTTCTTGAAGTCCTTGGTGAAAGTGAGTATTTGAAATCTGGCTCAACACATCCGTGACGAAAATTCTCCTCTCTTTTTCCCCAAAAAGAGAGACTCAGGCTTAGCCCTTAGCTGAATGGGAATTGGGAAATACTCCTCTCTTCCCTGAAGAGGAGGTGTTTGCAAAACGAACTTTCGAAGAGAAATTGAGCTTTCGTCAAAGCTCCCTAATATTAGGCTTCTCTTATGGAAAGGGGGCCGATAATAGTGAGGTCTGAAAATTGGGTCATGAAAGGAATGAGTCCATCACACTCTCCCTGCAAAGAGGGTCTTTCATGACGAAAAATGGCTTAGTATGAAATTGGGGGGTCACAAGAAAAGCGAGTCTCCGTCGAGCCTCTCCCTTAAAAAGGGTTTCTCGTGTGAAATTGAAAATTGTTTTGCAAACGGTTCACAAAGGCGCGAGTCCCTTCAAACTCTCCCTAAAAAGGGGCTAAGTGAACAAATTGGATAGCATGCGAAAAGAACGAGCTCCCTCGAACTCTCCCTAAAAAGGGTCTCTCGCAAGAGAAAATGATTGAAATTGGATATTGAGATTGATTGACCCAAAGGTCAAAATTGGAAATTGGAAAATTGATTGTTGGAGATTGAATGACCCGGAGGTCGAAATTGGATGACCTGATGGTCGAAATTGAGAATTGGTTGACCGAGAGGTCGAAATTGTGTGACTCAAAGGTCGAAATTTGAGAATTGAGTGACCCGAAGGTCAAAAATTGAGAATTGAATGACCCGAAGGTCGAAAATTGGAAATTGGTAATTGAAATTGAGAATTGGTAATTGGGTGACCCAGAGGTCGAAATTGGAGATTTGCCTGATTTGAGGATTTAAATTGAAATTTGGAGGGCAAAATATCAAATTTTGAGCAATTGACATACCCTGATGATTGAAATGACTTGAATCAATCAAAGGAGAATGATGAGTTCGAGTCAGAGCTCGAATAAATACATAGATCATGAGTCGAAACCCGGATCAACAAAAGAAAATGAAGAGCTCGCATTTGAGCTCAAATGAATAGAGAGATCACGAGTCAGAACCCGAATCAACAAAAGAGAATGAAGAGCTCGCATCTGAGCTCAAATAAATAGAGAGATCTCGAGTCAGAACCCGGATCAACAAAAGAGAATGAAGAGCTCGCATCTGAGCTCAAATAAATAGAGAGATCTCGAGTCGGAACCCGGATCAACAAAAGAGGAGCTCGAATCTAAGCTCGAATGAATAGAGAGATCTCGAGTCGAAACCCGGATCAACAAAAGACAATGGAGAGCTCGCATCTGAGCTCAAAGTAAAGAGATCTCGAGTCGGAACCCGGATCAACAAAAGACAATAGAGAGCTCGCATCTGAGCTCAAAGTAAAGAGATCTCGAGTCGGAACCCGGATCAACAGAAGGAAATGAAGAGCTCGCATTTGAGCTCAAAGTAAAGAGATCTCGAGTCGGAACCCGGATCAACAAAAGAAAATGAAGAACTCGATTCAGGGTTCGAGTAAGGTAATGAGATCACGAGTCGGAACCCGGATCAACAAAAGAGAATGACAAGCTCGAAGAGATCTCGAGTCGGAACCCGGATCAACAAAGGAAAATAAAGAGCTCGAATCAAAGCTTGAACAAATAAAGAGATCTCGAGTCGGAACCCGGATCAACAAAGAAAAATGAAGAGCTCGAATCTGAGCTCGAATGAATAAAGAGATCTCGAGTCGGAACCCGGATCAACAAAGAAAATGAAGAGCTCGAATCTGAGCTCGAACAAGGTATAGAGATCACGAGTCGGAACTCGAATCAACAAAAGAAAATGAAGAGCTCTAATCTGAGCTCGAACAAGGTATAAAGATCACGAGTCAGAACTCGGATCAACAAAAGAAAATGAAGAGCTCTAATCTGAGCTCGAATAAGGTATAGAGATCACGAGTCGGAACTCGGATCAACAAAAGAAAATGAAGAGTTCGAGTCAAGGCTCGAATAAGGTAGAGAGATCACGAGTCGGAACCCGGATCAACAAAGGAAAATGAAGAAATCGAGTCAAGGCTCGAATAAGGTAGAGAGATCACGAGTCGGAACCCGGATCAACAAAGGAAAATGAAGAAATCGAGTCAAGGCTCGAATAAGGTAGAGAGATCACGAGTTGGAACCCGGATCAACAAAGGAAAATGATTTGAATAAAAACCCGAGTCGGAACTCGGTTTTCCAAAAAGTTGAAAATGTACCAGCTTGAATACTGGATTTTGAAATAATACCAGTTTGAGTGCTGGGTTTTGGTTCAGTATTGGCGATGATCTTTGGATCATTAGGAATTGTGATGGGACTGTTTGTTGAAATCCCAATACCGACCAGATTGTTATTAATGCAATTGAATGCAAATGAATATGAGTTGATGCATATGAATGCACAAGTGCATGAAATGAGGAATTTGTTTATCCTGCCTGCATATAGAATGCTTGAAAACAAATTTTCAAAAAGATGCCTCAATGTAATGGGGGAGAGAGAATAATAACAAAACAGAACAACCAAAGAAGAATGTCATAATTAAACGAGAAAAGTTGATGATTTTATTGATGCCTTAAAAAGGGATGACAACTTGAAAAAGGAAAACCACTAGGACTATATCGTCCTGACAAAAATAAATATGACAAAATGAGAAGGCATTGGCATTGGCATTGTCATTCTTCAGGGTGATCTGGGATAGGCTTGGTCAGGACTGCAACTCGTCCCTCCCTTTCTTCCGACACCAAAAGCTCTTTATCGATGTAGTCCTGTACAATATTTTTTAGAACGAAGCAACGTTCAGTATCGTGCCCCATTGCCCGATGGAACTCGCAGAAACAATCTTTCCATTTCCCCATGGTGACGGGAGGATCCACAATCCTTGGAAGTTTGATCATATCCTTCGCGAGCAGATATCCAAGAATTTCTTCGATGGGCTCACGTAAAAGAGTAAACTCGCGATCATAACTCCAACCATCACGCTTTATCTTCTTCGGATTGTTGGATTTCTGTTGAATGTTGACTTCTTTGACTTCTTTCTTGGTTAGGGCTACTGGATGTTCTTCTTCTCTGCCTTCAACAAAGAGGTTCTTATCAATACAGTCTTGTACAATATTTTTGAGGACAAAACAATGATCAGTGTCATGCCCTACTGCCCGATGGAACTTGCAAAACTGATTCTTGAACCTTCCCATGATGGTGGGAGGAGTTGTGGCCTTTGGGAGCTTCACTAATCCCTTAATCAACATGTATTCAAGGACTTCGTCGAGTGGCTTGTCTATAGGAGTGAAATCTCGATCGCCGCTCCAGTTTCCGCGCTTTGGTTTTCCTTGATTTTTTTTCTTTTGCTGAGGGCTGGATTGAAAAGGTCTATTCTGGATTCTAGAATACTTTCTTTTCAGATCTTTAGACTCTTCTAACTTGCTGCTTTGACTACCTCTGTTTTTGTTGTTGCCGGGTTTAGCACTGGTTGCACTGTTGTGGTCTCGAATGATGCTCATAGGGATGGTGATGGATGCCTCTTCTTTAACAGGAACTTTTCCGAAATTGGCTTCAGCTTGCTCGGATAATATCTCAATCATCATTCTTTTAAACAACCGATATATAGCGGGATCCATCTCCTCCTTGATGGTCTGAGCTCCCTCTTTGACAGACTTTAGGGAATCCATCTCTCACTCACTGTCTGTAACTAATGTGCTGGAGTAGTGCGGTCTTTGATCTTGTCAGGATCATACAACTATGCCAATGCCCTCTACAGAACAACCTGGGATGATGGGAAAAAGAATTTTAAAAGCGACAATCTTGAGAGAAAACAAATGATGGGATTAGGTAATCTTGGAAGGAAATAACAAACAAAATTTTGGACAAAATTTGGAAGATATACCGAAAACAAGGTTCTTGAAGATATGAGCAAAATTTGAAATTTTGAAAATTTGCAGGCAGGATCGGAATAAGGCTGGAAAATCGAGATCCAGTAGAATGGTAGAATGAAAAATCACCCGGAGTTTTGAAAGAAATAGGATATTTGAGAAAATTATCCAGGGTTTGAGAAAAAGACCTTGTGGAAAATAAGGATATTTTGAAAAAGACCTAATGAGTTGAAAAACATTGGGAAATATAAAGAATTGAGAAAATCATACGTACAATCACATCCTGCACAAACATTTATGCACATTCAGCACTCCCTAAAAGGCTGACTCTAGATGCATCACTTTGAAAACAGTTGTAGGACCCTAATCCTAACTCTAGGTTCAGATCATCTTTGTCCAATCTAGTTACGCCGATATACCCGAATCGAAATCCGAGGTACGTGGCATAGAATTTCAACTCCGGTTCTAAGGTAAGGTTTTCCAACATCTTTGAGCGCCTACCGATATACTTCGGACTGTGGCCCGCGGTACGTGGTAGGGGGTGTTAACCCAAATAGTTGGCCCAGTTGTGAGGCTCTGTCCCGAACTATGGTTCTGGAAGAGAGCCCAGCAACGTGAAGACCGGGTAATGATAGGTAATGGAGATTTTGAAAAATGATCACATGCAAGAAATAGAGGGCTCTAAATCCTAGAGAGATAGCTTTTGAAAACTTTGAAGAAGCATACATTGTTTGCATTCAGATCCTAAATTGAGAAGAGTTGTATTTAGACCTAAGTCTATGTGAGCATGAAAATTTCTCCTCAATATGGTCCTACCAAACCATGCCTAAGCTATATGCAGTCAATGTCAGCAAGGTCAGAATCTAGGCTCCTAGGTTCGCATGATAGCAAAAGTAAAGAGATGACATTTTGTGAACACAATTTTGATAATTGAACTAAGTCAAGCATAATTTAGGTCAGACAAGGACAGGTCCCATCACGGTCGCCAAACCTGTCATCGTCGCGAAATTTTTCCCCCCGTCTTTCCTTCCTTGCGGAAGAGAGAAAGAGGAAAAACGCTTCCGCGCTTCAAACTTTGACCGGGTTTTGGAAATTGTTTTGAAATACTCGCCTCCGTTTTGAAAATTGCGGGAAAATCCATGGGATGGGGCTCGACCTGTCGGTACGAGGTTCGACCGTTCCTGCCGCCTTTAACAGGGGTAATCGAACCAAGGACCAAAATTATGCTTGACTTAGCGAAATTATCAAAGTTATGTTCTATCCTAAATGCACAGAGAATTCAGGCATGTGCTGTGAGATTTTGGAAAATGCAGCTTGGGAAAACATGATGTATGCTTGGAAAATATTTGGAGTTGAAAAGATTCTCTCAGGAAAAAGCTGAAAGTCAATTTCTCAGGAAACTCAGATGAAAAAGATTTGAAATCTCAGGAAAGTTCATAAAGACTTGGGAAAATTATGAATGGTTGAAAATCCTGGGAAAATGGAAGTGATTCTTGAGAAAAGATGAACCTTTAGAAAAGGGAAACACTTCTTAGGAAAACTCGGACTTTGAGAGTTTTCTTAGGAAAATGATGAAAGATTTATAGGAAAACTCATTGGGGAAGGAAATTCAAAACTTGGGGAATCGAAATCCTGAGAATTTTACCCTTTTGAAATACTTGGAAATCGATTTTGGATCTTGGAGAAAGATTGGAAAACTCTTTTGAATCTCTTAAGAAAATATCATTTTCCAGGGAACTGTGAAAAACTTTGTCTTTGGAAAACCGATTTTTGAAAAATCCTTAGAGTTTCTTGAGAAATCGATTTCTTGAGAATGAAGTTTTCTTGAGAAAATCTTGAGAAAATCAATGATTTCATGATGCAAATGACATGAGTGAAAGAATGCACTTTGAAAAGATTTTCTAAGAGATTTGTTGGAAAAATGTGCATTAAGTCAAGATAAATCCTTCACATATTCTGACTGTGGCCATGAATATGTTCAGAATTTAGTTGATTTGATGCACATGATTTTGAAAACTTTGGAAATATGATGTGCATTTTAAGATAGCCTAAGAGTGTAGGCTCTATGTGACTAGTAGAAAGATGATGGATCTGGGTCTCGTCCATATTCCGACTAGGGCCGTAAATATGGATCCCACCGAGTCCATCAACTCCCTAAGAGTTGGTGCACGTGCCATTCGTGAACATCCATAGTGCTTTTGAAATAAGATGTATGCGTCACATAAGCAGGATATTTGCATAAATTCAAACTATATGATATGCATCCTAGTCTAAGCAGGAAATTAACTCTCTTATTCCAAAATTTACATTATTACATCACTAAATAAAGGAAATAAATGGAAATTGCAGACTTCAGCTCCTTCTTTTGAATGTCTCTGCCAAACTTGAAATAAGGTTAGCTCAAATATGTGGGTTTTTCCAAGATTTTCCAATAATATTATGAAATTATTGGATTTAATTGGATATAAACCCTTTTCTCATGCCTCCTTGATATTTGAAATGATGTAAATGCAGAAAATTCAGTGGAAAATAGTTGAAATTCGAAATGGTGGTCAAAATGACCAAAATACCCCTAAAATTAAAGTTACACCTTTAAAATCAGGGTTTTTGAAGGAAAACTTGGTAAAATTGAGATTTCGAAATTCAAATTGAATCCAATGATGAGGAAATGCAGTAAGAGACATGATGACATGCTGCTAAACACATTAGGACTGTATAATCAGAATTTGATATTTTGCAATTTATCAAAATAACGATTTTCGCTTGTTTTTCACTTGGATCCGGGTCCTACAGGACCCTGTTTTGGTATTATGGCTAATCCGAACCTCAAATGGATTCCAAATTGCACTAAATTCGGTATGAAGCATCTACTTACTCTGATAAACAGCCTAGAATGCTAAAAATCATGAAATGATATGATTTAAATGCTAAAATTCAAAGAAAGTCCTAAAATGGTGGATTTTGCCTATGGATCCGAACCAAATGCAATGCTTAATATGATAATGCAAGATTTACACCATGAAAACTTCTGATATTTTTCAGACTGTTAAAGGACCCAAAATGGAACATTTTTGGTTTTTACAGCCTCGGGATTTGAGCCCTGGTGAGTTCAATAACAGAGATTTAGTTCTGATAGAGGTAAAAATCACTCTAATCTGATGTAAAATGCCAAAAAAATATAAAACGGCCATGGAAATTTATGAAATTAATCAGAGCTACTCACGACACCAACATGAACAAGTTTCATGTTCATGACTTTGGCATTTGATCAACAGAAACACAGGTAAAAATGTAACTATTTATGCCTAAATCAACAGAACAGACAAATGTAGCAAAACAAGGGACTGACAAGAAAAATTCGAAGCAGGTATCAAAACTGTTCTACAAATCACAGGCTTTCAGATGCAAGTAGATGACATTTCGGACACAACTTTCACTTTTTATGGTTTTGGATTTGGAGCAACACACAAAGAGAAACCATAGCCCTAAGTCGATCCAAGATCTCAGAGGCTCAAATTAGGCTCTGACACGTGTCCCGAACTCTCGGATTTTTGTCAGACAAAAAAAAATCAGAAAAATCTAAAACAATCATATTAAAAACTAGACATTCTCCCGAGTTCAAAACATTTTTCTGATCGAAAATCGGATCTCTCATGAGGGATATCTCGATTTTACAAATCGGAAAATGATTTTCAAAATGCATCCCGGGTAAAAAAACCCGACTTGCCATTTTGAATGTTTACCGCAGTAAACAAATTCAAATGCCTTCGAATTTTTGGCAGAATTTCAGGGACACCTAAGGGCGCATTCCGTGATTTTTTTGGGATTTTTAATAAAAAATAAATGCATGAAATGACGTGTGGACTGACTGACAAAAACAGAGACCTACTGAAAATAAGCAGAATTGAAATAAATGCTAAATTAATCCTAATTAATTCATGAAATGTGCTAAATTAATGAAATAAAATGCAAATTAAACCTAGCTAACTATATGAATGTTAAAAATCATCAAGGAAGCATAATGAAACATTTTTATATATGTCGTTTTATGAGAATAGCTCAATCCATCTCTCGGATGAGCTCTTTCTTCAAACGACTCCCGAATCGAATCATGGCATCAAATCAAGAAGAAAAGAAGTGCACCTTGCTTCGTTACGCAGCGTAGAAGCTCTTAAAAGGGGCGGCTATCACGAGCTTCCTTCGTCCTTCGCTCCGGGCTTCGGATGGTTCACCAAAATCGACCTCTGCTTGAATCGAATTGGCCACTGCACGAGCTTTACTCCACCTTCTCCATTGAGCCAAAGGGGGCACGATTTCCAAAGTTCAAAATCAGATGTTAGGAAGGCTAGGTCGAATTTTCCAGTTCACAAAAATGATCTCCAAAGATGGTCCCCTCTCTTGGGCGTGGAGCCTTGTTTTTATAACTTTTCTGAAGAAATTTGAAATTCAAACAGGCTCAATCTGAGCCCTCCATGTGGCGCCATCTCAGGGGGTGCCATCTGGGGGTTTGAAATTCGAATTTGGCTTTTGCAGGGAGCCCTCAGGTGGCTCCACCTCATGAGGCTATTTTGATTTTTGAGAAAAATAAAAAAAAATGGAAATTTTGTGGGTGAGACACCTCAGCAGGGGGAATTTGGAATTTTTCAAAAGTTTGCTTGATTCTCTCTGCAGGGAACTCCCAGATGGCGCCACCTCAGAGGGTGCTCTCTTGGAATTTGAAATTCAAACTCACCTTTTGTAGGGAGTCCTCAGGTGGCGCCACCTCATGGTGTGCTACTTTTATTAAAAATAAAATAAAAATCAAAATGGTGCCAAGTGGAGTCCTGGAATGGCGCCACCTCAAAAGGTGTTTGACACATGTCAGAAGGTCAGAGCAGTGGGCTCAGAAGGCGCCACCTCAGAGGAATTTGAATTTTGCTTTTTTTGGTGAGAGGAGATCTGGACATGTGGCAGTCCAGGACGGTTCCAAGTGTCAGCCTGCTGGAGAGGTTCTTCAGATGGCGCCACCTCAGAGGGGAATTCGAATTTCAAATGGAGGTTGGCCCTGGAGGAATGGAGGATGGACATGTGGCACCACCTCAGGGTGGCTCCTACAATGCCATGTGGCAAGAGGGAGGAAAAAGAGGGAAGGGACATGTGGCGCCCTCATAGGCCATCTAAAAAAAATGAGAGCTCAGGATTTGCGCCACCTAGGCTTTGTTTGAATTTTGAATGGTTTGCTTTTTCTGAAGAAAGCCAGGAGTGACATGTGGCACTTGCTTTTCTGAAGAGAGTAGGGAGAAGACATGTGTCCTCTACTTTTTCTGAAGGAGTGAGAAGGAGACATGTGTCACCTGCTTTTTCTGAAAGAAGCAGAAGATGACACGTGGCAGAGGGGAGAGAAGGAGGCTCAAGCCATGTGGCGCCATCTCAGACAAGATGAAAAAGGTAGGAGTTCAGGATCTGCGCCACCTATGAGGAGATTTGAATGTTTAAATTCTAGCTTTTCTGGAGAAAGCAGGAAATGACACATGGCACTTGCTTTTTCTGAGGAAATGAGAGCTTGCCACGTGTCCTCTGCAGAAGACACACTCCAGATGGCGCCACCTCAGAGGAGACAAGCCTACCTCTTCTGTAGGAGTTTAGGAGTGACACATGTCTCCTACTTTTTTGAGAAAAATAGGGAGAGACATGTGTTAGGCTACTTTTCTAGGAGGAGGGAGGGGTTGACACGTGTCCTCTGCAGGAGACACACTTTAAGTGGCGCCACCTCAGAGGAGACAAGCTCCACTTTTTCTAGACAGGACAACCTATGACACTTGGCATCTCCTGGTAATCTTGGAATGACACATGGCGCAGGATGGATAGGGTGACACATGGCAAATAAATGGGATGACATGTGGCGGCTTCTTAAGGTAGCCCCACACTGACACTTGGCATGTAGATGAGAGGAGAGAGAAAGGACAAGTGGCACCAATCCTGGGGACAAGGCTCCTATATTTTTGGGTTTTTCAAAATTCAAATTTTCAAAAGAAAAACTTGTGTGACACCACCTCAGTGTGGGTCCCACATTGCTTCTTTACTGAAATAAGGATAAAGCAACAACTTCTTTTTGGAATTTTCATAAAATCTGGACTGATTGGTAAAACAGGAATTTTTGGGAAGAGTTGGCTCCTGTAGGGCAATTTTGTAAAAGGAAGATATCTGAAATTTGTCAAAAGGGCAAAATCTGAGGTGAAGTGACTGAAATCCACATTAAGAACTATCCAGATCGTTTTCCTGAGAAAAATATTTTGACATTCAGAGTCCTGGGGGTAAAATGGGAAGAATTGATAATTTTGAAGACCCAGGGTTTTGAAATCAATTTTGAGAAGAGTTGAAATTCTAATCTGGATTGAAAATTTTAAAATCAAGAGTTCTGGACCTCGAAATGACATGTTGTGCAGTGCAGTGATTTGAAATGCTCATGCAATGATATGCAATGTCATGTCTTATGCAATAGAATCTTGAACCAAGACTTGGAGCTGTCTGTCTCCTGTCAGGAATAAATTTTTGAACATCTGAGTTAAAATTAGAGAAATTTTGAGAGTTTCAGATGAAATTTAGACTTTTGCAAGGTCCGGGCTCAGAAAATGACCATTTTGCCCTCCAGCGATTTCAGAGGCTGGATGATGATGCTTGGTGGAACTGTCGGGGAGGTGAGTGAAAATTTGGGGTGTTTACACCGACCAGCTCAAAAGTAGGATTTGTTTGACTGACCAGCTTGGAAGCAGAATTTGTTTGACCGACTAGCTCGAAAGAAGGATTTGTTGACCGACCAGCTCGAAAGCAGGATTTGTTTGACTGACCAGTTCGAAAGCAAAATTTTGGTTGACCGACCAGCTCGAAAGTAGGATTTGTTGACCGACCAGCTTGAAAGCAAGATTTTGGTTGACCGACCAACTCGTAAGTAGGATTTGTTTGACCAACCAACTCGAAAGCAAAATTTTTGTTGAAAGATTGAATTTGATTGTTGAAATTGATTGATATTGATGAAGTTGTGACCCGAAGGTTTGAACATGATAGTCATTGGTAAAGTTGTAACCCGAAGGTAGGAAAATGACTGACATTGGTAAGATTGTAATCTGAAGGGTTTGACAAGATTGGCCGACCCAAAGGTCTGTTTGTAGAAATTTGTCATTAAGCATGAGATTGAACCATTATAGAGAATTGAGTTACTTCTATGAATGGTCTTAGGATTTATTCCTTATCCTGAATGAGAAGTTCAGGTTTATCCCTTAACCTGAAGGGAAAACTCAATTTGAAGAGAGACAACATGAGGTTTGAATTTGGAAGGGAAATTCTTGATGAAAGATTCTTAATTTAGTATTTAAATGGACCATCATAGTTAGCTGTATGTAGTCTGATTTTCAGGATTTACCCCTTATCCTGAACGGGGAGATGAATTTGATACAAATGGATGCAAATGAATGCCAATGAATGCATGCAAATGCAAATGAATGCAAAATGATGTAAATGGGTGCACATGCGTGCAAAATGAGAAATTTGTTTGATCCTGCCTGCATACAGGACGTTTTGAAGATAATTTTTAAAATAATGCCCCAGTGTAATAGGAAAAACAAATTTTGGATAAAAGGAAGATAATTGATGTTTGAAGAACGCTCTCTAAAGGTGACAAAGCAACTGACTTTTGATTGATTCAGGAGGGACTCTGAAGAGGGTCACTCCTCATGAAAGGACATTTTGCAGAGAAGGAAAACAAAAAGTGGCATCAAGCTTGTGAAGAAAATTAATAATTTTATTGATGAGAAATCAAGGAAAGATAAACAAGATTACATTATCCTTCTAAAATAAAATCAAGATGAGAAATGGGAAAATGCTGGCATTGTCAGCTTTTTGAATGATTGAGGAAAAAAAGCTTATTCAGGATCACTGGTCCTCCTTTTTATCTTCAACGAGGAGATTCTTATCAATGCAATCTTGAACGATATTCTTGAAGATGAAACAATGCTCGGTGTCATGCCTCATTGTCCGATAAAACTTGCAGAACTGATCTTTAAACCTTCCCATGGTCACAGGGGGATCTGTCGTCTTAGGAAGTTTAACCATCCCCTTGGTTATCATATAGTCAAGAACTTGCTCAAGTGGTTGTTCTAAGGGAGTAAACTCGTGGTCATATCCCCAACCGTCATGCTTTGGTCTCCCTTGAGGTTTTAATTTTAGTTGGATGCTCGCGAGAGGGTTGTCATTCTGCTTGTTGATTCTGTTCTTTTGACCTATGTGGTCATCTCTGCCGGAATTTAGGTTCCCTGATCCGCCGGTGTGGTCCTTTCTGCCACCCCTTTTGCTTTTGCTATTGTTGTTGCCGGTGGTATTCACAGAGAAGGTGACACATGACTTCTTCTTGGTATCGGAGCTGCTCTTTGAGAGTGTGAGGCTCTCATATACTCCATTCTCTATCCCCATTTCGATCCATTCAGCTTGTTCTATCAATTTGATGAAAGATTGTGCCAGGAAAGTAGAGATCATGCCTCTCAAAGGTTGGGAGAAATTATTCAGGATGACTGACAACGCATGCCCTTTCGATATAGGATCCTTCATTTGATTGCATGTGAATCTCCATCTATGGATAAAGTCTCTGGCCTTTTCAATATCCTTCTGCTTCAAATTATAGAGGTGATTCAGGTTTGGTAGCACCTCTGTATTGAACAAAAATTGCTCAATAAAAAGATTAACCACCTTGTCGAATTTCATCAGCTCGATGGGATTGATGTGCTCTGAATACCATTTGGCGACGGTGCCCTCCAGACTGCGAGAAAAACATTTAAACAAATCACGGTTATCTTTCTTGAATCTATTGCATTCCACAAAGAACATAGCCAGGTGGGCTTTGGGATTGCCAGTCCCATCAAATTTGACAAATTTATGGGTGAGATTCTCTAAGCAGTTATCCTCGTCTAAACCATCGTAGAAGTCTTCGCTTGTGAAGACCTTCTTGCTCTTGTCGCGAGCTTGCAGATCTCTAACCATCTTGACCGCGTCTCTGAGTTGTGGCTGGTTAGGGCCATTAATAGACTGATCCTTGGACTGATTGGCTGACCTCTGCCCCAGAATCATCTTCTGAAAAGTTTTTTGAGCTTCACACTCTTCATCGGTATCGCCCTCTGACTCGGTTTCTTCTGAAATATCCTCCTGCTGAACTCTTTTCTTTGAAATTTTGGGGTGCTTTTTCAGAACACAACCCTTAATCTTCTTCTTGGTGGGAATCTTGCCAGAACTGGCCTCTGCTTGCTCTGTCATCATCTTACTCATCATTTTCTAAAATAATGAGTACATTTATGGATAACATCATCACTGGCTTGTTGATTCTGTTTTCTGGCAAATCATGGCGAATCCATTTCTTGCTCGCTGCCACTGCTAGGGTATTGAGGCAACTTTGTCTTCTTCCCTGATCTGGTTTGAACTATTCTACAATGCCAAAATTCTCTATAGGATAAAAGGATGATCAGAGTGATGGAAAAATTCTTGAAGGCAATGACTTTGAGAATAGATGGAAAACAATGGATGAAGAATTTGAAATTAGGTTGACAATTTGAAGAAAATATTCCATCACTAGGGATTGGAATTGCAATGACTGTGCTGTTATTCCATGAGAGAAAACAAACAACCAGGGTATGCCTTGTTACCTAGGCAAGGCCGTCAACCACGAAGGAAAATGCTATTTTTGAAGGAAAGAGATACCTCTTGGCAAAAACAATCCACGAAAAAGGCTTGAAAAGAGGGAAAAGGGAAAGGTGGATAGACATTTTCCACCACAGTAATCAAGGAATGTATGAGGAAAATAAGGTGAAGAATTTTGTAGATAGACAAAATGATTAGAAATCCGGGAAAAATAAGAGAAAATTATATGATTTTTTTTTTAAAAATTGCAAGCAGGATCAAAATAAGGCCGAAAATCACCTGGAGTTTTGAAGAGAATAGAGGAGTTTTCTGAAAAATTATCCAGGGTTTTGAAAAATAAGAAGAGGATGTTATGTAGTTCATAAAAATAGATGGACTGGAGGATTTTGAAAATTGTCCAGTATTTTTGGAAAAATTAGGAAAAATATAAAAAAAATAAAAAGAATAAAGAGAAATAACCAAGGTACATTCAATCACATCCTGCATAAACAATTATGCGCATACAACACTCCCTAAGAAGCTAACTCTAAATGCATCAATTTTGAAATAGCTGTAGGACCAAAATCCTAACTCTAAGGCTCAAATCATCTGTGTCCAATCATGCTATGTCGATATACTCAAGCCAAGGCTCGATGTACGTAGCATAAAATCAATTTCTCTGGTTCTAGGTTCATGTTTTCCAACATCCTTGAGCGTCTGTCGATATACTTTGGACTATGGTCCTTGGTACATGGTAGGGGGGTTTTAACCCAAATAAGTGGCTCAGTTGTGGGGCTTTGTCCCAAACTATGGTTCTAGAAGAAAACCCAACAACATGAAGATCGGGTAAAGATAGGTGGGGTTGTTTTAGAAATATGAGCACATGCAAGAAAACAAACAACTCTAAGACCTAAAGAAGTAGAGTTTTGAAAAACTTTAAGAAGCAAATATTGTTTTGAATTAGATCCTAGATTGAGGAGGATTGTATTAGACCTAAGTCTAAGTGAGCATGAATAATGCCTCCTCAATCAGTCCTGCCAAACCATGCCTAAGTCTACATGAGATCCATGTCAGCTGGGTTTGATTCTAGGCTCCTAGGTTCACATGTTATCATGAAATAAAAGCTGACATTTGTAGAACACAATTTTGACAAGTTGACTAGAGCAAAGCATTAGATTGATCAGGCGAAGATAGGTCCCATCACGGTCGCCAAACCTGTTATCATTGCAAAATTTTACTTTTGCAAGTCAAACTGACCTTTGAAAAAGATTTTGAAAATGACTCGCCTCTGTTTTAAAATGCGAGATAATTCCAAAGAATGGGACTCACCTTTCGGTACGAGGTTCAACCATTCTTGGCACCTTTATCAGGGGTAATTGAACCAAGGATCAATCTGGTGCTTTGCTTTGCACAACTGTCTAAATCATATACTATTTTCTAAATGCACAAACAATCAGGCATGTGCTATGACTTAGAGAAATTTTTTATTGAAAAACATGATGTATGCTTCAGAGATTTGAAATACTTGAAAATTTATTGAAAAGGATAACATTGTGAAAATCGTGAGCCTTGTTGAGAGAATATTTCTGAAGAAAAAAAAGATTGATTTCTGAAGAAATCTTGAAGTTTTGAAGAAATTGATTTCTGATAAAACTCAAAATGACTTAGAGAAAGTTGATTTCTTTGAATTTGAACTTTGAAATTGAGAATATAACTTGGAAAATCATGAATTGGGATTGAGAAATACTTAAAAGATCTTTGAAAAACCAAAAGGGTTTTGAGAAAATCGATTTTGAGGATAATCAAGGCAAATTTAAGAAAATCGATTTTCTAAGATGGAATTAGGAAAATACATCAGAAAGATGGGCATGTGACCCTGTGAAATATATTCATGATGCAATCTAAACCTAAATAATGCATGAATGTAATTTGTCAAAGATATTTTCTGAAGAAATTTTGAGAAATTGCTTTAAAAAGGAGATTTTATGTGCCTTATAGAGCTTCAATGAAATAAATTTGCCTCATATCCCTGACTATGGCAAAAAATATGGATTAAATGTATCTCATTTAATTCTAAAAGGAGAAAAGGTTTATAAAACTTTGAAATATGCAATGATTTTAAAGATAGCCTAAGAGTGTAGGCTGATTGTGGCTTAAAAGAAGATGGTAAATCTGGATTTCGTTCGTATTCTGACTATGGCCATAAATACGAACTCGATCGAGTTTACCAACTTTCTAGAAGCTAGTGGACGTGCCATTTGTATAGACCATGGTGGAATTGAAATATGTGCATGAATGACAAACATAACAGTTATATATCAAAGTTTAAACTATATGCAATGCAAATCCTAATTCTAAGCAGAAATTGAAATTCTTATTCCAAATTTATTTATAACTTTACATCACTAATTGACTTTAAAAAAATAAAAATAAAAAGGAGAAATACAGCCTTGAATGTCTCTGCAAAACTAGAAAACTTGTTAGTGAAGATATGCTGGCCTTTTCTAGATTTATCCAATAATATCTGGAAATTACTAGATTTATCTAGATATAAGCCTTTTTCCATATTTTCCTTGATATAAACATAATGAAATATGAAATAAAATTGAAGAAGTAATAAAGATAAATAATTTTGAAATTCGTAATTTGGGAGAAAATGACAAAAATACCCCTAAAAACAAGACTATGGCCTTGAAATCTGGGTTTTCAGAAAATATGTTGGTAAAGCTTTGGAATTTGAAATCAAATAACCCCAAAATTGAGTGTGAAGCTCTCCTATATGATTAAAAATATACACAAACCCTAAAGACATCAACTTTTATATAAAAAACTAAAAATATCACAAAAAACTGTGATTTTGTCAGTGTTTCGGGATCCTACAGGCACCTTGTTTTGCAATTTAATCCATTAAAGCATCAAATGAGATCCAAAATCAATAAAAATCAAAATTTACACTTCTTATAACTCTAAAATGAAATTGGAAATAGAAATATTATATTTTGATAAAATTTTAATACAAAAATTGTATAAAACCCTAAAATATGCTATTTTTACCCGCGGGCACATACCTATTTCAGTGTCAGACCCAAATCAAGAGCCAAATCACCATGGAAATTCATAAACTTTTACAGAGTAATACTAGACAAAAAAAAAGAGATTAGTTTTTTTACAGATCAGAAAAATCATCTCTAGTTAGGAAGTTATCATTCCGACAATCTGTACTTGAATTTAACGAATATAAAATCTATCAAAATAGATACTTATGGTTTAAAATACTGGAAAAAATAACAAAACATATTAGAAAATTCTAAAATTTTAGACATGAATAGAAGATAAACATATAAAGAGTTTCCCTTTTTACAGATCATTGATCGGATCTCTGGTTAGGGAGATACGATCAACACAATTCAACTTAAGGCTTAAATAAAATATAACAAGTTCTGAGAAGTTGATCCTACTTTCTGACAGAGGAAAAATAGCAGATAGTAGCAGAAAAATATAATAAAATTATAGAAAATACTAGGCATTAACGCTAGGCTACTGTAATTTACTGATCATGAATCAGATCACAGATGACAGAAATACAGTATCTGCAAGTTACACATGAATCTCAATACCGATTTCAAGGGTCAGGAATCACAATTCGGCTTTTTATTTTTTTTACAAGGTTCCCGAACCCAAAACCATTTGATTTTTTTACAGATAGTTACTAACAACTCCATGAACCTACCATAAAAAAAAACAGATTTTTTTAATGAATATTTTAGCATGAAATAACATGATCTTTATGACTCCATGATCGAAACACACAAATATCCATTAAAACACTAAAAACTATGAATTAAACATAAAAATAATAAAAAAATATGTAAACAACATAACACAATTTGAATTGATGCTGGAACATGTTAAATAAACACTAATATGATAAGAAAATAAAAAAAATCTAGGGAATCCATGGTTAGATTTGATTTACCCTTTGAAAAGATGGATTTAGCCCATTTAACGGGCAAATCTCATCTTTCGTTGGTTAAAAACATAAAAAATAGAGTTCCAAATGATTCTAATGGATTAGAATCCTGGAAATCACAATAAAACAGAGTTAGATCATCTTTTTGAACCAATTTTGAGGTTCTTGAATGAAACCATGGTCGAATCCAACAAAGGAAGGGCAGCAATGGTGAAAACTAAGGAAAAAGCATAAAATAAAATATAGGAGACCTACCTTGGAGGTCGTTGCAACAATGGAAGAAGGAGAGGATGTTGAGAGGAGAGAGAGGCCACGAAAATTGGGAGAGAAAAAGAGAGAGAAAAGCATGGGATGACCCCCTTTAGGTCCCCTATTTATAGATTTTTTTTGGATTTGTTTAGGAAGAGTTTTGATTTTTTTTGTCTCTTTTTAATTGTTTTTGATAAACCACATAGGGAGGATGATTTTTTGGAGAATTTTAACCTAGGTGGGACTCTATCTAACCCTAATTGACTTAATTAACTTAATTAATAAAAAGAAATTCCAAATGTGGCACCACCTAGACGGGCACACATTTGGTTTTTAAAACTCGAATTTAAAAGCTTTAAAAACTGTTAAAAAGCAAAGATGAAGTTTTAAAATCACTTTTGACTCTTTTAACCTAGCTAGGACACTGACTAATCCTAAACTAACCCTGACTCTGTCAAATGTGGTGCCACCCAGAGTGGGCCCCACTTGAATTTTCAAAAATGATTTTAAAACTTAAAAATGAGAGGTTTTTCAAAAGAGATTCAAAAGTAAAACTTGGAATTGAAAATTTTGAAATAACACAGAGTCGTGACTATGTCAGAACTCCTCTAGGTATGACGCCAATTGAGTGGGCCCCACATCGAAGTTTTGAAAAAGTTGAAATAAAGACTGTAAATGGCTTTGAAAAGGAGTTAAAATCAACAGATGGAATTCGAAGGTTTTGAAAATAGAGTTCTAAGCGAACTGAAACTCTGAACCAGAGTCCTGAACCAATTAAGACTCTAAGATTTTAGATTTTTGAAAGCCAAATGAAGAAGTTTTTGAAAGATTTTATCAGAACTGGTAAAAATAAGTTAGAAAATGCAGTCAGGGTTCGAGTCTTAACTCAACTGAAACTCTGAAATAGCTTCCTGAATCAACCAAAACTCTGCAAAATGACCTAATTCTTTTTAAAACAAGTTAAGAAGATAAAAATGGAGGTAAAACAAGATTCATAATAGAGTCCTGATCAGATTGGGACTCTGAGACAAAGTTTTGATCATACTAAAACTCTAGTTTTTGAGTCTTTTCTGAAAAACAGATAAAAGAATTTATGAAAACCAATGAAAATGACAACAAGCAGTGAAATCAGAACAAAGTTCTGATCCAACTAGAACTCTGGGGACAGAGTCTTAATTTGACTAGGACTTTTAAAATTTTGGATTTTCTGAGAAAACAAACGAGAAGATTTTGGAAAACAGGTGAAAATAAGGTAGAAATTTAAGTCTGGTTTAGAGTCCTGATCTGATTAGGACTTTAATGAAGAGTCTTAATTCGACTAGAACTCTGAAAATTTTAGTTTTCTAGAAAGAAAATGCTGAGATTTTAAAAAAGAACTTTTGAAAACCAGTGAAAATGAAGTGAGAAAATGAACTCAGGATAGAGTCCTGATTCGATCAAAACTCTAGAATAGAATCCCAAAATTTTGGAACTCTGTGATAGAAGTGTAACAATTTTGAAATTTAGAAAGATAAATGAAGAGATTTTGGAAAGATTCTCTCAAAATTGAAATCAGGGTTAGAGTCCTGATCCAACTGGAACTCTTCGAACTGAGTCCTGGTTCAACTAAAACTCTAAGTTTTTGAATTCTCTTTGAAAGATTTGGTTAAAAACAGGCAGAATAGCGATGAAAGATACAATCCTAATCTCACTGAAACTCTGAAGAAGAGTCTTAATCCGACTGGGACTCTAAAATTTTGGGTCAAAATAAAGGACTTTGACAAATTTTGTCGAGAACCAGTAAAAATAGAGATAAAAAGCAGAGTCCTAGTCTGATTGAAACTCTTTGATAGAGTCCTAGTTCGACTGAAACTGTAGGATTTTGGCTCTTTTGAAAATCAGATGAGAAGGTTTTCGAAAACTGGTGAAGAACAAGAGTAAAGGTTGAAATCGAGATAGAGTCCTGATTCGATTAGGACTCTGAGAAAGAGTCCTAATTCGACTGGGACTCTAGAATTTTGGCCAAAATGAATAATTTTGAAAGAACTTTGACAAATTTTGTCGAGAACCAGTAAAAATAGAGATAAAAAGCAGAGTCCTAGTCTGATTGAAACTCTGTGATAGAGTCCTAGTTCGATTGAAACTCTAGAATTTTGGATCTTTTGAAAATGAGATGAGAGGGTTTTCGAAAACTAGTGAAGAACAAGAGTAAAGGATGAAATTGAGATAGAGTCCTGATTCGATTAGGACTCTGAGAAAGAGTCCTAATTCGACTGGGACTCTAGAATTTTGGCCAAAATGAATGATTTTGAAAAGTTTTCTAAAAAACAAGTGGAAAAGGTAGAGTTCAAATCCGTTTGGGACTCTGAAAAAGAGTTCTGATCCAACTAGGATTCTAAAAAAAGAGTCCTGATTGGACTGGGATTCTGAATTTTTGGCCAAAAATGACAAGAATGGGCAAGGGATATGACTACATTTGGTTTAAAATTAAAATGGAGTTTTGAAAAGATTCAAAAATATGAAAAAACAGAGTCCTGATCCAACTAGGACTCTGAGTTTTTTGAGAAATTTTGATAAATAAACGAATTCAGAAGTGACACCACCTAAATGGGTCTCATCTGAGGATTAAAATCAATTGAAATTGAGTTTAAAATGAATCCAGATTATTTTTCTGAAGAAAATGCCTTTGAAATAAGAAATACAAAGCTCTGGGGGTTGGCAAAGGGTAGGATGTCGATTCAGAACCCTTGTTTTTGAAATTGATTTCAAAAGGAAAGTTTTAAAACTTGAATCTGGGTTAATAGATTTCGAAAATAGGAGTGTTGAATCTTGAAAATGAGATGCAATGACATGCAATGCTATGCAATGCAGTGAGGTGATATGCCAAATGCATGCAATGATATGCATTGGTACATAAAATGCAAACACTGAATAAGGGTGAAAATTTGGGGTGTTTACAATAGCTGAGGCAGTCTCTTTGCTTACAGGTTTTTATCTTTTGACTTCAATAAGTATGTATCTTATGACTTCAGCTCAACACCTTCATTCCCCTGTATGACAATATAGCTTCAGCACTAGTCTATCATCACTTGCAGATCATGCATTTTCTGCATCTCCACCACAGTATCAAATTCTGTTTACATATGCAACACATTATCTACCTCACATCATTGCGTATTGCTTGTTGTTTCCTTTCATTCATGCCCACTACCATTCACTTGTTCCCTGCTACACTATATTGTCACTACCATTACCTCCTTCACAACATTACTTCACTTCACACACTTGCTACACTTTGCAAGTACTTCACTGTTGCACATCCACTTGCATTTTTCTGCAAATTACACTATTCACCACCTTTAATCCCTATCACCACATGCTTAAACCACATTGTTTCATCTTCACCAATCATACTTTACCTGCTGCCATGTCATTGTTGACATTTTTTTTGGGCTGGTATCTCTGTGGCACCATATGAGCATACCCAGCCATGTGGTTGCCAATATCTGTCATGGTAATTGTTTGTCCCCGTGCACTTGGATTGCCTACACCAACTGCGGTCATGGTTGTGACTGGTGTTGGGGCTGATCATGGAATCCTTATAACAGATAGAGATGCTCTAAGAAGGGCTCAAAAGGCTCACTATGTGGTACTTGGCAAAACTAGAACACTTACGCAGGGCAAGCCTGCAGTTACATTAGTTGGGGATGTTTAAAGATATGGACCTGGGAGACTTTTTGAAGTTAGCTGCTTCAGCTGAGACTAACAATGAGCATCCATTAGCAAGGGAAATCATCGAGTATGCACACCATTTTCACTCTACTTACACTCACTATATGCATCCATCAACCACCAGCACTACACACTATCCTCTGCATCTATCACCCTCTACATTCACCTTACGTTGTACATATTTCATGCAAAACCCCTTCACCACTTTTGCACTTGCACTTGCACCTACACTATCACCCCACCTTCAGCATCATGTGGCATATCATTTGCACTATCTTCAGCATTTCCACTCCCTATACAACATCAGTTGCTGCAACCCCACCTATGCTCTGCACCACTCTACCTACTGTCACCACCTGCACTTAGCATAATTCTTACACTGCTACAGCACTATTCACCACCTATGTATCTCCTTCCAACACACCTATACTTTTATCAACTCCAGCCACCAACAGTACCTTCTTCATAAACACCTAACACCTACTCCCCTATGCACTTTTACTTCTTTTCACTACCACAACACCTCCTATCATCCTTGCACTATTCCAATACACATTATAGCACATTTCCCTTTCCACCTCACCTGTGCTATGTCCACCTCCTTTGTATACATGCTCACCATTCTTCAGCACTTTCTCACATGCCTTTATATTTCCAGCACTATCATACTTACATTCTATTTGTTGTTTTCACGGCAAGTACCCTGTGCACCACATTATAACAACACTTCACAGTAACACTGCTACAATCCCCTATGCACATCTTGCAGTATCACTTGTGGTCTCTTTATTTGCATAACAATCCCATGCATTTCAGATATACATATTCTCATTTAGCCCTTAGGTATATTCGCATGCATACTAGTTTTTCAATATGACATTTCTTTTCTATGTTGCTTGTGCTAACCCTGTTTCACAAAAAAAGTGTAAAGTATTAAAATTTTCCTTTTAGATTTGGAGTTTTGTAATTTCCATTTCAATTTAAAGGTTGTAATAGCTAGATATTAATGTGAATTTTATATTTCCTACATTAGAATAAAATGTATGAGCATGTAAATATCATGAATTACCTATTTTATATCATTTTTGCTTTTTATTTAAAAAATCCACAATGGTGAAACACGGATGGCACATACACCATTCTAATAAAAGGTAATTAATCCTAAGTAAATGATTTGCATTTATGGCCATAGTCAAAATGTGAACAATACTTAGGATTTTTATCTTTTATGAGATAACATTGGATCCACACTTGGGTCTCTTTAAAAAATCATCATATTTTCTAAAAAACGTTTTCTTCCTTTATCAGAGTTTGACTTGTAAATTAACTTAAAATATATATTCATGGCCATAGTTAGGATATATTGAAAGTTAATTTCATTTCAAATTCTATAAAGGCACCAAAATGTATTTTATTCTTTATCTGAATTTAAATACAGATTATTTTATAATACATCTATGACCATAGTCAGGAATGTATTATAATACTAATCTTATTTTAAATTCTCCTAAAGAATGAATATGCTTTTCAAAATCAATTTTCAAACTCTTTTTCAAAGCATTCATCATTTAAGATAGAATTGCATTTTTTTTCATATTATTTCAAATATCTTTCTCATTTTTCAAATCAATCTTCAATTTTTATTTATAAATTCAAATTCATCTTCATATTCTCAATTTTATCTCATTTCAAAATTCAAACTTCAAACTTCAAACTTCAATATCCCAGTTTTAAAGTTCAATTCAACTTTGGAATTCTTAGATTCATCTCCTCATTTCAAAATTGAAGCTTAAAATTAAAGTTTATTCTCTATTTCAAATTCCAAAATCTTCAAGTTCTATCTAAGATTGAGTCTTGATTCTCAATCCAGTTCATTTATCTAAAATCAAATTTTTGAGATTGATTCTAAATCTCAAAAATTTGGTTTTCTCTAAATTCAAGGCTGATTTCATGATTTCCCAAATCCAATTCTAAATTCAATTCCATTTTTCGATTTCCATTTCTTAAATCCAATTCTACCTTCAAATCCCATTTGGATTTCTTAAATCCAATTCTATTTTAAAATTTCATCTGGATTTGTCATATCCAATTCCAGATTCAATTCTATCTTTTTTTTCATCTGGATTTCTCAAATCCAATTCTATTTTCAAATTCCATCTGGATTTCTCAAATCCAATTACATCTTCTAAATCCCATCTGAATTTCTCAGATCCGATCCATCTTCAAATCCCATCTGGATTTCCAAAGATCTATTTTTCAAAATTCCATCTGGATTTCTTAGATCCAATTCCATTTGGATTTCTCAAATCTAATTTTATCTTCAAGTTTTACCTTTATCTTCAATTCCAAATTCAAATCCCAACTCTATTTTTGAAATTCCCTTTTCAAATCTATTTTCCAAGTCTAAATTCAATTCTTGTTTCAGATTTTTGAATTTAAGCTCAAAGATCAAAATTTCTTTTCAAAATTGATTTTTGAGAATCAAATTCAAATTCAAAGTTCATTTTGACATTGAAAATTTCATTTTTACTTCAAATTCTATCTCAGTTCCAATTCTCATTTTCTCTTCCTTTCTTCAAATCAAGATCAATTTTTCAAATCTCTGATTATTCCAAGACTTATAACTTCAAGTATTTTAAGTTCTAAGTTAGAGTCAAAATCTAAACTTTTCCAAATCAATTTTCAAAACCATTTCTTCAAAATATTTCCAAACTTATTTCAAAATCACTTGGATAATCTCAAAAGTTATAAAATTTTTCTTCTTAAAAGCATACATCTCTGCATTTGCATTGCACAAGCATGATTCTTTGTGCATTATTAGACTTAGAATAAATTCTTAGACAATATTTAGGCAAAGCAAAAGGCATAAGTTTGATCCTTGGTTCAATTACCCCTGGTAAAAGCGCCATAAACGGTTGAACCTCGTACCTACAAGCGAATTCCATCTCTTCATTTTTTCTGCAAATTTTCAAAAATGGAGGTGAGTAATTTCAAAATATTTTCAAAATTAAGGTCAAGTAAGACCTTTGCAAAAGGGTTCCTCTTTCTTCTTTCTTTTTCTTTTCTCTTATCTCTTCTTTTCTATCTTTTATTCCCCTTCAAAAAGGGAATAGAGGCTAGAGATGAAAAAAAGAAGGAAAAGAGGAAAAGAGAATAAGAGAAAAATTTTTGCAATGATCACAACACTCCTCTTCTATATGCCCCTTGAGACCACAGTAGGGGCAATCACACAACTCACGGGGACAGATCTATCCCGCATGGTCTACAAGACACCACACGGAGGTGCCTATTGTGCCATCATGTGAACACCACGAGCTAGGTGTTGAATAGCTTGGCCCAATGATTCCTCGCCTCGAACCAAGTCTTCGAGAGCTTTCAGAATCTTCTCGTGACTTGTGTTTGTTGACATCTAACCCATGCACATACAATTAAGTATACAATTCTAACTAAGAAGTAAAGAACATTTAAGTAACATAAATTCAAATTTAAACATACTTACAGTGCGATGGATGATCCACGTTGAAGTCTTGGGCCACACTTAAACCTGACTCTGATACCAATCTCTGTGGCGCCCCAAACCCTGGCCTTGGAAAAATTCTTTGATTTTTGAGGATTTTTTTTTGAAATGGTTTAATGATAAACAACGAAAATCAGGGGGAAAAAAGGGTGACTATAGTAACAAGGCTGCAAGTCCGAGCGGGCCACAGGTAAATGATACATATCCAACAAGTCCAAAATATACAACCGAAAGTGTTAAATACAAAATGAGACAAGAGTATATCAAATCTAACAGTCTCTAAAAAATAAGGAGAACAACCCTCGAAACCCCAAAACCAACAAGGAGCTAGGATCTACAACTAAGTGTGGGTTCCCAAGCCTCCATCGTGTGTCGTCACATCGCCGTTGTACCTATTCATCATCTGCATCCCCATAAAACGGGGTTAACACTCTTGCGAGGTGGTGAAGAATCAACAACATCATAACTCTATTACTCAAGAAAAAAGCATGTATATAGTATGGATCAAGTGACAGCAAGTATATGTGCAAGTGTCAGGTAAGTGTACGTGCTACAAATCTATGTAACAACAGAAGTATATGTATAACAGATGGTAACAGTAAAACAGGGAACTAAGCAACCACAAGTAGCTAAGAACAGTAAGTAGAACTGAAGAAGGGCGGTAAACGAAGTAGCAAATAAGGAACTACTAAGGTACGTTAGTTGTGATTGGTTAGTATTTAAGTTCTTATTACTCCTTTAGGTACACGAAGAAACCTCGCATTCTATGATCCATGCACTCGGCGTCTGTTATTCAAATTCAAATGTGGTAACCGGGGATGCTACAGACCGAGTAAACCTCATGCGAGCAACACGCAGCTGAGAGAAACCCTCGCATAGGTAAGAATTGCAATCCATACTACTGCAATAGTGAGGTACCTTAAAAGATTACCTCGGCCTCCCTAACTCTGAGTGACTGGAGGTCAAAGGATGCTACATCTTCTGTCAAAAACACTTGTCGTTGTAACGACTAGTCACTCAGGGTTGTACCATCCACCCACTCTAAGGTGAACCATTTTGTGAATGGGGCAGGACGGGTTTATCTTTCTTAGGCTCATCTTTCAAGTCATACCTCCTTTCAAAGTATTTATGACTCGTGGTCCCTGCAGGGTATGCAAATGAGGACTTAGCCTGCCCATTCACGTGCTCAGCCTCACATGACCAATAAAGAGCACATCATTTGTGACAGCGATCATAACACCATTTTATTATTTTCATTTTTAGGGTATAGACATACATGAGCTCACTCACGAACAAGGGGCCACTGTCCAAAGACTCCAACCGAGTCTAAAAACCACAACAATGTGTATTTGCTCATACCCTATGGTGTTTAAGTTTTTGTGTCATTCTTTACATCAGATGTATAATGTGCACTTCATGCACTCATCAATGCCTCAAGCACGAGACCAAAGTGTACTAAGCCGTACTAGTGTCAAGTTGTGCTATGTGCAGGTGCGAGACTAAAGTCACACTTCCTCAAGTCATTTGCACAAGTAATAAAACAAAGGCAAGCTACATATGCATGATTATTCCAGCAAGTGATAATGTGCGAGTGAGTGTACCAGTTTGCATTCTAGAGAAATATGCAACTCTATTAGCAGAGCAATATCAGGAATATGTGAACTTCAAGTTATAAAAAATATCATAGAACAAATTACACTTTTCTAAGCTCAGGATTTTGAAGTGTCATATCCTAACAATTCTTACATAACAGAACCAAATTCTATGATTCTCGACACACTCACGTGTTGAGATTGAAATCTAGAATATTCCCATTTGTATGGGAATTACATTCGCATTTCTAAGGTTGGTCGCCGCGCTTGCAGGAAAAATGATGCAAATACGATACGAAGGACCATCATATATATACTGATGGGTTACATAATGTTCTCCAAACATCTCACTCTGATGGTGACAAAGCAAAACAATTTCATAAGAGGAATTCATGAATTCGACACACTTACGTATCAAGAATGAAGTCTAGAATATTCTCAACTTATGAGAATTACATTCGCATTACCATGGTCGGTTGCCGCGCTCGCGAAAACCCAAAGATACTAAAATGATGGTTTGAAGAAATTTCTAAGACTTACAACGGACCAAGGTCTTTATATACGTGTGGGTAGCATAAAGCTCACCCAACAACTCATACTAAAACTACCAAACGGAACTGCGGAGAACACAGGGTTTACTCCGGACCCAAACTCCAATTCGGCTGCCTGAATGACAGACTCAAGGTACGAAGTACCGGCGCGTCCAAAATAATAAATGGTACCCATGTGGTCACCAATCATATACTTGGACAATGCACACAATGTGCCAAAAGTCCAACTGGGTCTGCTGGACAGCGGACCCACACATTCTAACCTCTACTTGGTTGGGGTCAACTTAAATTCTTCCTTTTATCGTCATATATATATATATATATATATATATATATATATATATATATATATATATATATATATATATATATATATATATATATATATATATATATATATTAATGGATCGCTTTGTGAGCTTGCGGCAAAGAGGGAATAGCTACGCTCATATAGCGAGCAACAAGAGTCCAACCTAATCTGGTCCTGATGGGACCCGACTCCGCTAGCTCACTCTTGCTAGATCCCACCAAACGGGTGGTGTAGCAAGAGGGGGCGAGTTGGGACTCCCCAGACTAGTGCAGTCCAGGTGTTCCAACCCAAGTAAAACATGACCCGAGGGGTCACAAGCGGCACTGGACTGAACTTAAGAGTTCATTCCAGGCTTTGCACTCAATGTGTAGTCCGAACTAGGGCCCAACAGACCCGGTTGGCTCACCCGAGTGCGGTTGCACCCCGCACCCAAGCCCGCAGTTGTACAAGGCATAAGGGCAAACCACTCGGGGGGGAAATGGGTCAGGTCTGGTCCTATGGACCAGACCATAGACCAGGACCATCCCTGGTCTGAACCCAGGGGTTCAGGTCAGAACTACCCTACATCAACAGCCAGAGCAACGAGCCCAGGCCCACAGGCTATCCGGGTGCAACTAGCACCCGACGGCTAGTCCAATGCTAAGGCAATAACGTAGGAGGAAAAGTCACTGATCCCGGTGCGGGTCTGCTCCTCTGGACCAGACCATAAGGTCTGAAACGTATTCTGGTCTGAACCCATGGTTTAGACCAGACGTCCAGGTCAAAGAGCCGAAGACCAAAAACTGGGCTACCTGGGTGCCTTTGGTACCCGGTGACCCGCCATGCACACCAAAAGAGCTAGGGGCTGTGAACACCCCAAATTTTTCAAAGTTTTGTAAAAATGACCCTTTTGCCTTTGACTCTATTTTTTGAGAAAATCAAAGTGATTTCCAAGCTAAATTTCAGTCTTTCTTCAGATTTCTGGATTAAATTCCACATTTGATATATTCAAATTCAACTCCGGGTCTGAACCTAGTATTTTAAATCCAAATCCGAGCCCCATTGTCCGATTTCCAAAATAAAATCGCAAAAATACCAAAAAATGATTTTGAAAGGATCGGGCGGCTCATCCGACACTCTGTTGGATCCTCGACCCTATATTTCTCAGCTCGAGGTTGTAAACCTCGAATTTTCTCAAAAATTCGGATATAAACCCATTTCTGAAGAAATTTTCTCAAAATAGCTTTTAAATTCTCAGAAAAATTCCCTTTTTGTAAAATATTTTTGCAAAAACACAAAAAATTAGTTTTAACCCTTGATTTCTCGTAAAACTTTAGGATTTTATTCTAAAAACTACAAAAAATGGAAAAATAACATAAAACCCCAAAAAAAAATTGATTGAGAAAAGCTACAAGGAAAATGGATGATTTTCAAGCTTTTTAAGCCATTTTTACCAAAAACCTCATTCCTTAACCATTTTTCAGAAATTTCTTAAAAGGGGAACCACCTTTTGAAATAGCGAAAAGCTGCAACGGACTCCTCCCGCGCATGCGCTCTCTTGATTCACGATAGTTGATCTTCCAACAGCCTCCCCTCCCCTCAACCCTCAATCCGGAACAGATTTCTCTCCTGAACTTTCCCCTCTTCCTCTTTAAAGAGGGCGCACATAGAGTTAGGGGAGGATCCATTTTTTTTCCATCGACTCTTTACTGACATCCTTCTTCCCCTGGAGATTGCAATCCATCATCGAACATTCGCCTTCTTCGAGAAACAGGCATCCGTTCTTCTCCTCCGAGGTCCAGCATCTGCAAGCATTTGTGGAGTTTCCCTGATCGAGATCCATCACCCATTGCTCTCGCATCATCCGGACACCAACTAAAGGAAATCAGCCCTCCTTGCAATAAGACACAGGAGAAACAAATCTTCCCTCTCAATCAAAGCCGAGCCACGGTAGGTACTCCATCTCTCTACTATTCATGTTCTTCTTTTGATCTCCCTATTGTTATCATCGCAAAATTTTTTTCCTCCCTTGCGAGAGAGAAATGAATTTCGCGAGTCAAACTCGACCAAAGTTTTGAAATTGGTTTTAAAAATTACTCGCCTCCATTTTGAAAATTTGCGGGAAAATTCCGTGGAATGGGATCCGCCTGTCGGTACGAGGTTCAACCGTTCCTGGCGCCTTTACCAGGGGTAATTGAACCAAGGATCAATTACGTGCTTTAATTTGACTCAAATAGCTAAATTATGCTCTATTTTCCTAGAATGCACAGAGAATCAGGCTTGTGCTATGGAATTTTGAAAATAATGCAAGTTTGAGAAAATATGATGTTTGCTTTGGAAAATTGAAATGCATTTAGAAAAGGACTGGAAAATGCTTGAAAATGGAATTCCTGGGAAAATCATTGAATTTTATTGGAAATCAGAAATTTGCATTGGAAAGTGATTTCTCAGGAAAATTTGAACTTTAGAAAATCGATTTTGAAATTTGGAATTGCTTTTCTGAGAAAATAGATTTGAGAATTCTGAGAAAATCAAGAAATTCATTGGAAAATGACTTTTGAAATGGAAAATGAATTCTCAAGAAAACTGGAAAATATGAGAAAATAAATTTCTAAAAACTTGGGATTTTGAAATTTGAGAATTTGAAAACATAGGAAAATCTTGATTTGAACTTGGGAAATGCTTTGAAATGTCATTTGAAAACTTAGGATTTTGAGAAAATCAGATCCTGAGAAAGACTTGGAAATTCTTGAGAAAATTGAATTTTCTGAAATTGAAATTGGAAAATGAGTTTGAAAATAATGCAATTTGAATGATATGAATGAATGAATATGAATTTGAAAAGGGAATTTCAATTGAGAAATTGGGAAATCCTTTTAAGACTTTGAAAAATGCAGTGCATTTTGAAGTTAGCCTAAGTGTGTAGGCTGAATGTGGCTAATATGAAGATCATAAATCTTGGTTTTCTTCGTATTCTGACTATGGCCATAAATACAAATCCCACCGAGTTTATAAACTCCATAAGAGCTTGTGCACGTGCCATTCGTGTAAACCATAGTGAATTTGAAATAATGTGCATGAATCATACATCACATATTAAAATTTTGCAGAAATTTAACTATATGCAATGCAACCCTATTCTAAGCAGAAATGTAACTCTTATTCCAAATTATTACATTTGATGTTACATTGAATTGAAATAAAAAGAAAAAAAAAATCTAAGTCTTCTTCTTGAATGTTCCTGCAAAACTAGAAAACAAGGTTAGCACAAAAATGTAGGTTTTTCTGAATTTATCCGAAAATATGGGAAATTATCGGATATTATTCAGATATAAACCCAAAATCATACCCCATTTGATATAAACATGATAAATAATGAATAAATTTTGAAAATAAACTTGAAAATTCGAAATTGGGGTCAAAATGACCAAAATACCCCTGATGACCTTGAAATCAGGGTTTTCTGAAAGAATTTTTGTAAATTTTGGAAATTTGAAAATCAAATAAAATAAATCAAACATAATATGATGAAATATGATGATATGCATGAAATTTTGGGAGAATTAGAAATTGAAATTTCGAAATTTAGGTCAAAATGACCAAAATACCCCCAATAACAAGACTATGGCCTTGAAACCAGGGTTTTCTGAAATAAATTTTGCAAAATTGAAAAATATGAAATGCAAAGGAGATTAAAATTAACCCTAATATGATTCTACATGCTTATGTACATGATAAAAACCCTAAAATGGCGAAAATATCATAAAATATCGAATTTAACCTGATTTTCGCTTGATTTTCGCTTCTGAATTTAAAGATAAACTAACACATCGAGCAAATGAACTTGGAATTAAACCAAATTTGGCATGGACACCTAAAATAACCCTAAAAACAGAATGGAGCTCGAAAATATAATTTTTTTGTATTTTTAAATATGGAAATTCAAATAAAAACCCTAAATTTCATGATTTTTGCCTAAAATATTGATTCTAAAGGGGATTTAGGATATCAAACTTCCATAAAAATTTCCCAAATTTTATGGAGTGACAGAGGACAGTAAGGCAAGGATTTTTGCCTTTTACACTTTCTGTTTTTGACCTATGGTCGGAGCTGTACCACTCCGGCAAGTCGGATCGGAATCCGGCGACTCTAGTAAATGAAGGAAACAGACAGGTTTTGGTAGAAAATATGGGGAAAATAGCATACAAATGGGAAAATGGCTGAAATTGTGGGAAAATGTCCCTGACAAACTGAGGAAAATTTTCTATTTTTACAGAATTGGGATTTGGATTACAGTTTGGAAAAGGGAATGCTGTTATCAGAGATCTAAATCTCTGGAATTTCTGGACATTAGAATCTGTTAGACAGAAAGAGAAAATCCGGGAAAAATACTGGAACAGATCTAAAAATTTCCAAATTTTGGGAAATGACAGGAAATTATGTTATGAACAACTTTCATGTTGAAAGTTTTTGCAGAAGGGGTATAGATTGGACGGACTTGGTGCATTAAGGTCTGTCTATACCCTGACGAAAGAAAATCAATATTTTCCCAGGGGTCTGAGAAATCTGATTTTTTACAGAGGTTAAAACTAATTGGAAAAATCTCAAAATTTCCAGATCATTAGTAGATTCAATCATGAATCTACTGTGATTTTTAGAAGACTATCCGGATCTCCCACAAGGGTGGTGCCGGAGGTTCTTTTTTTGCTACATGAGAAATTGAAAATTTAGAGAAGCAGAAAACCCGGTTTAGAATTTGATTAGTTTAGAAAGGTTCCGGAACCTGAACAGACCTAAGTTTTTGACAGGACATTGCAGACACCACAATATAACTACCACAAAATTTTTAGAATTTTTGAACTAAAATATATATATGCGGTAACAACTGAATTCTGCATGTGAATCTAAAACCTATGAACTAATCATTAACTATTAATAGAACTAAGCTAAATGACTAGTAAATCAAGGAACAAAACTAAATGCAACATTAAATGTGAAGGAAATATAAGATCTGCATGATGATGATAAGGCATAAAAAAAAAAACAAAAAAAAAAAAAATTTAATAAAATATTAGGGAGGCATGAAGCACTTCATTGATTTTGGCCATTTGAAAAGGGGGACCTAATCCATCGAATTGGATTGATCATCTCGTTCATATGGCCTACACAAGAGCATCCCTATCTTCTATGATTTTAAACTCAAAAACATCTTTCAAATTTGAGTTTTGAATGAACCTTATGTTAGCTTGCTACACGGTTGGAGGTCTCGAAGTAGCTGGAAGCAATGATTGAAGAAGATGGCGGGGAGAGGTGCTCGGTTGAAGGTGATTGCAGCAGGTAGCTGGAGCAATGGCTGCACTGTTGGAAGAGGAGGCTTGCTACCTTGGTGTAGGAGACTGCAAATAGCTGGGTGTCTTGGAGATGGTGGTGCTGCTACTGTGCTGAACCGGTGGTGGAGCGCCGGCTATGGCCGGAGATGATGTTGAACCTGTTGCTACGGTACACCAATGGAGGGAGCTGCAGCTGTGGCAATGACTGCCAATGATTGTGGCTGGAGGTTCAGGAGGGAGCTTGGAAGTGCCGGCTGGTTCTTGAAGGGGCTGTGAGGGTTGCTGTGGCTGTCACAGCCAAGGAGAGAAGAAGAGAGAGAGAGAGAGAGAGAGAGAGAGAGAGAGAGAGAGAGAGAGAGAGAGAGAGAGAGAGAGAGAGGCGTGAGATGGGAGAGAGGCCACCGTTCTTTTTTTGTGCTTCCCTTTTTTTTTTTTTTTTTAAACTTAGGTTTTAATTGCCTTCTAACCTAGGTCTTAATGACCTAATGAAAAAGGAAATCTCCCCTTTACGTGAATGGGTTGGAGGTTGGGGAAAAAGAGAGAAAGAAAGAAGGGAAGAAGGAAAAGGGAAAGAAGAGGAAGAAGAAAAGGAAGAAAGGAAGAAGAAAGGGAAAGAGAGGGAAAAAGAAAAAGGAAAGAAAGAAAGAAATAGGGCTGGAGGTTTGGGCAACCACCTTGTGGGTCCCACCTCTCTAAAAAAAATAAAAATAAAATAAAAAAAATAAATAAAAATCAATAAAAACAAAAATAAACAAATAAAAAGAAGCATCTTTTTTTTTTTTTTTTAATAAAATAGAAATGCAAATGAATGGGCCATCTCAGAGCGGGTCCAAATTTTGATTTTGAAATTCATTTTGACGATTAGAGGGGCAAAATAGTCTTTTTAGAAAATTTTTAGACGAAACGAGCTATTTTTGGCAGTTTTTGAAACGAGCTCCGATTTTAAAGTTCAATACCTCGTTGCGAAGCAAATCCAATGTAGAATTTGAAAATGTAATTTTGAAAGAAATCCAAATTGTTTTTCTCGAGAAAATGCTTCCAACAAAACGAGCTATTTTTGGTAGTTTTTGAAATGAGCTCGGATTTTGAAGTTCAATACCCCGTTGCGAAGCAAATCCAATGTAGAATTTAAAAATTTGATTTTGAAAGAAATCCAGATTATTTTTCTTGTGAGAAAATATTTCCAAATTTAGACTCCCGGGGGTAAAAATGTTAATTTTGGAAACCCGAGGTTTGAAATTGATTTCTGAAAACTTTTAAAACTCAATCTGGATTGAAATTTATAAAACTGGAGTTCTGGACTTCGAAAATGAAATGAAATGTGATGAAATGTTATGAAATGCTAAGAAATGATATGAAATGATGAGAAATGACATGCGAAATGCAGACCCTGAATGGAGAATTTTAGATGTTAGACCCCGATTGGCAGCTGTACCAGTTTAAAAAGCATTAAAATTGATAAAATTTGCAAAATAGCTCAAGAAATGGTTTTCGAGACTCTACTGGGTCAGAGTGACACTGAAAATTGAAGTTCGAGCTGGATTGAACTGAGATGAGCTAGATTGAGCTGAGTTTTAGAGTTTCAGAACTCAAATGAACTGACCAGGCACTGACTCAACTGACCTTTTCGACTGAATTTTCAAGAAAAGCTGCCATTTTTAGAGAAATGATACGGAATGATCACTGGAGTGAAGTGAATTATGAACTTGAGCTGACTTTGAGCTGAAACAAAGGTCATTAATACTGAGGTGAACTAAAATCGAGGCTCAAACACTAGCTCAACTGACTAAACTTGGCTCAATTTCAGCTAGAAGAGCTAAAATGGACTAAAATGGGCTCCTGGACACCTAGAAATGATTTCGAACTGAAACTGGAGCGCTTGAACTCCTGGTGAGCTGAAGTTAGACTCTGAGGAATATGACTGACTGACTCAGAGATAATTGGCTTGGATTTGAGTGAGAAATGAGCTCATTTCTGAAGAAATGATCCCAGTTTGGCAGGAATGGTCAGAAATGAAAATGGTTTATTCATTATGAGCTCAGATGTGCTTGAAATGACTGATATTCTGACTGTTCTGAACTGACCAATGAGCTTGGTTGACTCCAACTGACTGGGGTCCGGGATGACCTAGGGGTAAAATGGTAATTTTCCTAATGAAAATGGGTATAATGGTGATTTTCTAAAACTGACTCGGGGTTTGACTCCTACACTGACCTAACAGGGTTGGCACTGAACAAGGAGGATTGTTTGAGAATGAGTGAGGAAAATTTGGGGTGTTTACAGATGCCCCTCTTTGCTACTAAGCCAGCTTGAAGATGAGCTTAGTGGCAAAGAAAAACACACCAAATTTGGGCTATAAAAATGCCCCAGTTAGAAGGATCTGACTGGATATGAAGAGATTAGCCCTGATGAAAATGGTAGATATGAAATGAAGAATAAAGAAGAAAATTTTACTTCAAAAGAAGTGAGATTCAGGTTTTGCCCTTAACCTGGATGGGACAGGAAATACCTCGTGTAGAAACGAAGCTCAGGTTTAACCCTCAACCTGATCAGGGAATGAAATACCTCATCAAAGGAGGCTCAGGTTTGTACCCTTATCCTGATTGGGAGGAAAAATGAAATACCTCATCAAAGGAGGCTCAGGTTTGTACCCTTATCCTGATTGGGCAGAAAATGAAATACCTCATCAAAGGAGGCTCAGGTTTGTACCCTTATCCTGATTGGGCAGAAAATGAAATACCTCATCAAAGGAGGCTCAGGTTTGTACCCTTATCCTGATTGGGCAAAAAATGAAATACCTCATCAAAGGAGGCTCAGGTTTGTACCCTTATCCTGATTGGGCGGAAAATGAAATACCTCATCAAAGGAGGCTCAGGTTTGTACCCTTATCCTGATTGGGCAGAAAATGAAATACCTCATCAAAGGAGGCTCAGGTTTGTACCCTTATCCTGATTGGGCAGAAAATGAAATACCTCATCAAAGGAGGCTCAGGTTTGTACCCTTATCCTGATTGGGCGGAAAATGAAATACCTCATCAAAGGAGGCTCAGGTTTGTACCCTTATCCTGATTGGGCAGAAAATGAAATACCTCATCAAAGGAGGCTCAGGTTTATACCCTTATCCTGATTGGGCAGAAAATGAAATACCTCATCAAATGAGGCTCAGGTTTGTACCCTTATCCTGATTGGGAAGAAAATGAAAATGGTAAGTTGGATGGTGAATAAGACAATTTTCTTGAAGAGGAATAAGGTGACTCTTTCAACAACACGAAAGATGAATTCTTTCGACAACGCGAAAGATAACAAGGCGATCCAAAGGAACAAGGCGATTCTTTCAACAACGCGAAAGATGACAAGGCGATCCAGAGGAGCAAGGCGATCCTTTTGACAACGCAGAAGATGAATTCTTTCGACAACGCGAAAGATGACAAGGCGATCCATAGGAGCAAGGCGATTCTTTCAACAACGCGAAAGATGACAAGGCGATCCACAGGAGTAAGGCGATTCTTTTGACAACGCAAAAGATGAATTCTTTCGACAACGCGAAAGATGGAAAAAGGCGATCCAAAGGAGCAAGGCGATTCTTTCAACAACGCGAAAGATGATAAGGCGATCCAAAGGAGTAAGGCGATTCTTTTGACAATGCAAAAGATGAATTCTTTCGACAACGCGAAAGATGGAAAAAGGCGATCCAAAGGAGCAAGGCGATTCTTTCAACAACGCGAAAGATGATAAGGCGATCCAAAGGAGTAAGGCGATTCTTTTGACAACGCAAAAGATGAATTCTTTCGACAACGCAAAAGATGGAAAAAGGCGATCCAAAGGAACAAGGCGATTCTTTCAACAGCGCGAAAGATGACAAGGCGATCCAAAGGAGTAAGGCGATTCTTTTGACAACGCAAAAGATGAATTCTTTCAACAACGCAAAAGATGAATTCTTTCGACAACGCGAAAGATGACAAGGCGATCCAGAGGAGCAAGGCGACTCTTTCAACAACGCGAAAGATGAAAAGGCGATCCAAAGGAGTAAGGCGATTCTTTTGTCAACGCAAAAGATGAATTCTTTCGACAACGCGAAAGATGGAAAAAGGCGATCCAAAGGAACAAGGCGATTCTTTCAACAACGCGAAAGATGATAAGGCGATCCAAAGGAGCAAGGCGATTCTTTTGACAACGCAAAAGATGAATTCTTTCGACAACGCGAAAGATGGAAAAAGGCGATCCAAAGGAACAAGGCGATTCTTTCAACAACGCGAAAGATGATAAGACGATCCAAAGGAGCAAGGCGATTCTTTTGACAACGCAAAAGATGAATTCTTTCGACAACACGAAAGATGGAAAAAGGCGATCCAAAGGAACAAGGCGATTCTTTCAACAACGTGAAAGATGATAAGGCGATCCAAAGGAGCAAGGCGATTCTTTTGACAACGCAAAAGATGAATTCTTTCAACAACGCGAAAGTTAACAAAGGCGATCCTTTCACAGAAAAGGCTAATCTTTCAACAACGCGAAAGATGATAAAGGTTACTCTCTCAAGGAGGTAAAAGGTGATATCAGGATGTGTTAAGATGGACATCAAGCTCTTCACTTCATGTCAAGATAGTAAGAAAATATTGCCAAAATGTTAAAAATTGTTTGTTGATTCAAAATGCTTGAAATTGATGTATATTGGTATGAAAATCTTTCCTCTTTTCCACCTGAAGTATTACCTCCGATTGAGCTTAACTCCATAGAATCAAGATTCGAATTCAAATTGCTTGCAATTGGCTTTCTTTCAAGGAAGCTATCAATTTCCTTGATATGAGCAGAAAAGAGAGTATTCTTGATATTGTGAGAGCAATTGGTGAAAGAATATTGATAATAGAATTTCACAAAATTAAAGAAGATTCTTTGGCAAATTTGGCAGTCTGATATCCTGGGATTCTTTCCTCATGATGATCTTTCTGCCCACTTTTTTTCTTTTTTTGGCAGAATTAGAGCTCTCTTAGGCTTTTGGAGATTTTATTACATCATCCTTCATTTTGGAGATGTCCTGACTTTTCTCTCTCTCTTTTTTTGGAAGGGTACGTCACAAACTCCTTCATCTTGGAGATGTTCCGATCCTTCTTTTCTCTCAGGGATTATATCGACAGTTATTGGCTTATTGGTTGAAAATCTTTTGATGATAGCAGAAATTAAATATCCTTTAGGGTTTGTCGGGAGGCTCATCGCAGTCGCCTTCATCTTGACGGTGCTCTGAACTTTCCCTGGAAGGATCCGTCACAAACTCCGTCATCTTGGAGATGATCCAAATCTTCTTTGGCCCCGGGGGTCTACTCGCCTAATTCGCCTTCATCTTGACGACAGTTGAGAGATCCCTTTTGCAGATATTTAATTGCAGCTTAGGTGATTGAGGAGATATAAAGATTGAGTGGATTTTTCTGTATCACCCAGGATATTTCGATTGCTTTATTTTCCAAGAATGACCTTTAAAAATGTGCCATTGACTGCGATCAATATCAATCACTCATGGCTTTGCAACAACATTGAATTTTCTTTACTGGCCATATCGTGGATTTATTCTTCATCCTTTTGGTTGACCAATGGAAAGATTTTGAATTTTAAATCTTTTTTCGCGAAAGCTTTGTCCTTTCGGAAGTAGTACTGAAGGTATTCTGAGGTAATGTTTTTGTGCAATAAAGATTTTTGAAATCGACAAATATTCGACGACAAGTTGGCAAAATTTTCTTGAAATCCCTTGTGAAAGTGAGCATTTGAGATGCAACGCAACACATCCATGACTAAATTGAATCCTGAAAAGACTTAGTAAGAGATCAACTCAAAGGTTAGGTTTGGTTTTGATTTACCAGCTCGAAAGCAGGATTTGTTGACCGACCAGCTCGAAAGCAGGATTTTGCTATTTTTGGTAAAATAGTTGACATTGATAGAGTTGTGGCCCGAAGGCTTGAAAATGATGGACATTAATGAAATTGTAACCCGAAGGCTTGGTAAGTGATAAATATTGACAAAGTTGTAAATCGAAGGCAGGAGAATGACTGATGCTGATAAGATTGTAACCCGAAGGCTTGAATTGAGAATCTGATAGAGTGGGCGGCCCGGAGGCCTGATTGATCAAATTGGATGTCCCGAAGATTGAAATAGAGAATTAGGTGACCCAGAGGTCGAAATTAGAAATTTGGAAATTAGAAATTGGATGACCCGAAGGTCGAAATTGACATAATTGATATTGAACTTGAATTCTGATGAAAGGTCAGCGTGAAGACTGCACCTAAGAGATCGAATAACGCGACCAATGGGCAAGACACCAACACGAGTGTTAGATTTTTAAAGGGTACCAGTACGAGCACTGGATTTTGAAAACGTACCAGTACAAGCATTATGTTTTGAAAGATTACCAGTACGAATACTGGGTTTTGGAAGATTACCAGTACGAGCACTGGATTTTGAGAGATTACCAATACGAACACTAGATTTAGAAAATTTTACCAGCACGAACACTGGTTTTTGAAAATCTTATCAGCACGGACACTGGATTTTGAAAATTTACCAACACGAACATTGGTTTTTTTGAAAATTTTACCAACACGAACACTGGATTTTTGAAAATTTTACCAGCACGAACACTGGTTTTTGAAAATCTTACCAGCACGAACATTGGTTTTTTTGAAAATTTTACCAACACGAACACTGGATTTTTGAAAATTTTACCAGCACGAACACTGGTTTTTGAAAATCTTACCAGCACGAGCACTGGATTTTGAAAATTTACCCAACTGATTCTGATGAGAGATTTTCAATCTTCATCCTCACGATGACTTAGACAACTGTCGGGGTCTCAGGATTTATCCCTTATCCTGAATAGGTAGTTCAGGTTTATCCCTTAACCTGAAGGGGAAGTTCAGGTTTATCCCTTAACCTGAAGGGGAAGTTCAGGTTTATCCCTTAACCTGAAGGGGAAGTTCAGGTTTATCCCTTAACCTGAAGGGGAATTGAATATGATGCATATGTATGCGAATGAATGCATGCAAATGCAAATGAATGCAAATGTATGCAAATGAATGCAAAATGATATCAATGGATGCACATGCATGCAAAATGAGAGATTTGTTTGATCCTGCCTGCATACAAGATGTTTTGAAAACAATTTTCAAAATAATGCCCCAGTGTAACTGGGAAAGAAGAATTTGACCATTGTTGAAGAAAGTATATTGAGGAATTACAAAGGATGGAATAGAGGATTTAAGTATAGAAATTTTTCAAATGTTGAGCATTGATGGAGTCTGATAATTCCACACCATCAGCATTGATGAGCAGATATGAATTGTGGGGTAATGCTTCCTCGACAACATAGGGCCCTTCCCAATTCGTTGACCATTTGTCACTTGGGCGACGCTTGAGATAAGCCATGGATCTGAGTACTAGATCATTGACTCATAATTTCCTTTCAATGACAAATTTTGCATATTGTCTGGCTACCCTCTGCCGATATGATTGAGCGTGTTCTGCTGCTCTGAGCCTCCTTTTATCGAGCAAATCAAGTTATACTAGCCGCTGTTGCTGATACTGATCAAAAGGTAATTCTAGAAGTGATGCAAATTTTAGAGCAGGTTTCTAAACATGTAGAGGCAATAATACTTCGGTTCCATAGACAAGTTCTGACGGAGTAGCATTAGTTGAAGTTCGAATGGTGGTTCGATACGCCCACAATGCATCATGAATCTTCTCATGCCAGTCACGGCCTGTTTCCAAAGTTCGCTCCAGGATTCGAATCAAAATCTTATTGGTGGCCTCTGCTTGGCCATTTCCTTGAGGATAATAAGGAGCGGAGAAATGATGATGAATTTTGAACTTCGAACAGAAAGTTCTCATTTTCTCATTCTTGAAATGACTGTTATTGTTTGACACGATATCGTGTGGTACGCCGAAACGACAAAGGATACTCTTGTGGATGAATGAGACCACATGTCGACCTTCTACTGTGTATACAGTGACAGTTTCTATCCATTTAGTGAAATATTCTGTTGCGGCAAGAAAATATTTGTAGCCGTTTGAAGCTGGAGTGACAGGGCCTACCACATCAAAGGCCCACATAGAAAATAGCCATGGAGAGATGGAGATTTGCAAATATATTGTTGGCGCATGAATAGAAGGTGTCTGTATCTGGCATAGAGCACACTTCTACACAAAATGGTTGCAATCTTGTTGCATAATCTTCCAATAATATCTTGCTTAGATGATTTGCTTGATAAGAGTTTGGTAGCCGATGGGACTACTGCAAATGCCTTCGTGTACCTCCTGCACAACTTCTTTGGCTTCATCTTCGTCTAGGCATCTGGCATATTCAGAACTGAATCCACGATAATAGACGACATCGACAAGAATAAAATATCGGCCTGACACACGCCAAATCGCTCGTTACTCTTACCAGTGATATTCTAAGAGACGGAGACATATGTCTTCTCCTTGATGGGAGCCTTTCTGAAACAGTCCTCAGCTTGCTCAGACATCATCCTAATCATCATTTTCTTGAACATCTGATATGTAGCAGGATCAATGTCATCCCTATCATTCAAACTCTATCTTCTGGCAGATCTTGGAGAATCCATTTCTTCTCACCTGCTTCTAAAATCACGGATGCCCTGATATAGTGGTGTCTTCTTGCTTGATTTGATCTGAACCACTTGGGAATACTGATGCTCTCTACAGAATGGATGATTAAATTTCGATGATGAAGATTCAAGATAGAAATGAATATAAAAAAAAATATTTGATGAGAATTTGGTAGACAATTGGAAGAACATCCCATTACTAGGGATTGGGTCGCCGCTGGAGTCACGACAATTATGTTGTCATTCTTTGCAAGAAGAACGAACAACTGCAAATATGCCTTGTCACCTAGGCGAGGTCGTCAAACCAAGAATGAAGAATTTGAAAGATTTTTATTCATTGAACGGAAAACATGCTTGTATTAATAATAAACTTGAGAAAGAGGGAGCATATAGACAGTCTGCCACTACTTTCAATGATCAGCAGAGACACGTGGACCGAGGAAAAGAGTGAGAATAATGAAAGAATCTCAGTCATATCTGGCAGAATGGTATGTTCTGGACCACTGCGTTGATGCAAGGTTGAACTTTGGCATAACCTTTGACAGTAGCCGAGCTTCTATGTGCTTTTGTCTCTGAGAAAACTGTCGAACAAACCGCTCTGGATGATAGTAGGCGCAGAAGAATGGACTAAGCAGCTAGAATCTCTTGCCATATGCATAGGTGTATCTGGGAGGCGATAATTCTTGATCAAAATAGTACCACACCACTTCTTCTTCTTGCAGATAATCAATCAGAAATCGGTACCGCACAACTAGAAGGAGCTCCTTACCGTTGTATCTGAATGAACTAGCTCTGGTTGGTACATGCTGAAGGAACCAAGATTGAAGAGCATAAGTACATCCCTCGACTAAGATGGACTCTCCAAGTGTGAAGCGGGTCAGTCCTCTGTATAGAAAAGCAAGCGCAGCCATGGCTATCGAGAGACGGCTGGTCTGTCGACTTCCTCATCTTCTCAAAAGCTGAACTATTCTGACATCCACTTAATTCTGTCCATCTGGAAAGAAAGCAAGTCCCACAGTACATAGAACCATCGCATGTTGAATTCTCTCTTGAGCTGTTCTGGACAACGAGCTGACTTCTGCGAATTCTCCATACTGTCGGTAGATCTCGATCAGACTCACGTACTCATTCCCATTTTCTTCAATCAGTGGCAAAGACTTGCCCCCTGTCATGCGAGCTACGACATCTTTAGGGTCCAGACCCTTGACATTGATTAGAAATTGCTGCTCTAATAGATCTCCAGGCTGATCGACTGGCTCGGGCAGTCCCATAATCTCTGAAAATTCATCCATCAATAGTGTTATCTCGCCCCACGGGAACCAGAACGTGCAAGTGCGCGGATTCCACCGCTCTGCCAGTGCATGAATCAGATTGCCGTTGACTGTCAACTTTCCCACTGCAGATGCCAATTCCAACCCGCAATCGCTCAAGTGGTCCGGAAACATACGAGAGAAGTTTTTGAACCAGACATAGTACCACCGGGGGAAGAAGGGTCCGGTGCTAAGAGATCGATGCTCAGGAAGACTTTGTCGCACCTCATAGGAGATGTGACCCTCAGGAAAAACAGAATCGAGCGGACTGGATGCCATTGGACTGAAAGACAAGAAGACTGGAATTAGACTTTGGAAAAATATAAGAAATTTGAAAATTGCAGGCAGGATAAAATGAAAGCTGGAAATTCGAAGTCCAGTGGAACGAAAGAATGGAAGATTTCCTGGAGTTTTGAAGGAAAAGGTGGATAATTTAGAAAAATCGTCCAGGGTTTTTGAGAAAAAGGAGATATTTCATAAAAAATGAAAAATGAGGTATTTTGGAAAATTGTTTGGTATTTTGGAAAACTTGGGAAAAATATGAGAAAATAAGGCGAAAATGAATATCATATATTCAATTACAAACAATTATGCACATACAGCAATCCCTAGGCAGCCAACTCTAAATGCATTGATTTTGAAAGAGCTTTAGGACCCTAATCCTGACTCTAGGCTTAGATCAACTGTGTCCAATCATGCTATGCCGATATACTCGAGCCGAGGCTCGATGTACGTGGCATAAAACTCATCTCCGGGTCTAGGCTTGTGTTTTCCCAACATCCTTGAGCGCCTGCCGATATACGTTGGACTATGGCCCTTGGTACGTGGCAGGGGGGCGTTAGCCCAAATAAGTGGCCCAGTTGTGAGGCTCTGTCCCGAACTATGGTTCTGGAAGAGAGCCCAGCAACGTGAAGACCGGGTAGACATAGGTGGGGTGGTTTTTGAAATA